>NC_092512.1:35480942-36116359 GCF_047511675.1 Marmota flaviventris
ATACATGCAAAACTATTTCATAAAACAGTTATAATTAAAGGAAGCCTGCAAAAAAAATTATATATATATATATAACATTGAAGCCATGAGGTCATTTATAAGTGCTTCAAAACAAATGATTTATAAAATAATCCACCCAATACACAGCACAATAAAAATCTCAGAATCATGAAAACATTTTCAACTTTTTTTGTACTCTAGAAATTTTTGGTATAACAATCACCCCAATAAAATCCAGATGGCAAGGGCTGGGGATATAGCTCAGTTGGTAGAGTGCTTGCCTTGCATGCACAAGGCTCTGGGTTCAATCCCCAGCACCACAGGAAAAAAAAAAAAAAAAGTCCAGTTGACTGTGGAGGTTCTGAATAGCATGTTCAGCTTTGTTCACTGAACTTGGGACTAAAAATGTTCTGAGATTTGACCACACAGGTATTTCCTTGTTTAGGAAGGATCAGGAAGTCAAAAGAGCAAAAAGAAGGCGAACAATACTGCTACCCCAGTTCATTTCAACTTCAGGATGCTAGAAGTGATCAATGAATTGTGTCCCAGTTGTGTTTGAGCAAACTCCATAAACAAGTCTGTGCTTTTGTATGGCTAAATATAAAAACAAAACATATGGTTTAGGTTGTTTTTAAAAATTAAAATAAATGCACGAGAAAAAAGACACCGGCTGTAGCCCTTTCCTCAATTGCTTCCCACAAGCCTCTTAAGGCTTTATTTGGACTCGACTTTCAAAGAATATAATGACTTTTTTTGAAAACATAAGATACAGTATTTCTGTTGTGATGAATTTCTGTTGGGAGAAGGGGAGAGGCGGGTGGGAGTGAGAGAGAAGGGGGACAACTACAAATCTCACTTGTGAACATACAACCAAAAAGTGTGCCAGAACTAATTGCTGTTTTGCAAACTGTTCATTTCTACAGCCAGAGATTGCTTTTCTTGCTCACATTTTACAAAAGTTCACTTCCACTCATTTTAAAAGCCTCTCTTTTTCTTCCTTCCCTCCCTCCCTCTCCCTCCCCTGTCCAACACCTCTCTTGACATAATTCAGTGACTCTGTAAGTTTTTTTCCAGCAAGTTCACATCACGTACTTTTTGTTCCCTGCTGTGGATGCTCCTTGGATAGGGTGATAAGCAAATAAGTTCATGTTTGCCACAAAGCTTCCTTAAAGGCGCCTGCAGTGAACGCAGTGATGCAATCTCCTGCAGCTCAGCTAACAGACTCAAGCTTGTCTGGCCTGATCTGTGTATCGGCTTGTAGAAGCAGTTAGATGAGTCACATGTTCATCCCTCGGGGGAGAAGCAAGTCGACGTTATGGAAAAAATAGTCATTAAAAAAAAATCATAAAAACTCAAACTTGCCTACACTGCTTTTCGTTATTTAAAGGAAATCATACCCCAGCCTCTCCTATTCCCTCAAAATGTTGAACACAATTGGAACCAACACTAGGTCACTCCAGCGAGCCTTCAGGTGGGATCTGAGACAGTAGGAAAGGCAGCCCCGCCTACAGAGAATTTTCCAGAAGGAACTATGTGTTCACATGGCAGCCTACTCAGGGGAATGAACTTGATTTTCTCCTGTTCTTAGTCCCCTGCTTCTAATCAGACCAAAATCGGAAACTCTACACCCTTCTTGGGTTATTTTGAGAAATGTTCGGATTTAATAGTTGGACTTACACACAAATCCAGAAGACAGGCTTATTGAGACTCAGATCCAACCATCTACAGTTCGTGAGGAACCGGGCAGGGGGCCCACGTGGCAGACCAGGGATCCATTCGACTCTACCTGGAACAACCAAGCAGCTGGCTTTTTCTATTTTTATTTAGGGTTTGGATCTGTTATTTTAAAATGTCTCCATGACAGAATGGCTGTTTTTACAAATCACCTTTAAAATTTCCCCTTAACTACAAAAGCATCGCAAGCTCACTTCAACAAAGGAGGAAAACACAGAGAGGCACAGAAGTACCTGCATTTTCTCCATTCAGAGAGTAAACCACTTTTAACTCTTTTTTGTATTATTTATTTTTCATTTTCTATGTCTATAAACATTGCACTAACTGTATTACTATATATCATGAATTTTTCTTACCATTAAATATTTCTTTCATAATGTGATTTATAGTGTCAAACTGTGTGATTTACTAAACCAACCCCCTCTGGAGCCAGGCATTTAAGGTTTTTCAAATTTGCACTTTCAAAACTAATACTACATTTATCCTTGATTATACCATTAAGATAAATCCCTAAAATTGGAATTCAGTCAAGGAGTAAAGCCATTTCAATCAGTTTTGCCAACCTGCCTTCTAGAAAGTGGAAGGGTTTATAATCCTTCAGTGTTGGTCTTTTCCCCGAATCTGGTTCTGTTAATCCGAATTTTATAGGAGAACTAGGATCATTTCTGTTACATCATCTGTATTTCTTGGATTATTAATAAAACTAAATATTATCTCATGCTTTTTATTAAGTCATTTGCATAACTTTTGTGAGTTGTCCGCTCACATTCTTTGACCATATTTCTATTGTGGCATTTGACCTTTATCAAAATGTTTTCAAACTATGTAAGATACACATTTTTAAAAAGCATGCACCAAGGCTTGAGGACTCTGGAGGGGCCCAGCCCTGGGACAGACCCTAGCTTTGAGACTAACTAGATATGCCTCTCTGCAGACCTGATCTGAGGGCCAGCCTGGGAAGACATTCCCCTCAGGAAGCAAATATTCCCAACTGCCACCAGCATATCCAAATCCATTGGATGGAAGGTGGTGGATCACACTGTGAGGAGAAAGGGTGGTAAACAGAGGAGAGAACAGGAACAACCGGAGGGAGTGAGGTCATTTGGGGAGTGGGATAGGAAGTACATGTAGAAAGGTGACCCAGATATGAGAAAGGACCATTCATCTTTGGAAAGGGAGAAAAGATGGGGGTGGATGCCTACGAGAGATGGGTGAGGGATGAGGATGGGAGCAGAAAGCTGAAAAAATGTTTCTGTGAGGGGCTCTGGTTTCTTCTGGAAATGAGAGACAAGCATTAAGATGAGTAGGTGGTGGGTGGTGGATAGTGTGCAAGGAGGGGAGGAAGGTGTTGGGTTCTTATAGACACTGCATGAGAACGCTGGCCAGAGACTGTGTGGTGCTGCTGCCCAAAGGCATCTACCTACCTGGGGTGTGATTCCTCCTTCTCAACTCAGGTGCAGGCTGGAAAACAGAGGGCGATTAGGACTGTCCCTGATGGGGTTATATGGTAGCCAGGTACAAGTGACTAAGGGACAACAGAGGATGTGGTAAAAGAATGGTCGAGGCGCTGGACAATCTAACAGGGAAGGCTCCAAGCCAGAGAGGCCTGAGGAATGGGATAGAGTGCAAAGGCCTCCGAATAGAGACCCTGAGGAGTCAAACGAATACAAAATCAAACCACACACCGGGTCTTGGCTCCTATGACATAATCCAAATGATCCAAAGAACCTTTCCCAATGCGCTATAATTTGCCTACAGATTTGAAAAAGTTCAGGCTTCCTTATTATTATTACCATCTCAAAAACAGTCAAGCCACCTAAAGCAATTAAAGTTCTCTCAGTGTCCCCAAAAACGTATACACCAAGACTCCAAAACAGCTATAAGTAAATAGACAGATTCTGATCTGCAGAGGAGCATCAATGACTTATGCCCTGATCAAAATTCTTCCAACATGGGCACCACCCAGAGGCTTCTGCCAGAGGGGAAAAAAAAACCCACACAGAGGTTTTGACATTGTACAGCCCCATAGAGTAGCGAATGAGGTCTTATTCCTGAGGGTCGTGTGCCCTAGAGTAAAACAACATATTAGCATGTACTGAAGTGAAACTACAGCCTCTATTCTTCCCCTTGTATTAAACAGTGCCTTTTTGTAAACACTATTTCACTATTGGCTCAGCAATATTTTCCGACAATGGGTGTCTCAGAACTGTGTTTTATTAAAAGAAGGAGTAGAGAAAGGGAGAGGGAGGAAGGAGGAAAAGGAAGAAGAAGGAAAGAGGAAGAGCAGGAGTGGGCAGAGAAGGAGGAAGAGAAAAGGGAATGGGAGGAGAAGGAGGAGAAAGAGAAAGAAGGGGGAGGAGGAGGAGGAAATGGAGAAAGGAGGAGGAGCAAGAGAAGGAAGGAGAAGGGGGAGGAGGAGGAGAGAGAAAGGAGCGAAAGAAAAAGGGGGAGGAGAGAAAAAGGAGGAGAAGGAGGAGGTTGAGAAGGCTTAGGGGAAAGAGAAAGACCAGAGGGGCAAAGGATGAAGAGAAGGAAGAGAAGAAAAGGGAAAGAAGAAGGTGGAGGTAATCCTCCTTTTCGCCTCCTGAACGTTTTCAGCGTATTAATATTCAGTTTTATTCAGTGTTCCCTTCATTCTGATATTGCCTCACTCCAAGAGCCTGCCTAGAGAAAGCCACTGCCTGAGCCCCTCTAGGAAGAAGTACCCGGAGTCCTGCCAACTCTTTTTATCTGATTTTCCCCATACCACCTGTCTAGCAGCCCAGTGAGCTGTCCTCTTGGAAAACCATGGATAGCATTGCCCCACTGCCCTTCTGATCTCCGTGTGGCCCTCACAGTTCCTCCTGCCTGCCAGATTGTCTATTTCTTTGTCATTTTAGTCCCGTCACCTTTGATTCTGGAAAGGAGAGAAAGGGGGCTCCTATAGGGAAACCACGGTGCTGGACAGTCTCCTGTCTTGCCTGCATCGCTTGCTCCTTCTGGGAGGCTCCACCAGCCAGACCACTCTGGAGGAGGAGAAGGAGACTCACGAGGTGATTATCCTCAGATCATTTAGTTCAACTCCATTTTACAGAAGAAAAATAATGAAAGGAGAAGCCTCTGATCTTATGTTAATTATCTTATTGGCAATACAGGAACGAGGCGAAAGCTACTTTTGTTCCTCGCTTCTTTGAAAAGTTAGATCCAAGAAGTACAGAAAGCAGTTACTTTATGGGGCTCACTGAACTGAAAACTAAAACAGTGGTGTGTGGTGAGTGTGGGAAAGAAAGCCCATTTCAACTCACAGTAACGCAATCAGAATCTTTAGCAGTTACTTCGTAGGCTCATGTTCACGTTCTAAGAAGCAAACGCTCAGTGCCTTCCCTTCTCCCACTCTGCCTCGAAGAAGGAAAACAATGTTTTTTCAAACAAGTCAAAACTTCAGATTTTCCATTCACTCTTACAATCCCAACATGCAACTCTTTTCTTCTAAAAACTTTTAGTTCCAAATCCTAAACTTGATTGCTTACATACCCTATATGATCCTTAGGATTTGTCCTAGCTCTAGGATTGTGAGCTTCAAGTTAAAATCAAAACCGATTTCCCAGGGGGCCAAATAGCCACAGGTCATCCCACCCGACCCCCAGCTTCTGCCAGGCAACTCACACTCTGCCACTCCACAGTAGCTCCTGCAGTTCGTTCCTGCTGGCTCTTATCTTTTCAATCTCCCTTCCTGTCCCCTTCACTCCCACATTTTCCCTGTCTTGGAAAACTCTGCTCAGGGGCCAGGGATGTGACTCAGTGGAGGGTGCTTGCGTAGCATGCACAGGCCTGGGTTCAATCCCTGTACTGCAAAGATAACAAACACAGCCCTGATTCAAATGCATGGGGCCTTAAAAAAAAGAGACTCTGGACCCTCAGGGTTTAGTTATATTTGTAAATTCAAGAGTTCAGATGAAAGGTAAGGAACAAAATAAAGGCAGCAACCAAATTTTGTTTTCCTTTTCTGCCACAGAGAGTAACTACATTCACATTTCCCAAGGAAACATTTCCTTGGGAGTGCAAGTGAAATCAGATCACTTTAAAAATGCTCCCCTCAAAGTTCACTGCCATGTTCATTACAAAGTAAAATAAGGCACTTCATCCTCAGAGGCAGTGATTGCTTTCCATTGAATGCCCATTCAAATGCACCAGCAATTTCCACAACCCCAACTTACTGACATTTTCATAATCTATGTCAAAATCCCCTGAAATATGCCAGTTTTTCTAGCACTTTCCGTAAAATTCTTAATGTGTATGTGGTTGGTACTATATGAGGCAATTCAGAATGTGCTTGTTTTTATAAATAATATTATTACTACTCACCGAAACGCATCAAGCTAAAACATTTCTAACTTCCCAATATCCCAATACACTTGGCAGGAGGAAGGTAAAGATCTCCCCAGAAAGGTTTTTTTGCTCCTGTCCCACTTAACCCACACAGTCTAGATCTGGTTACCATTTACTATTAAGAAATTACAGCAGGGCTGGGGGTTGAGGTGTGTGTTAGAGAATTTGCCTAGCATGAGTGAGGCACTCGGTTGGATCCTCAGCACTGCAAAAAGAAAAAGAAATGTACAGCATAAAATGCATTCTGCTGATAGTGGAAAAAATGAATAAATAAACAAAACGGATGCTAGGAACGTGGATTTACCTAAAGGATGGAACTGCACAGGCAGGTGGACAGAAGGGGCAATCAGAATTTTGAAGGCCTAAGTTGGAAGGCCAGTGAAGCTGTCAAGGGACTATGAGTTGTTGTTACTAAGCAACCCACCAGATATCCTGGGCCAAAGCAGAAATTCCTACTCAGCCTGTTGCTGCTCGCTAAGGAATTTTTCCTGGACAAGTTTGCCAAACGGAGCATTCCCTTGTTTCAGGGTAGACCTAGTTTGTGTAGTTGAACAGGAGTCCCTGGATACCTCCCCACAGACAGTAAGTGTCAGTACCCCAAGTGATTGCCAGACATCATGAATGAGGACCCCCGATGAATGTAGGGTATAGTTTTCCTTACACTAAACACACTCGAAACTTGTCCAAGGTTAAACTTTGAACAGGCGGACATCACCCGCTGCCAACATCTTGGCTCTTGGCCCAGGTAACAAGGATGGGCTGCTGAGGTTGTAGGTACTGGAAGAAGGCGGCAAAATTCACAAACCAAAACAGCACCTAAAATCAGATTCACATTCCTCTCCACGAATAGAACAGGGGATGTGTCAATTCTTGCTGAGCAATATGGAAGAAAAAAAAATCAAGAAAGTGACTCGGGGAGACAGATCAAAGACATAGGGAGAGAGGAAAGAAGAAGGAACACCTGTAGGTTCAGACCAGGGAGGATAAAAATACTATTTAACTAAATCCCTCATTTTTTTAAACACAAATTTATGCCTCCTTAGACCAAAGTCATAAAGAGAAACTAAAACTGTTGCCTGAATTATCTAAGACTTTTTAAAAAGTAAATTTAACAACTTAACATTTTTTAAATTCTTATTTAAATTATCTATAGATTTCCAAATATGTATTTCTTGGAGTTACTGGGCGCTATTGCTGTTGTTCAAATGTTTCTTTATGTGTTTGACTTAGTTGGCTGCTTTTCTAAATCCCCGTTTTTCTACTTTCCAGAGTCCAGTAGACTATCGAACTATCAAATCGTTTCACCAGGGACCAACATCACTTTGGAGCTCTTTACTCTTTTCCATGGGCTAGAAATTGAATATAATTCAATGAAATAACAGTCCCCAGAAAAATGAATACTACTTATAAGTTATAACGTGAAGTTGGAGAGGGACAGGCTGCCTCCTAACTCCAATCCAGTTCCAAGATGAGTGGGGTCCTGCCAGAATCTTGCACTTGGGTGACACCACTTCAAAATAGGTCATTAGCAGCTCTGGAAACACATGATTGTCAAAAGGATCACCTTCTTTCAGAAGAGACAGATCAGCAAGACAAAGGAAGCAAATGACATTGAGAAGGGACCCAAGGATTGCATCCAAGTTAAAAGTACATCAGAAGCTGCTCATTGAGATGTAATATAAGGTAAAATAAAACCCAACAGGTTTCATGTCACTTAAGCACTAGTCATACACCTGTAAAGTTGCATATAAATTACATTTATTATGTAAAATTAAGTATTCATTTAAAGCAGTATTTCTGTAATGAGCCTAATCATAAAATATTAAGGACATTGCTTAAATGCAGATTCCCTAGCCCTGTCCTGGAGAATCTAATTCAACACCTCTAGGATGGGGTCATGTGACTGCAGTTTGTTAATTGCCTTAGGTGATATTTTTAGAATCAGAAGTTTGGGAAGCCATGATTTAAAGGATTTCTACTGGAATTTCTATTATTCAGCACACATGCAATTACCTTCAATTTTTTTTTTATCAGCTCAGATTTTCATGTTGTTGTCTAGCATTTTCTTATTTTTCAGGTAGGTTTACTTTTTCTGTATATCACTTATATCACTTTACGTCATGAAGCTAAGAAACTAACCAAAGCATACTCTTTGCAGTGTATTCTCTTCTGGACACCTTTGGCAAGTCTGTGTTTTCTGGTGGATGCAGTTTGTGGAAACTGAACAAGAACAAGAGAAAAGCAAGAAAGGCAAGCTTTATTTTGCACAAGGCAAATGTTAGAATCTGAGATAATTGCTGAAGGGTGGTAAGTACAATTAGGGGTTTTATAGAAGTGAGAGAATCAGAGCAAACACCATCTATACTTTGTCCCTCTTTTTCAATTCTAACTTTCAGGGGTCTTCCAGTGTGTATGTATTTATATCAACTCTCAAATAATGGAGTATATATGAATTAATACATTGTAGGGAACAGAACACTGGACCCTAAGCATTAAACTGATGATTCCTGGGGAAGGAGGCAGGACTGATTGTATTAATTGGCTCTTTATTTGTTCACTTTGAGTATTACTAATTCTTAACTACCAAAGTTATTTGCAAGAATAATTTTATCTGTTTTTGAGTATGTAAATGTATGCATTACTAAGTAGATAACTGATTATGTTCAATTACTTGATGGTACCATTATCTCTGATTCTCCCACACTGGAGTCCATTCTGGTTCTAGAACATGCTAAGCATGTCCACCTCAGGACCTTTACACTTGATATACCATCTGCCTATAACACTCAAATCTAATCTTTAGGGCTCCATCTCTCATTTTCTACAGGTCCCTATTCACAGGTCATCTCATCATAGAGGCTGTCCCAGGACATTGTATATAAACTAGCTCCTCATTACTCTTAATTCCTTTCGCCTGCTTCAATTTCTTGCATAGTACCTACCATCATCTAATTTATTATATATTTACTTCTTGATTGACTTACTGCCCATTCCCTCATATACTCTAGAATATAAGCACCCTGAAGGCCAGGACTACATTCTATTCACCAGCAAATCTCATTGCTGGCATCAATGCCCAGTAAGACATATTGAATATTTGTATTGGTTTGAGGAAGATATGAAAAATTACTGACATCTGTAATCTCAGATATTTTATGTAGCCAAATGGAAAAGAACATATACATTTATAAAACTAAATAGTAGAAAGTTTAATTAAATGTATAAAGGCATCCAACTATCTAAAAACATGTCCACATGAGATCTTGAGCATTTCTTGTATAATAGCAAAACTCCTTTAGCAAAAACACAAAAAATTACTGAGAAGAATTAACTTAGACCAAAAAAATGGGGTGCACAGGGAGAAGTGGGTATTTGTCATGACTTGTGTTGTATATTTTTAAAACTGTTTTGTAACTATTATATTGTTTTTATAGCTTTTATGCACTTACCAGGTATTGTCATAATGAAAATCAGGCCTATTTATGTTTCACTTTATTCTATAGTGTAAGCCTCTTAAATATGTGGTGCACCTTTTACATTTTTATTTTCTCCTACAATGTCCATCGGAATAAGTTGCAAATACCAGGTAATGGGGGGGGGGGGTCTGAGGTCGTGGCTCAGTGGTAGAGTGCTTGCCTAACACATATGAGGCACTAGGATCAATCCTCAGTACCACATAAAAATAAACAAATAAAATAAAGGCATTGTGTCCATCTACAACTCAAAAAAATATTTTTAAAAAAGGTGATCAAAAAATGTTTTATTGAGGAGGCTGGGGTTGTAGCTTAGTGGTAGAGTGCTCACCTAGCATGTGTGAGGTGCCGGGTTCCGTCCTCAGCACCACATAAAAATAAATAAAAGCACTGTGTCCAACAATAACTTAAAAATATTTTTTTAAAATGTTTCACTGATTAAAAATGCCTCTATCAAACCAAATAATGTGTGTGTGTGTGTGTGCGTGTGTGTGTGTCTTCTACATATAGTTTATAAATTTTGGCAGTAACATGGTTTCTTAACTATCAGTGCCTTGCTTACACACATGCTTGTGAACAAAGATCATAAATCTTCACAAAATTCAAAATGGGGGAGCAGACCATGTATAAATATGTATAAAGACAAAATGTCCTCAAAACTTTGTTTTAATGAGCGATAGCATCAGCCCTATAGAACACAAAAAGCAGAACGTTTCAATCTGAAAAGTCCACACTGTAAAAAATGTGACGCTCCTCCAGTCCAGCCTTGGCAATAGGAAATATCTTTGTATGCTATCTAAAAAGATCACCTATATTTTACTGAGATTATGAAAAAATATCCAAAGTACACTTTTCTAGATTATTTCAACAAAATACAGGCAGGTCTTAAAGGGTTGATCCACCAGGAAGCTGACAAAGTTCAGACTTCGGGCCCCTCACTTGCTCAGGTGAGGAAGACTAAGCACTATGCCCAGGTGCTTTTGCTCTTAGAGTCCCCACCCCCATCTAGTGCACACAATTGCTCAAGCTTCAGGCCCATAAAACCTGGACCCATCCCTGCCAAGTCTCCATTAGATTATTAACATGAAGACAACCAGGCTAGAATTTGCAAAAATGATCCAAAATTCGTGTATTATTTCAAACATTTCTCAACAGACCAAGCAGAGAAAGCCAAAAGAGGTACATTGTGGATCTCTGCAGTATGGTTAGTATCACTTTGCCCAGGATACAAAAGAAGTTTTGGAAACCATGACTAGATCAAAACGACTTTTGTTAAATGTAGTACAGGAAATCCTAGATAGTTATTACCCATAAAAACTAGGTAATGCATCTTAGTGAAAACAGTTAGTACTCAGTACTTATTTTTAATAGTAATGCCATGTATCCCAAAACTAAGCAAACTATATGTCAATTGTGTGATTAATTAGACTAAATTTTGCAACCACTTTTGACACAAAGATCAAAACAAACCAAAGAAAGAAAAAAAATCTGCTATCAACTTGGCTTTGGGCTTTTAAATTTTCAAACTCGGAAAGGCTTCTTAGAGAGCTTTTTAGAGAGCTCCTTGAGAGCTTTTTCGTGTGAGTGGGGGGTCTTCTCTTAGCATACACTCCCATCTCAACTCCTACCAGTTCTTCCCATCCAGCATGGAATACGCAGTTAATTCTCCTTTGGAGGCTACAGTGATACCTACAGCTGGTAGTTTTTAAAAGTATGATAGCAAGTGATAAATTCCCCTATCCTACCAGCGCTTTACTGTGAAGATGGTCCTTCCCCTCCACCCCTCATCCTTCCTCCCTTGTGGTCTCTTAGTTTGGGATGGTCCCTAGTCACTTCTTCTGACGCCTGGCCTCTGCCCAGGCGGAGACACCCTCAGGAAGGTCTCCTTGGGATGGTCACAACACCAGGGTAAAGTTACCAGGGAAAGCAAAAAGGCGGCCTCTGCTCACTTGCAAAAGGACGCAGCCAGTTCCCAGACCCGGACGCGCCCAAGAAGGGGGCAGGGAGTGTCGCCACCGAATCCCAAGAAGGGCAGCGGGACCCACCTCCGGCTCCCTCCCGCTCCCGCCCTTGGCCCCACCTCCGCCGGCTAGCACAAAGCCGTCCCAAAGGCGGGGGCCGGGACCTCTGGAAGGCCGCCTAGACGCGACGAACCAGGCCCCGGCGACCTGCCGCTCAGGCCGCGCAGGCCGCTGCTCCAGGCCGAGTCTAGAATTCCCGTCCCGGAAGGGAAGGACGCGAATCTAGAGTTTCCACCGCCCCCGGTTCCCAGCCTTTCTAGGCAGAGCCCCCGAGAAGGTTTTGCGCGACCCCTGCAGTCCCGCCCGCCACGCCCGAGTTGGCGGCCTCCAGCTTGCTGCGCCTGGGCTGGCCCGGCCTCCGAGAGCGGCGGGCTCCGGGGGCGTGAGATGACATCGGGGCCCGGGCGATTGCTCATTTACAGACGCCCCTTTGAGCCCCGCCGACGTGCTTACTCGGGGCCTCAAATCAGTTCCTCACGTATCCAACAGGCCCGGTCCCCCAGCACCTGCGTAAGGTGGCCAAATGACGCGGGCGCATACAGGGGAAGCGGGGGCGGGAGCAGGGAGGATGGGGGCGGGGTGTGGGGAGACACTGCCCGAGGTCCCCGCGACCCCGACCTGCCCCTCGCCTCGCCTAGCCTGGCTCCGGGGCGCACACGCGGGCGCACACACGCACACCCTTCTGCCCCAGTGCGGGAAGATGGCCGTTTCTGCTTGGATATAAAAGCTCTTTGTTGCACTCACACAAAAGCGTCCAAGACCCGCTTTTCCAGCAGGCCCTTTGGACAAATCCAAGGAAGCCAACTGAACTTCCAGAGGGGTCCCCAGAAGTCTGAGGCAACAGGAGGACCTCCAGGAGAGGGGGAACAACAGGCCTCCCGCCCCCAGCTACCAAAATCTGTCACTCTTCTAGTATTCGTCCTGGGAGCGGGCGCTGAGATCATTCGTAAGGGAGGAAGGAAACTACTTTACTATCAAGGCCCAAATGGGGCATTAAACATCCACGTTCTTGTAGGGTTTCTCTCCCTTAAACAGGGTAGAAACATAATCCGGGAAAGTCTGCATCCACCAAAAAAAGAAAAAAGAAAGAAAAAAAAAAATACCAACAATAGCAACTTAAAAAAAAAAAAACATAACAAACCAGTTGCCATCAGCCCAAAGTGGTAGCAGCAGCAGCCGGCGCGTGTGATCCACTTACTTGTCCGACTCTTGTGACATGTTTGATCCAATGAACTCGCTCCCCTTTTCCTGGAGCCTCAGCCTCTGGTGAAACTGGACTTTCAAGTCTGTGCAGGTGAAGGTGTGTGAGAGCGCCCGAGATGGCAGAACAAGAGCTACAGGTAATTCTGCTTTTCCGTCCCCCCTCACCACTCTCGCTCGCTCGCCCGCTCGCGCCCTCACCTAGCCGGAAAGGTGGGATAAGGGGGGGCCCCTCACATGGGGCCCGAGCTCGGAGGCGGCCGGGCGGCGCGGAGTCCTCCTGGATCGTGGCAATGGGCAGACACAGAGCAGAAAGTGGCGGACTTGGGCGGCCACAGGTAACTTTCTCGCAAGGAGCTGAATTCTTTCACTAAAGGGTACAAGCCCGAGGGACGAGCTGCGCGGTGATTGGCTGCGGAGCTCCCTCAGGTGAGCTGCCATTGGCAGAGGCGCGCTCAGGTAAGGCCCTTCTCCAAGTGCAGGTAACTCACTCCGAAGTTGACCTGAGTGGAGCGGTGGCACGCTTGCAGCTCAGCGGCAGCCTGCGGGAGCTGAGGGTCAGTGCTTGGAACAGACTTCCAGCTACGTTGTACACCTTCCCCGAGGCCGGTTGGGGAGGTCGGGGGACTGGTGGGAGAGAAGGAACCGGGGGGAAAAAGCAGCACCTGCAAGCACTAGGGATTGTGGGTCAAACGGAAGGACGATGGAAAACTGAACTCAGAAATCCCATGCAAACCGGAATCAAATGGGCAACACACCACAAGGCATTCAGTACCCCACTGTAAAAGAAGTGTTTGCGGCAAAACAGTAAGGGACTAAAGTTACTTTTTTGTTAAGGCGGGAAAGAAACACAAAGTATGTGGGGTCTGTTGCGTAATTGCATTTTTAACATTCTTATCTACAACAAACACTTTTCGTATCCAGGTAGTTTACAGCTTTTCAAATAGGTGGACATCCTTTCATGAGCTGAGCTGATGAGGAATGGCGAGCTTTTGATAGAAAAAGGAGATTTGGTTGAATAGACACTTAACATGGTCCAGGAGCCCTTCTTTGATCTCAACTCTGCAGCCTGGGATTCCAGAGCTGCCAACTACCGCTGAATCCGTTCTATAACCCTGTTGTCATTTGACGTTTCCAGGCAGGCATCAACATTTACATTGTAATTCAATAGAAGCAGCTACTACAAAGGTTCTTTATCCTTGCAGTTTAATATGGTTGCTAGGGGAACAATGCAGGATGAAACTGGCTTTCTTGTGGTTCGGTTCCTCCTGGTTCGAACAACGCGAATTAGCAAAGGTGTAATTTATAACCGCTGCTACCGGAGTGAAGTATTTGTGGAAGTTCTGACGAGGATCTAGCCCATACACGTGGATTGTGGAAATAACGGAGGACATGGAAAGCTTACCATATTTTACTACAAGTTAATGCAAATGCTACCAGACTTGATACAACTTCTATTTTAATTTTTTATGGATCACAAATTCCTGAAAAAAATACATAATAAAACAAGGTTTGGTTGTTGCACGTTTTCATTCTCAGCAAATGAATTTCACAATTATATGTATATCCACACGTATACCTTTTAAACATAATATATTTTAACATATTTCAACACAAAACAACTCTGCCTTCTTTATCTCCCTTTCAGAGGATTCCGTTTTTCAGCTGTCTCTATTGTCATTTCCCTCCCTGTTTTGAAACAATTTATGCTGCTATCTCTTGACTTATTAATATAGAAGTTGTGCTTTGACCACCTGTTGCCTTGGGTAAGGATTTAGCCCTTTCACTCTACCCAGTTTCCCCTTCTAGCCATTTTCATAGTTTAGGGACTAAATAGCACAAACATCAGGGACAGCACAGCCAACTAGTGTACTATGCTTGTTTTCTTTCTTATAAAATATTTTGTCTGTTTGATCATATGCCTGGTATTTTTCTACAACTGATCTATCAAATGACCATCTAATTTATTTTTCAAGTGATCAAACAAGCAATTCTATCTTTCCTCCATCTTCCAGGACTGCGCTGTTGTGTTACAATGGAGATGAGTATCTCTGTGGACCGCTGCTCCATTGTCATTCAGGGATGCTCCTTAATTTGTTAGGTGAGAACTCCCTTTCTGCTTCTGGTGCCTTTTTGGTTTGTGCCTCATTTTCTATGGCACATGGTCCAATAACGGTCCAAGAAGGGTATAGAAGGTAAAATGTTGAATTCCTACATACTCAAAATGCCTTCAACTTTTACTTTTTGATGGAGAGTTTGACCAAGTGTAGAATCTTAAATTGAACTTTTTCGTTGATAATCCCATAAAAATTACTTTTTAAAAAGAATCTTCAAGCTTTCAGTATTACTGCTGAGAATTCCATTGTCATCCTGATTCCCATTCCTTTTGGAATTTTTCTTTCTGGAAACTTGCAGAATGATCTTTTTATGTCTAGTATTCTGAAATGTCATAATTATACGCCTTAATCCAGATGTTCTTTTGTTCATCATGCTGGTCACTCAATTGGACACTTTCAGTCTGGGAGCTTATATATAGTTCAGGACATTATTTTTAAATATTTCTTCAATAATTTCCTCTCAGGGGCTGGGGGTGTAGCTCAGTGGTAGAGCACTTGTCTAGCACATATGAGGCACTGGGTTCGATCCTCAGCACCACATAAAAAAATAAAGTATTGTATCCAACTACAACTAAAAAATTTTAATAATAATAATAATAATAATAATAATTTCCTCTCAGGTCATCCTAGTAGTGTAATTAAACACATGAAGGCTCGGATTGCCTGAGTTCAAATCCTAACTGTACCATATGACCTTGGGCAAGTCACTTAGTTTTGCTGTGCTTCAGTTTCCTCATCTATAAAATGAGGATCATAATAGTAATTACCTTGATAATACATCTGAGTCTCTTCAAACAGTGTCAGACACATAGAAAGCTTTTAATGCTTGACTACACTTGTTATTTCTTTTCAAAACTCTTCTTAGTTGAATATTGGGTTTTCTGGGTTATCTTTTCTTCTTTTTAAGTACTGGAGAACTGAATCCAGGGTACTCTACCACTAAGCTACATTTCCAACAATTTTTATTTCTCTTTATTTTGAAACAATCTCACTAAGTTGCTCAGGCTGGCCTCAAACTTGGGATCCTCCTGCCAACAGGTGTGTGCTACTATGCTAGACTCCAATTACTCTTAGAACCTTCCTCCTCCTCCTCCTCCTCCTCCTCCTCCTCCTCCTCCTCCTCCTCCTGGACATTTGTCTTTTGTTCTATTTTGAAGGATATCTCCTTCTTTTACTTGCTATTGAAATTATCTCAGGTATTTTAAGCTTTCATTTTGTGTTTTCTGTTATCCTTTCAATATGATTCTGTGATTATGTCATAGATGCAATAATTCTGTTTTTAGTTATTATAGTTTTTATTCTGTTTCTTGCCTTGTTTTGGTTTCTTTCTTTCCCCCATGCATTTGTTTTGGTGACACCATAGTAGAGGTGTCACCAAAACTGCTGTCTATTCATAGGTAAGAATGAAGGTTGTAAGACCCTCTCCACATAACTCTGTGGGCATGGAGAAGTGCGCCTGCTCACTGGTGGGCTTGCATGTGCTGATCAAGCCTGCTTTTTCATAGGAAGATATCTCAAATATCAGAGACTAGATGTCTTTTCTATTGGGCTCTTCAGTTACTCAAGAGAAATCTCCTACAGTCTCTTGCCTGAGGGGGCGGGGCGTTCACCTGGCTGCCAACATTCTGGAAGCCTTTCAGGGGAAGGGGCCCAGGCGAGCCACTGCTTACTGTAGAGCTTTTCATGCTTCTTCCTTTCCTGCAGGGCTTTACTCCTGCCTTTCTTTGTGCCTGGTGGAAACGCCTCTCTCCTGTTTCTCCAGCTGGCTGCAAGAAACGAGGCAAGAAGATCTGAGGGCATTTTTTTCATAAGAGACTGAAGAGCCCAAAAGAAAAGACTTTCGGTCTCTGATATTTGGGATCTATTTGCAGGAAGAGACAGGCTTTCACCTGATCATCACATAGCAGGTCCCCCAGTAAGCAAGCACACTCCCCTCCCCCACAGGGCTTCTGATGAGGTTCTTTTGACCACATTCTTACTTGTGAATGGAGAGTAAAATTTTGTGACTGCCAACTGTCGATGACTGCTGAAAGCTCTGATGGCAGAGGGCTCAATGACTCAATTGCCAGTATTTACCCAGACCCCTGACTTTTGCTCCTCACCTCTCCCTTATCCTTCTGCGATCCTGAGGTCTCTCATCAGCACCCCTCTATGATGATTTCTGGCATCTCCAAGCCCTAGATCACAGGGGTTTTGTAGGGCGACCAGGCTTTTTCTGTACTGACCTCTATGATCACTTTAGAGTATCACTTCTTCTATAATTTTAAACTAGTTTCCACCCCATCTTTGAGAATTGTGTTTAAGTACATCTCTTGCTGATGATTCTTCTTCATTCTCTTTGTCCCTTTGGATATGTCCTTTGATGTTCCTTTACTATTCTTTAGGAGGGAAATGAAGATAAACAAGTACAGGTCAATCTGTCTACATCATTCAGACTTTTATTTCCAATCTTATAAAAAAGCTTTTACCAAACTGTCCCAAAATCATTTGTGCAAAAAACACACATTGTTTATGGCTAAACTATTTCTTTCATTGGTTTATAGTGGTAAAGATTCCTTTCTTCTTCTCTACCATCTAATAACTCAACTTTGATTATGTGGCTTGATGGTCCCTTAATTGGCTAATTCTTGGTATATTGATTGATTAGACTCATGAATAAGGTTCTAGTGGATGATTTTGTATTTTCAGTCATGTAATTACCTCTGTTATTCAATTGTTTTGATTCCTTTGGCAGAGGAATTGTAAATAAATATGCAAGTTTCTGTCACATAGATCATGAGACTATGCTATTCTCTCTCCAGTCATTTACATCCATAAATACTGAAGTTCAACAGTGGTTCCCAAAATGTGGTCCCTGGATGGACTGTCAGCAGATCACGTGGGAGCTTGTTAAGAATGCAAATTCACTGACTTGACCCAGAACCCACTGAATCAGAAACTCAAGGAAGTGAGCAGCAGCATGTATTTCTTAAAAAACAACAACACCCCACCTGTGTAGTGATGCATGGTTGAGCTGGAGAAGCACAGTGATATGGTATTCTGACAGGATGAAGCAGCACATCTTTGGCCATTGGAAATCATTGTCCTCACATGAACATGGAGTTTTCTAGCAAACAATCAGGGGGTAAGTTGTGGATTTTACGTGTATGGATTATTCCATGCCTAGCCCAGTGATTTTATTTAATGGTTGATCACTGCTCTTATTTGGAACAGTTAGCACATTTAAAAACATGAGCCTGGAATCTTCCATAGTATGCATCATGATCTTAGGAGTTTCAGCACTGTCTGGAGTTTGATAGCTTTTTTAGGAGTCAGAAGCAAAACATGTTCACATAAAAGGTAGTAACAAGATAGTACCATTTTAAGGCTAAATTATTCTATGAGATTAAAATTTTATTTAAATTCTAGTGAGGAAAAGAATATCATTTATATTGTCACTTAAACAATGGTCTTTAGCATCCATTAAGATGACTAATTCTATTTTCTTCAAGTAGAAAGTTTAGTATTTAATGATAAACTATTGTCATTTTATTATGGTGAATTGTTTATAGTGAAAATTGGGGACATGAATGCCATTATGGGATATCTGGGCAGAAGAATCCAGTTTTAAAGAACTGCAGATCTAGTCGAATAAGTCTTCCTGCTGCTCCTTGTCCCACTATGTGTTCTACACAGAGCCACTGTAGCAGGTGCATCATCGAATCTACTGTGGACCAGTGACAGGTGGTATCTCCTAGTTGTTTTGCACTATAAAAACACTATCTTGTTCAGTCAACTATTAACCCCAAGAAGGAATCTTTGGAAGAATAAGATATACCTGGATGCCTGGATTTGAAACTGGTGAAGGAGTTATAACTCAACCAGCTAAGTGTGCAATGGCAGTTCCCTTGAAGTTTGGAGCCACCTATTCAACCAGCAGTCAGCTGAGGTTTTTGTATTTCTTCAAAAGAGCGAACGTCTCAGTTGCTGGAGCTGACCTTGGTGACTCTTCAACCTCAGCCCAAGGCACCGTCCCTTCTCTGTGTTAGCAGGAGACAGAAGTGTATTCTAGTCAAATTGAAGCAGGAAGACTTCAGGCTTGTGGGCATCAGGAGAACCCTCAAGAGTGAGGCATTGAATCAAGAGAGGAGGCAAAGATTGCAGCTCATCAGTGAGATACCATCTCCGAGCTTCCTCCACATAACCTTTGAGCCAGGACCCAAGGGTTCACCACCAGCACCACCATCACCATGTCTCTCCGCCTAAGGTAGGAGATCAGAGGGTCTTTCTCTGAATAAATTCCTAGAGAAAAGGTCTGCTGATATTGAAAGAGAAAGAAAGAAAAGAGAGAGAAAGAGAAAGAAGGAAGAGTGGGAAGAAAAAGAGTCGGAGAGACAGAGGAAAGGAAGAAAAAAGTGAGAAAAGAGGGAGGATGAGACCTCTCTATGAGATCTCCTTTCAACAAAGTTCATTGTCCCTAAGAGACCATCTGGCAGGCTTTTTATGCTATACTGTGAAATATAAGCATGAGGCCAGGGATCACCAATATTTGAGAAGCGCTTCCAGAATGTAGGCTCAAGACCAGAACAAAAGTCTAACAAAAAGGATAACTTTGAGGAAGATAGTACAGAGATGAGACAGAGCTCATATAATAAATACATTAGAAGATAAATTGCATCCACGGCTGGGGTTGTAGCTCAATGATAGAGTTCTTGCCTAGTTATACATCACAGGGTTAGAAGATAGAAGGAGGAAGCTACTGGTGATGTGTGGGTGGGAAGGAAGGGGAGGGTTGTGGAAGAAAGTTAAATCATCCTTAGCACAATAGCAAGTCACTTATTGCCTAAAACGCATCAATTGAAAGCTAGCCATGCTGGGCCCCTACCAGCTGGCTGCTCTGAGCATCCTAACTGTTCTGCTTACCCATCTCAGAAGCTTGAATGAGGAAGCCAGTTCACCTGGAATACAGCAGATGTTCCATGAGTTCTTATAGCATTTATTTATTTGCTCAACCTTGCTGATGAAGATCTAGAAAAATGCATTCAGTTTTTCTCACTTAACAAAGGGATGGTCTGAAAGTTAGCAACACTAGCTTTGGTTCCAAAGCTCAGTGATATTGGCCTGGCATCTTGGAGATTGTGCTAGCATTTTCTCTGTGGGCCCAAAAGGGTGGCTTCAACTCTAGCCACTGTTTCCAGCAGCAGGGAAGAGGAAGGGGTGTCCCGGCCCCAACTATGCCATTCATCAGGATAGTGATGACAGCAGTGACATTAGAAGCCTCAACAGACCCTCATCTGATGTCTCATGGGCCAGAACCAGGGCACACAATGACACCATGTGAAGCATGGCTGGCTTTCCCAAGCCCTGAGGTGGAGGCAGGCAAGAAAGGAAAAATTGGAAATACATTCTGGATTAGCCCATGAGCTAATAATTTGGAAATATAGAAGTTAATGCCATAATTTTTCAAAAAAAGCGAAAGTAATTAAAAAAAAAAAGGTTTATCTCTTAGAACTAGAAAATGGGAAGGAACCAGGTATGGATTGCTGTATTTCTATAATATCAATGTTATTTTCACTACCATTACTCAATGTAATTATTTGACTAAAACTATATAGTTCACCCACAAATATATTTTAGACTTGTGTATATATATATGTATATACATATATGTATATGCAAATATATGTATTTATATTCACTTTTAATCGAAATAAAATTAGTCTAAGATATTACAGAACAACTTACAAACATATCAGGTTCTCTCTTGCCTGGGGTCTTTGTATTGGCAGATAAATCTCAAAACTCTTACTTCCTCCCTCATCTAAGTAACTCCCAATTTTCCCATGGCTCAGTGCTCAATCGTCTCTCCCTCAGGGAGGGCTCTTCAGCTCTCCCATATTAAGGGGAGGTATACTGGGAAGATATATTTCTCCATTATTTATTCATGTAGCACAATGTTTCTCCTCTTAAAAGACTTACCACACTTGTCATTTCACATCTACTTGTGTAGTGTCTTGATCTACACTGGCCAGAGCTAGGTCATCTGGCCAGTGTAGATCAAAAGCGGAATCTGCCTTCCAAGAGGTTAAGGAATATTCATTCAATATTTGGACAAAGTAGATTATCTTAAGCAAGTGGAAGACTGACATTTGGTTTTAAAATCAACAGTGATTTCACAGTATTAACAGCTTCATGGTACAGGTGATAATTTTTTTTTCACATTTCTCAAAGGACAACCCACCAATAGAATATTTATTTGAGTAATAAAAATGGAGCACTAACACAACTATACAGAAGTCAAATGTAGTAATGGTTGATTATCAAAGAAAAATAATAGCCTAAAATAGGTTATAATTGTGAGAATAGCAAGTAAAAAGGTTTTTTTTCTATAACCTAAATGGGAATTTCCTAAACAATGGAAATGAAGGACTTGTATGGTTGTTTTCAGTCTGGGCACTCCTCTCCTTTTTTTCTTTCCTCTAGTCTGTCTGTTTTAAAGGTAGAGTAGTTGAAAAGGACTCTTGAGTTTCCCCTCTGGTTCTTTTTTTTTTTTTTTTTTTTTTAGTTGCTGAAAACATTACAATGATCTTGACATATCATACATTTGATTCAAATGGGGTATGAATTCTTATTTTTCCACGTGTACAGATTGCAGGATCACATTGGTTATATAGCCACGTTTATACATACAGCCATGAGTACAGGTATGTACGGGGTAGAAGGCATGTGCAGGAGGGTTTCTGAGGCCATGGATGATCTCCTTGTTGAAGGTTTCCAGGCTATAAACTGTTAATTTGCCAGGAAGAGAGCCCTATGATGTTGCTTAATGCAGGTGTCCTTCCTGGTTCTTGTGGTCAATTGCCATAAACCATCAGAGAGTATCTTGACAATCTCTGAGCCACTTATATATAGCTCCTTCTGGCTCCTATTGCGATGTTAGATATTAGAGATGCACTAGGGTCTTACTCCTTAAGTCAGCTATTGGAAAAACCAATCGCAGATCAATATTTGTTCAAGTGACAGAGAATTACACCAGGATCAAGGGGAACTTTTTTTTTTTTAATTATTTTTCTTTTTTTTTTTTTTCAGAGAAAGAGAGAGAGAATTTTAATATTTATTTTTTAGTTTTCAGCGGACATAATATCTTTGTTTGTATGTGGTGCTAAGGATTGAACCCAGGCCGCATGCATGCCAGGCGAGCGCGCTAAGGCTTGAGCCACATCCCCAGCCCCTCAAGGGGAACTTTTGAAGGCTGCCTGCTGAATATATATAGTTTTCAAAGTTAAAGCGAAAACAGAAACAAACCTGTTTTGAATACAACTTGTTAAAAAGACTTGTGAAAATAAAATATATAGAAGCCGAGAGAATGGGTAAATTAGAAGGGAAACAAAAGTGAAGGGAAAGAAAGGTCTTAGTGTGGAATTTGCAGGCTTGGAATCTGGGAGAAAGCACTGGTGAGTCACCAGCTATCTGGGTTGTCCCAGGCAAATGCAAAATGAGTCCTTAGCCAGGATCTATCTAGCCTCCCCACCCCTGCTCTCCCCGCTGCAGGCAACTCAGTCGCTTGAAGGGAAGACTGCCTGTCCCTAAGAGGGGCCTAGACCCTCCCTGACACAGATTTCATGATATAGGCAGCCACCTCCCCCAAACAACCTTAGAAACTCATGGTTGTTTCTGATGATAGGCAAACTGGCAGCCCTTGGGGGATGGGGGATGGGAGGAATTCAGTCCAAGAATGTATTTTGTTGATATGCTCAGTGATTAAAACAAAACAAAACAAAAAAACGAAGACTGTATTTTTAAAAAATATTTATTTATTTATTAGGTGTAGATGGACACAACACAATGCCTTTTTTTATTTTTTATTTTTTTAGAGAGAGAGAGAGGAGAGAGAGAATTTTTTAATATCTATTTTTCAGTTTTCGGTGGACACAACATCTTTATTTTTTTTATTTTTTATGTGGTGCTGAGGATCAAACCCAGCGCCCCGCGCATGCCAGGCAAGCACGTTACCGCTTGAGCCACGTCCCCAGCCCCGAATACAGTATTTTTAAAGTAAAATTTCCCATGAAAATTGATTTCATCTTCTTAAAAAAAAAAAAAATAAATGATCTGGCAACACAGGGCCCTAATGGCAAAAATGGCCCTAGGCAAAGGTGTCTCTTATTTGTTCAGTTTCTGCCAAACTTTGCATCTCTACCATCCTCAGGCTGGGTGGCAGTTCTTATTAATCATCAATCTTCTACTATTTTTCTAACATTTTTTCCCACACCCATGTCTTTATCATTAATGTAGAAAAAAGTTCAGACAAAAAATTTAAAGAGATCCTATTTCTCTATAGAAATTAAGAATATTGTTCGGTGTTTGTTATGTAAAGAATGACTGACTTTAAAGGCCACATATTATCTTTGGAAATCAAATGAAGAACTAGGATAAATGAAACAATACAGGATGAAAACATTACCAAACTGAAAATGAGGATGGAGTTTGTTTTTGTACCTGAATAAAATGAAGTTGCTGCAATAATGTAGTGAGGAATTTGATGCCAGGGCATTTAAAGCTGTTACAGACGTAGGGCTTATAACAGCATCTATTGAATGTAGCAAAGGAGATTTTCCCTGATCAGCACAGGGAACCAACTAAATGTGCTGAACACAGGGCTGGAAAAAGGGAAGAGCAGTTTGTTGAGGTCTCCAAGGAGGACACCAATGAACTGCATCTTTTTTCCAACCTAAGCTCTTAACAGGGCAAGAAACAGAAGTTGAAGATGGAGGCCAAAATGTCACCTTTTCCATTGAGAGAGGCACCACTGAGAATGCAATTTGATGGAAGAGCCACTTGGAGCCTGCAGACTGAATTCCGGGTTCCAACCCCACCCATGCTCAGGCCTACAGACTAAACCCTCCAGCAGATTTTGTCAAGAGAATGAAGTTGAAAGCAAGAAACCAAACAAACATACCCAGTTTATCTTCCCAAATTTTCAAATCAGGTAAGCCACTGGCAAACCACCAACGATGGTATTCTCTTGAGGAAAAGGCAGGTATAAACACCACCCTCCAGTTAGCTCTTATTGAATGGCGTTAACGAGGATTTAGATGGGACCAAAGAATTCTTAGATGTGCCGACCATGACAGGAAAAGGTTGGGTAAAACTCATGAAATGTGACCATTGCTGGTGCTC
Source organism: Marmota flaviventris (assembly GCF_047511675.1). NCBI lineage: Eukaryota > Metazoa > Chordata > Mammalia > Rodentia > Sciuridae > Marmota > Marmota flaviventris. The sequence goes on from NC_092512.1 coordinate 35,505,015, forward strand.
CTGTGGAGGACAGCATCAATGTCTGATTGCTTGAAATCCTAATTTATGGTGGAAATCTGCTCTGTATTCATGGAACATACAAATGGAAGTGATTATATGCAGTACAATGTGGCATCCCAAGGGAAATATGCCAACATTGGAATCCTAATTCTGTAAGGATCTTGGGAATAGTTACCCTAAATATAAAAACAGGTACCTACATTCACGTAGCTGCTTTCCATTATAAATAGAATTAAACTAATCTCACAGGTTTCATTGCTAAGTTTGGAGCAGCACAGTATAATATGCAAGACCCCAGATACAGCACTATAGTGCGTAAGGAAAGGAGGGCAGATGTCCTATGGTCCTAAACAAAAGAGGAATGAAACACCACCTCATCTGGGCATCCTTAAAAGACCCCTTCTCACATCAAGAGAGTTGGTCATTCTCTGGACTGGGTTCCCACAGCACTTGGAACTTTTGTTTGATCCAGTTAGCATTCTGCATTACAAATACAGAAACCCACTTGAGCTGGTTACAAGTGGAATCACATTATAAGGATCCAGGGTGTCCCACAGAATCCAAAGACACACTTGCAGGCAGCCCTCAAAGAGGGCTGCTGCCAGGGGCTGTCACAGGGCCCAGAGCAGCCTCCTGCTGCCTCTTCCTGGGCTTCTCTCTGACCAGGCCCTTCCTTCTTTCTTGGCAATCTGCTTTGCTCTGCTTTTGAGTCCACTGTGTAAGCCATGTGGAGAAAACTCGGATTGGCCTAGGTTAGGTCAGCTGTTCATCCGTGGGCCAATCTGCAGCTTCCAGGCAGGCAGGCAGGCTCAAGTAGAAACAGCTATCCCTTACTGCCTCTTCTCCAGCACCCACCATCAATTTAGAAGGATCAGACTGACAATCCAATAGGTGTCCACTAAAACATGGTGTACAAGTATACTGATAATTCTCCAGGCTGAAAACACACAAGCACACACACTGCTATGGAGCTGTGTCCCTCAGGATTTTTTTCAGTTACAATTAGAAGAAATGAATTCTGACAACCTACACCAGGACCAGATTTCAATGGAAAGATTTGGGCAGCTGACAGACTCAAAGGGAAATCTGAACATCTGGGTTCAGGAAGGGCAGAAGCTGGTCTGCTCCTGACTGTTAGGTAGTCAGCATTAGTTGAGGTCAACTCAGGGCACTGTCATGCCTTGTGTTGCCCCTTAGCTCAAGACTTAGGCCATATCCCAGGGAGAAGCCATCAGAGTGTGTTAGCTCTGGGTCAAATGGCCCATGCCATCCCATTGGTGGGTCTGTCCGTGCTGACCCACTATGCCATGTGCTGTTTCCAGAGATGAGCTGGCTATGTCCAGTGAGACACCTGTACCCTGAGGAGCTATTAGCACATTTTCTGGAGGTAAGTAAATTCTCACTAATTAGTCTACTCTGCAAGCAAGGATCATTCAGGACCACAAAGAAATACTAAGTTCACTTAGGTAGATGATTTAATTAATTAATTAATTTATTCATTCAGTGGTACCAGGGATCAAACCTAGTACATGCTAGGCAAACTCTCCACCACTGAACTACATCCCCAGCATTTTTTATTTTATTTTCAGGCAGGATCTCTCTAAGTTGCCCAGGCTGGCCTTGAATTTCTGATCCTGCTGCGTCAAACTCTCAAGTCACTGAGATTTCAGGTGTGTGTCACTGTGCCTGGAGATTTTTTTAAATGTATATTTTTATACTTCTCATAATTGTTTCATTAAGTTCTTGTATCAGAATTTGATGTAACCATGTGAGATATTGACTGCCACCTGAGACCTTGTTTTTAATGGCATGAATACCTGCTTCGGTAAAATTTAACAAATTTTAAATTGCTTACTTTTCTGTGGAAATGCAAAGCACATGAAAATAGGTCAAGTGTTTCCTTTGTAATCTCTTTAATTATAAAATCTCTAGGGTTTTGTTGTTGTTGTTGTTGCTTTTGCATTTCATTTACCATTAACATTCTCATGCTTTCATTATTTTCATGCCCCAAAACAATTATTTTCTTTGGGGTCACTTTCTGGCATTTTGCTGTGTCTTAGTCTGGAGAAATTGAAGGGTGGAATCCAAACAAAACTGTGTTTACTTTTTCCACACTTCAGGAACCGGAGTAAATTCAGTCCCCAGAACCCTAGGGGGGGAGGAAAAAGAAAAAAAGACTTTTCTTTGTACGCAACTGAAATTAGCAAAGAAGGCTTTATTTACACTGCACATTAGCATCCTAATTAAAAGGGTAAGGCAATACATAGATAATGATAGATAATTGCCCTTGACAGCAGTTATTGATGAGATATGGTAATCACTTGGCCAAAGGCATTTTCATGCTAATAGAGTCGAATTCTATGAGCTGCCCCAATTTTTATAGAAGGACCATTACATCTGGGCAGAAGATTTTCCAGAAGTCTCCTTTTCCAGTACTTCACCTGGGTTCCAAGGAGTATAGTCATCCTTCTTTATCCACAAGGGAATTCTTCCAGGACACCCTCCCCCCACCCCATGCCCTCCACAGATACTAAAATCAAAGGATGCTTCAGTCCTTTATGTAAAATGGCTTAATATTTGCATACCACCTACACACATCCTCTTGTATGTTTTAAGTCATCTCTAGATGATTTGTAATGATCCATACAATGTCAATGCTGTAAATAGCCATACTGTGTCGTTCAGGAATAACAAGGGAAAAAAAGTCTGCACATGTTCAGCATGGACAATTTTTTTCCCCAAAACATTTTTGATCCACAGCTGGTTGAATAGATAGGTGCAGAACCTATGGACATAAGGAGTGACTCTACCATTTTCTCTCAGGTACCTCTTGCTTAATTGGATTGGCTTCAGGAAAGGGAGAGAGCCCAAGCAGCCTTGGCCTGTCCCGGGCTGAGGCTGGAGGCTGTGGTCAGTCTGTCTAGCCTGCCCACCTCTGTTGTCTCACCTTTGTATCCTCCTTTCCACTTGTCAGCTCCTAATGTGGGACACTGCTGTTGAGCTCTGGTTTTATGCCTAGGTGAGTGTTCAACAGTTTATTTTGATGACTTGCTTTTGGATTCAGATTTAATAAATCCAAAGATGGTGGGCTGAGGTTGTGGCTCAGAGCGCTTGCCTAGCACGTGTGAAGTGCTGGGTTAGATCCTCAGCACCACCTAAAAGTAAATAAGTAAAATAAAGGTGTTGTGTCCAACTACAACTAATATATATATATATATATATATATATATATATATATATATATATATATATATAAAATATAATATAATATATATATTAGTTGTAGTTGGACACAGAGAGGAATTGCCTTCTTAGAAGTCAAGAAAAAGAAAAAATGAATCCAATCAAGTTTCTACTGGCAGATGGATACTGCTGTAAATCAAGCAGGACTTCTCCCTTCCATATTATGTTGGAGCATATGCAATTGCTATTTAACCACTTTAAACATTACTGTTTGTTTTTAAATTGTGGTACAATTTTTAGTTGTACAGGTTAGTGGTATTAAACACATTCATAATGTGTGATTATCTCTACCATTCATCTCATACCTCTTTTTAATTTTCCCAAATGGAAATTCTGTACCCATTAGATATTGACTCACATTTCTCCCTCACCAACCCCCCACCCAGCAACTCCCATTTTATGTATTTTTGATTTTTTGTGTGTGGTTTTAACTACTCTATTTACTGTAAGAGGAATGATATATTTAGTGTTTTTTTTTGGGGGGGGGGGTTGTGCACGTGTGTGTGTGTGTGTGTGTGTGTGTATGTAGCTTATTTCACTCAGCATAATGTCCTCAAGGTTGATCCAGGTAGCACATGTCATAACTTCCTTTATAAAGCTGAATAGTTTTCCATCGTATGTATACACTGCATTTAGCTCTTTCATTCTTTTGTTGATATACACACAGGTTGCTCCTATGTTTTAGCTATTGGGAATAATGCTACTGAACATGAGTGTACAAATGAGTCTCTTTGAGACTCTCCTTTCAATTTTTTTTTTCATATATACTCAGAAGTGGAATTGCTGCATCAAATGGTGATTCCATTTTTAATTTTTTGAGAAACCCCATACTGTTTCCCAGCAGCTACACTATTTTACATTCCCACCAATGGTGCACAGGGTTCCAATTTCTCCATATCCTCACCAACATCTGATTTTTGTTTTTTCAGTAGTGACCACCCCTGGATATTAAGTGGTATCTCATTGCTTTGATTTGCATCTCTTTAATGATTAATGGTGGTGAACATCTTTACATGTGCTTATTGACCATTTGTAGATCTTCTTTGTAGAAATGTCTATTCAAGTCCCCTGCCTGTAGATTGCATTGTCTGTTTTTTTGTTGTTATTGCCTAGTTTTAAGATTTCTCTATATATTCTGGTTATTGATACCTTATCCTATGTATGATTTGCAAATAGTTCTCCCTCATGTGGATTGCCTTTAACTCTGTCGAAAGCTTCTTCTGATGAATAAAATTTAAAATTTCTCAGAAAGTCCGACTTGTCTGTTTTTTTTCCTCTTGTTGCTGTGCCATTGATTTCCATTACTGCCCCCCCAATCACTACTGAAACCAATTTCTGTGAAGTTTTTGCCCTGTATTTTCTTCTAAAAGTTTTATGGCTTAAATCTTACATTCGGGTATTTGGCGCATTTTGGGTTCATTTTCTGTATAGTATTGGGCTAGGGTCCAACTTTGGTCTTTTGCATGAAGATATTCAGTTTTCCTGGCACCATCTGCTAAAAAAACTATCCCTTCCCATTGGATGATCTCAGCCCCCTTGCCAATTATCTCCTCGTCATATGTCTGGACTGTTTATTCTGTCCCATTGGTTTATGGGCCTATCTTTATGTTAATACCCCTCTGTTTTGATTACTGTAACTTGGTGGTAAGTTTTGAAGCCAGAAAGTGTGAGTCTTCCAACCTGTTTTTGGCAAATTGGGGCCGCTTGAGATTCCAAATGAATTTCAGCAACGTTGTTTCTATTTCTGCATGTGTTTAACCATTTTTTTATTTTTGAAATCTGAAATTTTATGTGATTCAATGTAATAGTTGAACTCTGTGGTGACAGTGGGGTGAGTTAAGCAGAAGGAGGGGGGAACTGATTTGTTTTTTGAACACAAACATATGAAGTCATTGAGCACATGGCTCAGAAGATATTTGTTCATCCTAATTAGAATAAGGTAGACTTCATGTATGTATGTCAAAATACATTCTACTGGTGGGTATAACTAAAAAAAAATTATTTTAAAAAATAAAAGAAGATATTCATTAACCAAATAAATAAGCAGTGGCATAAAATATACATAAAATATAAGTAGGATGTAGTAACATCTTGCAGAGTGCTTATATATGTAAGCCCTTTTATGTAAGAAATATATATGAAATATATATGGTAAGTGAGCATAAATGTCTGCTATGTGGTAGCAACTCCATAGATGTCAGAAAACCTCTGAGACTGAGGCTCAAAGAGGTGAAATAACATACCCAACAATAAATAGCTAATAAGCAGTGGAGACAAACTTGAGTGTATTTGGTTGAATTCAAAACTAAGCAAGGTGCGGCGGTGCACCATGATGCCAGCCACTCAGAGGCTGAGGCAGGAGGCTCACATATCCCAGACCAGCCTCAGCAAGCACATTCTAAGCAAGGGTTCTTCCACTGAGTTACCTCCCCAGCCCTCTGTTCTGCTTTTATAGCTGTATTTAAGTTCATTTAAATTTAAGTTCATTTCATTACACTTCAGTCTTCATAGCCCCTTCTGTTCTGCATAACCCCTAAAGTCCCCCACCATTCACGTCCAATTTTTAATCACATTTACCAGTGAAGTCTCTGAGGTGGTCATCTGGATCTGGGCCTCTGCAATCAGAAACAAGGGCAAAGAACTTGCCTCAACTAGGGGGCTACTGGCATCTGCTCAGCACCCTCACCAGCCCCACAAAATGTGCCATGTGACTGCTGTGAGGTGACAGGCACACAATTCTGCACTTGTGCTCTGCTTCCCACTCCAGGGAGGAGGAAAGAAGAGCAGCATTTGCTGAGGTGCCTTTTGTGAGCCAGCCACCACACTAAGACCCTCACTTATATTCTTTCTTGTGCTGTTCATCAGAGTCCGTGGTTATCCTTATTCAAATGTGAAAACAGAACTCACCAACACAAGGACCACAATGCATTTCAAACCTGCCCTCTCTTGTTCCAGAGCCCTGGAGATCTAAGATGGACTGGAATCATATCATCATATCCCCAAGGAGGAACATAAGAACAGCCAGAGGAGAGATGCAAGACTGAAATATCAGAAGATAGGCCACGGCTTACTCTTCCTTCTGGTTATAAAATGTCATCAGGTTGAAATTGTTTAGAGATTCCCAAGTGCTTACTGAGGCTCCACGGTGGGGAGTGGGGGTCTGTCTGCCACAACTGCCCTGTCACTGTGAATCAGGAGAGAGGAGCAGGAAGATGCAGTGCCTGGTAAAACCTCTCTTCAGGAAAGAGGGAATCAGAAAATGATGGGCCAAAAGAAGGGTAGAGAAGGAGGTTGTGTGGCACAGAGACCAACAGCAAGGATTCTAGAGCCAGGTTTGAAATATGCCTCCACTGCTGTGTGCTGTGTGATCTCAGAAAAGTTATATCCCCTCTTTGTGGCTTCATTTCCCCATCTATATAAAATAAAATTAATAAAGTTGACCTCATTGGATCCAAAATAACAGGGATTTAAATGGCTGTTTTTGTAAGGGGCCTAGCATGTATTAAGACTTTACTAAACCTTTGGTTCTCTATCTTCCTCCTAGGGATTAGAGAAAGCAACAAGCACTTTGTTTAAATGCATATAAAAAGGTTTCAGGCAGCTTCTTAACAATGAGGATCTTTGTTGGTGAATATGCAAATGAAAAATAAAGAGAGGTTAAGAAACCTTGGCCAGAGGATCCCTATCTCTGTTTACAATCTGGCTAATCACCAGAGTTTTCCACCTGGGAAAATGGCTGAGGCTCCTGATTAGGCCACTCTGTCTCTGATGGGGGTGAGCCTGCCCCCTCCCTGACTCCAGCCCAGGCTGGGCTCAAAAGGGTCATGGGGTGGGGAGCTCTCACCTCTCAGGGCTCTCTTTGTCATTCGAAGATGGGCCAAACCTTAGATGGAAGAGGAGGAAGGGAAGTATGGGGGTGTTACAGTTGAATCTTCTGTATGCTGTGAAATGTGCAGAAACAAGAGGTCTATAGGAATAAAAATCACAGATGTCAAAATCTAAGGCCATCATTTGACAGACATCCTTTCATCAGTATCAAGATGATCCCAGCTATGACTCACAGAGAAATTCAATGTTCCTAGCACACGCTTTGTTTTTTATTTCAAAGTATAAGAATTATTTTAATTATTTTTTCCATTTGTAATTGCTTTTTTTTTGGATCCTGATGCCTTAGTCTCTGTTCATTGCTGCTTCTCAGAGAGCTTACATTAATGCACTGGCACATTGGATCTAACCTGTGTCCCTGCCTCCTTCAGCTTAGTGTTAATCCTGTGCCTTGATTGCCTGCATCACCCAGCCCTGGGTGTTCTGCTTTCCCTCTCCTGTTCCTGAAGGCAAACATCACAAATGAGCCCTTTAACCCCCGCCCCCTGCTTTCTTCAGCTCTATTTGATACCTAGGCTCTTTAAAAAAAAAAAAAAATTTTTTTAACTCATTGAAGATGACTTATTTAAACTGACAAAATGCAGTTTCATGCAACCCCAGCCCTAAAAACAGTACAGAGCTGATCTTTACCATTCTGTAGAATAAAAAAGAACCAAAGTGATTCAAATGACTCTTTATTTGGTGCAGGAGGCACGGGGACCAGGCTGGGCAGACGACATTTTATTTCCTCTCCTTTCATTCCTTTCTCCTGATACATGAACACTTGCCCTCTGGGCAAGCAGACTGGTTGTTTCTGTTGGGAGAATGCATATATTTACTGTTTTATCACTATCTTTAGATTTTAACTTGGTTTTAGTTTGGGGACCAATGGTGGAACTGGGAGCCCAAGAAAGACCTTTGCATGCTATTAGAGGGGAGATTAAGGCAGAAGGATATCAGATAGGTCTGCAACACATGTCTGTATTAGACAAACATAAGCCAGTTTACTTCCAGAAGCTTGTGTTTCCTCTTCTTCACTCACTTGCTTAAACTTAATGGCATGCTTTTTAAATACTAGGAAATGATTGCATGCTATGAAGGTAGTTTTTTTTTTTTTTTTTTTTTTTTTCACAAAAAACAGGTTAAGACACTAGTAGCCACGCTAAGTTTGCTTTTCTAAGATGATGTCCAAACTCTGTTTGGGAAGTGCAGCTTGGTGGAATAAAAAATTATTTCACCATCCCCAATGGAGTCCTTGAGAAAATAAAGTGTCAGTTTGGCCATGCAGCAATAGGGTATAAAAGTATTGAGTAAGCTAACGACATTCAAACTTCACTATGTTTGGGATTAACCAGGAGATGAATTTTTAAAAAATCTATGCAGTTGCTTGATGCTCTACCCCAGAGATTCTTTAATGGGTCTAGACATAAGTGTTCTTCTTTTTTTTTTTTTTAAGAGAGAGAGAATTTTTAATATTTATTTTTTAGTTATTGGAGGACACAACATCTTTGTTTGTATGTGGTGCTGAGGGTCGAACCCGGGCCGCACGCATGCCAGGCGAGTGCGCTACCGCTTGAGCCACATCCCCAGCCCAACATAAGTGATCTTTACAAGCTCTTCAGGTGATTCTAAAGGCACCCTATGTTCAGAATATTTGTGTTAAGCTCTCTCATTTACAGAAAGATCCAGAATTTATTTTAGAAGGATCTATGAGAAAAGCCTATTGTTTGATAGTTCTTGGTCAGCTTTTTGCAAATGAACACTGTGAAATAAATCCAGTGGAAATAACTTTTTAGGGCCTCCTGTGCAAGCAGGGTGCCCCGATAGTTTCTTTTCCCACCCCGCCAGGGATTAAGCCCAGGAACACTTTACCACTGAGCCACATCCCCAGCCCATTTTTGTATTTTATTTAGAGACAGGGGTTTCACTAAGTTGCTTAGGGCCTCACTAAGTTGCTGAGGCTGGCTTTGAATTTGTCATCCTCCTGCCTCAGCCTCCTGAGCTGCTGGGATTACAGGCGTGTGCCCCACACCCCACAGTCTCTTAAATGATTTTTTTTTTACTTTTGTACCCTTGAGTCTGCCATGGGTGTGGGCTTGCTGACTCCTGAGATGCTCTTAAGCCATCTTTTCTATTGTCTCTCAGTATTTAGGTTCTTTTTAGTGACCATAATCTTTTCAACAACCATAGTTTCCTTGGTCCCAATTTTACCTATGCTTCTTCTCTGGCCAAACTGAAAGTTTTAAAAAATCTTTCCTCCATGCTTTTTACTTCTGATTCTCACAGTAAACCTGGCTAAAAACTGCCAGCAATATTAATGCCATCACCTGAACACTGCATTGCTTTGAAATTTACACCGTCAGATTGATTGGTCCATCATTTTTAAAATTTAGCCTCACAGAAAGTTTGAGGACATGGACAAAATGTAGACTGGTTATTTGTCAAGATGTAACACAAATGGCCTCTATTTCAATTCCCAGTCAAGTCCTTGTTCCCATCTGAAAGCTCATGAGCACAGTCTTTACTCTCTGCATTTTTCTCAGCATTCTGGTCTTTTGGGATTTCCACCAGAATCACTCATTAAGCTCCACTTAGAACATTCTACTCCTGTTTTGCCTGAATCTCACAACTCTTCTGAACTCTTCCCACAAACCAGTTCCAAGGACTACTAAACTACATGGTCAGATATGTCACAGCAACAGCCCCACTCCTGGTACAAATAATTGTTAGTTAAATTTTTTGGCAAGACCCTAAGCTATTTAGCATGAAGTGTCTCTAAATAAATAAATAGGGCTGGGGATGTGGCTCAGTGGTAGAGCACCCATGGATTAAATCTCCAGTATTAAAAAAATAAAGTTTATTTGAGCTCATGGATTCAGAAGGCTGACTCCATTGCTATGGGCCTGGGGTGAAGCAGAACATCATGGTGGAGGAAAGTTGCGCAACTCACAGCAGCTGAGGCACAGAGAGACAGGCAAAGTATAATCCCCAGTGGAACACTCTCAGTGACCTGCTTCTTCCAGCCATGCTCCACCTGCCTACGGTTACCACTCAGTGGTCCAATCAAATTATTAATCTATCAAGTGGATTAATCCACTGATATGGTTATAGCTCTCATCATTGTCTGAAAGCCCCACATCTGAACCTTTCTGCATGGGGAATTATGCTTTTAAAACATGAACTTTTGGAGGGACAGGTCTAGATCCAAACCATAACAGTGGTTTCTAACTACTGAAATTTATTTGATTTTTACTGAATTTAACTAATTCTTCTATAATTAATAACCATCTAACAACCATGTGAAAATTCTAGATCTCAATCTTCTTATCTCTAGAAGATAGACTGAGCTCACATGAATTCTAAGGTCCCTTCCATTTCTAACTTTTTTTTTTTCCCAATGCTGGGAATTGAACTCACTGAGCTACAGCTGCAGTTTAACTTTCTATCATATTATGATTCCTAATTTCATTATTTAAGTAACTAAGGAGGATCATGAGCAGATGGGGAAAAGTAGAAATTCAAAAGAAAGAAATAATGAGGATAATGGTAATAGTAATAATAATAATAATAGTAATAATAATAATAAATAGTGCTTAGTAGAGACAGATTCTAAATCTGAATATTCCAAGGGGATATTTGTGTAGCAGGGTTACAGGGCTGGGGCTGTAGCTCAGTGGTAGAGTGCTTGCCTAGTTCTTGTGAGGCCCTGGGTTTGATCCTCAGCACCACATAAAAATAAATAAATAGAATAAAGGCATTGTGGAAAAAACATTTATTTCTTTATTAGTTATAATTGGACACAATACCTTTATTTCATTTATTTTTTATGTGGTGCTGAAAATCGAACGCAGGGTCTCACATGTGCAAGGCAAACACTCTACCACTGAGCCACAATCCCAGTCCGGAAAAAAACTCTTAAAAAAAAAAGAAAGAAAGAAAGAAAGAAAAGAAAAAGAAAACAGACCTAATGGAACTCAACTGACCTGCTTATGACCTTGGACTGATTAACTTCCCTGTCTTAGTTCTTTCATCTATAAAATGGAGTCAGCACTGGCAACAATACAGTATTTGAGAAAATTAGAGTATTTGAGAAAATTAAGCAATTTCATTCAATAAAATATTTCAAACACTACGTGAATATACCAAGTGCCCAATAAATATTGTCTGTTGGACTGGGGATGAGGTCAGTGGTAGAACACTTGCCTAGCATCCACAAGGCCCTGGGTTCAATCCCAATCATCTGTCTGTCACACATTCACACACACACATACACAGTTGTATGTATGCATAATATCTTTTATTATTATAGTCTCAATATTCCTTCTCCTGACCCAAGCTCAAGCTCACTTGAATAGATCAAAAACCCTCGCTGCCTATAAGTTCTACACTCTCATTAGCTAAACGAAATACACACTAAAGAGAAGAGTAAGCTCAACTTGTGTTATGAAGTGATATCATGTTGCTGCAATCCAGGGAGAAACTATTATTTACAAAGAGCAAAATCTGGATGTTTGAAAATGGTCCTTCCCCAACCCATGCCCCCCGCATGAGATCCTAGAGAATGCATAAGCTCCAACATGAGAGGATCCCCCATCAGAGCACTGTTCTGGGATTTTGATTTTGTTATTGTAATACCAAGTTTGTCTTTCTCTGAGTCTTGCCTCCTTGGCTGCACAGAACCTGAGCAGTGTTTCTGTAAAACTGAAAGAGGTGGGGAGTGTTTTGGGAATTCTCATTCCCTCAACTTGACCTTGTTTTCTAATATATGCATGCCCCAGCTCTTCTACTGCCCTACTTTTTCCTGTCCAGGATTATAATTCCAGAAGAATCACTACGACCCAGAAAGAGAAAGGCTATTTATAGGCACATCATGTAAATTCTTTCTTGCCACATCTATTATAGCCCTGGGTTATTCTCAAGGAACCAGAAAAAAAACAGGTACAACACTTGGAGAAGTACTTTAGGCAAATCTAACTAAGATACTTTTTGATTTACATGAAAAAGTAGAAGGAAATTATTTGACTTATTCCAGGACTTAGGATCTTAATTTCATGGTAAAATTCGCTACAATCATTTACCTATTTCTTTTCATCTAAGAGTAGATACACAAGCATTTGATTTGGTATCACAGGTAAATGAAGGAGTTGAGTGTCAGAAGCCCTGGTGGAGCCAAAATACTTGGATTCTCAAAGCCTCTGTGGCCTTGGTAAAAGATGAATAGATGGTGTGAACACCCTATCTACAATGAAGTCTGTTTACAGGGGACTTTTGGTCAATAAAGTTAAATGTTTGTGAATTTTGTTGATCTTTTCAAAGAACCAGCTTTCTGTGTCATTGATTTTTTTTCTCTCTGTTTTTGAGTCTTTGTTTTATTAATTTATTTCCTTCTCTCTGCTTGCTTTAAGTTTGGCGTGTTATTTTTCCAGTGTCGTCAGGTGGAAGTTTAGGTTATTTATTTGAGATCTTCTTTCCTTAAAAGCATCTAGAGTTATAAATTTCCCTTTTAGCACTATTTTAGCTGCATCCTGTAAGTTCTCAAGTTGTGAATTCATTTTCATTAATCTCAAGGGTTTTTTGGTTCTAATTTCCCTTTTGATTTCTTCTTTGATCCATTGGTTACTTAGGAGTATGTCATTTGATCTTCAACATTTATGAGTTTCCCCAGTTTTTTCCAACTATGCATTTCTAATTTTATTCCACTATGATCAGAAAACATTCTTTTTATTATGATTATCTTTTTAAATGTATTGAGGTTTGTTTAATAGGCTAACATATCGTTTTTCCTGAAGAATGTTCCAGATATACTTGAGAAAGTGTGTATCCTTTTTGGTGGGGTGGGAGATAGGGAGGGATGGTTCATGGTCTCACCATGTTGTCCAGAGTGGCCTTCAACTCTTGATTGCAAGTGCTCCTCCTGTCTCAGCCTCTTGAGAGATTGAAACTACAGACATCAGTCACCACACTGGCTAGGAATTTGTATGCTGTTTTTGAGTAGCATGTTTTATAGATATCTACAAGGTATTATTGGCTTATAATATTGTTTGAGTCTTCTGTTTCTTTGTTGATCTGTCTAGCTGGTCTCTTCCCTATTGAAAGAGGTATATTGAAGTCCATAGTTGACTTTTTTAAAAAAAACATTTTATTAGTTGTTGATGGACCTTTATTTTATTTACTTATTTATATGTGGTGCTGAGAATCGAACCCAGTGCCTCACACATGCTAGGCAAGTGCTCTAAAACTGAGCTACAAACCCAGTCCCTCCACAGTTGACTTTTGAAGAAGTCCTCAACTATGTGAAGCACACAAGTTCAGCTTCTAATGAGTGTTTTTAATCTATGAAGCACAACTGTAATCACAACATCCTTGTAAAGCAGATAAATAATGATATTACTATTCTACTTTTTAAAAATAGACAAGTTGAGCCCTGGAGCAATTAACTGTTATGCCCAGGATGACAGTAGTTAAGTGACTGAGCAGGGACAAGGATCAAATGTTTTGACTAGTGTTGGTTTTGCCTTTCCATCATACTTCACTACCTTCTTTACGGGCCAGTTTCAAGGTGGTAGACATGCACCATTATATTGTGTGTGTGTGTCTGTGACAGCAAGAGAGAGCAAGCACACTGGGAGATTGCAATGTAAAATTTTTGTTTATCCTGGAGCCACAGTCAGGTTTAATCATTCTTGGAATTTTCATACATGAACAGGGTGTAGTTATGGGCTCATTATTTACATAACATTTTCCTTTCCTCTCCCTTTTACCTGAGGGAGAAAAGGGCTTTCTCTGGAACCAGTAGACAAACACACATACACGCACACACGCATGCACACACAAGTGCATACACACATATTTTTCACACTAAAAGCACACAGGCAAACCTGCTGCCTTCTCAGGTCTATGTGTAGACATGACTTGAGGTTTGGACATGACCATTTGGGGTGGGCAAGCTGCATGCGGCTCCTCTCTGCTTGAGTTTCCTGCCCTCCCTCATTTTCACCTGGCTGTCGACATAGCAGGCACTCAGTCCACAATTATTGGTTTGGATTGCAGCCTAAGTTATACCCTCATTAATGGACGAGTGAGAGATGGGGCCAACAGAAGCCCAAGCAGACCCCTCTGTTCCTCATTTTCTGAAGTCTCTCTCAAAGAAGAGCAATAGATGAAGAGCAAGGGAGAAGAACAAATAGAACACAGTGTCACAGCAAGAGCAGGACACCTGGTCTCTGGCTGCTGGGACTCCTCAACTGTCTGGGGGGTTCACAGACAGTTGACTATAACCTGTGGGATCTCAATGCAATGGCTTGAGGGGTTTATTTCTAAACATTTTCTCATCCTGCAGTAGACTTCATTTCTTTGCCCACTTGCTTTATAATCGTATCCTGATTTGACAAATTATTTATAAAGTGCCTACTAAGTGCCAGGCAGCAAGAAGATCTGGGAGGGGAGGAGAGGATGGGGCTGAAGACAAAAAGCACTTACTGGGTGGAGAGCGAGAATAGGAGACAGACATCCACAAGGAAAACTCATCTGGCAGGATTAGATTGACAGCTCTTGCCCCCCTCCCCCACACTGGTCAACACAAATTGTGCTGGCCTCAGGAGCCTGGGAAACCCAGGCAACGCCAAGGGGAAGCTGGGAGTTCAAGGAGGCTTTTGCATGTGTGGGAGCTGAGTGCTGAGGCATATGTGAGCAGTTCATGGATCACCTCTCACCCACTCCCTGGAGACTAAGGAATGAGCGCTTGCGATGACTGTGTGTCTAGGCATTCTGTTTCAGTAAAGAGCGTGTGGCGGTATTTGTGCTACAGGCTGTGTGTGACACAGGATGTGAAGGTTCTCTGAGATTGGTTGCCTTGAAGCTCTATTGTTCCTTGGAGAGCACCAGTTCAAGGAGGCCCAGAGGTCTTCCAGGACCGTGCATCAGGCGGTCAAAGCCTGGTCTATGGTGGAGTACAGGGTATCATCTCTCTTGGCTTTGCTCCATGCCTGATAATCACAGAGCCCACAAGCCACACCAGCCCATGCAAAATGTCCAACAAAGGGGACAATTAAGGAAATCCCAAGTCATGTACTCTCCAGTGCAACCTGAGCATCCTTGCTGCCATCCATAAAGCCACAACTACTCCTAGGATACTTGGTGTGGGACTCCAATAACATCCATTCACCTCTCTTTCCATCAGGCTACAGAGGGGGAAATCCCATCTAGATCTGTGCACATAATCAAAAAGAATCGCCATATGGATATAATTCAAATCCTAACATGCAGTGAAAGTAACAGCTAAATTGATTGCTCATTCGGTGCTTGGCCTGTGTTAAGCTCTTTTTATGCATTATCTTATTTTGCTCTTCAAACCTAGAAGATACATCTAGCATTGTCCCCATTTTTACCAATGGGGAAACTGAGGCTTGAGGAAAATAAATAGCAAAATAATTAAATCCAGAGTAGATCATTAAATCCGATAGTTTCCCACTGTGGCATCTCTTAGATCATTAAATCTGATAGTTTCCCACTGTGGCATCTCTAACGGTTCTGTTTTACCAGAAGTGAAAATTAAGCAACAGAATGCACACCTGGGAACACGTTTCTCTTCCTGTGGTTGAGTTTTGTTGAGTTTTTTTGTGTGTGTTTTCGCATTTCTGTTGGATGTGTGTTTTTAATATTGTTAGCCAACACAAGTTTATGGAAGTAGGCACCTGATAAAGCACAATTTTATTATTTTTCTTTATTTATAAAGGTAAATGAAGGGGAGAAACATGTTGACACTTTCTCATCTCCAAGGTGTATACTATCAACATATTCACTCACAACATTTCAAATGGAACTCCACTCTGTTCTTATTTCATAGATCAATTACATGTATATTTTTGTATGAAAGTCACAATCTCAATATTGGGTGCTATCCATCATACCTTGAGTCTAACTTCTTGGAAAGAATATACAATTGTCAACTAACCTTCTAAGAACTACACAAAATATGAAATACTCCACAAATTTGTGTGTCACCCTTGCACAGGGGCCATGCTAATCTGCTCTGCATTGTTCCAATTTTAGCATACGTGCTGCCGAAGCAAGTACTAAAGCATAATTTTTGAAACAGCAGCAGAATACACACAGGGATCATGGAAATCGGCCTAACCTCTGTCTGGTTCTAACTACTTTGGGGTGGGGGCTGGGGAGTTCTTTGTGGCTGCCAGACAGAAGATTGTTTGAACTTGGCTGGTGAAGGGAGCCAACAGAGTGAACTTGAAGAGAAAGATAAACATACAAGTGCTCAAAGCTTCAGGTGTTATGATTGCTAATTGAGACAGTCTCTAAATGATACCTTCCAGGGTGGAGGAATTTCTCTCTGAGGGATTAGTGACTCAGGGTAACTGTGGGCCTGTATTCCTTCAGACTGGTCCTCTTAAAGAAAACCAGAAGACGACTCTAGCATCTAAGTCAGTCAGTAGCAGATGTTTCAGAGTAACCCCAGGGAGCAAAGGCACCTTTAACCTGAACCCCTTTGGGTGGAACACGCACACGCCTGCAGCATAGTCAGACACATACACACTCTCAGACCTGCAGCCATGCACACAGCCCAGACACATAGTCTTATACACACTTGTTCTCAGGAATAGCCATGTGCAAAAAACACACCCCAGCTCACTAACACTTCCACCTTCACATGCACACATACGTCTCCTTCACAGATACAAACATTCCTGCTTGTTCTCTCTCTCTCTCTCTCTCTCTCACACACACACACACACACACACATTCACATACCCCATGCACACATACAGTTCTGGCAAAACTGTGCAGCTGTACTGACCTGCCCAAATCTCTTTCCAGGCACAGCCCCAGCCAGCAATTCTCAGGTTTCCATGTTGTCTTCTTTTCCCTGGAGCCTGGTCACACTGTTCCTCATTTCAAATGTGTACGTGAGAGATCAAAGGCTGCTGCCAAGTAGGTGTGGCCATGTGAGGAGTGCCATTGGGGTGGCAGGTGGCAGCCCCTGAGCTGACCCCTCCCAGGTGCCACCTGGTACCTTGGTCCCCTCTGGCTTCTTCCTCTTCCTGAGACAGCTTGGTGTGGTGCACAGGGCTTTGGGAAGCATAGGCCATGTGAGGGTTCTGGGACCTTGTGAGCTGCTTTGACTTCTGAGTCTTAATTTCCTCAACTGTAAAATGGAGTTAATATGTTACAAATCCTAAGGCTGACATGAACGTGCTGTCCCAGTGGGATTATTATCGGGGATTCTTCTGGCTGATAAGTGGTAAAATGCCTCTCCCACTCACTCCTAACTCTTACTGGCAAACTTTCCTGCCAAATGACTAAGCTTTGTGTCAACATTGCTAAAAAAAAAAAAAAGTTTTTAAAAAGGGCGCCAGTCTACTACACAGATTTCCTGATTTTCCTGAGAAAATCAGCATCATGCAGTTTCTAATCAATTAATAAATGTGGAAAAAACTGTACAAAGAAACTTTGCTTTCTTTTTAAAATTATTTTTATGTATTCTTTTTGTTATACATGAAAGTAGTATGTATTTTGACATATTAAACATACATGGAGTATAACTTCCCATTCTTGTGGTTTTTCATGATGTGGAGTTACACTGGTTGAGTATTCATATATAAACACAGGAAAGTTATGTCCCATTCATTCTACTGTCTTTCCCATTTTCATTCCCACTCCCTTTCCTTCATTCCCCTTTATCTAATCCAATGAATTTCTATTCCCCCCCACCCTTATTGTGTGTTAGCATCTGCATATCAGAGAGAATATTGAGCCTTTGGTTTTGGGGGATTGGCTTATTTCACTTAGCATGATAGTCTCTAGTTCCAGCCATTTACCAGCAAATAACATAATTTCATTCTTCTTTATGGCTAAGTAATATTCATTGTTTATAATACAACGTTTTCTTTATCCATTCATCTATTGAAGAGCACCTAGGTTGGTTCCATAGCTTAACTACTGTGAATTGAGCTGCTGTAAACGCTGATGTGGCCACATCACTGTAGTATGCTGATTTTATATCCTTTGGGTATATGCTGAGGTGTGGGATAACTAGGTCAAATGGTGGTTCCATTCCAGGTTTTCTGAGGAATCTCCATACTACTTTCCAGAATGGTTTCACCAATTTGCAGTCCCCAGCAATACATGAGTGAATCTTTCCCCCCACATCCTTACCAACATTTATTGTTTTGTATTCTTGATAATTGCCATTCTGACTGGAGTGAGGGAATCTCAGTGTAGTTTTGATTTGCATTTCTCTAATTTCTAGAGGTGTTAAACATTTTTTTCATATATTTGTTGACTGGATCATATTTCTTCTTCTGTGAAGGGTCTGTTCAGTTTCTTTGCCTGTTTATTTATTAGGTTATGATTATTATTATTTGGTGTTAAGTTTTTTGAGTTCTTTATATGTCCTGGAGATTAATGCTCTTAGGATATATAGATTGAGGCATAGATTTTTATCCCATCCTGTAGGCCCTCTCTTCATGTTCTTGATTGTTTCCTTTGCTGTGAAGAAGCTTTTTAGTTTGTTACCACCCCATTTAAGGATTCTTGACTTTTCTTTTTATGCTTTATGAGTCTTATGAAAAATTTAGTTCCTAAGCAGACATGATAGAGAGTTGGGCCTACTTTTTCTTCTAGTAGGCTGAGCATCTCTGGTCTAATGCCTAAGTCCTTGATCCACTTTGAGTAGAGTTTTGTACAGGCTGAGAAATAGGGGTTTAATTTTATTTTGCTACATATATATTTCCATTTTTCCCAGCACCATTTGTCAAAAAGGCTATCTTTCTCCAATGTATGTTTATGGTGCCTTTATCTAGTATGAGATAACTGTATTTATGTGGGTTTGTCTCTGTGTCTTCTATTCTGTACCATTGGTCTATGTGTCTGTTTTGGTGCCAATACCATTGCTGTTTTTATTACTATAGCCCTATAGTATAATTTAAGTTCTGGTACTGTGATGCCTCCTGCTTCACTTTTCTTGCTAAAGATTTCTTTGGCTATTCTGGGCCTCTCATTTTTCCAAGTGAATTTCATGACTGCTTTTTCTATTTCCATGAAGAATGTCATTGGAATTTTAATAGGAATTGCATTAAATCCACATAGCACTTTTGGTAGTATGGCCATTTTGACAATATTAAATCTGTCTATCCAAGAAAATGGGAGGTCTTTCCATCTTCTAAGGTCTACTTCAACTTCTTTCTTTATTGTTCTGTAGTTTTCATTGTAGAGGTCTTTCACCTCTTTTCTTAGACTGATTCCCAAATATTTTTTTTGAGGATATTGTGAATGGGATAGCTTTCCTAATTCTTTTCCAATTGATTCATCTCTGATGTATAGGCATGCGAAAATTCATTTTTGGTGTTAATTTTATATCCCGCCACTTTGCTGAATTCATTTATGAGCTCTAGAAGTTTTCTGGTGGAGTTTTTTGGGTCTTCTAAATATAGAATCATGTCATCAGCAAATAAGGATAGTTTGAGAAAAGAACCTTTGCTTTCATGTGTAAGAAGTTCCAGAGTGAATTTATACTGTGTGCTATACAAATTTACACTGTGTGCTACACTGTGTACCTTCTCCATGTCTGATCCTGAAAGCCTGTAAATACCATTCCCTCTCCCACAATCTGATCCCTTCCTCCTACAAGTATTTAATTGTGCTAAGTATTATTTGTTGTTGTCGTTGTTGCAGTTCTGGAATCAAACCTAGGTCCTCACACTTGTTTCATTGAGCTACACTTCCAGCCCTAAGTACAATTTTTAACAGAAAAAAAGAAAACGTAATGCCCTAGTGCTTTAGTTCCTCAATAGAGGAAGACTTTAGAGGAAATCAGCAGATACTGAAGATAAATTAGCTCTTTTCAAAATTTCACTGAAAATGATTCCATGACACATCTTCCCAATGATAAGGATGACCCTAAGCACCATTTCTTGAGTGTCAGCTGTGCCCCATGCACTATTGGCATCTCATAAAGTTGACCTTTCTTCCCCCTTACAGCACTGATCACAAATGGCATGGCTTCCTGGTTATGATCTATTCATGTTTCTCTCTTTCATCAGATGACAAATTCCAAATTCCTGTGCCATTTGCTGCTGAACTGTCCATGTGTACCACGGCGCCTGGCTCATGCTTAGTAGTGTTCATTAAATAAATGTCAATAGTCCTTCCAACTAAGGGCCATATTAGGCTTTATTAGCACCACTTTATAGATAAGGAAAGGTGTGCTTAGAAAAAGGAAAGGGTCTTCCAAGGAGATACTGCCCTGTTCAGTTTGGAATTAAAACCCTGTTGGTTGATTCTGAACACTCTTTCCCTCCCAGCTACTAAAGTGACTGTTCCAGTGACAGCCACAGCTGGGTTGGTTGTGTAAACCCTGAAGGGCACTTGCTTGATCAGTTATCTTCTGGATCTAGCGAGTCCCCATCATCCCTGGTAGGTTTGTGTCATTTCCCACTGGCTTTCTTCTGTCTGACTTGGAATCGCACTTGCTCGGTCAGTTCCTTTCCATTTGCTCTGAGCAGAATGCCCATCTCCAAATACCCTCCTTCTAGTTTTCTGGAGTGCTTCTTAGTTCTGGTCTCTTCCTCTGCCCCAGGGCCCCAGCCAAGAAGAACTAAGTAAGACTGCACCTGTAATTAACAGCCAGCTTGACTCCTGATCAGAGCCAACAATCATCACGTCCTTGCCAGATCCCATGGGCGCTCCGGAGTTCTCACTCTACTCAGCTGCATTTGCTACTGTTGACTGCTCGCACGGGGAACCACACTGGTCCCCACCTCTACCCTTTGTAACCTCTATCTGCTTCCCAAATGGTGGTGTGCCAGTGTTCTCTCTGCATCCTGAGTCATCTCCCTGGGAAACCACATCCACTGTCCCATGGCTTGGACATCATCTTCATCCAGAGATTCTCATTGTTAGTGGGACTTGGGATGCTCTGGTAATGACTGGTTTGTCAGGTCTGGGGAGGGACAGGTGGCAGTCAGATGATGCAGAGGCAGGTGGTGCTTAATTCCCAGACTACAGGAGAAAACACATGAGCTCTAAGCAAGCGTTTCCCAGTACCAAATCCTTCCATGCACCCCTCAAGAGCCAACTCCCTACCATGTGTGGAGTTGACTTGTCTCCTTAGCTGTGGGAGCCACAGTGATATGCCACCCAAATCCTTCTCCAGGGAAGACATTTTCCCCAGCTACTGGAGGTACTGTGGGCACCCAGCCTTCAGCTGACAGCATCTTCCTTCTATGAACACTTCTGCTGGTGCAATTCTCCTTGTCCGACGTCAGGTGGCTTCTCAGGAAAAGCCCACATCTAATCACTGGTCAGTGCAAGAATAAAGGTTCAGCCATCTTGACCCAATTTGGGAAGCCCTGAAAGGCCAAACTGGGGCTCCAGAGCTCTCCAAGGAAGGTACTGGTTATCTAAAACCATACAATAAACCACCTCAAAATCTAGATGTTTAAAATGACAGCATTTATTTTGGTCTTAAATGTGCAGTTTGGACAGGCTTGGGGTGAGGGAAGAAGGCAGATAGTTTGTCTTGGTGCACTCAATGTCTGCTGGGTGCTCGGGGGTGAGGGTTGGGTGTAAAAACCCACTCACTCTCAGGTCTGGTACCTGGGGTTGGTTCTCTCAAACTGCTAGGGACTGGGACTGCTGGCTTCTGGGGCATCTCTTCCTGTCTGTCCGTGGTCTCTCCATTTACCCTCTCCAGCACGGAGCCTTGAGGGTGGCCAAACTTACTTGTCCACCCAGAGCCCCCAAGAGAACCTGGCAGAAGCCATATTGCCTTCTGTGACCTGGTCTCAGAGATCACACAGCATCATTCTGATGCTTACAAAAGTCCACCCAGGTTCAAAGGTGTGGAACACAGAATCCACGGCCCCATGGAACAGCATCAATATGTTACTACCAGAAGAACACGTAGGATGGGAGGCGTGCTGGTGGGATCATCTTTGGAAGATTCCACCTCCCACAGGCCTGACCTGCAGCTCCATGTCTCCTTCCTCTACTCCTGCCCTGTTCCCACCCTGCAGGTGTCACCCTCAAGAGCAAACTTTGAGATATTAAGAAATACCCTGCTCTCTAAACTGTGTCTCAGAGTCTAGCTCCCAGGAACTGAACCTGCAAGATCAGTCCCTCAAAACCCATCTTCCCACCAGAGCTTCTTCTCTCCTCCTTATCTTAGCAGACAGACCACCACTAGTGTTGTTGATCCACTCCCTCAGATCCAGCCACCCTCCTTGTGACTCTCCCGATCCTCTCTCACAGGAGTCTGTCTCACTCCTTCTGCAGGCTGCTACTCCACCCAAGCCACCTCCTCCTCCCACCCAGATCGGTGCAACAGCTCTGTACCAGTCCCCTGCCTCCACCCTTGGCTCCTGCCACCCACTCTCCTTGTAGCCAGAATGAGCTTCAAGTCCAGGTGTGGTTACTTCACCCCCAGCATCCTTGTGGTAAAGTCCAAACTTCTCTGCCTGGCCCAGGAGACCCCTGGGGACCAAGCTTTGCTTCCTTCATTCCTGTTTCTCATCTAACTTCTGAGTTATGCTGGGAACACAGCAAAGTCCCCATGCCTTTACACGGATGTTCCCTCCAGGTGGACAGCTCTTCCTGCTCTCTATTCCCAGTACTTATTCTTCAGGTTTAGATTCAAATTTCAATTCCTCAAGCTATTCCTTCCTTCCCCCCACCTCCAGACTGTGTAAGGGGTCCTGATATGAGTTCCCACCCCAGGACTGTCACACTTCATGGAAGCCATACATGTGACCGACTTCCCTGGAAGTCTACCAGTTCTACCAGGGCAGTGATCATACCATCTTGTTCACCAGTATAGCCAAGGTACTTAATCTACAGCATGACAGAAAGGGAACACTTGAGCTGTTATATACAATAGGGCAGGTTGTGTACTGATCAACTGCAGAAGAATTTATTTGTATAAACTGCACTGTGGACATATTTCCTAGAATTACTCAGTGCCCCACCTATCGCAGCCCAGCAAATAGTTTGGATGTATGATTAGAGGAATAAAATGAATTTTGCTGTCTTTGGTGTTCTTTGAAAAATAATGAAATTAGTGTTTGGCAAAAGGAAAAAAAAATCTGATTTCAGTAGTCTCTTTTCAAATGCCCAAAATTATAATATTTGCAACTAGGGAAAAAAAGAAAAAAGCAGGTGATGGGGAGCCTAAAGCAATGGTTCTAAATTCTAAATGTAATTAGAATCATCTTGAAAAAATCCCAATGTCTCCAGGCACAGTGGCGCAATCTTGTAATCCCAGTGGCTTGGGAGGCTGAGGCAGGAGAATTGCAGGTTTAAAGCCAGCCTCAGCAATTTAGTGAGTCCCTAAGCAACTGAGCAAAATAAATAATTAAAATCAAAATAAAACATAAAAGGGCTGAGAATGTGGTCAAACACCTCTGGGTTCAACCCCTGGCACCAAAAAAAAAAAAAAAAAAATCCCAATGTCTGGCTCCTCAGAGTACTGAAGCAGAATCTCTGAGGGCAGGGCCTGCTAGTGCTTTTTAAAAATGTATCCCCAGATGTCTCTAATGTGCACACAAGGTTGAGCGTCTCTGGCCTAGAAAGCACCCAAGTGTATCCAGAGCGCTTCAGAACCCACCTGGCAATCATTAACCTCACACTTAAGCACCTGGTTCAGGAGCTACAGGGATAAACACCCAAAATAAACCCCTTTCTTAGTTGCTTGGATTTCTTCTCTGTGGTTTGAGACCTTGGGTGTGGAGAGTAGAGCTGGTCACATTCATTAGTTCATAGCACATTATCTTGGCTCATGCGAGTCTCCCCTCTAGTTTTCTGCCTTTATTCTCTTTCCTCTTCATTTCTCAGGAACCCATCCTAATGCATTTGATGTAGATGCAGTATATGCTTGTGTGCATATGCATTCTTATAAAAACATGTTTTGCTGTTTTTTTATACCTGCATTTTTACTTGATTGCATGCATTGCATTCAAGACCTGTTCTGATGGTTAGTTTTTCTGCTCTGTCTGTATTGCTGCAGGTGCATCCAGACGATCCAGTCGGCTTCCATCTCCTTTCCCATGCACACACCTGGTCTTTTCCACACACTGATGGCTCCTAGCACTACAGCCTTTCAACAATCTTCCCGTCTCAAGTACCTTTGTGTAGATGTGTAAAAATGTGCCTGGGATAAATATCCTCTCTTGGGTCTATGAGATAGATATTTTACTGCTTATTTGTTTTTACATAATTGATATTTTTACACCAATATATGTAAAAAATCCAAATGTCTCATGTAATGTATTAACTATAATTATGGATCCAAATACTATTGTATGAGTGGCTGTAAAAAAAACAATCTAACAAATATTACTCAGCCATAAAAAAGAATGAAATTGTGGCATTTGCTGATAAATGGATGGAATCAGAGACTATCATGCTAAGTGAAATAAGCCAATCCCCCCAAAACAAAGGCTGAATGTTCTCTCTGATATGCAGATGCTAACTCACAATAAGCAGGGCTAGGGGTGGTGGTGGGATAGAAGTTCCCTGGATTAGACAAAAGGGAATGAGGGGAAGGGAGTGGGGGATAGGCATAGGACAAGCAGTAGATGAATCAGACATAACATTCCTATGTTCATATATGGATGCATGACCAGTGTAACTCCACACCATGTATAAGCACAAGAGTGGGAAGTTATACTCATGTGTATATGATATGTCAAAATACATGTATATGATATATGTCAAAATTCTACCTTCATGTATAACTAAAAAGAACAAATAAATTTTAAAAACTAATCTAACATATTTCTAATGCCATAAAAATAGGCTGAGAATCTGAGATCTCACAGTTTTATTTTATCCTGATATCCTCTCAAGTTGGATTTTAGTAGAAAGGATAGTCTCCAACAGAGATCAGTGTGTTATCTCAAATGAAATGTCAGTGAAGTTCAGCCATTTCTTGGCTTGTTCCAAATTGTCACTGGGTAAAAGACTTCCACCTCCCATGGATCTTTCTTAAAGGCTTAATAGGGTCAAAGGCAAAAAAATGATTCAAGAAATCAGGTAGTATGCACTAAATTTAACTAAATCAGACATTCCAATTTAAGAAAGAATGAAATTTTGCCAAAACCCTGTAGAATTATCTGTATAATATACTCTGTAAACTTATATAAGTTCATATATTAAACTTATATACTAACTTATTCTTTAAATTTTTGTATTATATAGTCTGTATAATGAATTCTGTATAATAACATCTGAGAAGACTTCAACATCAACTTTGCAAACCTCCTAAATGGTAGTAATTTATTGAGAATTCTTTGTACAGTAGCTATGTTAGTTAGGTCGTGCACTAATAGCTATGAGATTTTCAAACCAAATTTCTGTATTTTAAATCAGTCATTACTTTGAAGAAATATTTAGGTCAATGGTGAGATCTGTGATAGATTTTCCACTGGACCAAGCACCTGCACAGCTAGTGAGAATTTACTCTGGCTGGTGAGGTGAGTGGGTAATATTGCAGGTTGCTCACTAGTCCTGTGTCTTAGGACCAAAGGATTATACTCTCTGTGCTTTAGTTTCCTCATCTGATAAACAGGGACCGTATTAGGGTCTTTTGGTTGTGGTATAAGAATTAAATGATGCAACACACACCTCAGATACTGGACATGTAGTAAGTCCTAGGGCTGGGGCTGGGGCTCAGTGGCAAAGCATTTACTTAGTATATGCAAGGCTCAGGGTTCAATCCTTGGTACCTCCAAAAACAAATACCACCAGATGAGTCCTAGAGCAAAATAAGCCCTGGGAATACTTAGCAAGTATCCAAGTGATGATTTATTTGGGGATTCTGGGACTTTCCAACTATAAGTCATTTCTTTACTGATTTTCCTTCTCTCATTGATTCCACAACTCATGATCCCTGACTTCCTTGGCCCTGGGGAATGTAAACCATCCAAACCTGCTTCACTTGCCCCTTGCTTCAATGTGCATGCATTTATTTTGTCCTCCCAACTAGATTAAAATAGAAGGGAAGTGACGAAGACCTTTATTTCCTTTGTATCTCAGAAAGTCCTTGACAAGTTCAAGGGCACACAATAGACAGGCAGAAGGTTCCTTTTTGTACTAATATACAAAGTTCCTTGAAATTTTTGCTGGCATAAGAATCGTATTTTCTTTAATGTCCTCTAGATAGATAGATACCTTTTCATTCTCTCTTTTAAAGAAAGGTTGAGCTGGTAGTTCCCAGCCTGTTCCCCAGCCAATGTTAACCAGTTTTAGTCCATGATATTATTTCTTTCTCTCCAAAATGTCTCCTTGGGTTGGTGTTGATTTGCTCTGAACTCAGATGCATCTTCAATCCTAATATACTTCCACAGAGGAACTTCCTGTTAAAGTAACTGAGCAGCATAAGCTGTGTGTGCGTGTGCCTACGTGCATGCACGTGTACATGTGAGCACATGCACACATGTATGGTTATTATAAAAAGTCAGTATTTTTACATTGGCTTTTCCCTCTTCCCAGTATTCCCATACCATTGAAAGTTATGATCATACATTATTATGAAACATAATTACCTTTTACAGGTAGGAAGTTGGATACATTTCAATTGCTTCACTCTGCAACTAATTGATTCCTGGATTTTTCTGATATTCAAGTTTAGGCATAGGGCTTCCATAAACAGGAGCAGGGCTTGCCACATGGGGAGGTGACCTTCACACACTCCTTTGATTTGCAGAGCTAGGTATCAAGCCCTAGGCCTTGAGTGTGCTAGTGCTTACTCTTAAAGTCCCAACTGGTTTCTTCAGAAGTCATTGTCCTTTCTGTCATGAATGTTTGCACGTCTAACAATGACTTCTGCTTAGCTGACCCAATGGCTGCTACTGTTGTCTCAGTGGGTTTCAGTTTTTCCATATTCAAGTAACATTTATAAACACCACTGGCACCTTTCCCTTTTTAATCAACCTTAATTTTTATTATATTCACTATTTGGTGCCGAGCCTTGTATCAGGAAGGACTTAGGCTGGTTGGTTTAAGAACAACGTTCCTTTCCCTCATCATTCTTTCCATGATCCTGCTGCCTTTGATAAGTTTCTAATCTTACTTTTCTCAGGTCTTGCATCCCATCTTCTCTTCAGTAGAACATGCAGCAGACTATGGCTAGGAGCAAAGAGAAGACAGGACCCAGAGGAACAAAATCACACATCTCCACTCCTTTTTATTTTTGTTTTGAAATGGGGTCTTACTAAGTTGCTGAGGGTCTCAATAAATTACTGAGGCTGGCCCCAAATTTGTGATCCTTCTGCCTCAGCCCCCTGAGTTGCTAGGAATACAAGAGGGCACCACAGCACCCAGCTGTTCTTGCTCATTTCTAACCAAAGCCCTGGACTAAATCATGTTGATGCTCAGACTCTTCCAGGGCAAGAGTCCAGATCATTGCATGCCTTCATGCCCTTCTCACTCTAATGCAGACGTTTAATCCTGAAGTCCTCACAGGAATACCTGACTGAAATGCTAGAGAGTACCTGGTTTGTACTTTCCCAAGTCCTTTCTAAAACAGTCAAAAGGTACCAAATTCAAGCTGCCATCTGAATATGTCACTGGCCATCTTCTCCCATCACAGGACAGTCCTGTTTCTGTTTCTTTCTCTTTTCTTTCTTTCTTTCTTTTTTTTTTTTTTTTCTTTTTTTGTACCAGGGATGGAACCCAGGGAACTTAACCACCAAGCCATATCCCCAGCCCTTTTTATTTTTTTTATTTTGAGACAAGGTCTTGTAATATTGCTTAGGGCCTCACTAAGTTGTTGAGGCTGGCATCAAACTTGTGATCCTCCAGCCTCAGCCTCCAGAGCCATTGGTATTATAGGCGCGTGCCACCACACCTGTCCCTGTTTCACTAGCTTCAAATTTAGTCTCTATTCTCTGAACTCAGGTGGTCTGAGGGTCCCTGGGAAGGTAGGGTATTAGCATTCTTACACCCAGCCCCCAGTTTGTCACCTTCTCACCTATTTTTAGGGTGACTTTTGCTGGTAAGTGTAAGTGACTTTGCATATAGTAAACCCTAGAGTGTAATAAACCCCGAGATACTCAGTAAGTATTCTTGTGATGATGTTGTAAGAATTTGGAGGACCTTTCTCTTAGACACCATTTTCTCATAATACTGTATGAATACCAGAGTCTAATCAAAAAGCAAAAGCGTACTCTGTGTCCAAATTGTTTTTTTTAAAAATTTTTAAAATTTGTTCTCATTAGTTATATATGACAGTAGAATGCATTTTGATACATGATATATAAATGGAGTATAATTTCTCATTCTTCTGGTTGTACATGATGTGGAATCACACCGGTTATGTAGTTATATATGTACATAGGGTAATAATTCCAAGTTGTTCTTAATCATTATAAAAACATTTTCAAAGTTCAGCCTTGAACTTCTTTTGAATATGCATAGAACTAAAAATGATAATCTAGTGTGACTCAAATG
Source organism: Marmota flaviventris (assembly GCF_047511675.1). Taxonomy (NCBI): domain Eukaryota; kingdom Metazoa; phylum Chordata; class Mammalia; order Rodentia; family Sciuridae; genus Marmota; species Marmota flaviventris. The sequence goes on from NC_092512.1 coordinate 35,533,581, forward strand.
ATAACTGCTCCTAAGAAGCCCATGCCTCCTTAGAGGTGGGCACAGGTTTGCTTGGATTTGAATTTCAGAGGAGCCGGAACCTTTTGATCTCCTTTATGAGTGACTCAGCCCCTCATTAACTAACTGTTTGACCCCTGCCTTGTTTAATTGGGGAGTGAATTGAGCATTCATGGGGCAGCATTTGTAGAAGCTAAAAGCATAGGTTTCAGCGTCCCAGGAGACTAGATTAAAATGTGGACTCTGCCTCTGTACTAGATGAATGACCTGGGGCCAGTTACATTATGTGTCCAAACTTTACTTTCTTCACCTGTCAAGTGGACATGGTCACATTTGTATTCTAGGACAGTTATACAGCTTATGAGAAAACACAGGCAGAAAGGCCACAGGGGGTCAGGCACTGCACCAGGCACAGTGCACCATGGTGACAGGGATGGAAGTCAAGCCCCCTGTGACACTACTTGGAGGCTGGAAGGGTGTCAGACTAGTTACCAGGGGTGTAGACACCCTGTAGAAAGCCCATCTCTAAGCAGAGACCTGAAGGATGAAGAGGGACCAGGTAGGGTAATACTCTAAGCAGAGATAAAAGTGTGACCTGGAGCAGAGAGAGGTTAGAGACCAGGGCTGAGGCTGGAGAGAAACACCTGACAGGACCACCAGAGGCCATAGAACCATTGTTAGAAGATCAATTAAGAGGCTGTGGTATCAATTCAAATGCAAATCCTTGGTGCTCAGAAATCCAATGGAGACAATGAGCCTGAGAAGTCCTCAAAGGATTTGAGAGGGACTTAGGAGGTGCAACTGATGGGATCTGGGATGTACTGGTCACAGTGGGTTGAGTGGCAGGGGTCAATAAATATTGGAGTGCACCAGCACCTTGACTGATCTAATTTTTTCCCCGGGTCAAATGTCCAACAAACCTCACTGGACCTGTTCATTTCCCTTCCGTCCCTACAGGCCAGGTTGTAGGCTTGGAGTAGCCATGAACCTGTTTTAGAAAGACCAAGACATGAAAAATTAGAACTGTCACCCCTTGAGGATTTGGGCATTGATTGCCCCGTGGGTGGATCTGCTCAGTCTTGGGATTCTTCTCCTTTCTTTGAAAGCTTGATTTGTGATCAGCATGGTGGCCTAAGGAGAGGGTGGGCAAGGAACAATGCTCAGCATCAGCCATGGTTCTGCAGTCAGTGAATTAGCTCAGCCAAGGGAGGAGGAAGACAGGCCGGAACAGACCACAGTTCAAAGCCACCCTCTCCTTCAAAGAGCCTTTTCTAATCATGCTTTGTTTCTGATGCTAAAAATCTGCTTAAAATCCCTGATTCTATGCGAACAAATGGCAAGTGCAGACAGTAAGCAGGGTGGGGGATGGTAAGGAAGACAATCTAGAAAGTAAGGTGTTACCTGGACAGAACCTCTCTGGCAGGTGAGGAACTGTCTTCCCTTCACAGTACGAGAACAACGAGGCAAGAGCGTGGAGTTAGTGTGAAGCTACTTTCTAAATATCAGACATATCATTATGAAACTGGACCCTGTAGGTCATTATTTTAGTAGGTTTTATATTAATAACATCAAAAAGAGCTGATGCTGACTAAATGTATATTGTGTGTAAGGCCCCTCTCAGTAAATAGAGCAATAGTTCCCACTTTGCAGATTAGGAAGTTTGGGATGAGAAAGTCCATAAAACTTGGTTCTTATTCCACAGCTTGTATGTGGTAGACTAAACCTGGCCAAAGCATTAAAATTAGGAGGCACTTGAGCTTTGATCAAAGTTAACAGCTAAAAAGTTTATTATTTATGACCACTTTTGTGTTTGGTAACAGAAAGTCATGCTAATTAGCTGTGTTATATACATACTGTTAAAACTTTATTTGAAAGCAATCACAGTGTGGTCTATCTGTTCCTGGCTTTTTTTTTTTTTTGTACTAGGAATTGAACAATTGGACGGACACAGGGATGCTTAACCACTGAGCCATATCCCCAGCTCTTTTTATTTTTTATTTTGAGACATGTTCTCCCTAAGTTGCTTAGGGTTTCGCTAGTTGCTGAGGCTGGCTTTGAACTTGGGATCCTCCTGCCTCAGCCTCCTAAACTGCTGGGATTACAGGCATGCACCATCATGCCCAGTTGGAGATCTTTCCAAGGAGGAAAGTGCTGGTTTGTCCAGTTTGACCTCTGAAGGCTCCTTCAGTACTTATAGTCCCTTTGTGAGATAATGATACTCACAGCACAAAGGAGGAATCAATAGCCCCCAGAGGCCAGGCCAGGTGGGCTTCTGGTTGGAGGGCAGATCCTACACATTCTGAACTTGCAGAAGTGAGCAGCTGGGAGGAAGATGTTAAGCAGGCCCACAGTTTGTACACTGCCTGCCTCCACCAGCCCAGAGCCCTGAGGAAGTTTCTGTCTCGGGATCCAGCCCAGCCGGTTTGGCTCTGGCAGACGAGTCTGAGCTGGACCAACAAAGCAGGAAGCACCAGTTCCTGCTCTGCACAAAGCAATCCTGAGCTCTTGGTGGAAAAACCTGACAGCTCAAAAAGGGGAGAGAGCCCCAGCAAACTGGCCTGACCACACCACACTGTCTCAGAAACCGGCTTGAGAGGCTCATGTTCCTTGGCTGGATTTTTGAAATTCTGTAATCGGACTAGTCCTGGAAGCACCTTCTGATGTCACCTCTCTGACAGTGATTTCGCTTGCACACAATTTCTGCACATGACTCTCACGGTCCCGTAAGTGAGGAAGTGAACTCAATAAGGGACATCTGGCCGCTCACTTATACCTCCTCTACAGACCCCAGTTTCTGCCTCTGTAAAACGAAGCATTTGGATTCAGTTGTCCTCGACAGTAGTTTTGATTCTCAGTTTGTTATGGGCAGAATAAAAATGCGTGTCAGTGCTTCTGAAGCCATTGAAACAGTCACCTCTCCCAATTAGGAAAAAACAAACTCATTGGGTGAAATCCAGAAGGCAGTTGAGGTTAAGATGGCTTATATACCTACCCAGATGTCCCCAAGAAGGGGAAGCCCAGGGTTTTTCTACTAAAGGAAGTCCCCTAACCTAGTAACTCAATCAACACAAGCCCTCCCTGATCCAGGGTCCTGTCAGCCATACCTACCCACTCCAGTCCCAAATAGAAGTGATGAAGGAGCACGTTCCTGTGGTGTGATGCCCCGACTAGGTGGCAGGCATCAAGGAGAGAACTGGGGTTGGGGTGTGGCTCAGTGGTACAGTGCTTGCCTAGTATGCCCAAGACCCTGGGTTTAATCCCCACCACTGCAAAAATGCCCACAACACAAAGAAAATGTAGAACTAGTGCTGGGAGAGGCCATTTCTTTATTTTACTAGAGAGGGAAGCTGAGGCCTGAGTAATTCCTGTAACCTGCCCAAGGTCTTCCATGTAGTGGGTTTCAGGCTGAGGTGTGGGCTGCTAGCCCAGAGGCAGGAGGTTTTTGCCTGTGAGCCCCTACTCACAGTTTTTACCCACTCTAGGGAATTCATTCTTTATTTGGTCAGGGTGGGCAGGTTGTGACCTCCACAAGTGATTTAGGACTCGCTGATTTCATTTCAGGAGCCTTTGCTACCCCAGCTGTACCTTCCTGCCTGCCATCTTGAATGACTCCAGAGTACAGAGTCCAAGTACCCCACACACTGCACCATCAGCTTTACCACGCAAAGGAAGGGAGAACAGAGAACCTGTGGCCAGTCAAAAGTCATCCTTCATCTTTACATCAGCCTGGTGAAAATAATCAAGGGAACTTAGAAACTATGGAAAGGTCAAAGGTTTGCAGGTTTAGGGTTTCGTGGGAACATGCGTGCGTTTGGACCAGACCCAAGTGCCTGGTTGACCTGTTTGACAGGTAACAATTAGAGAGTAAGAGTTTGCTGGGCTGGAATGTGGCTGCAGAGGCCTCTCCCGAGATCTGGTTTACCTGCTCAGCAGGTGGGGCCTGCTGTGAGGACAGGCATGTGCACGCACTGCATTCCAAAGAATCGGTTTTCTTTTAAAGACCATCGATGACTGCAGGGCACAAAAGGGTTGGGTTGAGCCCTGGCTGGAAGCCGTTAGCTATTTGCAAAGTAAAGAAGCAAAATAAATAGTTCCCTAAAGACAGCTCAAGGAAGAAATGGCAAAGGCATTCAGAACTTTTTTTTTAACGTCTAAAATGAATGTGGGCTTTTTGTCTCAAGACTTGAGAAACCCCAGACTGGTACAAAATGCCAAAGATAATAGAACTGAGAAGTCATCACCCTCATCCTTTATTATTATTTTTTTTCCCTCTTTAAAGACGCCATAATATTGTTGAAAGTAGAAGATACGTTCTTTGAAGGGTAATGTCTTGCCTGACATGGTCTAGAAATGTTGACTATTTCTCACAGTGTTAACTGCAGAAGATGCCCCCAAAGACAAAATAATGCTCTTTTTCTTCCTCTCAATAAATTGTAGGTGATGCTTATGTTTTAAAAGTTTTGGAATTGAGGCTGTAGCTCCGTATAGTGCTTGTGTAGCATAAGGCCCTGGGTTCAATCCCAGCAATGCAAAAAGAGGATCCAAAATTTACTGTTTTGGTAAAATATTCTCAAAGAAAGTAACTGCAAATAATCATTTTTTCTCTTTTATGGAGTTTAAAATAATCAAGAGATTTGGATAATATTTCATATTATGTATCTATGTATGATATACATGCAATATAGAATCTTGACAGGCACAGACCTGCCTACAAAACATGACTTCCTTTTAAATTCAAAGGGGCTTTTGATAGTATCAGTTCAACTTCCCTATATCATATTCATGGCTGATTAGAGGGGAAAATTCAGATTCAGGGAAACTGGGGCTTGAAAACTGTAATAGGGAACAGGGATAAAACAAAAATTTCCGAATAATCAATCTTTTTTTTAATTTACCACATTAGTTCTCTAAAAAAATTTCCCTCTTCTTTCATATTATTTCTTCTCCCTGAAGAAAGTAAGTTGGCTTCAAATAAATGATATTCACTTACTATTCTTCTGTGTGCCACAGAGGTCTGCAGCCCTGAGATTCAGTTTCAGGGGCTTCTGTCCCCTCCAGGCAGTGCAGTGAGGGAGGCCAGGAAGGAAAGGCAGCTGGTGATTACCACTGCCAGTTCAAAGAGTTAATTACAGCCAAGTAGAGCATCTTAAAATTCAATTGGCAGAAGACAAACAAGCAAAGGAAAACTTAACTGTCCCCTTGTTAACTATTGCTGGTGGTAAAACAGGCACTAATGGGGCAACTTAACTCTTTATTTGTGTAATATGAAGATTGTTTTTCATAGGTCACTTAACAGAATTCATCACAAGTCAGAAATAATAAAGAAAAAGCTAGAACAATAGCCATGTGCAGTAACTGAATTCTTCCTACAGGCCATGCCAAACTATCCTCTGTTTCTTATTTAATCTGTACAACAACCCTCAGGCAGATAGAATCAAGATCCCCATTTTACAGACAAGGACACGGAAGCCCAGCAAAATTCCAGAACTTGCCTAAGATCATACCCTTGGTAAGTGGCAGAGCTAGAATCTGAGCCCAGACAGTTTATCCATTCCCTCAGTTATTGAACTCCTGTTCTGAGGCAGGCCCCAGCCAGGGGTTTACTAAATGATGATGAACAAAATGGCGTTGTTCCTTATGGACAAATTAGACTTCTCAGAGTCCACTACTGTCTCTGACTCCAAAATGTGACCTGCAACTGTCTCCTAGGCAGCCTCTTAGTGGTGCACACTCACATTCCTTGTCTCTTATTCCATGAACCATGCCAGAGACCTTGACTTCACCTCTGCCGCACCCCAGACACACTAAGACACCCTCAGCAGCTGTGTCTCAGCAGGCAAAGGACAATGGCCACTTCCTAGGCCATATACCCCATTTATATGCCAGGGCTACTTTGTTTTAATTATCTAATTCATGGGGTATCAGAAAATTCACTTTCAGAAGTCTTGTGGAGCAAGGCTCACTGTGGGTGTGAGAAGTCACTGACCACAACGTATCTTATCAATGACAAATATTTGCATATCTGTTCTCACTCCTGATAACTGGAACTCGATCTTTATGGATTCTGACATATCTACTGCTTTCTGCGAATCCTGAGGGGAAAAAAGCAAAACTAGCTTGCAGTTTTCTTACCTAAAGGGAAGCACCCCAAGCCTTTTCCTGGTCCTGTAGAGTTGCACATTTTCCCACAGAGTCCTGATTTTATTTCCTAACTGATATTATTTTATTTTAATGTATATATGAAAGCTGAACTTTGCATTCCTTAGGTAGTCCATTCCTCTTGTGCCTTTGAGCAAACTCTGAAAGACAGATGTGACCTCTTAGGTACTGACCCACTTTCAGAGGCCATCAAGTATCTGGATGGCCACTTACTTACAATAATAGTAATAGAAATAACAATAAATGAAGAAATAATAATAAATAATAATAATGAAGTAGTTAAAAATAATAATAAATAATAATAAATGGAAGGCCTGCTGTGGTCTGGGCAAATGTACTCTGAATGATATTGTCTCATTAATAATTATAGGGGCCATAAATACATAAAATGATTGCAGGTGACAGATAAGGAACATGTTCATGGAGGTTAAATAATTTACCTGAGGCCACATAGCTACCAAATGGCAATGCTAAGATGCAGAACATCACCCATTAGACACTAGAGTCTACACTAAGCAGGATGTGGAAGCGTATGTCCATGTGGTCTTTAAGGTTTTGTGATTCTGAGGTGTTCTGCTCTGTTTTGTTTGGGACAAAGCATGTCAAAAATGTCTCATTGTTTCTAAAGTGGTTTCTCCCCAGCTATTTTTGGAGACTGAGGCAGGAAGACTACAAGTTTGAGGCTAGCTGGGGAACTTAGTGAGATGTTGTTTTTTTAAAAAATGTTTTCAAATGCTAAGCTCTTGCTTAGCATGTGGGAGGCCCTGATTTCAGTCCCCATTACTGCAAAAAGCAACAACCACAACAAAAAGGTGTTTTTCCACTTTAAATGGAAAATAAGGAATCTGAATCTGATCTCTAAGAGAACAATCAGAGTGAAGAAGGTATTCAAACCACATCATGTGAAAAACAGTTTAAGGAAATGGTAATATTTATATTTTATAGCTAAGAGTTGAGGAGACTGGGGCTGGGGGATTGAAGAGGGAAAGTATGTTGATTAACTCTAAATAATTGAAAGATGGAAGGAAGAAAGAATAGTCTGGTGTGATAAGACTCCAAGTTGGAAAACCAGGGCCAATATGAAGAAGTTGGAGGGAGTCTGATTATTAATCCAAAGTCAAGATTATTATTCTTCAGTTTAGGAAGTTGTAGAAAATATATTTGAATCCAAGTTCTGCCACCAGCGAGCATTTGTTGTTTTTGCTTTCCAGAATCCATTTCCCTTAAGTTTGAAAGCAGTGGTCCGATTTTCTTTGGAGAAACTACATTTACCTATTGAGAGAAGTCTTGATGAGACAACTAATCAATTTATACTTCTTCCAATCCTCCTTCTCACCCTACTCCACCACACTCTGCCAGGAATTGGCATGTGACCCAAGGTGGTCCAGGCCTGAGCTGTACCACTTAAAGATGGAAACATGGCAAGAACTGATCCTTCCCTGAGTAGTGCCCTGACCCCACAGAGGACTGGTTCTTATCCCTGGAACCTGAAAATTCCCACAGTGGAAGTGGAAGGAACCATTAGTCATCTCTGGTAAGAGGACTGTATCCCCTGGGCTAATGTCCAAGCCAATGCTGATTAGGGTTCAGTAGCCTACCTGTCCTTGGAGAGAGCTCTCATGGTCTCCAGGTGAGTGTCCATAAAGACTCTCTCTTGGAGATAGCATCATGGTTTTAATTAGGAACAGAGACTCACTCAAGTTGTTCCAGAAATAATTGGGTTTATTGAAAGGACTCGCATGCAGAAAATGGAGAACCCAACCTCGGGAAAGACAGATGCCATGCAGCTCAGCGGTCTGCTCCTTTCACATTTCTCCCCTTCACAGCACAGCAGCTCTCTCTATGATGTCTCGGTTGTCCTTCCTCCTCCTTTCCTGCTCCATGTTCCTGGATACATAGCTACATGTGATCCCAAACCACCATTCAGTAGCCACATCTGCATGCTCTCCGAAGGTCCAGACCCCAGAATTAACTTCCCTCAGGGTGTCTTGGCTAAATCCCTGGGAGAGGCATCTGACTGACTTAGCCATTGAGCTGGATTGTGTCACAGGCTACTGGCCTATGGAAGGGGTCTTCCTGAGACCTTTATCCTCACCAGGTTCAGTTAGCAGAGCCTAGTTCACCAGCCTCACCTGATCTATAGCCTGCTTTTCAGAATCTGTTACTGGTCAGGAACCATTAGAGATATTTCTTAAAAGGCATCCTTAACCTTAATGATGATGCAGAAATATAAGACACATTCTTATACACTAAGCAGTTTCTTCAAGACATAATTTTCCACCATTTTCTTCCAGTTTTAAAGAGAATCTCCAAAATTTACATCTCCAACTCAAATTCTTTAGGAAGTGATTGCCCTGAAGATATGGATATATGGAAATTTTCAGAGAAGGTTACCAATGTCAACTTCAAGCAGCTGTGTTTCATAGAATTCCTGAGCTAGCAGTGAAGTGTTTTAACTCGGTTTCCAGTTGAAGAAGAGGTGGAAGGATAACTTCAAAACATGGGGATGGGGAGAGATGACAGGAAGAAGTGGAGGGAATTAACCAAAAGAGATGGATAGGAACAGAGTCCAGAGGGGAGCTACCTCTGGGAATAGGATTAGCACCAGCCAGGACCAGAAACCAGACAGGGACGTGCTCAGAACATCTAGTATGAAGCTATAAAAGGAGTGTGGAAAATCAGGTACACTCGGAGAGCTGCACTAGGTAAGGCCTGGACTTGAGAGATTACGAGTGCCTGGCAGGAAAGGTCTTTCCCAACCTTGGAGCTGCATTTCTCTTTGGGGCCTCCAACTGCCAAGCAGTTGCAGTTTCAACCCTTGTAAATTCTTAGCTACTGTGATCTCATGGCCTCTGACCAAAGAGGCTTAAGAAGGTAAGAAGGAGGATATAGGGCTAAGACCAGGAAGACGCCTCAAAACTACATTTAATATCCAGAAGGGTGGAACATTTTGGTAGAACCCTTGGACCTAATGTTCCCTGGGACATTCTGAAAGCCAGCCCAGGAATTGCCCATCCTTGATTATAGTCTTACATACCGTTCACAGGCCTCTGAGATCTGATCCCAGGGCTGAGCTCATGTTGTTCCAATTTGTTGTGGAATATTCCTTTGATAGAGCCTCAGAGTAAATGTTTCCACACATCTCAGTAGGAGTGGGAGGATGAATGCACTACCCATGGGCCTCTGGGGACTGGGCTAAAGAGGCCAGGCCTAGAGTTTGGGTCCCATAGGCTTTAAATCTGAGGATTAAAGCTTGATCCTTCTAGGGGCTAGGGGGTGTTAGCCTTTGCTGGTTGATTACAAATGTTCCGGATACAAATCATTAAGGTGGGAACATTGTGAATAAGAAAAACAACCACAGTAAAACTCTGTGGAAAGCCTTAGCTTAATTTATTACTCAACTTTGCGAATTTTGAAGGCTCAACGAAGCATTTTAAATAAAGGAATTGACTTAAAGGCTAAGGATATGTGGGACCAGCTTAAATTGGGCAATGAGAAGCCTAAGGTGCCCTTTCAGGATATTATTCACCCTATAAAAACAAAATGTATTTGTTCACAGTAAACATGTCAGAACAGCAGCTGTCGAGAACAAGTGTCGACTGGTTGCTGTCTAATCTGCCAATTTTCAGATAAAAGACCAGGATCTGATAAGTGACAGATTACCATGAGAACATTGGCAGTGGGATCCTTCCTTCATCATTTCAGCACCAAATATGTGAGTCTATCAGGAAAATTTAAAAAAAAACAAAACTGCTTTCTCATGATGTATTTACTATGTTCATTCAGAGGGGGAAAAGAGTTCCATTTGACAGCGACCCTAAAACCATCGAAATTCCTGTCACACAGAATGAGCAGCCCTAGTGCTCATGGGAGAGGGCTACAGCAGGGTAAGAGCAGATCTCTGAATTGTGCATAAAAATATTTTCATCCTATTTGTAAGCAGGTTCCCATCTCTTCTCCATGTACCAATTAATGCATCTTTAGAAAGGAGATGATTATTCTAATCCAGTGTACCCCACACATCAACAATTGGAATACCACCCCTTCATAATCTTTACCCTACCATCATACTGCCTAATATTATTTAGTAATTTCTCCTTTAAAACAACTCACTACTAAAGTAGAATATTTCTGAATAAAATTGTTCGCTCCTCCCAGATTAGCCTTATCTATGAATTCATAGCTTTGATGGACTAATTATTTTTTCTTAAACTAGTTGAAATGAATATATAACTACTTAAAAATAATATGGTCCTGTTTTCTAAAAATAGCTAATGATATCTCACATAGCCATTCGTGGTATGCAGATCACATTTTGTAAAATCCTTGCCTGACTCTAGGGAAATTGCTGAGCCGGAGTGAAACTTGACAATATTAGCTGATCCATGAAATAGGCCCCTTGGTTCCAATGCTGTAACTGCTGATTGATTCTCACCTCCTACAACATCATTTCCTGTTGTGAGGAAGCTTGACTAAACACACTCTGAGTTTCTATTTATGAGTTTCTAGGATTGAGCTTGTAGAGTCCAGCACCCTGACAGGAGATGATGTCAAGAGCTATGTGGCTGTGGATACAAGTCAGTTCCCAGGCACAGCCCCAACAACGTGTTTAATCTCCCTGGGAATTTTACAAAATTTGCTCCCCTCCCCCGCTAACAATGGTTAGGAAATACTCCTCTAAGCCAGTGTATGGAAGAAAAAGACCCTTTTCTCTAGCTTGGATGAGAGACAGTGGGGAAAAAGCAAATGATAAGACAGAATTTAGTGGGTAGTTTTGAAGAAATATATCTCCTTTTCTATTGCCTCCTCACATGCATAATGACCCAGCTGCTCTAGAATGATCTTGAGGAAGGGGAAAACCTAATTTGATTACTTCACACCAATGATAAATAATGTGAACAATGATGCATAATTAATAATGTGTATCATCTCGTAAAGTAATGGCAAGTCAGTGCATTTATTTCCTCCTTTGCTCAAGAATAAGTTTAAAGTATTTGGTTTGTGAGACTTCTCCCAGCTCGGGTGTTCTCTGATTGTGTGATTTCAAATTGTGATTTTTTAAACAAAAAGTTCTTGATGTTTTAACTTGATAGAATCCTTTCTAATCCATCTGCATTAGAAGTCAAGAATAAAATTGCCTTTTAGGATAACAATCTATCAAACTTTCACATGTATAGTTTTGGTAAACTTCAGAACCATGATACAGTCTGTAGTACACCTAAACCTAAATGTATCTGGCCATGCTATTCATCATTTCATTCATTTCCTCAGTCACTCTTCAAACATGGGCTGCAGGCCTGTTATATACCAGGCAGCAGAGCAGAGTGATTCAGAGTTTTACTCTGGAAGCAAAGTAGCATGGGATTAAATCCCATTTCCACTAAATGTTAGCTCTGTGACCTTGGGTAAGTTACTTGATCTCCCTGAAGCCTTGTTTCCTTACCTATAAGCCCCAAATGACAGTAGTTTTGATCATAATTACAGGGTTATTGAAGACTAAGAAATAGCAGATGAAAAAAATTAAGTGCTCAGAATATAGTTAGCACTCAATAAATGGTAGCTGTCTTCTTCCTCTTCATTATCATTGTTAGAAGCTGATTTGTGCCCAAATGCCCCAATTCATATGTGGAAGTTCTTGTCCCCGATACCTCAGAATGGAGCTGTCTTTGGCAATTTGGAGATGGAGGCTTTAAAGAGGTAATTAAGATAAAATGAGGTACTGTGGGTGGGCCCCAACATGACTGTTGTCTATAAAATGATAAGACCTGGACACAGACACACATAGAGAGAGGAAAGACCATTCGAAGATACACGGGGAAGATGCAGAGATGTGCTACGTGGCCATCTACATGCAGCGGAAAGATGCCTCAGAAGGCAATCAGTCCTGATAACAACTAGCCTGAATCTCTAGCTTCCAGAACTCTGAGAAAATTTCTGTAGGTTAAGGCAGCCAGTCTGTGGTATTCCTACAGCAGTCCTAACAGACTAATATAATCATCATCATCATTATCATCATCTAATCACGATGTGCTGGAATTCGCAGATGATTATAACATTAAATTTTACAACACAGGGTGAAAGAACAGAAATAGGTAGGTACAAGCCATAAGTAATGAATGGTGTGTACCATTAGAACCCGGAAGAGGGAAAGCTTGAGCTTATGGGGTAAGAGGTGGATGCAGGCAGTGCTCAAGGAGAGTAAAGGAGATAAGGTAAAGGGTTATGATGGATGCTAAGCCTGGACAAATCTAGGAAAGTCACTCGGTAGATAAGGTGGGACGGAACGTTTTAGACAAGGGGACAGCACATACAGTGGAATTTTATGTGACAAGGAACTTGTTCACCATTTGTGAGGTAGGAATCATTTGCTTAGTAACTCGGGATCTCACCTGTTTACGATGGAGGAAAGGTAAATCCTAACCAAAGCCAAGTCCAGGCACCAGGACTGGACATTCATTTCTGTTGTTCAGATAACTAGTCCCCCCAAAAGAAATTCTGCTTTGAGCCAGCCTAGTGTTTTTCTGTGTAGCGATGTAGGTAACGTGACGCCTCAGCTTTAGCTTAGGATGACTAAGAAGACCATGGAAGTGGGGGAGAAATAACCTAGTACAGAGGAGGCAGTTAAAATTTAATCGATTTACTCTGGTATAAATATTTGTGGAGATTTATAATATATCAAAGTGTGATAACGGGTTTCACATAAAATTCTTATCATTTATACATATTTAAATATATATCAATTGTGTTAATATATATCAATACGTATTAATATTAATATATATGTTCTCATCACTTATATATATATTATGAAATATATTATTTAAAAACAGTTTTCTGCTTCTCCTTCATTTTATTGATATGGCAACCTTTATGGCTCCATAGTTTGTCCATTTTTATTTTGACTTATCCATGATTGTAATCATATGTACTTTGTATTTTACTTATTTATTTCTTGGGTGCTATTACTTGAACCCAGGCCCTTGCAAATGCTAAGCACATACTGAACCAATGAGCAACACCTTAGTGCCTATTCTTTTATTTTAAATTCTTTTTTTTTTTTGCCTTAGCTGTTTTGATTTTACTTAAATATAATTTGTTCATGTTGCCACCTAATCTTCATAACAATTTTAAAAGTATTATACTGTTGATGTGTAATTTATATAACACAGAATTTGCACATTTTAGTGTATAATTCAATGGCTTTTAGTAGATTTTATAGAGTTATGCAGCCTTCAATAAATCCAGTTTGGGGACATTCCATCACTCCTGAAAGTGCTTTGTGCCCATGTGCAGCTCCCTGACTCTCCCCTCTGCCCAGATAAGGACTGCTCTGCTCTTACTCTTACAGGTTTGAATTTCCTAGAGATTTCATTTAAATCCATGTCTGGCTTATTTTACTTAGCAAAACGTTTTTGAGGTCCATCCCTGTTGTAGTTGGTATCAGATGTTTCCCCCTTTTTGTTGTTGAGTAATATTCCATTCACCAGTCGCCAAATGATAGACATTTAGATTGATTGCAGATTTTAGCTGTTATAGATAATGTTGCAGTAAACGTAAGTCTCTGTGTGGACATATGCTTTTATTTCTCTTGGCCAGATAACTAGGAGTAGAAATGCTGAATCATATGATAACTCCAGTTTAACTTTTCAAAAATATTACCAAAATTTATTGTAAGGTGACTACTATATTACATTTCTATCAATAAGTATATGAATGTTCCAATTTCTCCATATCCTCATATATATATTTTCAGCACAGGAGATTGAACCCAGGGTCTCATGCATTCTACACAAACACTCTACCACTGAGGTACATCCCTAACCCATTATTGTCTATATATATATATATATTTTATTATATTTTTAAAGTGGGTGGAAAGTGGTATTTTATGTGGCTTCAAATTTCATTCTCTAATAACTAACAATGTTGAACATGTTTTTGATCTTTTATGCATCTTTGTGAAAATGCCAATTCAAATCTGTTGCTGTTTTTAAATTAGGTTATTTGCCTTCTTGTTACTGAGTTGTAAGATATATATATATATCCTTTATTGTATATATGATTTGCTGTGACTTTTGTTTTTGTTTTGCATTGCTGGGGATCAAACCTAGGACCTTGAGAATTCTAGGCAAGTGCTCTATCAGTGTGTATCCCTAGCCCCAATTGTATTTTTTTGTGTGGGGGTACCAGGCATTGAACTCAGAGGCACTCAACCACTGAGCTACATCCCCAGCCCTATTTTGAATTTTATTTAGAGACAGAGTCTCACTGAATTGCTTAGCACTTTGCTTTTGCTGATGTTGGCTTTGAACTCCTGCCTCAGCCTCCTGGGACGCTGGATTACAGGTGTGGGCCACCATGCCCAGCCCAGTGGTATGTTTTGAAAAGAAAAAAGTTTTAAATTTTTGATGAAGTCAAATTTAATTATATTTTTTCTTTTAGGGTTTGTACTTTTGGCAGCACATTTCTGAAATCTTTGCCTAGTCCAAGGCCTAATAGAATTTTTCCCTGTTTTATCCTATCAATTTGTACTTTCAGTTTTTATATTAAGGTCTTTGATCCATTTTGAGGTTTTTTGTGTGTGTGTTTGGTATGATGTAGGGCCCAATCCAATTCTCCCATCACCATTTGTTAAAAAGACTCCTTTTCTCATTAACTCAACTTGGTACCTTCGTAAAAAATCAATTAGCCATAAATGTAAGAATTTATTTCTGGACTTTTAATTTTAATTCATTAATCTGTATGTCTATCATTTTGTTAGTGTCATACTCTCTTGATTTCTGTATTCTCATAGCAAATCTTGAAATGATTTGTGTAAATTCTCCAACTTTGTTCTCCATTTTCAAAATCCTTTGTCTATTCTTCATAACAGTTTTTAATGGTTGCAGAATAGTACATAAAATGGATGTTTTGTAATAAATACATTTTTTTCATTTAATTTTTTCCAGTTTTACTTCTACTGTCATAAATTTTGTAAAGAACACCCTTTTGCCCGTATCTGTTGTTTCTCTTTGGTTCCATCATTTCTTAGGATGCATTCCTGGGAAGGGGATTACTGACTCACACTGTACTAAGGTAAAAACCTTGACACAGAGGTGAGTTTATTGAGCACAAAGGCATTATGCTTAAGGGTCAGGCATTATGCTATGTGCTGTGCATCCATTATATCCCTCTATCTGCACTAGTACTCTTAAGGTAGATATAATCATTTCCACTGAAAATATGAGGAGACTGAATTGAATATTTTGACCCAGTTTGACCAGTAGGTAGATGGAAAGCCAAGCTGGCAACCCAGGAAGTCTCCTTGTGTTAATGTTGAAATATCCATTCATGCTCAGTGAAATATTCTTAAACTGGAAAAACAGTTCGAATGGAGGAATTTACCAATCTGTACCCCAGTCTTTACCAGCTATACTTATTTTCTCAAGCATCTTTATCAATGCTTTCAATATATTTCACATAGCTGCATGGGATTTGTGGATAGAGATGACCTATTTTATAGGCAGGAAAAAAAAAAAAAGAAAAATAGAATCTATTAGGAGCTTAATAGCACTATCGAGAGGAGGCCAGAAAAGGATTCTCACACTTTAATGTCTCCCAGCCTTCTTCAGTCTCTTCCTTAGAACTGAAGAAAGGCTTTCTATTTTTATCTTATATTTTGAATATGCAGATTCATTTCAAGTCCTTCTAGAATGTTCCATGTTGGGTCTCCATGCTTGCTCTCCTTTCCCATTCTCACTTGACATGTTTTTTTTTTTTTTTTTTTCTGTATTCTCCTTTCTGCCCAGGAGCTCTCAAGCTTTTTAAATCAAGGTCGCAGTATCTCCTGCTAACTTGGCCTAGGAGTGTAGGCTGAGAAGAAGACCATGGAATAGGTGACAGAGTGCACAACAGCGGGACTGTCCTTTAGAACAAAGTGAGCACCTGACTGGGGAGGAGACACCAGCATCTCTGTTCTTCTCTGCTCAAAGGCAGCTCTAAACAAAGCAGCAGCGCCCTGCTTAGGAGCACTCAGCTCAGCATAATGGAGACTTCCTGAGCCCAGAGTAATGGAGACACTGTTTCTGAGCTCTGCCCAGCAGGCCCCACACAGGTGGCCCAGGCCAGGAGAGTTTGGGTGTCTGCTTTGTGTAGGCGGGAATTTGGGTTGCCTGGCCCAGGGCTCTGCCTGCTCCCAGTCAAAAGCTGGCATTGATGAGGGGAGCGGGTCCAGTTTCATTCTAGAGCTGCACCCTGAAACAACACCAGGCTAAAAGTAGCTCTTCCTTCCCTGGGGAGATGCTGAGAGTGCACTGGACTGCAGCCTTTTGCTCCCCCTTCCAGCCACCTGCAGCCAGAACCAACCCTACACTCCAGGCCACTGTTTGGACATTTTCCCCCCACCCCCTCTGCCCCAAATGACCTTGCCGCTTCTGAATCTGCCACTCTTCCTAGAGCAGCTCACAATGTCTCTAACTCAGCATGCCACAGGAAAACCCACTGCCTTCTGGGCACACCTTCTCATTTCCCAGGCCTCCCTGGTATGCATCATCTCGCCTTCCCCAGTGCTCTTAACCTGCCTGCCTGCCTTCCTCCTTTTACAGAGGGATGGGGATGGAACCCTGGGCCTCCTGCATGTTAGACAAGGGTTCCACCCCTGAGCTACAGCACCAGCCTGCCATTTAGTTTTTCAATCTCTGTTATGGGTTTTGTACTTTGGGGCTATCATTGCACTCCACTCTTTGAAGTCAAACTCCAGAGTTTTCTCTTTTGCTCTTGACTGGGAGCTTCTATCTTCCAGACTCTGGCTCAGCAAGCTGATTCTGATCTTCTGGTTCTTATTTAACCACAAGATTTGTTTTGTTTTCACAGCTATATTCAGTCCCTACAACCAGTGCTTCTTGGCATACACCTGGCTTAACATTGCTGCACTGTAACCCACACTGGAGCTCTAGCTGGGATTCTGATTGCCCCCTGAGTCATGGCTTAGTTTTGGCTGTGTTACCACAGGGGAATCTGAGGCTAGACTCACCCCAGACTTAAACCTCAGCAGGAAGAGCTGCTCACCTTCTTCAATCCGTATCCAGCTTTAGCTTTTGCAATGGAGGAAGTGTTGTGGCCATAGTTGGATATGTCTGTATGGGGAAGAGATTCCTCTGATCTTTTGGAAAATTTGCTTCTTCCAGAGGGTATGGAGCATGGTTTGGTCAGTTTTTGCATCATTGCAACCTTAAACACCCAACAAGGGCAACTTAGAGGAAGAAAAATTTATTTGGGACTCAGAGATCTTAGTACATAAATGGCTGACTCTTACTTTAGGCCCAAGGTGAAGCAGCACATCACTGGAGAAGGGCCCAGCAGAGAAAAGCTGCTCAGCTTATAGGGGGGTCAGGAAGCAGAGAGAAAGAAGAGGGGAGGGGCTGTAAGGAAGATGCACCCTTCCAGAGCATGCCCCTAGTGATCCACCTCCTCCAGCCATGTCCTACCTGCCTACAGTTTCCACCCAGTCAGTCCATTCAAACTAGGATAGACTGATTAGGTTATAGATTTCATAATTTAATCGCTTACCTTGGAATATTCTTGCATTAATAGGCACTTTTGAGGGACACATCATATCCAAACCATAACAGAGCATGAAGAGCACATCCAAGTTCATTCAGAGCTCTTCTACTCTAAAGGTAGGTCAAGAGGGGTCGAGTGACCCTCTCGATCTCAGTGTGGACTTTGACACTACTGACTGTGTCTTCCTTCTGATGCTCCGTTTGCCTCAGTCCTCTTCCTGCCTCCCATTCCTTCTCAGTCTCCTTTGCCATCTCCTCCTCTTCTTCCTCCTCCTCCTCCTCCTCCTCCTCCTTTTTTTTTTTTTTCTCTTTTTCTTTGCTGTCCTGGGGATTGAACCCAGGGCCTCACACATGCTAGGCCCCAGGGAAACAAATGTGACCAAACAGTCTAATTCTCATTGATTAGAGGAGGACTATGAGAGGTGAGGACAGAATGATATGTTGACTCTTCCATCCATTGGTCCATCCACTCATCCATTTCTCAAGCACCATGTTTCTGTTGGAGCTGAACACTTCCTTAGGCACCAGGGACCCAAAGGTACTTGGAAGACATAGTGCCCATTGTCAAGGAGGTCAGATCCAATGTGACATCTAGAGATGTGATGTATAATAAAATGTGGTAAACTTGACAGCCATAACAAAACAGAATGGGTATCCAGAGGTGGAAAAATACTAAATGCCTATAGAATTTTTTCATAGACAAGGTATCTGGAGATATTCCTGGAAGTCTCTGAATTTTTATATACATGGGCATTCAAGTATGTATGGGTAGATGCTCAGTAAATATTTAGCAACTACAAGGATGGAAACCAGTAGTTGGTACTAAGAGTGGAGAATCAAGAAGAAGGTGGCCAGGGTCACAGGGTCTTAGAGCAGTCCACAAAAGAGTTGACAGAACAGTCGTCCTGAACCTGAAATCCAGGATCCTTTTACATGAGAGGAAAATAGAGCACTCTCTTCTTAAAGCTTCTGTGAACACCTTCCTTGCTCTCTTCTAACATCATTAACTGCTATGGAAAAGAGCCTCATAGATCAACTCGTCCCATTTAGCAGCAGAACTCTCAATCTTTATTTGTTGGTACATTATAAGTATACATAGTAATGGGATTAATTATGCCATATTCATACATGCAAATAACAAATTGGCCAATCTCATTTCCCAGTACCTTCCCTTTCCCTCTCCAGATTTGTTTTACTTGTTCTACTCTATTGATCTCCTTCTATTATTGCTATTGCTATTTTAATTAGTGCATTATAATTTCTTATATATACATGAATGATTCATTGTGATATATTTATACATTTATAGATGAACAAATCATAATTTGGTAGATTTAATTCCCCAGTCCTTCCCGTGCCCTCTCCTCTTCCCAGCCTCTTGATCACCTTTCCTTCTACTCTATTGGTCTCCCTTCTATTTTTGTGAGATCCCCTTTTTAGTCTTTTTTCTTTATTCTTTTTCCTCTTTCTCTCTCATCCCCCCATCTACCTAATTTCCACATATGAGAGAAAAATTCAACCCTTGCTTTTGAGTCTGGATTATTAGCATAATATTATCCTGTCCTATCCATTTGCCAACAAATAATATAATTTCATTCTCCTTTATGACAGAGTATAGCTCCATTGTGCAAATATACCATTCATCTGTTGATGGACACCCTAACTTGGCTATTGTAAATTGCATCGCTATAGATATTGGTATGTATATATGACTATAATATGCTGATTTTAGATTCTTCAGATAAATGCCAAGAAATGGGATAGTAGGGTCACATGGTGATCACATTAATAGTCTTTTAAAGTTGTTTTATTAGTGCATTATAATTATGCATAATACTGGGTTCATTTTGACAAAATCGCATATAAATGAAATATATTTTGTTCTATTTCAGTTCCCTGTACCTTTTCCCTCTATCCCCCTTTCCCCCACCCATTATCCATCCTCTACTCTCTTGGCCTTCCCTCCATTGATTTATTGCTTTTATAAATTGGTACTTTACAGACATACATAAAGGAGGAATTCACTGTGGTATATTCACACGTACACAGCAGAATTTGGTCAACCTCACTCCACTGTTTCTCCCCTTTCTGTTCCTCCTTCCTCTCCCTCAATCCCCTTCCTCCAGTCCACTGGACTCCCTTACTTTTCCAGGTGTCCCCCAGAGCCCAGCTTTACTTCCATATTTTGCTGTGGTTTCCACATATGAAAGAAAACATTTGACCCTTGACTTTCTGAGTCTAGATTATTTCACTTAGCATGATGTTCTCCAGTTTCATTCATTTAGGGGCAAGTAACATAATTTCATTCTTTTTTATGGCTGAGCACAATTCTATGGTGTATTACTACATTTTCTTTATCCACTCATTCATTAACAGGCATCTAATAAAGTTCCATAACTTGACTATTGGGATTATCTGCTATAAACATTGATGTGGCTGTATCACTATAGTGTGCTGATTTTAGTCCTTTTGGGTAAATACTAAAGAGTGGGATAGTCAGATGAATCATGTGGTTGGTCTATGTCTATTCTTCTGAGGAATCTCCATACTGCTTTCCAAAGTGGTTGTACTAATTTGCACCAACAATGTACGGGTTTCTCTTTCCCCCACATTCTCACCAGCAATGATTGTTACTTGTATTCTTGATGATTGCCATTCTAATGGGAGTGAGATTAAATCATTTTTAAATTTCTATTTAAGTAAAAATATAATATTTTTCTCTTTTATGTTATAAAATCTTATCTCTAGGTAGAATTAGTTGTACTAAATCAATAGGCAATATATAATAGTGTATATCCCTAATGCACTGGTAGATACAAATTTAATCTTTCGCACTGTCTTCAAGTGTAAAGGACTATTCCACCCCACAATGTAACTTTCCAGGTCTTTTCCACCTAATACACAGAAAGCTGGGGGGGGGGGGAGGACAATCTAGGAGCAAACAAACCATTTCTCTATTAACTCCATTTACCTTTACCCTTGCTGTGCTTTCAGTGTCCTAGGCATTTGCAAGAACAACAAAGGATGAATACATTTCCAGTGAATTATTAATTATTACTCACTTTGCTTCACATTGTATTTTATAAGCTTTATCTAACCCCAAAACTAAAAAGGAACTTCAGAAACAAGTAAAACAGCTGGAAGGAAATGTACTTAAATAAAGTTGGTGTGTCAATACAGGAGTTTGTAAAAATTAGTCATCTAAATTGAAGACAAATTTTTCTTTGGGATTTCTGATTTCATGGAAAAAAAAAAAAACCAGTCATATTTCTATACGATTCAAATGAGCCTAAGGAAATAACTTACAAAATTCCCATGGGCTATGAAGACCTGCTGGCATCAGTGTCTTTAACACCATCTCCAATGATCACAATGAAGAAGTGGAAACTTTTTTTTAATTAACAGCCAGAAACACTTTTCGTGTTTTGCAGTGGAAATCATCACTTAGTGCTGAAGCATTGTCACTTCGTTTTCTGGAGTTGCTAAAACATTGTGGTTCCAGAGAGGTTTTATAAATCTGTCCTTGATTCTTAGATAAAACCCAGAAAGTCTGGATAATTGAGTCAAATGCTGATCTGAGAAAAACATATGAAGAGTGTTTTAAAGAGATGAAATTGTACTGTAGTTTTGCTTTGCATTTCCCTGATAGCTAATGATGTTTTTCATGTATTTATTGGCCATTTGTGTTGATTTTTTAAATATTCTTACTAGTGCATTGTAGTCATACATAATTGTGGGGCTCATTTGGACATCTTCATACATGCATGGAATATAATTTGTGCCATTACAATCTCCAGTACTTTTTTCCTTCCTCTTTTCCCTCCTCCAGTTCTTCTTCCTCTATTAAACTGGTGTTTTTAAATTTTTTAAATTGGTGTTTTATAAATATACATAAAAATGGAATTCATGGTGGTATGTATGTACATAGCTCAATTTGATCAGTTTCCTTTTTGGTCAGTTTTTCCCTTTTCCCTCACTCCTCATTCCCCCTTAATCCACTTTCTCTACTGCATTGATTTCCCTTTGATTTTCAGGGGATTCCCCCTACCCTTTTTTATTTCCTTATTTATCTCTAGCTTCCGCATACGAGAGAAAATGTTCAACCTTTGACTTTCTGACTCCGGCTTGTTTGACTTAGCATGATGCTTCCCAATTCCATCCATTTAGTAGCAAAAGTCACAATTTCATTCTTCTTTATGGCTAAATAAAACCCCATTGTTTTTAGATACTACATTACCCCTTTGTCTGTTGATAGGCATCTGGGCTGGTTCTGTAACTTGGTTATTGTGAATTATACTGCTATAAACTTGTGCCTGTGTCACTATAGTATGTTGCTTTCGGTTTCTTTCAATAAATGCCAAGGATTGTGATAGCCAAGTCATAGAGTGGCTCCATTTCTCATCTTTTGAGGAATTTCATACTTCATTCCAAAGTGGTTGTACTGATTTGCATTTCCACCAAAATATATAACTTTCCCTTCACATCCTTGTCAACATTTACTATTACTTTGTTCTTGGTGATTGTCATTCTAACTAGAGTGAGATGAAATTTCAGAGTAGTTTGGATTTGCATTTCCCTGATTGCTAGGGATGTTGAACGTGTTTTCATATATTTGTTGGCCATTTGTATTTCTTCTATTGAGAAATGTCCATTTAGGCCCATTTATTGATTGGGTTATTGATGTTGTTTTGTTCTGGTGTTTTTTGAGTTCTTCATGTATTCTGGATATTAATCATCTGTCAGAGGAGTAGTTGTCAAAGATCTTCTATCCTGTAGGCTTTCTCTTTATGTTCTTAATTGTTTCCATTGCTGTGCAAAAGCTTTTTAATTGGTATCATCCCACTAATTGATTCTTGGTTTTATTTCTTGAGCTTTGGGGTCTTGTTAAGGAAGTCGATGCCTGTGCCAAAGTGTTGACCCCGTGTTTTCTTCTAGCAGTTGCACAGTTTCTGGTATAATTCTTAGGTCTTCGGCCCACTTTGGTTGACTTTTGTGCAGGGTGAGAGACAGAGATCTAGTTCCATTCTTATACATGTTGATATCCAGCTTTCCCAGAACCATTTGTTTAAAAGACTATCTTTTCTCCAACATGTTTTTGGCACCTTTGTTGAATATCAGATGATATTATCTATGTGTGTTTGTCTCTGTTTTCAATTCTATTCCTTTGGCTTTTATGTTTGTTTTGATGCCAATATCATGTGTTTTTTTTTTCACATAGTTTTGATATAATTTGAGAACAGGTATTATGATATGTCTAGCATTGCTCTTCTTGCTAAGTACTGCTTTGGCTATTCTGGATCTTTTATTCTTCCATATAAATTTTAGAACTGTTTTGTCCTAGTTCTAGAATGTCATTTGTATCTTGGTAGGGATTGCATTGACCCTGTAGATTCCTTTTGGTCGTAGGCCATTTGTACTTCTTCTGAGAAATGTCTATTTAGATCTCTTGCACATTTAATGATAGGGTGTTAAATTTTTTAGAACTCTCAATCATATAGCTGGTGTTATAAAATCTCAGGTCTTCTTAGTGGAAGGCCCTCCATCAACCTTCCTACCCTGTGGCTGACCCTGAATCACACTGCAGATCTTTAAGAATCCTGGACCACAGTATACAGAACATATATCCTCTCTTTTCTTTTATAGTTGAGAAATTAACTAATTTGCCCAGGGTGACATAGTTAGATTATACTAACACCAAACCCAATTAAGATCTCAGAGCCCTGTCCACTGTTTGCTCTTGAATGATTATTTTCCCCCCTTTACCATTATGATAAGGGAGATTGGGAGGGACAAAGCAGAGCTGTTAATGAAGGATGGCGGTTTGGACTCCTACTTGAAGGAAGTAAAAGAACAGGAAAAAGAAGTGAGGAAGAGACAGGAAAAGTGCTGGACTGCAGTGTTATGACCATTCATTAGCTAACTGGCTATCTGTCTGATGTTACCTGAGGATGCTGAGAAATCTTGGCCCCTCAAAACTGATTATGTATCATTGTCATGATAATTTTGCCTGGTATAAAAATGCTACTGCAATCAATCAGCTAATCAGACTGCAGTTTCTGAGGATTCCATATGTGTGCCCAACACAGTGTGAAATGTCAGAAACAGGAATGACAGGGGTGACCCTGCCCAGAACAGACTGCTCTGGGACTTTTGCTGAACTTTCAATATTCTCTTAAATTAGTACCCCACACCCATTCACAAGACGTGGGCTCTTTCCAGTGATGCTTATTCAACAGGATCCTGTTCTGTCAGCCCAGTTGCCTTCAAGATGTCTGTTTGGCCTACATAGAACCAACTAGAACCTATTCCCAGGAAATGTGGAGGTAAAGCTGAGAAAAGAAAGGAGAGAGAGGGGAAGTTGAAAGAGAAGAGGAGGAAAAAGAGAAGAAGAGTGGGAGGAGGAAGAAGAGGAGGAAAAAAAGAGAGAGAGAAGAAGAGAAATAGCCAAAGTAAAGGAACTATTGACAATTAGTTGACATCTTATGCCCCCTACATGCAATGCATACTGGAGAGAGCACATCTCTGCAAGAGAAGAATGAAATGGACACTAAAGGAAGCAGAAAGAGAAGCACATTATCCCCAACATTCCTGGCAGCAGACTGGAACATCTTACCCAGATCTCAGGGACAGAGTTTGAGAGAAGGAAGTTAGCAGCATATCCACTCTGGCAGGAGGTGACAACCCCTTTAGATGAAAAGCATTCTCCAGAATCACCTTTCTCCTCCCTCCAAACCCAGTCCTGTTCCGAAGCATCCATAACCCACATCCTCCTCCTGATTCTTCACACAGAGCTACTGGTTGACAGACCCCAGATGAGACCTTGGCTTACATCCCACAGGGTTTCAGACCTCAAGGAATCCTGAAAATGCCAGTTTCTACCTTTAACTCGGAGCGGGGGGTGGGGTGGGGGGTCAGAGCTACCATAAACCAAAGAGTAGTGTAAAGAGAATGGACTGTGCCCTTGGAGGTGGCCATGCCCACACAGCATTGTTCATTTTCCGAGGCAGAAGCAGTATTCACAGTGGCAGCTGCAGAATTCCTATGGCAGCAGAGTGTGGCTCATATAGTCAGAAGGTCATTGTTAAGGTTTTTTTTTTTTAATATTCCATTTGCATAGAACACTCTTTGTTTTTCTCTTAGATTGTTTGTTTTGAGGTGGGTTGAGCATCAGGGGGTTAACTCTCCCAAATGGTTTTATCAATGAGCGATTGCCACCTAATAGTGTATAATGAATCCCCCAAAACTCAAGGTTTACAACAACAGTATCTATTCCCACGCTCCTGAGTTTTCACATCTGCTGTGGACCAGCTGGTGACCCCATTGAGTCCAGCTCCAGCTGACCTGGCTCCTCACTGTAGGTTGGGCTTGAGACTGTGTTCACTCTGGGCTCAGGGCAAATGGGCAGCAGCTCTCCAGAGGCAGGTCTTTGGTGGTAACAGAGGAGCAGGCAAGTGTTGGCATGGTGCCTGCCGAATATCAAGAGCTCAAAAAAAAAAAAAGCATCCTTCATCATCCCCATCCTTCATCATCCTCATCCTACATGCTTGTTCATTCATCTATTTTTCTGCCTCTCGTTCTTGCAATAAATCCAAAATAGAATAAACATCACATCAACCTAGAAGAAGAAACTTGGGTAGACTACAAGATCTGAATTTGGGAAGGGAGGACAGCCCTGGCCTTTTAGCATGAGTACAGCAGCTGTTTTTTATATGCATGTGTTCTGGCATATTCAATAAAATTTGGTGTGCCAGATAGTAGTCATGTAAAAGAGCTCTTTAAACAGCTTTCCCTCCTTCTTCCACAGCTGGCTATATTCCAGGGGTGTCAGGGGAAATTCCAGAGTTCAGCTTTAGCTGGGACCTCTCCCCAGAACTTCAGATCCACCAAGGGCTTCCCTGCTGTCTTGGATATCCCCTGAGTCCCCATACCCAGTACCTCCAAAGCAGAAGTTGTCCTTTCTTCTGATTCGGCCTTTCCCTATTGTCTTCCATCTCAGCTGGAGGCTTCACCATCCACCCAGTGGAACAAGACAAGAATCACACTAAGCTGCCCCTACCCTTTACTTCCCCTGTCCAGTCAATCCTGAGCTTGTCCACTCACCAACAAGTGCACATTGCCACCCACTGGGCCAGGCACTGTCTTAGAGCCCAGAATCCAGAGGTGAACGGACAGGCTCTGCAGCTCCTGGAACTTTTACAGCCCCAGTATTTCTTGTATTTGCCCTTCCCGTCTTTCCCTTACTGTCCCTGATGATGCCACACTACACCCAGCCTGTGACTCCAGCCTCCTTACCCACCTCCCTGAGGTCATCCTCATCCTCAGTTTGCATCCTGAAATGCCAATCTCTGTTGCTCACTCAGCAAAAGCTGAGCTTCTCCATTCCCCTCCCCCCAGCCCCAGTTTCCAGCAGCTGGATCTCATAGAGCAGCTTAAAAGAAAGGTAAATAAAGCAAAGTAAAATAAAATAAATGGTAAAATAAGATAACATTGGGAAATCATGTAGAGCTACCTGCCAATATTTTATTTTGCCAAATAAGGCATTCAGAATCAACAGTGACCATTTAATGATCACTATATTTTTATAAAAGAAAAGTCATTGCAACCTTGCTGTAAAAAAAAAAAAAGAATATATTAGGGGGGGAAAGTGTTATAAATTAGACAGATATACATATTTTCTCAATTCAGCTTGGCATCTGGGACTCATGATTTTTTTTGCGGGGGGCAGGTACTGGGGATTGAACTCAGAAGCACTCCACCACTGAGCCACATCCCCAGTATTTTATTTAGAGACAAAGTCTCACTGAGTTGCTTAGCACCTCACTTTTGCTGAAGCTGGCTTTGAACTCACGATCCTTCTGCCTCCGTCTCCTGAGATGCTGGGATTACAGGCATGTGCCACTGTACCTGGCTGGAAACTGGGACTTATGGAGGAATAGCCAATGTACCCAGGATGCACCCATCCTTCCGTGACCTACCCCCACCTTCCATCTCCCTAGTCCTGCTGTGAATGAGTCTGGCAGAGCCCTGAGGCTCCTCCCACAGACCTTGCTGTTCCTCCCCAAGCATCTTTGCTTCTCTCATTTGCCAATGCTCTTGTAGCCTCTCCCTGCCAGGCTCTTCTTCCCTGTACTGCAAGGCCTTGCCCAAGCAGGCTCCCGCTCAGGCAGGCCTTCTGCTTGTGGGAAGCTCCCCTTTTGAATCCCATAGCACTCTGCTCATTTCTTTTTTAGCATTTATTGTATCCTACTGAACTGGTCTGTTTCTTGCTTATGTTTTGCATTTGACTATGACCGAGGGTGCCGGTCACATACTGGATGCTTCATAAATAGTTATTGAACCAAATTCCAAATTTACAATTCAGATTGCCTCTTCTTCCCTCTCCGATCTCCAAATAACACCCACATGTCAGACTTTTCTCTGAAAATTTTTGGTGGGGGAGGTTAGGAGATGATTAGATCGTAGTCAAGCATGATATAGTCAACAACTTCAAACTCTCTGTGTGTTTTTTTAAGTTTTCAATGATTACATTTTAGGACTTTTTTTAAAAGTGGCTTTTTGTTGTTGTTGTTGTTGTTGTTTATTTTGACTTGTTTTTTGTACCAGGAATCAAACTCAGGCGCATTCAACCACTGGGCCACATCCTTATCCCTATTTTGTATTTTATTTGGAGACAAGGTCTCCCTGAGTTGCTTAGCACCTTATTTTTGCAGAGGCTAGCTTTGAACTTGCAATCCTCCTGCCTCAGCCTTGCGAGCTGCTGGGGTTGCAGGTGTGCACCACGATGCCTGGCTTAAAAAGTGTTTTTATTAATGCATTACAGTTATACATAATATGTGGCTCCATTTGACATAATCACACATGTATAGAATATAGTTTGCTTCATTTCAGTTCCCAGTGCTTGCTCTTTCCCTCTCCATCTCCCCTTCCTCTACCCTACTAGTCTTCCTTCCATTTATTTATAATTTTTAAGTTGGTGCTTTATAGATATACATAAAGATGAAATTCACGTGGTATATTCATATATGTATACAGCATAATTAGGTCAATTTCATTCCGTAGTTCTTCCCTTTAAAACAGTGTTTTAAATAGAAGCGTTCTAAAATTCTGTCAACTATTTTCTTTCTTCTGCTGTATCCCTCCAGAGAGCCTTGTTTGATTTCTGCCCTGTCATGGGGCTTGTCTCACCTGAAGTCCATCAATGCATGCCCATCTTCTTTTTGCCACTTTACCCCAATTCCTATTAAGTCCTAGTGTACAGAGTTTTGATCTTCATTCCTGCTTCTGAGATATAAATCTACCTTTTGAATATCTCAAACCCACTAGTGAATGGTGAAGTACAGTCTTCTAAGATGGGCACCATTTGTGTCTGTCAACAGCTGACATGAAGTCAGTTTCCCTCATACACAGACATAGGTGAGCTCCCGGTCCTAGCAGGCTCCCACAGATGGGAAAGGAGCATTCCAGAAACAAAGCCCTGGGATTGGTGGGGGTTGGCATGTTTGTTTGTTTGGGTTACTGATTATTTTTTCCAGAGTTGTCAACACAACCTCTTTGCCAGGGTGGAGCTTCTGTAGACAGGGACTTACTTATCTTTATGTCCTCAGAATGAAGCACTCAGTAAATGTTTGCTGAATGAATTGAAGAGCTCATGAATGGAACTAGCTTAGCTGAGCAAACAGTGAGCATACAAGAAACATTTGTTGAATAAGAGAATTAACCAAAGCATCCATGAATGCATGAACCCTGACTCCACCTTCTTTTTAGCAGGTCCTGATATTTCTGACTCAGGCATGGAACCTGATTCCAAATACCCAGGACACTTAGCTCAGTTTGACCTTGGAATTTAATGGTTAAGGACTCTGGCTCTGCAATCCGGTAGATGAAAGTTCAAATATCTGTCACTCAAGGTTCTATCTTGAATGTTCTTGAGCAAGACAAATGACTTAAATCTGGTTTCCTCATCTGAATGTTCAAAATAACAACAGCACCAATCTCCTAAATTTGAAAAAGGATACACTGAAATAATCTATGTAACTTATTTAGCACAATGCCTGCATGCCTAGCACACAGCAAGCACTAGATAAAAATCAAGCAGTGCCATTGTCCCTTCATTGTTATTATTGCCCCAGGTGTCTGGGCTTAGTGGGAGTGCTCTAAGCCCCTTCCCCAAAGTAAAGATTTAGGCTTTCTGAGGAGATTACAATTGACTCCTCTTGATAAAGTAGGGCCACACTAAGTAGAGATGTTCTGATTGCTCTCAGTGGGTGGTCTTCAACCTGGCTTGGGAAGGGAATTCTGGGTTTTAACAATATAAACTGTCTTTTCACTTCTAACAAAATTTATAAGCAATGCCAACATACAATGAGATGAAAACGGCATTCTTCATGCATGATATTTATGAGTGCAGTTTCCAGAGCTGACTGCCTCGGTTAGAATCCTCACTTTTACCTACGGTGTATGTGACCACTCAAATTGTCCAACTAATCCTCAATTTCTACATCTGACAAATGTGTGTAACAATGATATACATGTGCCAGGGCTATCGCATGAACTAATGAACATAACAAATAGCACCTCTTATGCACTGGGAAGCTCATGATTATAATTAACTATTTGTGTCACGATTGAGGAGAGGATGTCCCAGCCTGGCACTCAGGCATCTCCATGGGACCTACATTTTAAAACTCCAGATCCTACTCATCGCACAGTTCTGAATTTACATCTATCTAGACTGGTGCCACCTAACCAGGAACAATCTAGAGTGCCTCTTCTCTGACCAAGGCGTTTGTTTTCTCCACAAACCTCAATATGACAGAAATTTGTTTTGGATATGTAACCGATGTGATTCTGCAATCTGTATACTGGGTAAAAATGGGAGTTCATAATCCGCTTGAATCAAATGTATGAAATATGACATGTCAAGAGCTTTGTAATGTTTTGAACAACTAATAATAAAAAAAATAAAAATTAAAAAAAAAGAAATTTGTTTTGAAAAAACTTCAATTCTCCTCCATGCTGATGTGTGTGTTATTTATCTCTGAGTTTAAAAGCTGTGTCTATGAATGGGAAGGGAATAGTGTCCAAGTGATGTGGGGCCTGTCCCTGTCACAATGAGTGTAATTGGATTCACTCTGAAGGACACCTATGCCTCTTGTTAGTCAACTACCTGATTCCAACCATCCTTTGGCAAGAAAATCAAAGTCGTTGGTATGGCCAGCATGAACACAGAACCCTTTTCAACATCAGTAATGATGTGAATCAATTTGAATTAAGTTGGATCACTTTGATCTAACATATATTGCGATTTTGGCAAAAATGTAAATTTTTTTCTGTTTTTTGGGGATTGAACCCAGGGCCTCGAGTATACTAAGCATGTGGTACCCTATAGTGTCTGAACTACACCTCCATCCCAAAGTGTAATATTTGAAGACATATTTCTTCCTAGTTACACAAAGACCACAAATAATGAGGATATCATTCATAAATTCAGAAGGAAGTAGATTATAGAATGAGATATACTTGAACTCAAGACACTTAGTTATTAAAAACACTCCAGAATTTTTTCTGTTAAAGAAAGGTGATTTTTTTTAATCAGGAAAAAAAATAAGTAATTATAAGTACTAGTTCCTATATTTCCTATCTAAATAGCCAAAGAAATAAGATGTAGTTTTAATCAGTGCAGTAAGTTCTTGCTGGGCAGGAATTCTTTGAGCATGACATGCTTAGGCTAAATGGATTTTGTCTATCTTGTAACAAAGTTTTCTAGAACCTTGTTTTATCCTTCTCCTCCTCCTTTCCTTTTTCCTTTCTATTTTCTCTCCTTAAAAATGAGAATAAGTTTAATAAATTTAATATTTCTGAACACTAAATTTTACACTTCAATCTTGAGACAGGGAAATTAGTTTGAGACTAAGGACAACTGAACAATGACCAAGTCTACAGTTATTTTACAAATCCCCGGTCATTCTCTATGGCAGAGTCTTAATTTAATCTTTTTAGCATGCAACACTACCCCCAAATAAATAATTCCTTATAGAGTGTCTTCTATCTGCGTGGCCATCTGAAATGTCAACTCCATAGGTCAGGCCTTCTCCCTGTCTGGTTGTCAGTGGAATCTCCAGTAACCACAGGTACCTGGCTCAAGACAGCCACTTCACAAATGTGTTGAAAAATGAACATCTTGGTTTCTTATTCTTCACCTACCACCAAGAAGTGCCCAAAGAAGTCATTGCTTTTTACCATACAGCATTCCAGAACATAGTATCACAAAGTGAATCACTGCAAAGCAAATTCTATCTTTTTAGAAGGAGAGTGACTTTCTTTGGAGGTAGAGGTATTTAATTAGAGAACCTCTTAAAAGAACCCGGTGATGTGTCCACAGGGACAGTCACAGGACAAAACATCCTCTAACCCCATAAACAGTCACAAGGTTGACATTATCTCCTGGATCACTGGTCTCAAAATTGTGCTCCTCAGATGCCTGCGGGGTCAGCCAAGGTATGTTGGGGACTTCCTTGGGGAGGGGAGACAATGAGTGTGTCTCCAGACCCCCAACTCTTCCCATCACTTCCATTCTTTTGTTTGACTTAAAGGATTCAGTGGATAAGGAAGGCTCAACAATTGGACTTCTAGATCTAGGTCACCACCAGATCTCACTGCACATCAGGAGTTTGTGGCCCTGAGGTACAGCAGTAAATCAAGTGGACAGTCTCTGACTTTATCAAGCCAGCATCCTCCTGCATGAGACCATCCAAGCTAAACCATAAATCATAAAATGCAGCAGACAGTGGTAAGTATAAGGGGGGTGGTAAAATAGGAGGCAGGAGTGAGATCATTGTCAACTGAACAATCAGGTGACCAGGGGAGGCCTTACCACTAAGGCAGCACTGGAGCAGAGGTATGCAGGAAGGGAGGGAGGAGGCAGGGACATTTCTAAGGGAAGGTTTTCCTCCCCCAAGGGAAGAGCAAGAGCAAAGGATCTGAGGCTGGAATGTGTTTGGTGTCTTTAAGAAGCAGCCAAGAAGCCAGTGAGGCCATGAAGAGGGAGTGACAGGAAGTCGGTCAGCAAGTTTGGAGTGGGTCAGTCATGACCTAAAGGCCACCGAGACACTTTGGTTTTTACTTGGAGATGGGAAGGCATTGGAGCATTTGTAGCAAAGGGGTGACAGGATCTGATCCAGGTGGTAACAAGATCCCTCAGACAGCTGTATCAAGACTAGACTGGAGAAGAGCAAGCCCGGAAGCCAGGAGGCCAGGCTTCTGCAAAAATCCAACTGAGAGGAGATGGTGGCCTGGAGGAGGTGGTAGCAGTAAGTCTATGAAAAGACTCGGTCAGACTCAGAATCTATTTTGGAGGTGGAGCCTAAATGATACGCAGATACACTGTAAGGGGATGTGAGAGATGGGGAGGAGTCAAGGATGCACTCAGAGTTTTCTCTTGAGAAACCTGGAGGGATGGAGTTGCCACCGAGATAGAGTCTGAAGGAGGAAAAGGCTGCAAGTGCAGGGTGGGGATAGGGCAGCTGGAGAATGAGGAGAGTAGTTGGAGACATTTTAAATGACATATCAAGTCATCACTGGACGTAGGAGACTGGAGGTTAGGGGACTAAGACAGGATGGAGACAAAAATTTGGGAGGTATCAGTGCAAAGGTGAATTTTAAAGCCTTAAGATTGGATGAGATGATCAGGAAGTGAGTATAATAGAGAGCAAGGGAGGACCGGGGCTCGTCAAATCTCTGTGCCTAAGATGAGATATCACCACCAGGGATTATCACAGACCGAAGACACTTAGTAACATCTTTGACTCCTATTGGTGTGTTGGTGCTGATCACAGTGCTTGGCAGAGATCTTCAATAAATGTTTATGGGAAGAAATGGAGGAAGGGAAGGAAGTAAAGAAGGAAGACAGGAAGATGGGCAGTGGGCAGGCAAAAATTGCTGGAACAGAGGGTGTCAGACACTTTGAGGCTAGGCTGTTGAATAAATTGTCTGCAAAGCTATTTATGGTATCTGTGATGATGGCAGGGTTTAGGGGGAGAGGAGAAGTGTGAGTGGGAAGACAAGCTCTCAATGATCCAAGCGAAGTGACTAGACAATCTACAGTTGAATAGCAAAGGGTTCCAGCAAGCACTGTGGTCAAATGACATGACATGAGAATGTGGGAGAAAAGAGGAATGAACTCCCCTTAAAAGGACTTCAAATAAGGTAGCTCTTGGGGTATGCCAGGTTTTAGGATTGAGTTAAGAAAGGAGAGGTGATTGGGGCCAAGGAGGTGAATGATGCAGAAGAGTTTGATCTCAATAAAGAAAAGTTTCAGAGTGCACATGAAGACAAATTTGGAGGAAGGTTAGTACAGACAGGAAGATTTAGAAAGAGGAGTTAGTAGAAGGAGCCCATAGGGCTTAGAAAACCCCTGGGAAGGAAACCTCCCTGCTAGGTGACACCTGTGGGATCTGGCAAGGACAGATCTGACCGGACAGGGAAGGAGGTGAAAAAGCAGGACCTGTCTCTCCTGAAATAGGAGATGAGCTGAACTGTCCCAAAGGAGCCAAAGAAACCCCGTGGCCATTTGATTGTTGCATTCTTTTCACAAGTAGTTTAAAGCAGGACAAAAAAAAAAAGCTTGGAAGTTGTCGTCATCATATATTTAGACTAGAAAAGACACAGTAAATCAGAAAGGAAAGCCTGGCTACTGAGAAGTGAATAGAAGTATATCAGAAAGTGGCTGTGTCCCCATTTCTAAGCCCCATAAAGAAATGGACATCTAGGGGACACACGAGTAGGAGCTCAGGAGAGAAAGAGGCCAAACTCAAGACATTCTCTTTCCTAAATTTCTAACTCATTCAAGGATGATCAGGGAAAATATGCTTGACTAGTGTGTCCTCATTTACGCCTCAATTCATAGAGCATCTCACATTTATAGGTTTTTATAATCTCTGGTACTGTCTTTGTTGACCATCCATCCTTGTCTACTGAACTGTTTTGAACAGATATCTTTCTGTGGCACAGGCTGTACTTTTCTGACCAGGGCATTGGACCATAGACACAAACCAATGGGCTGAGTGAGACCAGCTCCTTAAAGCCAAGGCTCAGCACAGACCAGGGAGGTGGACAGGTCATCCAGGCCAGAGCAGGCAACAGATCCCCACTCCAGGGAGTCCAGGAGTCAGGTAATGCCTACTGGTTGGAGGGCTCAAGGGATAGCTGCAGTCATGAGAGAACCCTGTACTGGCTGCAGGAGGGAGAAGGGGTGCAGAGAGAAGATGACACAAAGCCAAGTCAAAAAGGCAGGGCCACAAAGATGCCAGAGCTTCTGATCTCTTCACTCTTTATCCTGTAACTTTTATCCTGATCCTGTGACCTGAGAAAGTTGTCCACCTAATCCATATTGATCCATTTTGCCTTCAGACCAAACAGAAAGGGGGAAAGTAGAGAACTGCAGCCAGAGAGCTGATCTGAGCAACAGGACTCAACCCGCCCAGTCAGATGTATATTTATCTCCCTGCTCCTCTTCTTCTCCTTCTTCTCGGCAGGATCTTGCTAAGTTGCCTGGGCTGGCCTTGAACTTTCGGTCCTCCTGCCTTAGCTTCCTGAGTCCTGGGATTACAGGCATGTGCTACCATGCCTGGCTTTCCTGAACACTTACTCATTGCGTGCTGGGCTTTTGCTAATTGTTTTGTAAAAATTCCAATACAAAATTTTCATAGCAATCCTAGTAGAATATGCATCTATATGATTTGAATGTGTTCCCAAAGTTCATGTGCTGGAAATTTAATCCCCAAGACATATGTTGAGAGTTGGGCCTTAAAGAGGTGATTAGGTCACAAGGTTCAGCTCTCATGAGTGGATTGATGTCATTATCACAGGAAGGGATTTGTTATTGCAGGAGTGGGCTCATTTTCACAAGAATGAATTAAAAGAAAGAGTGAAATATACATACAAAAAAATAGCAATAAAGCATCTAATTTTCTCATCAATGGTTTAATTTTTCTATCAAGTTTTCAGGTTTGCACCTGTAGGTTCAATGCATGTACTTAATTAATTAGGGAAGAATAAGTATATCAGTTCCTGCTGCATTTACTTCATTTGACCTAGTGGATAAAATCCATCCAGCAATTTTTTGCTTCCTTAGATTTCAGAACACTTGAACACTGCTCCTGGACAGCGTGGTTATTTCTTAAGGAAAACCATTAGATGGGACCATTAGCTTTCAGTTTTCTATTTAGCATCTGTGTAACAGTCAGATCATACAAAGAAAAAATGGTGGGGAACAGAAACAGTGAGGGGAAGAGAGAAAAGAAGGATTTTCATGAAAAGACATGGAAGAACCATAAATGCATATTACTAAGAGAAAGTAGCCAATCTGGAAAAGCTACATACTCTATAATTCCTTTATGGAAAAGGCAGAACTATGGAGGAAGTGAAAAAATCAGTGGTGGCCAGAAATTAAACAGAGGATGTATAGAAGGACAGAGAATTTTTATGGTGGTGCAGCAACTCTGTATGATTCTGTCACATATGTCTGTCCAAACTCATAGAACATCAACACCCAGAATGAGGGCTAATGTAAACTGAGGACCTTGAGTGATAAAGATGTATTGATGTGGGTTCATCAGTGGTAACAAACGTACCACTCTGGGAGGGAATGTTATAATGGGGGTGCTGTGCATGTGTGGAGCAGAGGCATATGAGATTTCTCTGTACCTTCTGCTCAATTTTACTCTGAACTTGAAGCTGCTCTAAAATATAAAGTCTAGTGAAAAGTTTTAGAAGAGGTATTTTAAAGCTGTTGTGACCCAAACAGAAACAAAACAGAAAAGTTGAATGAACTTGTGAGAAATCCCGGTGACAGAAAGAGGAAAACCAGACTTTGGTAGCTTAGGTCAGGTCCCCTGCAAATGGATTCTGAGACAGAGATTTGGGGAGATCTTAGAAATAGCACCTGCCAGGAAATGAGGGGAGCTGGATAGGGTGAAGAGAGGAAATGAAATGTCATTGCAACAGAGCCACAGACCATTTCATAGAAAACCAACCCACTCTGCTGGTCCTTCAGAGCTGTCCCAAATTGAGATGGGAACTGGACTTTGTTCAACACACCAGCCAGTCCTAAATCCAAGCTAGCAATAGGAAAGGGGCATAGGTAGAGTCAAGCCAGCTTCCTCCACCCTAGGGAACTTTCCAGAGGGGGACTGAACCCTGAACCATCAGTCACCAATGTTCCTGGATCTTATACAAAAATGATCCTTCTAGTGTGCCACCCTAACCAGTGAAAAGACTGGATGCAAGAAAATGTAATACCTAAGGAGCAATTAAGATAAACAGGATCTGTTCTTTCCATGAACAGTAAAGTACCTAGGCATTCAAAATTATTACAATTATTACAATGAAGAACAGATAGACACATAAAACCAAGCAGGGCACTGAATTTAATGCTTATTTATGATGGCCTTGTAAAAATGAATTTTGGGAAAAGACAGAGAAAAATACATCAAAATGGTAATATAGCTTGAGGATCTCTAATATGAAAGTCTGAAATCTGGAGTGCCAGTTGCTAGGGTTGGGATAAGTGTTCCCCGGAGGCCCTGAGTTGGAGGTTTGATCCCCAGCCCGTGGTGTTAATGGAAGGTAGTGAAAAACCTTTAAGTGGGACACAGTGGGGAAGTCAGGTCATTCAGGCCATTCCATGGAGGGCAATGGTATGACTCTGGCCTCTTCCCCTCTTGCCACAAGGTGAGCAACTTTGCTCTACCACATGCTACTTGCCACAATGTCCTGCCCTACTACAGGCCCAAAAGCAATAGAGCCAATTGACCCTGGACTGAAAGCTCTAAAACAGTGAGTCCACACAAACCTTTTCTCTTTTTAAGTTGAAGATATCAATTATTTCGTTGTAGTCACAAAAAGCTGACAGCAGATCTATGCCAGGATTCCAAAACCTAAAATCTGAAATACTGCTTCTCTATACATTTCTCATAAGGGATACTTAACCTATAATAGTCATATTTAAGATATTTGATCCCTGATTTTCTCTATTTTATTCTTTAAAATATGACTATATGACGTAAAACAATCCTTTGTAAAGCTCAGACCTAGGTAGGTTCATGGTTTCCAAGAGCCTTCAAATCATCATACATCTTGTGCTGAAAAAGGAAATAGCCATTCAAGAATTAGGGCCAGAGAAAGACATCAGAGGAAGTGGTTGTTTGAATCAAAGCAGGTGCCCACCTCCTGACCAGGAAAATGAATTTCAATCCATCAGTAAAGCCCAAGACAAGAACTGGGTGG
The DNA here is from genome assembly GCF_047511675.1 of Marmota flaviventris. Taxonomy (NCBI): domain Eukaryota; kingdom Metazoa; phylum Chordata; class Mammalia; order Rodentia; family Sciuridae; genus Marmota; species Marmota flaviventris. Next base: position 35,570,561 of record NC_092512.1, read on the forward strand.
CCACTGGAGCCATTGGGTCTTGCAGCCTGTTCCCATTACAGGGACACTGCGTGAGAGAGTAGCGAAGTGTGAGAAAGGGCTGTCTGTGTCCTTCAGAGGAGCACATGTGACTGAGCCCCGGGTCAAGCACTGCCGTTCCCTGGCCCCTCCAGTGCCTGCCCTCTGCAGTACCTGGCCTTCCTCAACATCACCAAGGGCTTTAGTGTGAACCATGTTGAGCATTGACCCTGAACTTCATTTTTGCTAAATGTTCCCAAAATTATCTTAATGAGGACTCTCTTCTGACCTCTGAGAAGTCAGTTAGAGGGTTGTCCTGTGACTCTTTCTGTCCCAACAGGTCCTTAAGTGGTTTGTTCAGAGACCCACTGTGAAAACAGGAAAAGAACTCTGTGTTCCTGTGGCTCAGAGCCTTTCTTAACTCACTGAGCCCAGCCACTCCTGGTGAGCAAGAATGGAAAAGAATAAATGGGGACAGGAGGTAGACTTGTCATCCAACCTGTGTCCCTGAGTGAGCAGTGTCCTATTGTTACAAGCAAATCAATGAAGCCCTGCACATTCCTCCCACTAATCTTCTGCTATGGGGTTTAGGTTTATCAAAGTAAAAAGAGGTAAAAATAAAAGTTCATTATTGGCATTGTGTTTGTGGGTAGTTATCAGGCACATAGAAGTGTGTTAATAATAAGTTTTCCCCAGGAGCAAGAGAATATGAGAATAATGGGAGAGAGCACCTACCCACAAAGGATCACAGCTAATTATAAAAAGAAATGAAAATAAAGTGCTTTATATTAAGTATTACAATTTAATGAGTGGCTATTATGTCCCAGCCCTGTGGTAATAGGTTAGCAAAGCCAAGACAGTTGGGTGTTCTCTATGTGAAATATGCAATCAGGGACCAGAGATGCCAACCAGGTAGGCAGATGCCTTGATACCAGAAATGCCAGCCAGGTAGGCAGATGCTTTAGTATAGTTTTAGGTGTGTTTTTGGGGTGGGGGTAGTTTGGAGTAGTCTGTGTGGCAAATCCAAATAAAGATAAAAGGTAGATACAGAAATCACATCCATGGAGGAGTGACCTGTCACGCCTGCTGGGGGGTATGTGGCAGAGACACCAGAAGAGTTTGCTGGGCCTCATTGCCTCTTATGTACCTTCCAGTTACCTGCTTTAGCACCATGGCCAGAAGCGACCCTTGAGTCTCAGGGCTTTGTTAAGCTCTCCCTGTTATATGCTCAGATAGTAATTGTACCATTCTTGAGTGTGATTATTTGATTAATGGTCTGTTTCCACAAAAATAGGGATAGCAGAAGGGGACTCTCTTTATGCTGGACACTGTGTCCTCAGCCTGCCATCAGCAGGTTCTCTATAAACAATGAGTGAACGTGTGTCCTCCATAGCACTCACCGCACCATCAAGAGGTAAGTACGGAGACGATTATTTCTTGACCATCGTCTTCCTTGCTAGACTGTAAATTCCCAAAGCAAAGGACCTCCTCCATCTATTCTCCCTCACATGTATCCCCAGTTCGGTACTTGGTCATGACCACACTGGACATCGATGGCAGGAATAAATAATAAATGAATCAACAAGCGCAAATCATGTCTAAAGATCTAGAAATGGGGAGGAAAAGGAAGATAGCCCTGAAGGTATGTCCAAGAACGAGCCAGTGGAGAAGAGAGTGAGAAGGCCCAGGAGTTTTGCACAGTTGCTGTGGGTAGCCCACACTCTCCTTCTCAGGTCTAGCTGAGGGAACAGGGAAGGCAGGCTGTCCCAGGGGCTCTGTTTCCCAAAAAGAAAGCTAAGCTTTCCTGCTCTGCGGTGGGTAAGCAGGGATGTTTTCATGTGATGAGCAGTTAAATTCTTGAGAAATCCTGAAGAAGGGGAAATGCTTTAGAAGCCTGCACCTTTGGGATTCCCACAGGAAGGGTGGATCTCTGTCTCTTGGCTGGGGGCTTTAGTGTGTCTGTTTGAATTCCTGAATCACAAAGGCCTGACAGGCAATTGTCTATATATAAAATTATATCCCTACCTTCCCAAATTTCCATAACCACCATTCTACTTTATTTTTCCATGAGATTAGCTTTTCTAGATTCCACCAATGAGTGAGAACACGCAGACTTAGTCTTTCTGCACCTGGCTCATTTAACTAAACATAATGTCCCACAGGCTCATCGTGTTGCCACAAATGACAGAATTTCATTCTTTTTCATGACCAATTAGTATTCCATTGTGTATATATACTACATTTTATTTATCTATTCATCCCTTGATGGACATTTATTGATTCCATATCTTGGCCATTGTGAATAATTATGCAATAAACATGACAGTGCAGGTGTCTTTTTGATATGCTGATTTCATTTCCTTTGGGTATATACCCAGTAGTGGAATTTCTGGATCAAATGCCACTTCTGTTAGTTTTTTCTTTTTTAACTGAATTCTTTTTTAAAAAATAATAGCATCTGTTTATTTATTTTTATGTGGTGCTGAGGATAAAACCCAGAGCCTTGCACATGCTAGGCGAGCGCTCCACCACTGAGCCACAACCCAGCCCCTCTATAGGAACCTCTATAGCATTTTCCATAATGGGTGTCATAACTTATACTCCCACCAATAGTCTACAGGTGTTCCCTTTTCTCCACATCCATGCTAGCATTTGTTATTTTTTTGTCTTTCTGATAATAGCCATCCTAATTGGAGTGAGGTGATACTGTGTTGTTTTTTTTTTTTTTTGGTTTGTGTTTCTCTGATCATTAGTGATGCTGAGCATTTTTTCATATACCTGTTGGCCATTGTTTGTCTTTTTTTGAGCAAGGTAATTCAGGTCATTTTGCCCAGTTTTAGTTGGATGATTTGGGGGGTTTGTTTGTTATTGAGTTGAACTCCACATGTATTCTGAATATCAATCTCTGTCAGATGCATAGTTTTCAAATATTTTCCTCCCATTCTGTAGACCATCTCTTCATCTTTTTGATTGTTTCTTTTGTTGTGCAGAAGACTTCTGGCTTGATGCATTCCCATTGGTCTATTTTTGCTTTTTTTACCTTCATTTTGGGGTTTTATCCAAAAAAAAAAATCCTTGCCCATTCCAATGTCAGTGATCTTTTTCCTGTGTTTTCTTCTAGTTTTATAGTTTGTGATCTTGCGTTTAAGTCTCTAATTTCTTTTGAGTTGATTTTTTAAAATGTGGTAAGAGATGTGGATCTCTTTTCATTGTTCTACCAGTGGAAACTCCAGTACCATTTATTTAATCTATCTATCCACCTATCTATCTATTTTTGGTACTAGAGATCGAATGCAGAGGTGTTTCATCACTGAGCTACATTCCCCAGCCCTCTTTGTTTGTTTGTTTATTTATTTACTTATTTATTTTGAAGCAGGAAGTTGCTGAGGTTGACCTCAAACTTGGGATCCTCCTGCCTCAGCCTCCCAAGCTGCTGGGATTATAGGCCTGCGCCACTGTGTCCCACTCCAGTATCATTTATTGAAGAGACTGTCCTTTCCCCCATGTGTCTTCTTTGCTCTTTGGTCAAGGTGATTATTCTTCTAGTAATACTTTAGTGTAATTCATCCAAGAAAAATTTCAAGATAATTTACTTTCTTTCTTCCTTTTTTTTTTTTTTTTTTTTTTTTTAGTTCAAATGTCACAAATGTTAGGCATCTGGAAATTGCCCTGAATTGATTTGAGCTGTTGTCTAATTTGGCCTTCATCATAAGAACAACAATAAAAGAAAGCATATTCAGCAAAAATGCTGTCATGTTTTATGGTATGATAGTGAGTAATGCATTCCTTCAATAAAGTGCTCATGAAATGTTTTTACTTAAATCCAAAGATAAAAAATACTATTTCCTGTTAGAAGTAGAGTCACTCTGCAACTTATAACTCTTATCCTGCTAATAAATGGCACCAACACGTGTTTACGTGTTGGAGTCACACTATTGCCGTACTCTTGCCCTGCATTCAGCTTCCGCTCACATGCCATCTCTGTGAAGGTGGGTTGGTCACCTTGCCTTTTGGGGCCACTGTTCCCTTCTGTGGTAAACAGGGCAGTGGAACACATTCAAACTCACTGGTTAATCATTTTCTATGGCTGCCTTCCCACTACAGTGGCTGTGGAGAGTAGTTGCCATGGAGATCCCGTGGCCCACAAGCCACTACCTGGCCCTTTATAAGGGAAAAGTTACTGACCCTGGTCCAACTGCCAGACAGATGAGAAATCAAAACTCAAGAGTGCACTGAGTAGGTCAAGGTCCTGCTTCATAAAGACAAAGTATATAGAAAGATGTCAAAAAAGGCCATTTCAAAGCATCCAAGGAACAAAAGCAATAGTAAACAAAGATCAAGGATGTTAAAAAAATAATTTCTTCCTTACATATCAAAGGATAATGTGACCTACAAAAGATAAGGACAAAGAAATCGTGAAAGGCTGCCAACACCTGCATTCGTTTGTAAGGAAGAACTGATATTTTCTTAATCTGGAACCAAAGTACAAGGGATGGATGAGGAGGATTTGAGAAGGGGGGAGATTACATCAGAAATGGCTTGAGATCCTTCATCCTGATAAGACTCCAGGAAACTTACATCTAAATTCACTGAAGGAAATGCAGGTGGACATTAGAAACGCTTTAGTGGGTCTTTTCAAAAGGGCTGGTCTCAAATGGGTGAGGCAATGTTAAATCTGAGGACAGGAAGCCTGCTAGAGATTAGAATGTTCAGACTGAAGGAGGGCTAGTGTTAGAAAATCCTAAAGCCCTTTATGATGTGGAGGCTCAATTCAGAATGGCCAGCATTGTTCTGACAGCTTGGCCCTCCCTAATGACAGGGCGGAGAGCCTGATGGGATATAAAATCGGAGCAAAATAAATGCTGAGTTGCAAATATATCAGTTTTGGAAAGGTTCGGACAAAGTTCAATGTCAAGGGGTTGGGGGGAGGGGCAAAGCTTGTCCTTCAATTTACATATAGAGGATTGCCTTTGCCTGGGAAGTTACTGGGGGTACATAATAAATATTTCAAACCCAAGCTTAAATAGGGGAGAAGTGAAACTGCTCCAAAATCTAAACCATCAGTGATCCATGAGGTGCCAGATCTTGCTTTCATGAGAAAGGCCTTAAGTAGTTAAAATATAACACTGAACTTTCCAAACCAATGGGATGGACCCTGGAAATCCAGATTTTGAGTGCTGCTGGGTCCTGAGAGGCAGATGGATTCTTGAAGTTTCACTTAATGGCAAATAGTGGAGCTTGCCAATCAGACTGCCCAGGGCTGCATCCAAAATGGATCGCTTGAATTACTGTGTAACCTTGCACAAGTTGCGGAACCCATTAAGCTTCATTGTCTTCTTCTGTAAACACCAACAAGAACAATAATAAGGGCTCCTACCTTATAGGCTGCTGTAAATATTTAAATGAGATTATGTAAAGTGCTTGGGAGAGGCTGAGCATGATTCTGTGCTCATTAAATGCACCCTGCTCACTGTGGACTGCATTGTATAGCCTGGTAACTAAGAGCAAGAATTTGGTGCTGGATGGAACTCAGCCAACATCATCATCCCCAACATTGTTATTCATGGTCCCCTACTACTCGGAAGTATTATCACACACAGTCAGCCCAGTGCAAGATGCACACTTAGCACATATAGGAGAGTTTTCACATGTATGATTTCATCAAATGCAATCCCTCTGATAACTTAGAGAGTCAAGGTGCAGGTTTGGGGTCACTTGAGATGACACCAGATGGTACCCTATCTGGCTTCAGTATGAGCCTGGAAGGCAACCTGTGGACCAGCTCCTTGGATTTTTCCTTCATCACTGAGGTTCTTGCTTCTTGTTTTTTCACCTCCTTTCTGCTAAATTCTGTGAGTCTTCTTTCCTGCCAGGCTTCTTAATATTTGGAACATGCATCTACCATGATGCTTCCTGTGCCAGGTGAAATGTAAATGCCTGCCTCATCTTTTTTTTTTTTTTTTTTAATCAGCAACAAGAGAGAAACATTCTGAAGGGGAAAGGGCATTTTAATATCTGGCCCAATCTTTCTTCTTAGTTTGTGAAGCTGGACTCTGTTTCCTACCATTAACAGATTTGTTTGCTTATCTGACAGTCCCAGATTAAATTACCTGGCTGTCACAGTGATGAGGCTCGACAAACTTGCTGTCCTTACTACTCGCTACACCACACCCTTTCACTCCTGCTGGCCCTTCCACAATGAACAAAAGGGAGGCATCAGGGGATCAAGGACTTGCAAGACCACGTGCTATAGACGCTGGAAGCTTCTCAACGTGAATTAGGATAAGCCCAAGGTGTTGCTTCTGCTAGATTTACTAAGAACTGAGGATTTCTTTTCTCATGAGCCAGAAAACCTGACATAAGATACGTACTTGGCACGCAGAGTATAAAGAGGTTTCACATAAATGATTTCATCAAATGCAATTTCTCTGATAGAGAGGCGAGGCACAGATTTGGAGTCACTTGTAGAGAATGACCCAAAGTAGTACCCTGCCTGCCCTAAGACTTGAGCCCATGGAAGGGTTGACTTTCCATCCACTTTCCCACGTGCCTGTAGGAGTGGGACACAAGGGGATAAATGATGCAGGTAACTCAGGTTCCCATATTCACAGTTGATGCCTATGGGGATCATTTCTTCATTTTACTGATGAGGAAGGTATGGTAACATGCCTGGGGTCTCAGGGTTAGATTCCAGCCAGGCCAAGACAAGACTCCAGTTATACTGGTTTATTCTCTATAACTACAATGAAATACCTTCAGCAGGCTAACTTTATAGAGAAAAGAAGGTTATTTATTTCACAGTTCTGGAGATTCAGGACACAGCATTGGCATTAGCTGAGCTCTGTTGAGGACCTCACGGCGGATGGCAAGAGCATACTCTAGTAATGCAGCCACATCAATGTTTGTAGCAGCTTAATTCACAATAGCTAAACTGTGGAACCAACCTAGATGCCCTTCAATAGGTGAATGGATAAAGAAACTGTGGTATATATACACAATGGAATATAACTCAGCATTAAAAGAGAATAAAATCGTGACATTTGCAGGTAAATGGATGGAGTTGGAGAATATCATGGTAAGAGAAATAAGCCAATACCCAAAAATCAAAGACTGAATATTCTCTCTGATGAGTGGGAGCTGATCCATAATGGTGGGGGGGAGTCATGGGAAAAATGGAGGAACTTTGATGGGACAAAGAGGAGGGAGGGGGGAGGAGGCATGGGGGTTGGAAAGGTGGAATGAGATGGACATCATTCCCCTAGGTACATGTATAACTACACATATGGTGTGACTCTACATCATGTATAACCCTAGAAATGTAAACTTGTGCTGCAATTGTGTACAATGAATCAAAATGCATTCTGCTGTCATATATACCTAATTAAAATTTAAAAATTAAAAAGGCAAGTTACAAAATAAAGAGAGAGAGAGACAGAGAGAGAGCGCACATAAGAAAGGAAGAGATGACACCATCGAATGGGGAACCAGATAGCAACGCAGGGCTCAGATCCACTCTTATGACAACCCCCTATACTGATAATTCACTTTAGGAGACCAGTATTTTCTTCCAAGTGCAAGGCCCTCATGACCCAAGGACTTCCCATTAGGCCCCACTGATATTGGCCTGCAGTGCCAGATACAAAGTAGCCAAAGATAGGAGGAACTTTGAAGATACAAAGGGGTGTCAGAAAAACCAGAGAAGAGCTTCTAGAGAATGTTTGTTTACGCAGTTCTTGTCCGTCTCAGCCAAGGGCATGTACATGTCACATGGATGTTCTCAAACAGTTGTTTGAGGTGAACATTATTCTTCCCATTTTAAAGAGAAGGAAACTGAGACTTGGAAAAATTATTTGCAGAAATCACACAGCTTATTAGTGTCAGAGTCAAGTCTGATATCCAGTTCTCTGAATCTGAAGCTCATGTTCTGTTCAGGTCACCATGCTTCTTTCTAGAAAAGTTTATCTATATTCACCAGAGAACTTGGACTGATCTATGTGGGAAGGCATTCTGTAATCATATAGTCAAACATGCAGTCTAGGATTGAAAAAATGTCACTGATCAATCCATTCAACTCTAAATACCTAGATTTCCTTTATCGTAGAGGTTCTCAAATCACGCCCTGAAGAGAAGCTCGGAGGACTTCACAGGAACAGAGAGGATGGGCACATATCATCTCCATCTTTACCTAACCGCCATTCCTCATCCCTTCAACCATAGCTACTCATTTCTACAGATTGGGATTATGTGTTTGAAAAAGGTTTAGGCAATATCTGGTCTTCCAGAAACTCCCGCCTCTGGTTCAACAACTTTTGTAAGAGAAAACACAGAAACAAGATGTACTTCAGGATTCTCCAGAGCTGATCAGATGAAGATGTCCGGGCAGTTTCCAGGAAATTATCTTCTTGGTGGAAGTCCCACCACACCAACAAAAATCATGCTGTGAGCTGAGCACAACCATAGATGTGAACAGCTGCCTTAAAATTTCTTCACATGCATTCATTTGCTCAATAATAATTGCATTAGAACCATTACAGTTTGGTCCAGCAATCTGATTCAAGTGGGTAATGTTGTGGGACCAACAGAACAATCTCTCTGATGTCACCCTCAACAGATTAAAACAGGACACTCCCAAATCATGGCTGGTGATCTGTCAGGTACAAACTTATCAAATCTTTGAGAAGAGTTAGAAGTTACGTTGCTGGTTCCTGGTATAACCAGTTCAGTAAGTTGCTACCTCTACACACTTTCTTTTACCTGCCCTATATTTACCTTTCTCCCTTTCCAGGAGTGACCCCTTAGTGTATGTGTTGGTGAACAAGTTCAACCTGATGTGGCTGAAGCACCAGTTGAACAAATAATTCTTGAGTTGACAGTCCTGACCGATGGCATCATTGCAAATGAATATTGGCCAGGTTCTCGTTCCATTAAACACCTTTCTAGGGGAGGAGTCACCTGAGTTCTGAAATGCTGGCTATGCTGAGCAGCTTTTCTTTTCCTTAGATAGGACTTCTTGGGCAACTTTCAAATCCTTGGTAATTCTGTGCAGTTAGAGTAGAAGATGTTTGTGATTTCCCCTGGGTTACCTGGATTCTTCATGTGTCCTCACCTTTGTCACCCTAGCTAATCCTGTGTAGAGAATGTAACAACATTTTGCCTTTTGATATACTGAGGTGAGAAAATCTCATTCTGACCATCTCTGTGCAAGTCAGTTATCCCAGGATGTCTTAGATGCCTTCCAATTTTATCTACTATAGATTTGCTTCATTTAATAGACATCATAAGGAAATAAAAGCACATTTCTGGATAAAGGAGTTCCAAAAACTAGACATATAACTTTTTAAGCTCCCAAAGTTTTAAAAATTTGTAACCATTTGCAATCCAAGTTTCTCCACCTACATCACACTAGCCCAGGGTTCAAACTTTACAAATTCTTAGCAAAAGATATTTCTCTCTTCTGGCCCTGTGGGGTAGTATAGAATTGTGGTGGCCATGAAGAGGAGACACTTAGATCTCCTATAATGGGAACAGGATTGTCTGATGATCCAACTGCTGCTTCTCTGGATCGACCATCACATTTGTACCAAGATGCTGTGTTTCCAAGGGGCTGTTCCCAGCCAAAGACTGAACATAATGAGTTCCTGCAGGACATGGGACTCCTACCAGGAAAAGCTGGCTCACCACTCCCCATCAGCTTGGCTGAGACTTTCTTTCTACTTAATCCCTCTTCACAGGAGTCAGACTTGCATCATGATATGAAAATTGACCTTCACCTTCACTAGCTTCCTTCTTTTATTCCATCATAGGCATTGCCCTCAAGAAATGCTTTGCACATCTAGTCTTGGCTTGGTGTGTGCCTCTTCAAGTCGATGCCATCCAGTTCCCAGCTATCTGTGGGAGACATCTCAGGTGTGTTCATGGACATGGGCTGCACAACATCCACTCTCTTTCTCACCTCTGCTCCAACTCTGGTTTCCTGGAGAGATGCCTATCTCATAGTAACTTGCTGTCCTCAAAGGTTTTATGAGGTCTCCCAGGGCCGCTGACATCTCTTCTCCCACTCATGGGGCCCCTGAAACAAACTTCTTGCAGATGCTTCCAAAGTCAAAACACATTAGAATCTCAGAATGGTCTGAAGCCCACAGCAGATAGATACATCCATTATATGTGTGCTCTGTTGAGTCACTGTCATCCTTACAAGGCTTCCCATGTAGAGCTGTCTGGTTCTGCATTGCCACATTTTATCTTTTGTGAAAAGAAGTCACTCCGTATTTACCCAGTCTCCTTCTCTTAGATCTTAGACCCAATCTGGAACTGAAGCAACAGCTTGGTGACAGATGTGCCATGTTTAACTTATATAATTCCTTTCTGCCACCAACATATACACTTGACCATACTTTACCAATATTTCTACTCAACCACTCTGTGGTTGTTATTTTGTATTTCATAGTTTGGGGGCAGCTGTGGGGTTAAGGTTGTACTAAAATATAAAGTTACAGATATTGGAGTGCAGCAAAGTAGGGTTTACAATACTTTGTTTGTAGGTGATGCTCAAGTTAAGGAAGAAGGAAACTGAAATGATCTATTGTTTGCCCAGTGAGCAGCTCTAGAGAGGCTACTGTGAGTAAGCTGGGCAGATTTCCAAGAAAAAACACTGGTCACATTGGATGAAAAATTTTGACTGCTAAATGTACCCACACCCAAAACAGGCACATGTATTATGGCAAAAACTGTCGATTCCATCAGACCCACCTCACACCTCTTCACAGTTTCTGTGTGCTCTTCCCCTGGCTTCATTGTGCTTTGACCTCTAATAGCTTAAAACTATAGACTTTTCTTTGGAATAACTTTCCTTGGGTTACTAGAACACATTACCTGCACAAGCAGTACCTGTGATTTGTACCTCTCTAGGCCATGCTTATCCAATGATTAACTGGTTTGGGAGTATGGAAGCCCAGCTCCTTTGCCTTCTTAGATTAGGACACATTTTAAAAGACTTATGTAATGAAAGATTTAAGGCATGTTGCTACATTAAAAATATATATATTAAAGTGATGAATTTCAAATATGTACATTTAATAAAATTCCCAACAAATTTTTAATGAGATTTTGGTGGAGAAATATAATTAAGATTCTAAAATTCATCTCACAGGAAAAAAGACATGAGAAAAAAAATCTGTAAAAGGAGAGAGAGAGAGAACAGAGGAGATCTTTTCTCACTATATTGAAAATATATTATAAAATCACAGTAATATGGGGCTGGGATTATAGCTCAGTGGTAGAGCACTTGCCTAGCATGTGTGAGGCACTGAGCTCAAACCTCAGCATCACATAAATAAATAAAATAAAAGTATTGTGTCCATCTATAACTAATAAATAAATAAATAAAAATTATAGTAATAGACTGACATCAGCAAATGATATGGTCCTGGTACACAAATATTAAAAGTAGAATAGAATAAAAAGCTCAGAATCAGATTCAAATCATTTACAGTATGGCAATTGTAAAAACATTTGAATCTGATAATGGTGATGGTTTTTAATCATTATGGAAATATTATTCAATGAATGATGTTGGGAATACAATGATAACTCACCCCAAAATGAAATATATCCCAAGTGAATTAAAGTTTGAAAAAGAACCTCAGTCTTCTTGCTATGACAGCCTAGAAATTCAGATCCATGCTCCTGCTGAGAATGATCAGAAAATCTGAAAAAGGTATAAAATATAAAGGCATCTATGAGCTAAAAAGTCAGTGAAGATTAACAGAGTTAAGATCTAAAAGTTTATCCATCCCCTGCAAGTTTGGATGGGGCGGGGTGTGAAGTTACTTGGCTGCTTAGAGAAACCAAGAGGAGTGTGCCAGCCTTATTCATGTCCTTTGGACCAGGGGCTGACTGACCCAACTGGGTTTTCTTGGCTGGAACCTCAGCAAGCCCTCCCTTCACTAAGGCTTCCTCTACTCCTGGCTAACTCAGGTAATTCAGAGAACATAGGAATATGAATGAATGACATATAGAACCACAATCAGAAGAAATAGGAACATGTTGGAACTCAATGGGGCTCACTAAGTTACCCAGGCTGGTCTTGAACTTGTGATCCTCCTGCCTCAGCCTCCCAAGTCATTGGAATTACACTCATGGACCACTGCTCCATCTTTTGATGGATGGACATTTTTTGATTTTATAAATATTATTTTGGTTCTTCTCACCAAGATATACTGCTATACAAATGTTAGAAGTCTCCTTCCAATTTCTACCAAAAAAAAAAAGCCAGATGGAATTTTAAGCAGAATTCTTTTTTTTTTTTTAATATTTATTTATTTTTTTTAGTTTTCGGCGGACACAACATCTTTGTTTGTATGTGGTGCTGAGGACCGAACCCGGGCCGCATGCATGCCAGGCGAGCATGCTACCGCTTGAGCCACATCCTCAGCCCATTAAACAGAATTCTGCTGAAAGTAAGAATCAATTTGTGGAGAATTCAAACCTTAAAATATTGAATCCTCTCAGCAATAAACATTATAGACTCCTTAGTATTTAAGTGTTCAATGTCTTCAGTATTGACAGTAAAGGACATACATACTCATTAAGAATGCATCTTATATTTTTTGATGCTTTCAGTAAATTTTTACATCTCATATTCCCATTCTTTGTTACTTGTATATGGAAATCCAGTTGATTTTTATGTATTGACATTTTATCTTGTAACATCATAATTTTTTGAAGTCTTCTTAGGATTTATATGTAAATAATCATTTTAGATGGCAATAAAACTAGTTCAACTATCTTCCTTTGTAATCTTTGTGCATTTTATTAATATTTATTTATATTTCAGTAATTAGTATTATGTTAACTGTTATCTTTTCAAAACCCTTTCTTCGGGTTTAAGAGATTCTCCAATGTGCAGAGAGTTTTTTCTTTTCATTCTGAATTAGTATTGTACTTGTTAAATTTTGCTGCCTTTGTTGTGATTATCACATTTTAATCTTTATTCTGTAATATTATAAATTAAGTTGATAAATGTTTAAATGTTAAATAAAATTTTGATTCTTGGGAAAAAAAAAAAAAGATCTAAGAGTTTAAAGAAACTCAGAGGGGTAAGTCCGGTATGTGGCCATGCTTTACTACCAGAAGTACTGACCAATTTCAAAGTGGATTTTTGAGTTCTTTGTATACTCTGGATATTAGGGCTCTATCTGAAGTGTGAGGAGTAAAAATTTGTTCCCATGATGTAGGCTCCCTATTTACCTCTTTTATTGTTTCTCTTGCTGAGAGAAAACTTTTCAGTTTAAGTAAGTCCCATTTGTTGATTTTTGTTATCAACTTTTGTGCTATGGGTGTCCTATTAAGGAATTTGGAGCCCGACCCTACAATATGTAGATCGGAGCCAACTTTTTCTTCTATCAGACACAGAGTCTCTGATTTGATATGTAGCTCCTTGATCCACTTTGAGTTAACTTTTGTGCATGGCGAAAGGAGGGGATTCAGTTTCATTTTGTTGCATATGGATTTCCAGTTTTCCCAGCACCATTTGTTGAAGATGCTATCCTCCCTCCATTGCATGCTTTTAGCTCCTTTATCAAATATAAGATAGTTGTAGCTTTGTGGATTAGTCTCTGTGTCCTCTATTCTGTACCATTGGTCCACCTGCCTGTTTTGGTACCAGTACCATGCTGTTTTTGTTACTATTGCTCTGTAATATAGTTTTAAGTCTGGTATCGCTATACCGCCAGATTCGCACTTCCTACTTAGAATTGCTTTTGCTATTCTGGGTCTTTTATTCTTCCATATGAATTTCATGATTGCTTTATCCATTTCTACAAGAAATGCCGTTGGGATTTTGATTGGCATTGCATTAAACCTATAGAGAACTTTTGGTAATATCGCCATTTTGATGATGTTAGTTCTGCCTATCCATGAACAGGGTATATTTTTCCATCTTCTAAGATCTTCTTCTACTTCTCTTTTTAAGAAAACAAATAACCCAATCAACAAATGGGCCAAAGACCTGAACAGACACTTCTCAGAGGAGGACATACAATCAATCAACAAGTACATGAAAAAATGCTCACCATCTCTAGGAGTCAGAGAAATGCAAATCAAAACCACCCTAAGATACCATCTCACTCCAGTAAGATTGGCAGCCACTATGAAGTCAAACAACAACAAGTGCTGGAGAGGATGTGGGGAAAAGGGTACCCTTGTACATTGCTGGTGGGACTGCAAACTGGTGCGGCCAATCTGGAAATCAGTATGGAGATTCCTGGGAAAGCTGGGAATGGAACCACCATTTGACCCAGCTATTGCCCTTCTTGGACTTTTCCCCGAAGACCTTAAAAGAGCGTACTACAGGGATACTGCTACATCGATGTTCATAGCAGCACAATTCACAATTGCTAGACTGTGGAACCAACCCAGATGCCCTTCAATAGATGAATGGATAAAAAAAAATGTGGCATTTATACACCATGGAGTATTACGCAGCACTAAAAAATGACAAAATCATAGAATTTGCAGGGAAATGGATGGCACTAGAGCAGATTATGCTTAGTGAAGCTAGCCAATCCCTAAAAAACAAATACCAAATGTCTTCTTTGATATAATGAGAGCAACTAAGAACAGAGCAGGGAGGAAGAGCAGGAAGAAAAGATTAACATTAAACAGATAGATGAGGTGGGATGGAAAGGGAGAGAAAAGGGAAATTGCATGGTAATGGAGGGAGACCCTCATTGTTATACAAAACTACATATAAGAGGTTGTGAGGGGAATGGGAAAATAAACAAGTAGAGAAATGAATTACAGTAGATGGGGTAGAGGGAGAAGATGGGAGGGGAGGGGAGGGGGGATAGTTGAGGATAGGAAAGGTAGCAGAATACAACAGTTACTAATATGGCATTATGTAAAAATGTGGATGTGTAACGGATGTGACTCTGCAATCTGTATTTGGGGTAAAATTGGGAGTTCATAACCAACTTGAATCTAATGTATGAAATATGATATGTCAAGAGCTTTATAATGTTTTTAACAACCAATAAAAAAAAATAAAATAAAAAAAAAAATAAAAAGTTTAGAGTAAAAAAAAAAAAAAAAAAAAAATAGAAGTTTTTTCATTGCAGATTAAGTTTCCATATGAACTTTGTGGAGTACATTCAAACCAAAGCAGTGCCCAACACAAAAAGAAAATCTGTTGATATTGGACGCTTAGCTTGTATTTCCAAATCCTGGACTTTAGACAGCAAATAAAAATAGAAATGCTGACTACATAAAAAAAAAAGAATATGAGAACACAAAAATAGATTAAGATGAAATACAGAAAATAGAATTATTACATATTTTAAAACAAGGGTGCTATGTTTAGGGAGATAAAACACAAGTCTGAGGATTTTGTAAAAGATTATAAACTATAAAACCATATCAAATTAAAATTCTAAAACTGAAAATAAGATAATTAAAATAACAACTTAGTGATTAAGTTGAACCACAGTTTAAGACTAAATTGAAAAGAGAATTAGAAAACTGGAAACTAGCTCAGAATAAATAAAGCACAGAGGGGAGGAAAAAAATGAGAAACCACAAAGAGCATTAAAAACAGAATATAAAGTGCTGGGCTCAGTGGCACATAACCGTAGTCCCTGATACATGGGAGGCTGATGCAGAAGAATTGCTTGAACCCATGAGTTCAAGACCAGCCTGGACAACATAGCAACATCTGGTATTCCTAGCACTGTAAATAAATAACAGTAACCAATCAAACAAACAAAACCAGAGTCTGTAGTAAAACATTTGTGATCATGTATAATTGGGATATCTTCAGGAAAAAAAGTCCAAGTGGGGACACAGACAATATTTCAAGAGGTAATATCTAATGATTGCCTAAAACTGGAGATAGACATTGATCCCTAGATTTGAGAAGTTCTACAAATCCAAAACATGACAAATAAAATTAAAATTACCATAGTAAAACTAAAGACTAAAAAAAAAAAAAAATGAAGAGCAGCCAGGGAAAATGACATTATCTCATAATGAAGGTCACAAAAAGAATAAAAGCACAAAAGGGTAAATATCTAGCTAATTCAAATGACAACTGACTGTATAAAATAATAATAATAATGCCTTATGGTAACATATACATGAAGAACTAAACAAAAATTTTGGCATATGATTTATGAGGAGATAAATGGAGTTATTCTAAGTTTCTTACATTACCTTGGAAAAGTGTAGAAATACCAAGCAATTTTAGACTTTAATAGGTGAAGAATGTTTTACAGAAAAGTAAAATTAAAAAGAAGTACTAAGCTAATGGAAGGAAAAAAAATAGAATATTAAAAAAATTCTTGGGGCTGAGGCTGTGGCTCAGTGGTAGAGTGCTTGCCTGGCATGTGTGAGGGTTCGATTCTCAGCACTGAATATAAATAAACAAATAAAATAAAGGTCCATACATCTAAAAAAGTATTTTAAAAAGAGAAAGACTGCCTTCTTTCATAAAAAAAAATTCTGAGCCCCAAAGAAGGCAAGAAAGAAGAAGAAAGGAATCTAGACCAGCAAGGGGAAAAAGAATCAAATAGTAAAATGACAGATTAAATCTAAATATTCAGTAATTACCTTTAATATAAATAAACACTCCAATTAAAAACTAAGTTTGTCATAGAGGATTTAAAAAGTTACTGAATGCTGCTTATTAAAGACTCATCTAAAGTACAAAGGTATGGAAATAGATGGAAAAAGAAAGCTGGAGCCATTTTTTTTTTTAATATCACAAAAGTGGATTTTGGATGCAGAAGATATTACCAGAGATAAATGGGATTAATCATAATGATAAAATTTTCAGTTCACTGGAAAGATTTTTGCAATTCTAAGATTCTATGCCTTTAATAACATGGATGAAAAAATACCTGAACGAGGATTAATAGAACTACAAGATAAAGTAGTGCTTTTCATGTGATCTGTAGTGAAGGGACATTACAAATTTAATCTGTTGCAGATTACTACTTCCACAAAATACAATAAAAATGAACTAATAAAAAACAAAAGAATACAAATTTAGTGATCACATGTATGCATGCTGTAGAAATATCAAATTGGTAATTTAGTCACTAAATGCCTATTTTAATTTCCTACTTATGTGCTCTTGGGTGACAGTTTGCAGATTACCACTGGCCAGCAGACCACAATGTGAATAAAACTGAAACAGAAAATGCCAAAATCAAACTGGGAGATTTGACAAATCTGATAGAAGAAGCAGGGGGAAAAAAAATAAGAAATGTGGACAAGAAGACTAATAAATTTAATCTAATTGACATATACAGAACGTTACACCCACCAACTGCAAATGGGGACCCTTTGTAAGCACACATGGAATATAAACAAAAATTGTCCATATGCTTTAAGACAGGAGTCATGCCAAATATGTTCTTTGGAGTAGAATTAGACTAGAAATGAACTTTTTAAAAATCTTAACTAAAAATCCTCCATATGTTTGGAAGTCTAAAACTACACATATCACTAATCCATGAGTTAAAGAAGAAACCATAACAGAAATTAGAAAATATTATGAATAGTAAAAAAAGGAGCATACCCCAAAACTTTTGGAATTCTGTTGAAGAGCAACATAGGGCCTTAGATGCAATTCAGAAAGGAAGAAAAGTTGAATATCAATATATCTATTTCAAGAAATTGGAGCAGTACAAGAAATTAAGCTAAAAAAAAAAACAGAAGGAAAGATACAGTGAAGAGCAAGAATAAAAAAAGATTAAACATAGAATACATTTTTTTCAAAACCACAATAATACTAAAAGAAAATACATATGAGTATTTTTTTTAAAGAGAGAGTGTGAGAGAGAGAGTGAGAGAGAGAATTTTTTTTTAATATTTATTTTTTTTTTTTAGTTTTCGGCGGGCACAACATCTTTGTTTTATTTTATTTTATGTGGTGCTGAGGATCGAACCCGGGCCACACACATGCCAGGCGAGCGCGCTACCGCTTGAGCCACATCCCCAGCCCCATATGAGTATTTTTTAAAATAGTTGGAACACAAAGAGCCTAAGTATGACACTAAAGGTAGAAACCATAAAGAAAAAGGACAGATCAACTTGACTATTTCCTTTTTTGAAAATATATATGTCAAAATCACTACAAAAGAAAATGCAAGACAAATGACCACACAGGCAAAATATTTGTAAATCATATCATAAGGAGTTCGTATCGTTCCTAGGTAAAGAGCATATGCAAATCAATACATAAAAGAAAAATTTTATATCTTACTTGCAAAGGTAACAAAAGCAAGAATAATAATCAGTAGTGATGAGTCTCTTAAGAGCTAATGTAGGGAATAGAAACAGCGAATGTTTTTGTGGAGCAAAGTTTAACAATATGTCTCAAAAGACTTAAATGCAAACCACTCAGTTCAGGAAATCTATTAAGAATTTTGCCTTGGGAAAAATAATCATGGACATAGACAAAGATGTTTTTACATATATGTTTATTATATCACTGTTACTTGTAGTATTAAAAAATATAAACTAAATAAAAACATCCAAAATTAGAGGGCTGGTAAAAAAAAATTTTGTATGGGGTAGTGTAGCTCAGTGGTAGAGTTCATACTTAGTATATATGCAAGGCCTGGGTTCCATCCCCAGCATCAAAAACATTAACAAAAGACCTTTGGTACCCCCAGTCAACATAATAGAGTAATACAGTTTAACTAGATAAGATAATAACAGGAAAGCCAGGCATGGTAGCACATGCCTGTATTCCAAGGTACCTGGGAGGCTGGGCAGGAGGATCTGGAGTCAAGCCAGCCTGAACAACAACAACCCCATCTCAAAAATAAATAAATAAATAAACAAACAAACAAATAAATCAAACAGAGCAGGGCTGGGCATGTAGCTCAGTGGTAGAGCTCAGGATTCGTGTGCAAACCCCAGCAAACACACACACAGAAAAAACAGATAACAGCAGAGAATATTTAATAAAATGAAAAGGAAAATAATATATTGGTAAGGAATAAAATAACTTACAAAAATATAATTTTTCTTTTGTTATAGGTAGTTAGGTTAGACAATGATTTTTTTCATTGTTTTTAGAGGTTGTTTTTATTTTATTCTCTTATCTGTATTTCTAAAATACCTAAAGCAAATATATATTACTTTTAACTAGAAAAATAGTACTTTAAAAATCTACTTTGCATTCAAAAACTTTCACCTTTGCTTTCAAATTTCAAATGAAATGAAAAATAATCAGTTAAGGAATTAAGAGTCCTAGTTTTTACCTTATTTGCAGTAGTGGCTTCTTTATTCCATTTTTTCCTTTTCATCTTATCGTCATATATGGTTTCTTATAGGAAATAGAACATCATTTCCAAAGTACCTAATTCTGTAGAAAGACAATCCATTTAATCATATAATGCATATTTGTTAAACACATCTCGGTGCCCAATAGTGTGCCAAAGAAAGAGAATATAGTGGTGACATTGACCAGTCACCTCTGCAATTGTGGTACTCAAGGTACAGTGTCATTCTGACCAGATGTGTCATATTTAGCAATCACTTAAGGACAATTTTCTAATGGAAACCACTCCTCCAAAAGTCTGGAGCCCTTCCATTTAGTGTTCTAGTTTATTAGCATGAGCTTTATAGCATGAGCACATTTAGTGTTCTAGTTTATTAGCATGAGCTTGCAACTCATCCTTCAAAAATTAGACTGTAGTCAGGTATTGTGGCACACATCTATAATCCCAGTAACTTGGGAGGCTGAGGCAGGAGGAGTGCAAGTTCAAAGGCAAGCCTTAGCAACTTAGCAAGACCCTGTCTCAAAATAAAATATAAAAATGACTAGAGATATAATTCAGTGCTAAAGCTCTCCAGGGTTTTCTCTCCAGCACTCACCCGCACTCACACGCAAAAGACTATAACTCTCTTATCGAGAAGATAATATTTTATTTAAGTATTTCTAAAGCTAAATTTTAAATATTTGAGTCTTAAGACAGTTAACCTTTTAAGAAATAAATTAATGAATAAAGGTGTCAACAAAGATGTCCTCCTTCCCGCGTAGGACAGAAGGAACAGGCTGTTAGAGTGCACGTGTGCAAGAAGACCATAAAGACTGTGGTTCCTGCTGGCAGACATGCAGACAGAAATCCATTTCCCAGCACGATGATTCAGCACAATGACAGATCTAATGCAGCCCTAGGAATGACACAAGTCATAACACAGCATGAGAAATGAACTCTGCGTATATTCAGTTTTCTCTCAATTTGTTTCCTGCTCTGAAGGTTCCAATGCTGAACTGTCTAGAACCAGATGTGACCTCAAGTTCAGGTGAATCTGAGTCAACAAGTCTTGGTGGAAGTGGACAAATTGGCAGAAATGGAGGCTGTCACAGGCATGCAGATGCCTGCCTGGCCTGGGACATATGGTCTTTCATCCAGATGAGGTGAGGATTTAGTTATCTATTGCTGAGTAATAACATACCACAAAACTTAGTGGTTTAAAACAAATGTAATGTCTATTCAGTTTTTATGAATAGACATATTCAGTTTTTATGGGAGCTGAAGAGGCTCAGCTGGGCAGCTATCTTGGTTTGCATGTTGTAGCTGAAAGAACCAAACTGTGTTCACCTGGGAGCTTTTTGTTCCAACAGATAGTTCAAGATGGCGCCTCTCCCTTTAGGGTCTCTGTATGCATAGTGTCAATTGTCAAGTCTGGCCTGAGTGACTTCACAATATGGCAGATGACTTCCAGAATACAAGCCTCAATGTGTAAGTGCTAGTGGGGCATCTACTTGCATCCTATTTCCCTTTGGCCAAAACAAGTCATATGGCCCATCCCCAGAGTCAATTTAGGAGGCACCATGCAAGCTGTGACTATTTTGAGGTGCCGTTTCGTAGGCGCCATCAACCTTATAGTCTACCTAGAGACCAAGACCAGGAAATAGGAGTAGGAAGAGGGTATAAAAGATGGTTGTGGCAGGAGGAGGTAGTAGAGCAGAGGCCATAATAAGAATATGGCCACCACCCAAGACTGTGGCCTAATTAGAGTTAGGGGTGGGGCAAGGGAATTCAACTGAGGAGATGAAGACAGGTTTATGGTGGCTGGTTAAATAGATGCAGCCTGTAACAAGTTCAGGAAAGTGGAATAAAAATCAAAGGTGGCACAAGAGAAACTAAGCAAAGATAGAAAAAAAAATACTGATTTTTCATAAACAGAAATTGGGAAAATACAAACACAAATCTTTGGTTCCAATTTTTTTAAAATGAGGAAGCTGGGATTTTCTGATTTGCTCCTGGGATGTTCCTTCCCATTTTAGAGTGAGAAAGCCCAATGGGTGGTCAGGTAGCTTCCTGGTTGCTTCTCTCTCCCATCTTTCCTTATTCTCTGACCCAGCCTCTCTGTAACCCAAACATTAGCTCAGATGCTTCAACTTTAATATAATCCAGGTCAGTTTCACTTGTATATATAAGATATTTTAAATATTTGTACAAAGGTGAAAATATGAGTAATTTGACCAGTAGACTTATGTAGAGGGAAAAGATGGCTTATGAGATCCCTCATGATTCTCTGACCTCATCTTCTGCTCCCCTGCCCCCATTCCCCACCCCAGACACTCTGGCCAGACCAGCCAATTGCTCTACAATGGAGCCTTGTACCTGCCATATGTCCCTGTCTGGAAGTCTCTTTCCTGAATATCCACACAGCACTTCAGATCTGTGCTGATAGGTTAGCTCACACATGATTTTCCCAGCCATTTTCCTGACACTATTTAAAAGTGCAACACACCATTTCTCCACATAGCTCTTCCTCTTCTCTGCTCCATTTTTTCAGGAAAACCCTAACACCATAAATAAACACACACACACACACACACACACACACACACACACACAGACTGCTTTTGCTTTTTGTCATTGCTGTTTGTCTGACTTCTTTTGCAGTTTTCCAAAATGCCAGGATGATTCTAACATGCAGTAATTTCATAAGGAGGTGTTGGCTTCAGAATTATCCTGAGTTGGATTCCACTCTTGCCTTGTAGCTGAGAAGCCCCATGACCTTGGGCAGTTTCTTAATTCTCCAAACCTCATCTGCAAAATGCAAGTCATAAAAGTCTTTCTTATCTCCCAAGTTCCTGTAAAGATTAAATGAGATATACAAGCATGGAGCGCAAGCTCATGGTGTATGGCACGTAGTAAGTGCTAAGAAACCAACAAGGTTTTTAGGGGAGAGGGTGGGATTCTACTTGTCTGTGATGTTTGTGCTCACCTGCTTAAGATCAGAAAAACTGGTTGCATTACTGCCTCACCTTCTGCTGGTGGGTATGGTTGGGATTGCTTGGCAAAGAAACTTCTTGAACTTTTAGAACTCCAGTCTCTCTTAGGTGTTCATAAAACTTCATTGTTCATAGGCTTGCTCTAATCTTTTAGAGAAAAATGAAGAATATTGATATTGAAGTTGCCAGAGGTTCTTGGCTAGGAAATATCAGTGAAGTTCCTTTTGAGGACTTAAGTGTATATAATGATTGTATTTGAGTTTTGAATTTGAAAGAAGTAGATGACAAACTTTTTTTAAAAAAAACTTTCTGTCTAAGGAAGAGATCATCCCAGAAACTGTCCCAAGATTCTGGCCCCAGGCACTTCATTTCCTAATGGAACCTTCAGGTTTGTACCAGGAATCGTTCTAGGATTTCTTCATGCTGCCTGCTGTTTATTTATTTCAGAACCTTGTCTCTGGGAACATTATATTAAAGTGAATTTTCTGTAAAAACAGTGTCTCTCTAGCTTATTCCTTCTGGAAAGATCAGATAGGAATAAAAGAGAAAAATGTTTTTTTTTCATATCTTGTATTTATTACTTATTTCAAACATAATAGAATTTATGGAGCTCTAGTGACATGGAGAGTCCAAAGCTGTGACTCGGTCCTTCAGACTGCTTACATTCTATTAGAGGAATCAGATTTGCATGTGGCCAGCTGCAGTGGAGTTTGTGAAGTGCTACTGTTACAGTCCAAACACAGCAGAGGGAAAGAGTGGGTATGCAGGAAGTGTTCTCAGGAACCTCCTGGAAGAGAGATTTCAAGAGATCAAAGAAAAGCAAAGGCTCAGGATGGAACAACAGGTTGCTCATTTGCAGAGGCAGAGAGAATAGCAGCCAGCGCGGCTCTCCCAGGGTCATGGGAAAAGTGACTAAAGATGGTCCTACAGAAGGCAGGTAGGGCAGATATGAAGAGCTAGAGGAGTCCACTTCAAAATTCAAATGTCATCCTATAATTGATGGGAGCTGTTGGAACTTTTTGAGCAAAAGTAGGTCACGGTTAGCTCTATGTTAAATATCACTTTGAGACAGGCCTCCCACCTTGACCAGAATAATGTGGCATTATTCCAGAGGTTAGCATTTTAGAAATGATGTGGGTGATCTTTTGGGACCGTCACTGTGGAAATCCCATGTCCCAGGTAAGGAGGACGACGACAAGAGAGGCTATCGAAGCAACACAGATCCCAGAGCACGTCTGTTCCTCTTTGGTGACCTGGTATGTGGGGTGACCCTCAACAGCAGTTTATCCACAGAATGACATTCTCCTTAGGCTGGTTGGAAACGGAGTCACCATTCTGCTCACACATAGTCCCTGGGACCAGCCAGTGTGGAAGGCCCACGGCTGAGGGCCACAAGGAAGGGGTGAGAAGAAGTCCACTCGAAGGCAAATGCTCTGAAGCTGCCTCACGGTTTTTCTGTCTTTAAGGAATAATTGAGAGACAGTTGTCCCTCAGCTCCTTCCTCTGGCCTACTGTCTTCGGAAGGAAAACTAGGACAAAAATTTGAAAGTCCTTTATTTGGAAAGTAATCCTAGAAATCGCTAGTAGGGGAGTGGGCAGGTGAGACAGGGAAGCAAGGAGGTCTCTAGAGTGTCCAAGAGAGCAGGTTATGCCGAGGGTGACTGGGAGGAATGTCCCAACACTTCCTCAACTTCAGCAGACCCACCCATGCACAAGCATGGTCCACTGGCCGAAGTCTCAATACTGCAACGGGAGAGCTATCCGCAGGCACAGAAAGGACAAGAGCTGAAGGTACAGGATGGGCACAAGTGATGGCTCACACCTGCCCAACCTTAACATCAGCAGGGGGGCAGCC
Source organism: Marmota flaviventris (assembly GCF_047511675.1). Classification (NCBI taxonomy): domain Eukaryota; kingdom Metazoa; phylum Chordata; class Mammalia; order Rodentia; family Sciuridae; genus Marmota; species Marmota flaviventris. Next base: position 35,594,674 of record NC_092512.1, read on the forward strand.
ATAATGCTTGGCCCTGGGATAAGAGATAGACTCTATGCCTGCCTGCTCCAAAGTAGTTAGGACTGTCCTTTCTCCCTCTGTAGTGGGGATGTGTATTGTATCTTGATTTCCTTTTGGACAGTGTAGTAGGATTGTTATCAGCTCTTGGTCCCTTCTAGTCAGGAGGACAGTATATGACCCAGGCTAGACCTGTAGCCTTGTCCTCTATGAAAACCAACTCGAGCTAAATGGCAGAGATCAGAAATGGTTGCTTTGTCCAGCTCCTGCTTTGTGACTCCTCCAGAGCTGCTAGGTGCTATCTGGGTTTTTTTCTTTTATTTTTATTGCTCCCAGCTTTCTCTGTGATCCTGGGGAGGCCCCCACATTTCTTTTACTTAATCATTCCAGAATCTGTTTTTATCATTTGCCATCAAAGAACCCAAATATAGCCCTTACTACAATTCAATTATTTAAAAAGTGTTTATTGAAGATGTACTATATTAGGAAACTCACTGGGCATGCAGGTAAGAAGAAAAAAGTATGCCTGCCTTCATAAGGCCCTGAGTAAAATAGCAAGAAAACAGTGGATAAATGGTCCCCTATCAAGCCAGGCACGGTGGCACACACCTATAATCCCAGTGGCTCGGGAGGCTGAGACAGGAGGATCAGGAGTTCAAAGCCAGCCTCAGGTGAGATGCTAAGCAACTCAGTGAGACCCTAAATAAAATACAAAATAGGGCTGAGGATGTGGCTCAGTGGTTGAGCGCCCCTGAGTTAAATCTCTGATAGCCCCCCACCACACACACACACACACACAATAGTCCCCTACCAGCCAGAGTGACAGGTATTAACAAAGGCAAAGAACAGAATATTTACAAATAAATCTGTAGGATCTTAATACAGATTGGAGCAGACAGCAGAGAGGATGTTTCATGCAAACAGAGATGTGAAGATTTATGAAGAATATTCCAAGTAGAGGGATAAAGGATTGCATCAATAAAGAAAGACCAGATGCAGGAAATGGGACTGCCTACCTCTGCCCACCTTTGGTCTTTGCTTGTTTATCTGCTTGTTCATTTGATCACACCCATTTGGTCACATGGCAGTAATCTTAGCCTCAGGAGCTCAGCCCTTCTCCATGCACTCCCTGAGCACTGAGTTCCAGGCAGCAAACCAAGTTGGCCTCTTTGGGTGAATGTGATGCTGAGTGGCTGGCGGAAGTGTGGCTAGGGTGGTGGTGCTGGGGTGCACTGCCCAGGTCCATCCCAGTGGACAACAGACTCACTTTTCCCACTGTTGAGACCTGACCTTCAGCTGTCAGATGGCTCTAGAGTCATCCTGTCTTGGGAACTCCAAGTCTCCTGACCCTTCCTTTGAGACTGTGCTGTGGCTCAACGGTTTCCCTCTACCCAATCCTGCTTCTTCCCCTTCCTCTCTACAGGCACTGATCCCAAAAGCAATTCTTTTAAAAGTCCTATACATGAATCCTTATGTCAGGGTCTGCTGCCTAGAGAACCACCTTGCAACAGAGTGAAAGAACTGGGATCAGGGATTAGGAGACTGTGGTTGAGTCTGTCATGGCCTAGGTTCTGGGACCAGCCCCGGAACTCTCTGTGAGGCCTGGTGCAGAGTTCTGAGCTTGGCAGATGCAAACTCTCAATGTTGATTCAGGTGAGGATGGAACTTTCTCCATTAAATGCCTAAGAGCCCACACAATTATCAGGTATTATTATTTAGAGTTGGGAAAAGGGGAAAAAAGATAATTTCAGTGAAAAGGTGAAAGATTAGATTAAAAGTCCCTGACAGTGGAGCAAGAAAGAGCAGGGGAAGAGTATGACACAGGGGGACACAATGAGGAGGAGAAGGAGAACAAGTACTTGAAAAATGCACAGAGGCCCAGAAAGTAAAGGGTGAACCAGCCCACCGATCAACGGGCATTCGACAGTGTGTCCCACATCCAGAAATGTCCAGCAGGGTGAGCAATCATGTAAAGTGAATGCTCACATTCAGTCTTCTAGAAAGGTCTCATTGGTTCTCAGTAGTCTGTTTGGAAAAGAGTGGGGCAGGATAGATCTGTCTCCTTTGCCATTGTGGATCCTGAGCCTAAGAAATTGCTGGTATCCAGTAGTCAACTACCAACTTAGGTTTTTGCAAACAAAATAGGTAGTTTATTGTTACTAATGCAAACAAGGATTGAAATAATTTGTTGGAACACTTGTCTGCTACCAACCTCTGCCACCCGTGCATGAAAACACACACCTACTTACCCCCAGTTTCTTTAGCCCAGGTAGCAATTATAAACAAAACTGCTTCCTGGTACATTAGAAATAGATTTTCCTGTACATCAGACCAAGAAAGGAATCCCTAAGGCTCTCTCTATATTTATTTAAGGCCTCTGCACATTAATAATTCTTTTAAAAATATGTAAGTGAACCACTAAGAAGATGGCATGCTTTTAAATTTCATCAGGAAAGAATAAACACGTGTTATAGAACATAGACAAAGATATCTCAAGACACATTTTGAAGCCCATACTAACAGGATATTGAAGGAAGAGGGATTCTTTCAAAATGAAACAGCCCCTCTTTGCAATGAGACTACATCAAAGCAAGTTCCTCTTATCTTTAGGAATCTGGACTTTTCCTCTAAGTGGGGAATAGGAATCCCACATACCCACATGTGCAAGGTGATCCCTTCTTCTCTTTTAACCTTGTCCCATTGACCTTTGGTGCATTTCTACACAATGATCTGCCATCTTCCCGCTGGTTTGTGATCTTTCTGTGGGTAGGGACTTTCTCTTTAATCTCCCATTCCTCAGCACACTGCAGATTACCTGCTACATGGGAGATACTCAAAACATACCTAAGGGAAGGAAAGGAGGGAAGGGAAGGGGGTTGGGTGTGATTCAAAACTCATTCAGAATTATCAAATGCTTTATGCCTGGAGAAGTAGGGTATAGAGAAATTAGCTCTATACCCCAGCTCTGCCATTTATATGTATGTCCTTAGCAGAGGCACTTTACTGCCAAGCCTCAGTGTCCTCATCAGTTGATTGGGGATAATTATTTCTACCTTAAAGAGGTCTTGAGTGATTAAATGAAATAAAATAACATGAAAGCATTCAGCAAATTATTAAGTGCCATGTAGTTGCTTACTATTATTATTACACTGGAATCAAAGTCAACAAGTGAACCTTTCTTCTGTGTGCGAAGCATTATATTATGATAGAATATTTTAAAGGAGGGAAAAAGGTTTTCTTTAATTCATGTTTCCTCCTTACATCAGGATTTTGCTATAGAGTCTGTATTGGATAGTTGTCATTTTCTTACACTAAGAGCAACAACCATTCCCATGGTTTTTTTTTTGTTTTTTTGTTTGTTTGTTTGGTTTTTTTTAGTAGCCTCCAGTCAAATCAGAACCACTTGAGAACCTAAACAACAGATTTCTAAGTCCCGACCTCAAGGAATTCAACTCCATTGTTCTAGAGTGGGGATGGGGAAATTTATTTTTTGTTTGTTTGTTTTGCAGTGCTAAGGATTAAACCCAGGGCCTCACCTATGCTAGGCAAGCACTGTACCAGAAAGCCACACCCTTAGCTCAGGGAAATCCATAGGTTAACAAGCTCTCCAGGGGCTGAGGGTTCGTTCAGTGGTAGAGCATGCAGAAGACCCTGGGTTCAAGGCCCAGTACAAAAAAAAAAAAAAAAGGAAGGAAGGAAGGAAAGAATGAAAAAAGGAAGGAAGGAAAGAGAAAAAGAAAAGCTTTCCAGATGCATCTGAAGCACAGCCAGGCAAGGAGCCTGGACAGATTTCTTTTTCCATTTAATGCTCTCAGAACAGTTTTAACTGGACATTTTCAAGCTTGGACAAATGAGTTTGCAACTGGCTGGCTAATTGCCTAGAAGATGCTAGGAAGATTCATGGCATTAGATTTTGGGGCTCTTTATTTATTTGTTTTCTTTAGGAGATTTATTTATTTATTTTGGACTTCAAAGCAAACAGTTCTTCTATTTGCTACTTGTAACATCTTTTTATTTATTTTTTGGTGCATGCAGGATAAAGCATAGTACCACTGAGCTATACCCCCAACTCCTTGGTAGCATGTTTTCCCAAAGCCCAGTCACAAAGAGGTCAAAGGTGTCAGCTCAAACCAGCAGTTGTGGTTTCATTAATCCAGCAGACATACTTTCCCCCCAAATAAAAAGAGAACACTGGTCCTCCTCCTTGCTCTGTCCTCGTCTTCTTGCCTTCTGTTGTTCTGAGATCCTGAGCAGCTCCATGTCCTCACTCCCTGACAGAAACAAGTTCTATTGTTGGTCCCACTCAGGAAGGAGGGTTCTCTAGCAGCTACGGGTACAGCAACTGCTGAGTAGTCCCCCAAAGAGGTGCTGGTCTTTCAGACTCCAAGGGGACAGCCTGCCTGCGTCATACTCTCCAAGGCAGCCAGCTCAGGTCTTTAACCTTCACACCTTCCAGGTAAAGGGAGTTTCTGTTCCCCATTTTCTGGTTAGATGAGGCTGCTAAGGTTTGGGTTCTGAATAACTGATAACTCCCTAGTTCCAGTTTCTCCAAGGGCTATTGTTGACTTCATAAAGTCAACCTTCAGTTCCTTAAAGTGCTCTGGTCACATGTGAAGATATAACATTTCAGGCCAAGCCTTGGCAGCATGACCACTGTTGCTAATTGCATCCTTACTCAACTACTATAAGCTGTAAATACCCTCTGAAAATTAGTTTTCTTAAATCTGTGCTGGCTTAGTTGGGGGTCCAGTTTCCTGACCTACAGCCCCTGAAATGAGTAGAGTGATTTTTATTGTCCCATCTGGGTCACCAAAACTAAAAGGAAGTTTTAAATTTTCTCTTTTTCTCCCTGGAAGTTCAATAGTCCTGGTCTATGCAATCAACTGGCAATAGAAAAATAACAGGAAAAAGAACATAGGAAACTTATCAAATGCCTAAGGCATGGGAGTAGTAGACTCAGACTTTGTTATTTGAAACTAGCAAATGTGATAGTAGAGATGCCAGCATGAGCATGACATTCCTGAAATGAATTCACAAATATGCATGTGGATGAAATCAAAGCCCTGGGGCTGGAGTTAGAGATAGGAGTTTAGCAGAGCACTTAGAAAAAAAAAAAAATCCATCTTTTTTTTGTTGTATTTCCTCTGCTTCAGGGAGCATAAGATACATCTCCATCTATTTCATAGAAGGTTTTTTGATGTGAAAAATGAATGATCCTTTGAACTCCCTGGAAAGACTCCATATATCATCATCTTTGGACTTGGAAAAATATTTCCAGGATTATCATCTAGCACAAATCTTGTAAAAATTGAAACTCTCCATTTCAGTTCTATGGAAATCCTCAGGTATAACTGATGGGAATGTAAATTGGTGCAAACACTTTGGAAAACTGTTAGTAGTAACTAGTAAAGCTGAATATTTGCATATCCTATTTTATTCCTATGTGCATACCTAACAGAAATGCCTGCATATGTTTACCAAAGGACAAATACTAGAATGCTCATACCACTTATCATAATAGCTCAAAACTGCAAAAAAAAAAAAAATCAAAATCTACAATAGAATGGATAAATAAATTGTAATATATTCACATGCAGAATACTATACAGAAAAGAAAATGAATTATCTATATTTACATAGAGAATTAGATGAGTGATCACTTCAGAAAAGCACAAGTGGAAATCAATATAATAAATAAGGATCAACCTAGATGCTACTTTCCCCGGCATTCAGTGAATATCTCTTTAACAATTCTCTAGACATAGATAGGAGTTATTTTGTAAACATGGGTGTAAACTTAAACAAAAAGCAAATTAAATTGTAAAAGAAAATCACAGGGTAACCCCCATTCATCTTTTACAAGATGAAGGAGAAAGAGGAACTTGCATTTCTGGAGACTGTTAAAGCAGCCTCTTTCTGGTCCCTCCTTTGATGAGATGAGTGCTGATAAGGAAATAGTTGGGATTCTAAGGTAAATAGTGTTTTTCTGATTAACCTACCTCAGGGGTGGGAGGTGATGGAAAAGAGAGGGACCTCTACTGCATTTTCTCTGGTGACTTTCTGAGAGATCATTTTACATAAGACCAAAGTGGAAAGAAGAAGAGAGAAGGCACAGAACAAAGAAGAGAGAAGGTACAGCCCCAGTTACTGCCACTGCCACAAGCCACAGGGGACCTGAGCAAACAAGCCAGAAGAGGATGGTGATGGGATAATGAAGACTTGGAGGATTTGAAAACTGATCTCAGAGCTGAACCAAGGAAACAAACAACAAAAATCATGTGTCCTTAACCTAGCTGCTCTTAATTGAAATAACTGCACTGTTTCTTCTATAACTTATAGAAGATACAAGAAATACCTCCATCTTTTGTATCTTATATGTCTTTGAATCACAGGTTGTATATGTTAATTCTTAGATTCTCCCCAATTTAAGCTGAGCGCAAAAATGGAATTCTTATTTATTGCATGATTCCTTCTCCAATGGGTTTTGCAAAATTCTCATAAAATGAAGATTAATTTAACGGGGGGGGGGGGGGGGAATTGCCTTTCTAGCAGCCTGCAATGCTGCCCATCCGACCTGGGTGACTGAGTTTATTATTGATCACCTAAGGGAGTCAAGGATGCTCTGAGACTGAGAAGGTAAAGGGCCATCTCCCCTGTCCTGCAGCTTTTTCCAGTGTAAGTGTTTTTAAATTGAAGCTACCAGAATACAAAGCCTTTAATGCTTGATAAATGTCTCCTTAGAGACATTTCTGTATCAAAATCTCAAATTGATATAGGCCGTTAGTGTTCATTGTTACTGATTAATAATGGGGAGCCAAGCCAAGCCATCAATAGCCCACTGTTTTTAAACACACATGGGCCCCACCCTGGTGCTCTAGCTGCATTAGCCTTTTTAATACTTATAACTCTATAAGGTAAGCACCAACATTAGCACCAATCTACAGATGAGGAAATGGAGGCAAAAAGAAGGGTAAGTTACTTGCCAAGGTCACAGAGCGAACATCTGAGGCTCCAAAGGGTGTGCTCTGAGCAGAGGGCCTGGTGCCAAGCACCTGACTCATGAATGCTAAGGGCAATTAAAGTTAGCATGGACACCAATTTCCTTGCAACAAGTTCAGGGTCCTTTTTTTTTTTTTTTTTTTTCAGGGTCCTTTCTATAAGTTCTCGGATTATTTCAAGTGACTTTGGAAGGTTGCATGACCCCACAGTACACACTAGATTATTGACATTAGGTATTAGCCTCTTGACCTTGAACTACAGTGTGTGCTCAGTTTCTGCTCAAGAAACAGAGAGGTGTGCATGTGCATGAGTATCTGTGTGAATCTGTGTTTGAGAGTGCATGTGTGCAAATGTAAGGATTATGTAAATGAATGTATATGAGTGTGTAAGAATTTGTGTAAATGGGAGGTTTGTGACTATATGAATGCATTTGTGAGTGTGTGACACAATGATGTAGAGAGTGTGAATGAATACGTGCATATAAGTGTTGATGGTAGATTTGTGAAAGTGTGAGTGTGCATGTGTGTGTGGCAGTGTGTGTTCCTAAGTATATGCATGCATGTGCAAATTCAAAAATGAGTGTACAGATAAATGTACATGCATGTCTAAGTGTGTGCCTGTGTGTCTGGGTGAATGTGTGTGCATGCCCTGTGCCACCGTTGACCCATCTCCCTGGACAATTCCCCATGACTGCTGTCCCTATTTAAGGTCTTTTAGGGTTTCCTTTTCTCCCAAAGGACTGGGGTGCATAGGAAGGTGGCTAGGTCACACAGAGATGGCTAAGGTGGGGCTCATGGCACAGGCTTTGGAGTCAGACAGATTTGGGCTCAAATCCCTGCTCTGCTTCCAGATATTATTGATAATGGGCAAGCCACTTAACTTTTCTGGTCCTCACTTTCCTTGACTGACAACAGACAGCAATAAGGTCCAGGATGAAAGTTCGTGATGATGATAACTTAGCAAATGCACCTAAACAGAAACACTAGGCGTGGCCTTTGTTCAGAGTATATGCTTAATAAATGATATCATTATACCAATGGACAATGAAAACATTTTTTTCTTTCCCGTTTCTTTTTTCCAAGATGCTACTTCAGGCCTAATCAGCAGTGGATTAGGCGCCACGTAAGGTTTGCAGAAGCTTTGTGGTCCATCTTAATTGGCCATTAGGGCACTTTGGAACCCATTGACAAATGAGGCCCCAGGATCAGAAGGAGTTAATACACTGGAACAGCGACAGCACTCCTCATGAAATCAGCCTTAAGCTTTCCAAGAGGAAAGTGAAAAAGTCCCTATTACACAACAAACACCTTGTGACAGCTGAAAATAGTGACTTGGGTGAACCAAGCCTCTTTAAAAATGAAACACTACACCTGTAAGTATTGAGTTGATAGGCCGATTTTCCAAGGACCAGAAAAAGAAATTAAAAAGAGGAACTCTCTGCAGGGAGGCCACAGTGTCACTGAGGAGAACCAAGTCAGGACAATGACTGAGTGGCCGCCAGGCCACCTGCCTGAGAGGCCGGAATTGAGTCAATAAAGGCGCTAAACAAACAGTTGTGCTTTAGTGTTCTAAATCAGTTTGTACAGTGGTTAAAGCTTGTGGGCCGAGGAGCACTGAAAGCCTGCACACATCCTCTGTTAAATCGGAGCCAATCTCCCCGGGCAAATGCTTTGTTTACTCAGCGCCTCTTATTGCAAAATGGCCGCCCAGTTGGGGCAGGAGCTGAGCTGGGTGGAGCTGCCCAGAGGAGGCTCAGGCACAGGCCGGCTGCACCTCCAGGTGTGCTGGCTGACTCTTCCTCACAGAGAGGGGCTTAGGAGCCCACCGTCCTGATGAAACAGAAGCCAGGCGGAGAGAGCAAAGTGGAAGGGGAAAGGTATCCATCAGAGACAGTCTTGGAAAGCAGCTGTTAAGTGTCATTCTCAAAGGAGGGCAAAGGGGCTGAAAGGAAGAGGTGGCTGGACGTCTGGGCCAGAGGTTCCTGTCCCTCAGGGAAGCAGACTTCAGTCCTCAGCAGCAAAGTGCCTCCTTTCTGTCTGTGTTTACATATGTCTCCACGTCAGCAACAGGGGCATTCGAATCAGGGCAGATTTGAATGAAAGCACTTTGGGAACTTGAATTGGTGTTTAAATGTGGTGAATGACCTGATGCTGTGTTCATGAACAAGCTGTAATTATGGCACTCACAAGAGGTAGCTTTGTCACCATGAAAACTGGAAACATTTCTGTGGCAAAAGGGCTGAAGCAAGATGGTTCCATAATGAACCTAACTGCATAACATCTCACGTCTTGAAAGCCGTAAGAGCTAAGAGGAGAACAGGAAGCTGCCAAATGGCACAGCTTCTAGGTAGGTGTAAGGTATATTTCATAACAGTGCCCTGCTATTTCCCGTGGTGCACCTGCATGTCACTCCTACAACAAATCAGGGGGTTTCCTGCAGCTGACATTACAAGTAAGTAGATCGTGAGCCGTCAGAGGGTGTCAACCTGATTCAGGTCTACTAACCTTAAATTTTCGTTGTTTCAAAATTTCTTATTCTTCCCTCCAAATACCCATTCCTTCAATGTAATGATTCTTGATGGGGGAGGGACATTAATTAATGTATAAAGACATTTTTATTGATTACAACTGAGGGTAGAATGCTACTGTCATCTCTCATGGCTTGAGGTCAGAGATATTATTAAATGTATCACAATGCATAGCACAACCCCTGCACCATCAAAGAATTAGCCAGAAGTCAATAATGCTAAGGCTGGAAAATCCTGCATTCGCGTCCTGATTTCTTATGGAAAAGCATCCATTTGAACTAATTCACAGTATTTATAGTTTGAGTGGCTAATAGTCCACATATAAACCCTCCAGGACCAGTTGGTTTTTAAAAGTGGTTTATTTATTGGAAGGATTTTCAATAATGCAAAAAAAGGAGATGGAGACTTTAGGGCAGCTCTCAGGGAGAAATATTTTGTATGTGTGTGGAGGTGAGGCCCTCCCTGCTATTCCTTCAGTCGCCTTTCCAAGGCACCCACCCAGCAGTAGAAAGACCAGCTCTTTGCACTCTGTTGAAGACTGAGCTGAGGACCAAGTGTGCTATCTCCCTCTACCTGCAGTTGATGGGAAGCACAAGTATTGACTGACAAACCATCCTGGTCAGGTTAGGTCACCACGTGATGGAAATGATTCCGAGTTAAAAGATGCAGACTTATGTACATCTCTCTGCCAATTGTTTGCGAGAATAGACAAAATACAACTCTTGAGTCAGGGCTTCTCACCTTGGTGGTATGTGAGAATCCCCTGGGGAGGCTTCACAAATTCTGATGCCCAGGTTGACCCTAGATCTTTCATTAAGAACGTCTAGAGGTAAAACCAGGCTTTGGTATTTTAAGTAATTTTTATTGGAGTATAACATATGCATTAAAAGTGCATATATTTCTAGTAATTCCACTTCTGTGTCTAAATCCAAAAGAGTTGAAAGAGAAGTTTGAATCAGTGTCTGTACATCTATGTTCATAGCAGCAATGCTCACAATACCCAGAGGTGAAAGCAACTCAAGCATCTATCAATGGATATATAGGTAAACAAAACATGGAAGATATATGTATAATGAAATATGATCCAGCCTTAAAAAGGAGAAAATTCGGCTACAATACCGATGAAACGTAAGAACATTATGCTAAGTGAAATAAGACAGTTACAAAAAGATAATTACTATTCTGATTTCACTTACATGAGACAACTAAAGTCATTGAATTCAGAGACAGAAACTCGAATGGTGGGTGCCATTGGTGGGTGGAGAGGGACTGGAGTGTTGATGCTTAATGGATACAATGGCAATTTTGCAAGTTTGATATCACAAAAGTGTGAACCTGCTTAACACTACTGTACTGTACACTTAAAATAGTAATTTTTATGCATATTTTACTGTTTTTTGAAAGTGTGTTTTCCAAGAGCATAGCTTGATCAATTTTGCTAGGTGAACACACATGTATAACAAGTACTCAGATGAAAAAATAGATTTTACCAGCACCCCATAAACCCCCAACCACGCACATGCTTCTCCAGTTATACTCTTTTTTTTTTTTTTTCATTTTTTTTTTTTTTTTAAATTTTTTATTGTTGGCTGTTCAAAACATTACATAGTTCTTGATATATCATATTTCACAATTTGATTCAAGTGGGTTATGAGCTCCCCTTTTTACCCCATATACAGATTGCAGAATCACGTCAGTTACACATCCATTGATTTACATCTTGCCATACTAGTGTCTGTTGTATTCTGCTGTCTTTCCTATCCTCTACTATCCCCCCTCCCCTCCCCTCCCCTCCCCTCCCCTCTTCTCTCTCTGCCCCCTTTACTGACATTCGTTTGTCCCCCTTGTATTATTTTTCCCCTTCCCCTCACTTCCTCTTGTATGTACTTTTGTATACCTCTGAGGGTCTCCTTCCATTTCCATGCATTTTCCCTTCTCTCTCCCTTTCCCTCCCACCTCTCATCCCTGTTTAATGTTAATCTTCTTCTCATGCTCTTCGACCCTACTCTGTTCTTAGCTACTCTCCTTATATCAAAGAAGACATTTGACATTTGTTTTTTAGGGATTGGCTAGCTTCACTTAGCATAATCTGCTCTAATGCCATCCATTTCCCTGTAAATTCTATGATTTTGTCATTTTTTAATGCAGAGTAATACTCCATTGTGTATAAATGCCACATTTTTTTTATCCATTCATCCATTGAAGGGCATCTAGGTTGGTTCCACAGTCTAGCTATTGTGAATTGTGCTGCTATGAACATCGATGTAGCAGTGTCCCTGTAGCATGCTCTTTTTAGGTCTTTAGGGAATAGACCGAGAAGGGGAATAGCTGGGTCAAATGGTGGCTCCATTCCCAGCTTTCCAAGAAATCTCCATACTGCTTTCCAAATTGGCTGCACCAATTTGCAGTCCCACCAGCAATGTACAAGTGTACCCTTTTCCCCACATCCTCGCCAGCACTTGTTGTTGTTTGACTTCCTAATGGCTGCCAATCTAACTGGAGTGAGATGGTATCTTAGGGTGGTTTTGATTTGCATTTCTCTGACTGCTAGAGATGGTGAGCATTTTTTCATGTACTTGTTGATTGACTGTATGTCCTCCTCTGAGAAGTGTCTGTTCAGGTCCTTGGCCCATTTGTTGATTGGGTTGTTTGTTCTCTTATTGTCTAATTTTTTGAGCTCTTTGTATACTCTGGATATTAGGGCTCTATCTGAAGTGTGAGGAGTAAAGATTTGTTCCCAGGATGTAGGCTCTCTATTTACCTCTCTTATTGTATCTTTTGCTGAGAAAAAACTTTTTAGTTTGAGTAAGTCCCATTTGTTGATTCTAGTTATTAACTTTTGTGCTATGGGTGTCCTATTGAGGAATTTGGAGCCCGACCCCACCGACTGTAGATCGTAGCCAACTTTTTCTTCTATCAGACGGCGCGTCTCTGATTTGATATCAAGCTCCTTGATCCATTTTGAATTAACTTTTGTGCATGGCGAGAGAAAGGGATTCAGTTTCATTTTGTTGCATATGGATTTCCAGTTTTCCCAGCACCATTTGTTGAAGATGCTATCCTTCCTCCAATGCATGCTTTTAGACCCTTTATCAAATATAAGATAGTTGTAGTTTTGTGGATTGGTTTCTGTGTCCTCTATTCTGTACCATTGGTCCACCCGCCTGTTTTGGTACCAGTACCATGCTGTTTTTGTTACTATTGCTCTGTAATATAGTTTGAAGTCTGGTATCGCTATACCGCCTGATTCGCACTTCCTGCTTAGCATTGTTTTTGCTATTCTGGGTCTTTTATTTTTCCATATGAATTTCATGATTGCTTTCTCTATTTCTACAAGAAATGCCGTTGGGATTTTGATTGGCATTGCATTAAACCTATAGAGAACTTTTGGTAATATCGCCATTTTGATGATGTTAGTTCTGCCTATCCATGAACAGGGTATATTTTTCCATCTTCTAAGATCTTCTTCTATTTCTCTCTTTAGGGTTCTGTAGTTTTCATTGTATAAGTCTTTCACCTCTTTTGTTAGGTTGATTCCCAAGTATTTTATTTTTTTTGAAGATATTGTGAATGGAGTGGTTGTCCTCATTTCCATTTCAGAGGATTTGTCGCTGATATACAGGAATGCCTTTGATTTATGCGTGTTGATTTTATATCCTGCCACTTTGCTGAATTCATGTATTAGCTCTAATAGTTTCTTTGTAGACCCTTTTGGGTCTGCTAGGTATAGAATCATGTCATCTGCAAATAGTGATAATTTAAGTTCTTCTTTTCCTATTTTGATGCCTTTAATTTCTTTCGTCTGTCTAATTGCTCTGGCCAGTGTTTCGAGAACTATGTTGAACAGAAGTGGTGAGAGAGGGCATCCCTGTCTTGTTCCAGATTTTAGAGGGAATGCCTTCAATTTTTCTCCATTCAGAATGATGCTAGCCTGAGGCTTAGCATAGATTGCTTTTACAATATTGAGGTATGTTCCTGTTATCCCTAGTTTTTCTAGAGTTTTGAACATAAAGGGATGCTGTACTTTGTCGAATGCTTTTTCCGCATCTATCGAGATGATCATATGGTTCTTATTTTTAAGTCTATTGATGTGGTGAATAACATTTATTGATTTCCTTATATTGAACCAGCCTTGCATCCCAGGGATGAATCCTACTTGATCATGGTGCACAATTTTTTTGATGTGCCTTTGTATCCGAGTGGCCAGAATTTTATTGAGGATTTTTGCATCTAGGTTCATTAGAGATATTGGTCTGTAGTTTTCTTTCTTTGAAGTGTCTTTGTCTGGTTTAGGTATCAGGGTGATGTTGGCCTCGTAGAATGAATTTGGAAGTTCTCCCTCTTTTTCTATTTCCCGAAGTAGCTTGAAAAGTATTGGTATTAGTTCCTCTTTAAAGGTTTTGTAAAACTCTGCTGTATACCCATCCGGTCCTGGGCTTTTCTTAGTTGGTAGTCTTTTGATGGTTTCTTCTATTTCCTCAATTGATATTGGTCTGTTTAGGTTTTCTATATCCTCCTGACTCAATCTGGGCAGATCATATGACTTAAGAAATTTATCTATGCCTTCACTATCTTCTAATTTATTGGAGTATAAGGATTCAAAATAATTTTTGATTATCTTCTGTATTTCTGAAGTGTCTGTTGTGATATTGCCTCTTTCATCCCGTATGTTAGTGATTTGAGTTCTCTCTCTTCTTCTCTTCGCTAGCATGGCTAAGGGTCTGTCGATTTTGTTTATTTTTTCAAAGAACCAACTTTTAGTTTTGTCAATTTTTTCAATTGTTTCTTTTGTTTCGATTTCATTGATTTCAGCTCTGATTTTAATTATTTCTTGCCTTCTACTTCTTTTGCTGTTGTTTTGCTCTTCTTTTTCTAGGATTTTGAGATGAAGTATGAGATCATTTATTTGTTGGTTTTTTCTTTTTTTAAGGAATGAACTCCAAGCAATGAATTTTCCTCTTAGAACTGCTTTCAATGTGTCCCATAGATTCCGATATGTTGTGTCTGTGTTTTCATTAATCTCTAAGAATTTTTTAATTTCCTCCTTGATGTCTTCTATAACCCATTGATCATTCAGTAACCTATTGTTCATTCTCCAAGTGATATATTCTTTTTCCTTCCTTCTTTTATCGTTGATTTTCAGTTCCATTCCATTATGATCAGATAGGATGCATGGTATTATCTCTACTCCTTTGTATTGTCTAAGAGTTTCCCTGTGACATAATATATGATCTATTTTTGAGAAGGATCCATGTGCTGCTGAGAAAAAAGTGTAACTGTTTGATGTTGGGTGGTATATTCTATATATGTCAATTAAATCTAGGTTATTAATTGTGTTATTGAGTTCTATAGTTTCCTTATTCAACTTTTGTTTGGAAGATCTGTCCAGTGGTGAGAGAGGTGTGTTGAAGTCTCCCATGATTATTGTATGGTGGTCTATTAGACTCTTGAACTTGAGAAGAGTTTGTTTGATGAACATAGCTGCACCATTGTTTGGGGCATATATATTTATGATTGTTATGTCTTGTTGGTGTATGGTTCCCTTGAGCAGTATGTAGTGTCCCTCTTTATCCCTTTTGATTAACTTTGGCTTAAAATCTATTTTATTTGATATGAGTATGGATACTCCTGCTTGTTTCCGAAGTCCATATGAGTGATATGATTTTTCCCAACCTTTCACCTTCAGCCTATGTATGTCTTTTCCTATCAAATGCGTCTCCTGTAGGCAGCATATTGTTGGGTCTTGTTTTGTGATCCATTCTACTAGCCTGTGTCTCTTAATTGGTGAGTTTAAGCCATTAACATTTAGGGTTATTATTGAGATATGGGTTGTTCTTCCAGCCATATTTGTTTATTTATGTTACTAAACATGGTTTGTTTTCCACTTTGATTATTTTCCCCCCTTTAGTGTCCTACCTCCCACTGTTGGTTTTCATTGTTATTTTCCATTTCCTCTTCCTGTAATGTTTTGCCAAGGATGTTTTGAAGAGATGGTTTTCTAGCTGCAAATTCTTTTAACTTTTGTTTATCGTGGAAGGTTTTAATTTCATCTTCCATCCTGAAGCTTAATTTCGCTGGAAACACAATTCTTGGTTGGAACCCATTTTCTTTCAGTGTTTGAAATATGTTATTCCAGGATCTTCTAGCTTTCAGAGTCTGTGTTGAAAGATCAGCTGTTATCCTGATTGGCTTACCCCTAAATGTGATCTGCTTCCTTTCTCTTGTAGCTTTTAAAATTCTCTCCTTGTTCTGTATGTTGGGCATCTTCATTATAATGTGTCTAGGTGTGGGTCTCTTATGATTTTGCACATTCGGCGTCCTGTAGGCTTCTAGGATTTGGGGTTCTGTCTCATTCTTCAAATCTGGGAAGTTTTCTCGAATTATTTCATTGAATAGATTGCTCATTCCTTTGGTTTGAAACTCTGTTCCTTCCTGTATCCCAATGACTCTTAAATTTGGTCTCTTGATGTTATCCCATATTTCTTGGATGTTCTGCTCATGGTTTCTTAACAGTCTTGCTGAGCTGTCTATGTTCTTTTCAAGTTGATATACTTTATCTTCATTGTCTGATGTTCTGTCTTCTAAGTGTTCTACTCTGCTGGTAGTATTCTCAATTGAGTTTTTAAGTTGGCTTATTGCTTCCTGCATTTCTAGGATTTCTGTTTGTTTGTTTTTTATAACCTCTATTTCCCTGTATAGTTGATCTTTTGCTTCTTGGATTTGTTTATGTAATTCATTGTTGAAGTGATCTTTCATTGTCTGATTTTGCTGTCTGATGTCTTCCTTGAGACTCCAGATCATCTGAAGCATGTATATCCTGAATTCTTTATCTGACATTCCATCAGCTGCAGCTATTACCTCTTCTAAAGTTGAGTTGACCTGCAATGCTTGTGGTCCTTTCTTTCCTTGTCTCTTCATACTGTTCGCGTTCCTTTCTTCTTGGTGAAACTGTTGTGCTATTGAATTTTCCCCCTATATATTTATATTGGTCTTGTATAGTTGCAAAGTCTCCCTTGCAGGCACGGGCGGCGGCTCTGCCCCTCCGCCAATTGGGGCAATGTGCCTACCACGCCGGCAGGCCGCTGGGCCTGCTCTGCCAGTCGGTAGCAGGTCCGCCGTCCTTGCAGGCGCGGGCGGCGGCTCTGTCCCTCTGCGGGCCGCTAGGCTTGTTCTGTCGGTGGTCGCAGTTCTGCCTACTTTGCAGGCGCAGGCAGCGGCACTGCCCCTCTGCAGGCCTCTGGGGCTGTACTGCCAGTGGGTCGCAGGTCCGCCTACTTTGCAGGCGTGTGGGGGGGGGCGGCTCTACCCTTCCTCAGGCCACTGGGCCTGTTCTGTCTCTCGGTTGCAGGTCTGACCTGTTCTGATGGTGGTCTCAGTTCCGACTACCTTGCAGGCGCGGGGGGGAGGGGGCGGCTCTGCCTCCCAGCAGGCCGCTGCTCCTCTTCTGCCGGTGGGTCGCAGGCCCGCCTACCTTGCAGGAGTGATTGGAAGCTCTGTCCCGCCGCGGGCCACTGGGCCTTTTCTGTCGGTGGTCACCCTTCCCCTACCTGGCAGGCGAGGGGGGTGGGGGGCGGCTCTGCCCCTCAGCAGGCCGCTGGGCCTGCTCTGTGTTTGGTCCCAGTTCCCTCTACTATGCCGGCGCAGGGGGAGGGGGCGGCTCAGCCTCTCAGCAGGCGGCTGCTCCTCTTCTGCCAGTGGGTCGCAGGCCCGCCTACCTTGCAGGAGTGATTGGAAGCTCTGTCCCGCCCTGGGCCACTGGGCCTTTTCTGTCGGTGGTCACCCTTCCCCTACCTGGCAGGCGAGGGGGGTGGGGGGCGGCTCTGCCCCTCAGCAGGCTGCTGGGCCTGCTCTGTCTTTGGTCCCAGTTCCCTCTACTATGCCGGCGCAGGGGGAGGGGGCGGCTCAACCTCTCAGCAGGCGACTGCTCCTCTTCTGCCGGTGGGTCGCAGGCCCGCCTACCTTGCAGGAGTGATTGGAAGCTCTGTCCCGCCCTGGGCCACTGGGCCTTTTCTGTCGGTGGTCACCCTTCCCCTACCTGGCAGGCGAGGGGGGTGGGGGGCGGCTCTGCCCCTCAGCAGGCCGCTGGGCCTGCTCTGTCTTTGTTCCCAGTTCCCTCTACTATCTCCAGTTATACTCTTCACCCCAAGTGGCATGCTACCTGACTTCCAACACTATAGCATAAATCTAATTTTAAAGGGATCTGCAGTAGTTTATACATATATCATATTTTACATAATCATTCCCCAATGTTCTAACTGTACTTGGAAGATGCTTTTAAAAATGCATACCATGTTCTAAGCATATTTCCTTGTCCATATTTCTATTTCCTTAGAATACATGGATTCTGAAGGTGGAATTTCTGAGTCAAATTGCATGAAATTTTAAAGGCTCTTCATTCTTAAAAGCAGTAGTATTGTGGCAGGTTTCCAAGGGACCACAAGGTACTGCCTTGGTGGAGAACCACTGGGTTAGAGTTTATGGACTGCCTCTCATTATTCCCTAAGAATAGCTTGAACATTTGCTTACAGTTGATTGGACTTGATCCAAATTGAAATAGTTTAAGGATTCAGAGGAACCAGATATAGTAAATGGGATGTTTTGGGCTGCAAGGAACCAATTAGACATCACTTTGACAACATTTCTTGTCCTTACCTAATAAGAAATCCCAGGTAGTCAGATAAACAAAGAATTTAGAATTGGGAAGAGAAGAAAAGAAATAATATGCACAAAGCATCCCATTTGAAATCCTTTTTAGAACAACATATGTATGGCCAAGGAGAAGAGAGTGGAGAAAGGGAATCTAAATAAATAAATCATGAGGTCTTAACAAAGATACTGGATTAGCAGTTAGAATTTATTATTTCATTTAATTTGTCACACGTGGAAAAATGAGAAATAGGCATTGCTTTTTCTATTTCATGTGGGATCCAAGTCAGAGATTTAAATGCCAGGATCATTCAGTTAGCTAGCAAGGGTCAGGAAATATAGTTTCCATTTTGTCCCTAACTCATCAGGTAGCTCTGTACATTTTCTTGGAACTTACCTCTCCAGGCCAGTTTTGAGGCACTTGGAACAGAGGATCTCAAATATTTATTTTACAATAAGACATTAACCTGAGTGCCATTTTCAGTACTTGTTAAGCAATGGTCTTTTGGAAGCAGGACAAAAGAACAGATCAGAAACCAATGATGATGGCCATAGTTTTAAGAACAATTCGGGAATTAAAGCTAGTTAAGCAAAAAATGTGAGATTTAGCCCATAAAAATAGATTGTGAGCCTTGGGGTCCAAAGTCCCATTACTGTGTAGTTTCCCTAGAATTCTAAACCTCCCAGAATCGTGCAAGGCCACCTGCTTCTCAGTGGGGGCAGCCATCATAAAATTCAATTGTCATTAACTTACATCTTAGACTGTTTGGTGTTACTATAAAAAAAAATCTAAAGCTGAAAATTTATAAAGAAAAGAAGTTTATTAAGCTTAGAATTTTGGTGGTCCAAGAACATGGCACCAACTCTGTTCAGTTCTGGTCAGGGCCTTCTGGCTACATCACAATGAGGTGGGTGGCATCATTTAAGACATCAAACAAGACGGAGAAATTACATGAAGAGAAATGCCAGGCTCCTTTATAGTTCTCACCAGAATGAACTGAGGTCCCTTGAGACCTTCTACACTAATCCCTTTTGAAGGTGCACCCTCAATGACCTAATCACCTTCTGCTTGGCTCCGCCTCTTAAAGGTCTCACCACCTTAACACTGCCATGTGTGGGACCAAGACATGAATCTTTGGGGGACATACTCAAACCATGTCCAAACCAAACCAAAGCAACTTACTTTATAATAAAGCAGTGGAGACTAGCCCTGGCCAGCCCTTTATAGCCCAGAGTTTTTCCAAGAGCATTTCTCTCTTATTTCTTCCCAGCCACAGCTTCCACTTATCAGGATCACAAAGGGCCCTATTCTTCTTCTTCTAGCAGACCAACAAAGTCTTTTCTGTGTCCAGCCAGGAAATGGAGGAACATTGTAATTTAATTAAGAGCTTACTCCACATCACTCACAGGGAGTCACGTTTTCCCATCTTTACCAACACTAAAATGGCTAATGAGAAGAGCAAATTAACATTGCTATGAGAACCTCAGAGTTTTCCGACATTCCAAAGTTGACATTTTCGGCCTTGATTCTTTTTTTTTTCAACAAGGTATTTAGCATTCAATAATTTCTGGAATTAGAAGCCTTTTTTCCTCCAGAGTTGAATATTAGCTGTGATCTGAAAAGATGGCAGTTGCCCAAATGTTGAATAAACCTAGAATATTTTCCCCAAACATCCAGAATGCATTTAATTAAATGCTACCAATTTCTCACACTTCCTGCAGTAGTTACCCTTAATTCTTCTCCACATATAATCACACAAAAACAGAAGAGAGTCTCCAGACATTTCTGAAGTGAAAATTTTATGTGCCTTTTTAAAAAAGTATTCACAGTGTTAAGTGAGAATAAAACTGCTGTGACCAGTAATGTCAATTTTGAATGTAAAAATGACAATTTAATGAGACCGGGAACTAGATATTAGTCTTAAAAGGGGGAAAATAAATTATTTCATTTCTACGAGACAAAAATATTTAACATTGCACCTTTCTGGGTATGACTTTGTCTATGTCATTCTGGTAAGTGGATTCAATCCATCACCCTCTCCATTCAGTTTAGACAATGTGAGCTGGAATGGAAGCAGGCACACTTTGACTTCAAATCCGCAGAGGGAATAACAATGACAGGCTCTGTCCAATACACATTCAGCCCTGGATTTCTTGAACAGCATTTATCTTCAATCGGTCGATACGCTCTCTACCCAATTCACAGAGGATGACAATATGTGTGTCATTCAAAATGGTTACCATGTATGCATTCCACTAAGATGTGTAAACGCATGCAAAATCAAGTGGAAAACTACAGACATGAGAAAGACGTATGAACATGCTATTCAATCCTTTTCTTCTATATTAAATTTGGTTAATATTTTCTTTTACTCTGTTTTTCCTTTTAGCAAATAAAATTTTATCTAATTCCCTTTTTTTCCCCTTTGCTGTTTAGATACAAAAGAAATGATCACATATACAAAGAGACTATTTGGCTTTCAGGGGCCTATTCCAAATGATGCCCATGGACATCTTTCTAGTTCTCATGACAGGCCAGGCCTGCTCATGGAAGAACAAATGTGCCCCTTCTCCCAAAATAGTTGAGTAGAAAAACGTAAGGAAGATTTAATAAATTCTGTTCACCTTTACCTTACAAGAGTCAGTCAAGCTACAGGTGTGTGCTTTCTAGGACAGTCCCCACTATTTTGATCCTGGGTTATTTCCCTGCAGTATGATCAAATAAACCACGAGTGAACAGACATCTGGCTAGCTTTCTCTGTTTGTCTTTCTGTGGGCCCTGGTCTCAGTATAGTATTGGCTAGTGGTGTGCTGGTGTTTTAATAATGGGCTGCCCCAAAAGAGAAGTTTTGCATGGTCTTGTTTCCTTAGTGAAAATAATCCCACCAAGGCCAATTTCAGGTTATTGATACAAGGTTAACTCAATATGAGTTGGGAAAAAAATGTGCAAAACAGGTTCTAGCAAACTGGTAGGAGCTGACGTCAGAATACCAGTCTTGAACCCTGGGGACCAGCTCCCTGAAGACTGTGCCAGAGTCCCATACCTTCCTTTCTAGGTTAATGGAGAACTAGCTGGAAGGGCCAGGCTCCCTGCTGACTTGGTGAAACAGGAAAGCACTTGAGACAGATGGGAAATCTCATGGACCACAGTGTCTTATTTTATCACCTTAATGACTCTTCTGTCCTATTCCTTTCCCAGAGAAAAAAAGAAACTAGCATCATGGAAAAACTAGCCCATGAATGTCATTAATTATGTCCACTGTGTTACCATTGCCAGAAGTTATACAGAGCACAATTTACAGGCTAAATGTGTTAGATATTACTTTAGAATTCAGACACAATGATCTGGCTCATCTATTTTGATCTAAATTAAGCCATAATGATTAAAGTCATGGAAAAGAAAAATAAAGTCCTACCTAATGTCAAACCAAGCAGAGGAAAAGGTGGTGATTAGTTAAAAGCAAATAACATTATCTTCAGGTGGAGTGGAGTGTCGATTAAGGACACCTATTTATCATATATGCATGTTTTCTACATAAATTATAGCCAAATAACAAATATAATTTCTTTAAAGTCAAAGATAATTCATGCTCTCTCACAAGGTGAATTGTCCTTAAATTTTTGGAAGAACAAATTATGAAATAAATCAATATTCTTTCACAGTGTCTAAGAACTGCAGAGAGAAATAAACATGTTTGCCTAATTTCTAAATAATCATAACAGGACTGAGGCTTTCACAGGTCGTTCTAGAAGCTTCTAAGCAAGCTAGTGATGTTTAAGTGTAACAAAGAATATTCAAAACACTTTTTAGAGCTTTCTAAAGCTCAGTTTATAAACCATATGTAAAATCAGTCTTAATAACAATTTTATGTGTAAATTAAGGTGACATTTTCCACTAAAGTCATTACCAAAGACATTTCCATCCGAATCATATCCAAAAGTACTTTGACTGCATCTAAAAATAAAATGCATTTTTTCAAAAGGTAGACCAGCCCTTCCTGGAGCTATAAAAAGAGTCCCTCAGGATCTGAAAGCAGTTCTTGAGTGATTTTTTAAAATATTCTCTTATTTTCCTTTCTTATAAAAGTATCATACATTCAAGAGAGTGTAAAATAAATATAAATTGCCTAAAGAATAATAAAATATACTCCTACATATTTACCATTCAGGCTAAGAAATAGAATCCTAGCCAGAACTGGCTACATGATTATTGGACCTGTGCAAAATGAACATGAAGTTTCCCTTGCTCAAAAAGCAAGAATAAAATGCTGTTCAATGTATTGAGATGTCAAGTTTTTCTTTTTTCCATGTTTCTCCTCTGATCACATTCATGTCCCAATGTCCCATCAAATTTCTTTTACAAAACATGTGCTCAAAGGTAACATTATCAAGAATTTCTAACCACAACAGCAAAGCACTAAACCAAGTGTGGAACCTTTTTGAGAATAGAGCCCTGCATGACTGTATGGGGTTGTACACCAAGAAGTCAGGCCTGAACTTACTTGAAAGTCCCCTGTGTGCCTTGCTGCAAATGTTTCTCCATCATTCTCTCCCAGATGGAATGCAATTTCTTAAGAGTGATTAAGGTATCAATAGAATGAGCACGTAGCTTCTAAACTACATTATTTGGATGTACTTTTGTTTTATTGGAGGATAAAGACTCTCTTACTTACATAAGTAAGAGTTACATAAGTAAAGTATGTTTCCCTTATAAAATGCAGTCACCATATATAAAGGATGTTAATCGATAAGGCAGACAAGACATGAAACCACAAATTAAACAAAAACCTAAGAGAAAATATAGCAACAGAAAAGAGCCAGAATAATGTACCCAATGCTAATATCACAATTCTAGAAGTATATTGACAAAAGTGCCCCAATGTGGGTGATCACAAAGGCAAAAACTGTAGAAACCACGCAGAGATAATCCAGGGATTCACTGATGGAAATGGAGAAAGGAGGACATGAAGGCATGATGGCCATCTTTAGTGACTGATCAAGTGGAAGAGGGAGTCAACTAGTTCTACATGGCCTTTCGGACCTTAAACAAAATGATGGCCTTAGCCAGGATTGGGAATTTACTAAAAGTGGGAAGGTAATAAAGTCTGCGTCACTGGAGACATTTAAAGAGAAGCTAATAATAGCTAATAATAGTAGGTGGGATAGTGGTGGAGAGAATTAAGTGCCAAATGGAGAGTGAGGTTGAAGACTTTCAAGGGCCCTTCCAACCCTAAGTTTCCATAATTATAGCTCAAATAAGACAGTGACAGAGTGGTCACCAAATGAATGTTATGAATTGACAAGAAGGAGGGATCTCTGAGCATCTGGTGCATTCAGCTTTAACACAATGTTTTGAAAAATATGGGACTGACAGCCATTGCAGTGTATGAAATCAGGTAGGTTGATAAGCATTTTAAAAATATAAAATTGAATACAAGCAGAATGCATCACAAGTAGGAGAGTTAAAGGTAACTGTGCATGTGTTTGTGCATTATTTACTGTGAATCTGATTTTAAAAAATTGTTTCGAAAGCATGATATTTAGATAGAGTTCCAGAATCTACCATTTCCCATGCAGGAACTGTCCATGATGGACATGTGGAAGTACAGTTCACAAGAGATGGACTGCAGGTCAACCTAGGCAGGTCAGAGTATTAGATATTGGGTTGCAAAATGAACAATGCTAAACTCTGAAGGAGGCACACCACCAACCAGATGAGATCATGGATCACAGCAAGAGAAATAGGTGAGACAGAAAGACAAAATGGCAAATGAGTCACAGATTTAGAAGTGAGGGATTAAGGAGGGCTGAAACATAAGAGATGAACTACA
The DNA here is from genome assembly GCF_047511675.1 of Marmota flaviventris. Taxonomy (NCBI): domain Eukaryota; kingdom Metazoa; phylum Chordata; class Mammalia; order Rodentia; family Sciuridae; genus Marmota; species Marmota flaviventris. The sequence continues at coordinate 35,618,674 of NC_092512.1, forward strand.
GGAAACTGTAAAACAATACAGAGAACAGGCAGCCAGACAAAAAGAAGCCCAAGAATGTTATAACCACCACTGTAATGGTTCATGCAAATACATCAGTTGATGTTAAAACCATTGTATGATGTTAAACTACTGTTTAACCACAAAGATTATTCATTAATTATAAAGAGAAAAGTTGCCTTCACAATGAAGAAATCCAGGAGCCACCACCTTATCCAAGAGATAAATGCAGCCTTATCAATAAAGGAACTAACAGAATTTATACGACATAAATGGGATATACTGAGAGGAGCACTATCTCTGTATCCTGTATTCTTGTTGAAAACATAAAATCCAGATCTAATCGTGAGAAAACAAACAGACAAGCCAACTAGAACAACATGTTTTTTGTTTGTTATTGTTGTTTTGGTAATGGAGATTGAACACAGGGGCACTGAGCCCACTGAGCCACATCCCCAGCCCTATTTTATATTTTATTTAGAGACAGGATCTCACTGAGTCGCTTTGTGCCTTACTTTTGCTGAAGCTGTCTTTGAACTTGAAATCCTCCTGCCTCAGCCTCATGAGCTGTTGGTCTTACAGGCATGTACTACCATATGTAGCTAGAACAACATGTTTTAAAACTGGCCTGGAGCTGGGTGTGGAGGCACATGTCTGTAATCCCAGCAACTTGAGAGGCTGAGACAGGAGAATTGAAAGTTCAAAGCCAGCCTTAGCTACTTAGCAGGGCCCTAAGCAACTCATGAGACCTAGTCTCTAAATAAGATATTTTTAAAAGGAGTGGAGATGTGGCTTAGTGGTTGAGCACCCCTGGGTGCTTAACATGGCCATGCATGTTATAGTATTGATGTGTCCATGGTAGTCCTAGACTCATTCTGGATCCAGAAGGAGTCACTAAGAACATGATCCATGCCTCATGAGGCTGTTAGGTTGGAAAGAACCGTAGGAGGGAAAATGAGGACGCTGAGCCCAAGGCCTGGGCATGTGGTATAACCTCCTTCTACAAAAACCCACAATCACCCTTTGATGGCTTGCAGATGAGGAAACTGAGTTAACCATTGCCAAGTTTATGCAGCAACATTAGACTCAGAGGCACTAACTGCAAATGCAAAGTCTTCTCTATTCCTTTTAAAAACCAGCACTTTTATACCTGTAATCCCAGCTCCTTGGTAGAGTAAAGCTAGAGGATCCCTAGTTCAATTCCAGCCTGGGCCACTTATCCTGTATCTAAAAATAAGTGACTGAAAGCATCATTTTAAGTCATGAAATATTTCAAACTGATTTTTAAAAAAATAAAGAACATTACATAACATACACCCATTTGCTTAGTAGCCAGCTATAACACGTATTAACATTTCGTTACAATTGTTTTAGATCTTTTTCATTTCTGGTTCTGTATTTCAGGCACTTGGAAAGAATTCCCCCCCCCCCCACACACACACACATCCATCTCTCTCTCTCTCTCTCTTTCTCTCTCTCTCTCTCTCACTCACTCAAATCAGAAGAAGTCATTTAATTTCATCTTATCTAGCATTTCTATGTATTTATAGGAGAAGGAATATCCATTTTAGCTCAATCCATTTTGTTGTCACAACCAGATTTCCAATTTGATGCTGTTTCTGCTAAATCCCAACAGTGTGCCAAGTACAATGTATGCTAGATCCTCATAATAAGCAAAACTCAATCACTTGGTCATCAAGGTTCACTAGAATTGTTTCATGTTCTAGTTTCCAGGAGAATCCATCAAGCAAAATTAGGACTGGATTCCTTCGGTCTTAGAATTTAAGGAATAGCCATTAAAGAATCAAATTTGGGACTATGCCTTATGGTGTTTTTTATACATTGTTTATCAATTTGCAAAGTTGAATAAATCAAATTAGCACCATGGATTTTGTAAAGAATAATAAACAGGAGATTATTAACCCCCCTATATAAAAGATGATAAATTAATGGACTTTCTGTCTTCCATTTAGATTCTATCTGATATTACCCGGAGCCCATTGAGTTCCAAGTGAGGGTTGTTCCTTCCTTCTGAGGTTCTCCTCATCAAAAAGAAGGATCCAGAACCCAATTATAGGTCATGACCCAATGTATATGGGAGGTGAATATTCCTCTCTTACAAATTCATCAGGCATAGTATAAAATGTTTCCCTCCTGGAAGTTTAGCCCTGACTAGTTCCACTGAGGAAATACAACCCTAAAAATGTATGGGTGTGGTTCTTGCCCTTAGAGTGAGATGATAACAATCATGAATATTTTCTAAACTTTTGCTGTGCTAAACGTTTTATAAGCATTCTATCATTTAATATTCACCCACACCTATAAGATAGGCACTATTACTATCTCCAATTTGCAGATGAGGGACTGGGGCAATGCTTGTAAGTGAAGGGACAGGTGCTCTCCCTGATGGTCTTTATTTGCTTGGTCTCCAGAGACTTGCAGGCCAGGTTCAAACTTTCATTTTATTTTATTTTATTTATTTATTTTTTCATTATTTAGAGAATACTTTATTAGTTTCTGTAATCAAACCCACGTAGATAAGACCTTACATATTTAATACAGTGCGTTACCCCTGTACAAATGGAAAAAAATTAAGTTTAACATTTCTAGACCAATATGGCTGTTAATTTCTGTACAATGCCAACTCAACACGGTAAACTGGGATACTTTTCCAAAGTTGACAGCACAGCTAAAGTTTCCAAAAATTCAAATTATCTATATATGTAATATATATATATATATATATATATATATATATATATATATATATATATATATATATAAAGACCAATAATAGCAGTATGTTCTGCATCAGCAGCAGCAACAGCGTTTCCAGGTTCTGCAGTCATCTGAACAGAATCATAGACGCACCCAGCACATCCATTTAAAAAAGGGGGGAAAGTAAAAAAACAAAAACAAAACAAAACCCGAGAAAACAGCAAAGTTCTGTTACTGTTGTGATACCTGGCACCATTTTTTTTTTTTTAATTAGCTTCTCAATCATCATCTGAAAAGAAAACATTCTAGAGTAACATCATTAAAAACAGCTCTGATAAAGCACGGTCACTACCACGTATCATAAAGCAGGTACGAGAGGTTTAACATTCACAGCATATGATACAGTACTGTCCTACATCTACAATACGAGAGGGTACGATTACAAAGGCAATTATTTGAGACTTGATTCTACTTTTCCAGCAGAGGGCCAAAAGGATGGTATGACACAGCTCTGTTTCATTTGATTTTAGCTCTTTCCCTCAACCCTCACTCAGTACCCATTTCCTCTCTGACAGCAGCCTTGGCATTGCTATTTGTTATCTTTCTCCTCCCATAGACTCTGAGTTCCTTGAGCACAGATGTAAAATATATTCATCTTCATCCTCTTCAACTGCCCATGGATCCAAGCACTGGGTAAGTAAAGGAGAGTCATTTTAATTGGGGTAGTTTTAGTTTTGAGTAATGTAAACTCAATTCAAACTAGTTTAGGTGAAAGGTGTTATTTAGGAGCTCAAGTGACTAGGAAAGGCCAGGGTGGTAGCTAAAGATGATTGTCTTTCTGTTCTCATTTTGCTTCTCTGGACTCATAAGCTCTTATGTTCCTCCAAAGATGGATGGACTTAATAATCCACAGGGAGGGAACATGGCTGCTGAATGCTGTCTCCATGGACCTTCCCAACCTGGTCCACTGAGACTATGGTGACCCAACCATCACCATCATGGAAGACTTCCAACCTTATAAAGTCTCCCTGGGGTAGGAAAGAACTCAAGCATGATTTGAGTCATCTCCCTTCTCTCAATGTGATCAGATGGAGATGTTGTGATTGCATGACCAGAACTACATGGTTGGATTCCATGGGAGAAGGAGTAATTCCTCCCAAAGAGGAGGGTGTGTGTGTGTGTGTGTGTGTGTGTGTGTGAATTTGCTGAAAGCCAACATGAGTGTTCAGTCAACAAAAGAATTTGCTTTTCCCATGAAACTCCAATTTAATCTTATTGAACTGAAATGGAAATGGAGCTGTTCATCTCCACCAGGAGAACTGGATTGCATACTGTCTTGGTTCTCGAGAAGTAACTTGGCCCTACCTGAAGCTCATTCTCAGGAAGCCAGTAGAAATACCTGGTTGTGATATCTTGCGCTCCCAGAATTACTATGTCATAAGAACAAGAAGGAAAATATGAGGACCGAAGAGAAACAGCACACAAAGATGTTTTAGTGGGCCATTTCACAATCTTCCCACAGGAAGTCCTGGCTAATCCTATTCTGAGGTTTTACTCGAATAAATGATCCCTTTTTATCGGCACTTCTACTTCTGGCCATGCTGTGCTTCATAAATCAGTGTGTGATTTAATAAGCCACTGCAAACAAAGAACCAACTGCCCTGTGTTTATGACAAAAAGGTAAATAAAGTTAATTTGATGGCTGATAATCACATGCTGGGTCCAGGTGCCAGGAACCACTGGACACTTTCAGATGGGAGAGTGAAGGAGACAGCACGCCTCTGTGGCACAAGCAGGAAACTTTACCTCTGAGGGGAAACAGTCTATGTGTTGGGGAGCCCCAACTCATGGAGGCTGTGGGTTAGGAGGTATGGAAGCAGATTCCTTCCTCTCTCCTTTCTCCCCCACTATCCCCTAGGCACGGAGTGGACTATAACAAAAGAAAGACATGGCCTTTGCCTTCAGAAATCAGTTATTTGGAGAGAGACAAACCCCAAACACTCCCATGTGAACTGACATGAGAATTTTGTAAAGCAAGATGTCAATGGATGGAACCTGATTTTCCCTAGATTGTAGAAGTGTTGTCCTGGGGGTCAGGAGACTGGGGTTCTTGGAAAGTTCAGAACATCTCTGGGCTTTCATTTGCTTGTCGATAAAGTGAACAATGTGAACAAAGTAGAAAACAAATATCATTTGGTACATGGGGCCAATGACAAGCTTCTCTACTTGCTTTGCCATCTCTCAATGTAATTTTTTCTTTTCTTTTTTTTCTTTTTGTGGTGCTGGGGATCGAACCCAGGGCCTTGTGCATGCAAGACCAGCACTCTACCAACGGAGCTATATCCCCAGTCCTATAAGATAATTTTTTAAGACCTGGACAGCCATCAAAAACCAGTATTAATATAAGCCAACTTTGGACTCAGATACTGAATTATGGAGTGCTGAAATAGATTTTAAAAATAGTAATAACAAAAAAGCTTTCAATCATATAGATTCCACTATAATTTGGTCTCATATAGATATTAATATTATTGTTAAGTTTTTTTTTTCAATTTGTCTCATATCTTTTAAAATATTCCCATTTTATGTATATTTTATGGCATACATAATGGTGTAGTTGTATATGCTCATAATTTTTAAATAGATATAAAAATGCAGAGGCATGGACACAATACTGATTTCAGTTTCACTAGTGAGGGACAAACTCAAAACGTTCAGGAACCACTATTCCAGTCTGCACGGACTCAAGCCCTGGCATGTCCTCCCCTGTAAGATGTAAGGAAATATAAGTCTGGCCCTTTAGAGTCACTACATGCTCATTCCCCAGAACCTCTCTATGGTTCTGGAAGGCCTTAATGACAAGGCCTCACACAGAATATATAAGGTTTTTTTGTTTTGTTTTGTTTTAGTATTAGTAATTGAACCCAGGGGCACTCAACCACTGAGCCACATCCCCAGCTCTATTTTAGAGGCAGGGTCTCACTGAGTTGCTTAGTGCCTCACTTTTGCTGAGGCTGGTTTTGAACTCTCAATCTTCCTGCCTCAGCCTCCTGAGCCACTGGGATTACAGACATGCCCAGAATATGGTTTTCAAATAAGGTCTTCACCCAGGCAGGCCAAAAGCCAAGGGTGTCCTTTTAAAACTCCCCAGCTGCAATTTCACACTTTGGAAAACTGCAGACATTGTACCTTCAAAACAGTTTCTAAGGTACTTCAAAGTCAACTGGGAAATTGAATAACCATGTTAAATTTTAGGAAGTCTTCAATCACATCATGAAGTAGAGCGACCTGAACTCTCCACTGAGACTGCATGTTCCTCCTGAAATCCCGATGGCCAAATTGTCTTGTTTGAGTCAAGCAGAAAAGAACTTCCAAATGTATAGTCATAGCAAGGTATGTGTGGTGATACTTTCTCTGTGTTTAGTGCTTGTTATGGTTTAGATATGAGGTGTTCCACCCAAAGCTCATGTGTGAGGCAATCAAGATATTCAGAGGTCAACTGATTGGGTTTTGAGAAACTTAACCTAACCAGTGCATTAATCCACATGAGTGGATTAGCTGGCAGGTGGGTTGTGGTTGGAGATGGTCAGGTGCCCTTGGGGTTTATATTTTATCCTTGTTGAGCAGAGGTCTGTCTCTGCTTCCTGGTGCCACGTCTTGAGAAGATGTCCTCCACCTCACTTTTCCACCATGATGTTCTGCTTCACTTCAGGCCCTGAGGAAAGAAGCCAGCCATCTATGGACTGAAACCTCTAAAACTGTGAGCCACCAAATAAACTTTTCCTCCTCTAAAATTGCACTTGTCAGGCTTTTTGGTCACAGCAGCAAAAAAGCTGACTAAAACAGCACAGCATTCAGTGCTTGGCAGATGGTCATCCCACCATAAATGGTGACTACTGGTACCATTCGTGAGCCAAGCATCCAGAGAGCAGCAAATGGAGATTCCAGAGTGTAGAAATATGGAAATCTGTAGCTAGGGAAGTTAAGAGATCATTCCAGGGATAGAAGAGCAGAAAATAGACTCAGATAAGCCTGGGTCAGCACTAGGGATAATATTTTGTATCTGAAGCACAGAAATCTTTTTAAAATATAATAATATCTATTCCCCCAAATTGCATATCTTCTGATTAGGGAATGAACCTAAGTGAAATGAAAAATAGTAAAAGGATAAACTAAGTTAATAGCCTTTAATAGCAATAGATACAGCCCCAGAGCATGATATCATTCCCAGATGAACCATCAGAAACCATAGCTGAGAAACTCCAAGGACTGATGTGGGAAGTCCTCAAAGCTGCGCCTCTTTTTTTGGTAGTTGATCTATTGTGGCTGTTTCTAATGGAGGTTGTGTCTCATGTGACCCTCAGCACAACTGGCCTCATATCATGAGACTTTTTCTGCTCAGTTCCACAAACATTGATTAAGTACTCACAACATGCCAAGACCTGGGTGGGTGCCAGGAATTCAAGGATAAATAAAATTTGGTTCCTATCCTTGGAAAGGTCATGGTCTAGTTAAGAATACAAACAAAATTCATCATTTCACTATAATATGATATGTGAAATGGAAAGTCAGCTTTAGTATATTCAAACTACTGTCCTATCTATTCTCTCATTTGATCCTGGAAATGACACCGAGAGATGACGAAGACAACCAGCCTCATCACTCTTAAAAACTTGTGTCTTATACAAAGTGTACTGTGTACTCTCCTAAGGTAAAAGTGCTTTCACATAATTAGTTTTAATTAATCACTTGCTGACGGTTTAATGAATGCAGACTTCATGCAGGGGACTGGGTGTGTGCAAAGGTATATGATTTGATTCTAGAATTTTAAACACTTAAAGTGCAGTTGGAAAAAGAGACTATTTGAATAAACACACACAAGGTCCCAGTGCCGAAAGGCAAATGAGTTATAGTTAATAACTAAAAAAAAAATACTATTGGAAATGACTATGTTGTGAGAAACTGCTTGGCTAGGAAACCAGAATTAACCAAGTCTTGTCTGAGGCAGCTACTTTTCTCAATCATGCATTCTTACAGAATGGAATAGAGATGTCCGTAGTGAGTACAGCAAGTAACAAATCCTTTGTCACTGAGCTCACATCTCAGTGCACAGCCCCAGTGAGGTGACTGATCCCAGGCAGAATGTCCTCCCCAAGTTTCCCAACCTGGCCTAGGAAAGAAGCAGGGAAGCTCTGACCTTGACTCAGCTGCAAGTCTTCCCACACCAAAGACAAAAGACAATATTCAAATCAGGAACAAGTCACGGTGGTCACATTCCCACAGTCGCCTAAAAGTTCTGGGAGCACCATCCAGTGCAGTTAGGTAAAGAAACAAGAAGTATAAATATTAGAAATGAGGCAAAATTATCATGATTTACTGTCAGGAAGATTATATTTTTAGAGCACTCAGGAAGCTCATCCCAAAATTTGGGAACTAAACAGAACATCAAAAGGTAGTTCATTTATTAAAGTATATAATATTTTAATACAAGCAATAACCAGTTGAGAAATATAACAAGAAATATCCTATTTAACACAACCAATAAAATATGAAAAACTAAATAAAAAATATGGAAAAATAAAGGATTGAGTAAGATAGCAAGTTTCTTATTTTTGGAAAAAAGGACTTTTTGTGGAAAAGCCAAATATCTCTAAATCAGTGTCTTATTCTGTTTTGTGTTCCTATAATAAAATACCTGCAGCTGAGTACTTTATAAAGAATCCAAGAGCATATGCCAACACCAAATTCTAAAGATGGCCTCATGTTGGATGCCATCATATGGCAGGAATATGTGTGTGTGAGAGAAAATTCATATGGCAAGAGAGGAAGTAAGAGAGCCAGCTGAGAAAGCCTAACTTGCTTTATAACAATCGCATCCAGTGGTAACTAATACAGTCCCATAAGACCTAATACAGGCTTCTAAGAATTATCCCAATCTCTTGAAAAAAAAAATTAATCCATTCCTGAGAGCAGGTCCCTCATGCCCCTTAAATGTCTTATAGGCCATACCACCTCATGACAGCATTACATTGTGGACCAACCTTCACCATGAGGGACAAACCATATTCAAAGCAATTAGTCAATAGAGTTAATGTTACCTCAACAAGACAGCATTCTGTAACAGAAAGAATTTTACAGAACAACTGGAATTCAAAGGAATGAATGCAAAGAAAATTCCCAGGGAGGGGAAAGAGTCAGTACTGAGAGAAGCCCTAATGGACAGTAAAGCCTGTGAATGAATAGAGTCCCATTTTCTTCATCTAGAAAGGATATAAACAGGAGATTCAATGGAATGAAAAAGAGAACCCATGAAGAAAGCCAACACATATGCTTACTTGGAATCTTATAAAGGTGGCATTTCAAACCTGTCAGACAAGTTAGACTAGTCAATAAATTGTGGGAAAACTGACTAGCTATTTGGAAAATTATAAAACTTGATTCTTCCTCTATTTCTCATAGAATAGAGGTAATTCCTAAACAAGACAGATGTTCTAACATTTTTTAAAAACTATATAAGTAGAGAAATAAAATATAATCTCAGAATAGCATAGCAAAGCACACGACCCAAAGCCACAAGGCAAGCATCATAAGTTGTACAACAGAACATCCAAAGCCCAGAACACTGACAATCCCACAGCTGGTTAAGATGTGGAATATCTCATTCATTGGAACTCTCATTCATTGCTGGTGGAAATACAAAATGATGCAGCCACTTTAGAAGACAATTTTCTTACAAAACTAAATATGCTGTTACCACACAATCCAGCGATTGTACTCCTTGGCATTTACCCAAAGGAGTTGAAAACTTATGTCCACATAAAACCCTGCACATGAATGTTTATGCAGCAGCTTATTCATAACTGTAGAAGCTTGGAAGCAACCAAGATGTTCCTTAGTAGATGAATGGAGAAATAAACTCGGGTACATGGAGAAAATGGAATATTATTCATCACTAAAAAGAAAAGAGCTATCAAGCTTTGAAAAGACCAAACTGTGGAAACCATTAAAAGATCAGTGTTTCCTGAGGTGAAAGGGTGGGAAGAGGAAGGAAGGAAGAGCACACAGGATTTCTAGTGTAGTGAAATTTCTCTGTACGATAATATGATAACTACATGTCACTATACATTTGCCCAACCATCTAATGTACAGCAAGAGTGAAATCTAGAAATGCATTAGGTGATGATGATACATCAATACAAGTTCATCAAATACAAAAAAAAAAAAATGTGTCACACTGGTGGGAGATGTTGATAACGGGGAAGACTGCATGGGTAAGGGCAGGATGTACATAGGAATTCTCTGTACCTTCCTCTTCATTTTGCTGTGAATCTAAAACTGCTCTCAAAAAAATAAAGTACTTTAAAAAAAACAGCTAGACTATGCATTTAAAGATAATCAAATGACAAATGTCAAGGTGGGAGGCAACTTTATGTAACATATATTCCTTTAATGTGTAAGTGTTAAATTAAAACATCTAAAAATCTCTTATAAAACTGAAAAACAATCCAGTACAAAAATAAACTATAAATAAAAGTCAGTAGATACAAATTCCCCTTCAGTGTAAAATACTCAATTTATAATCATAAAAATGTACAAGAATAAGATTATAATGTTAGAGCCATCCAGTTTTCAAAAATCGAGCTTGGTACAATGTTTATTGCTATTGAAAACTCATGTTGTTTCATATGTGGTTACTGAGAAAAGAAACTGGTATAACCTCTTTGAAGAAAAATTTAATATGTACATGGCTTTTAATCTGGCAACATATTGCTAGAAAGCTAACCTAAAATATATTTTCACATTAAATACGAGACAGCCAGAGGATGTTTGAATTCCTACCAACTAGAGTGGAAAGGATTGGTTGAATACATAGATGACTCAGTGGAGACTGCAGAAGGGTCATATTTAATAAGGGAGCTAAAATAGCTGCAAAGAGTATTCCAGGTCACCTTCCCAAATGTGCTAAAAAATAATCCACTAATGTATCAAACAGATCCACAACTAACTAAACTTCCAGATATAACAAAGCCCAATACTCTTTTTAAAAATGCTTTTATTAGTGCATAATAGTGGGGTTCATTCTGACATAATCAAACATGCATGGAATTTAATTTGCTCCATTTCAGTCTCCACTGCTTCCTTTTACCCTCCCCCTGTTGCCCTTCCTCTATTCTACTGGTCCTCCTTCTATTTATGTTTTTTTTTAATTGATGCTTTATGGATAGATAAAGGTGGGATTCATATATATATATAGTTTAATTTTGTCTGATTCTTTCTGCATTTCCTCCCTTTTCCTGTCCTTCCACCCTCCCCACCAATTTCCTTCCTCTAATCCTCTGATCGTCCCTCTATTTTTGTGAGATCCATACCCCCCATATTTCACTTAGCATGATGTCTTCCAGTTCCAACTATTTATAGGTACATGATATATATAATTCCATTCTTCTTTATGACTGAGTAAAACTCCATGGAGTATATATGCCACATTTTCTTAATTCATTCATTTGTTGACAGGCACATGGGCTGGTTTCATAACTTTGCAATCATAAATTGCACTGCACTGCTATAAACATTGATGTGCCTTTATCTCTATAGTATGGCGATTATAATTCTTTTTGGATAAATATTTAGGAGTGGGTTAATTGAGTCATATAGTAGTTCTAGTCCCATTCTTTTAAGAATCTCTGTATTGCTTTCCAAAGTGGTTGTACTGGTGTGAAGTCCCCCCAACAATGTACCTTTTCCCCCACATCCTTACCAGCATTTATTATTATTTGTATTCTTGATGATTGCCATTCTAACAGAGTGAAATGGAATCTCAATGTAGTTTTGATTGGCATTTCCCTGATTGCTAGAAATGTTGAACATTTTTCATATATTCATAGGCCATTGGTATTTTGTTTTGAGAAGTATATGTTTATTCATATTGCCCATTTATTGATTGAGTTAATTGATTTTTTGGTGTTCAGTTTTTTTAGTTCTATATATATTCTAGATATTAATCTCCTGTCGAAAGAGTAAGTGGCAAAGATTTTTTCCCATTTTTGTAGGATCTCTATTCAAGTTCTTAATTGTTTTCTTTGCTGTGCAGAAGTTTTTAAAATTTGATTATTATCCCACTTATTGATTCTGGGTTTTATTTCTTGAATATTAGGGGTCTTGTTAAGGAGTTTAGTAGCTGCACCACTATGTTGGAGTGCTGACCTTATTTTCTTCTAGCAGTTGCAAAGTTTCTGGTCTAATTCCTAGATCTTTAATTCACTTTGGTTTGACTTTTGTGCAGGGTGAGCTACAGGAATGGAGTTTCATTCTTCTGCATGTAGATATACAGTATTCCCAGCACCATTTGTTTAAAAGGCCAACATATATTTTTGGTGCCTTTGTCAAGTATCCGATGACTGTACCTATGTGGGTTTGTCTCTGTGTCTTCTATTCTATTTCATTGGTCTTCATGTCTGTTTTAGTGCCGATACCATGCTCATTTTGTTACTATAACTCTGTAGTATAATTTGAGATAAGGTATTGAGATGCCTCCAATTGCACTCTTCTTGCTCAAGATTGGCTTGGCTATTCTGGGTCTTTTATTCTTCCAAATGAATTTTAGAGCTGTTTTTTTTTTTCTAGTTCTGTGAAGAACGTCATTTGTATTTTAGTGGGGATTGCATTGAATGTGTATAATGGTTTTGGTAATGAGGCCATTTAGACAGTATTAATTCTGCCTATCAATATGCAAAGCCCAATATTAAAAGAATACAACAAAATATATGAACATATTCATAATGTTCACCATTCAGTAAAAAGATTAGTATATATATGAAGAAGTAGAAGAATGTGATCTATAATCAGGAGAATAGTATTAAATAGAAACAGATCCAGAAATGATGGAGATGATAAGTTTAGCAGAAAATAATATTAAATAGCTACTAACATAAGTTCCATATGCTCATGGATATAAAAAAATAACATAAATATAATGAGGTGAGCATTGGAAGAATTTATAAAATAAATGGAAATTCTATAAATAAAAATACATATAAAATGAAATTTTCATTGTATGGAATTAATAGCATCCAATAAAATTTGTATTAGATTGGGATTAGATATTGTAGAAGAAAACATCCTGAATTTAAAGACATGAAACTGTCTGAACTGAACATAGAGAACAAAGGTAGGGATACCTGTCGTAAATGCTAAAGAAACCACATTTTAAAAGCCAATAATGACGGTAAGACAAAACACTAAAAGCTACTCACATCTATTGAAGAGCTAACCAGTTCAATAACAAAAGAAAAAGGAAGAAAATGCAATGTGTACTAAAATATTTATACATGAAAGGACATGATAGCTGGGATTTGGTACAAAATATTCTGCATTTGTGGAGTGGGCACAGGAGAGAGGATAAAGAGATGGGGTGATATACACATGAAAAACATTTGCCTTGAGTTGAAACTGGCAATGGAAATATGTAGGTTCATTATACCACTTTTCCTCTATTTTTGTATGTGTTGAAATTTTCCATAATGTTTTAAAAAACAGCATAAGAGTAAAAAGGGGAAATTATGAAGCAGATTATAAATTTATAATATATGTAAGTAACAGTGTTCAGAATACATAGAGTTCCTATAAGCTAATTCTACAAAAACAATACACAAGCTGTAATAGCAGCTTGTCCAGAGGCTAAAGCAAGAGGACCACAAATTCAAGACCAGCCTAGGCAATTTGTGAAGTCCCTGTTTCAAAATGAAATAAAATGGCTGGGATGTAGCTCAGTGAAGGAGTGCTTGCTTTTCTAGTATTCTTGAAGCCCTAGGTTCAACCTCTAGCATGAGAGAGAGAGAGAGAGAAAGAGAGAGAGAGAGACAGACAGACCACCCAATAGAAAGTGAGACAAGATACATGAATAGGTACTTCATATACACATACAGGATATTCAAATGATAAACTGCACACCCAAAAATTATATGCAAATGATAACTAAACTGATTTCATTATTAATTGGGCAAAAAATAATTAAACCAGCCAGGAGCAGTGGTGCAGATACTTAAAAGGCTAAGGCATGATGATTACAAGTTCAAGGTCAGCCTCTGCAACATAACTGAGACCTCATCTCAAAATAAAAAATGAAAAAAAACTAGGGATGTGGACCAATAGTAAAGCACCCTTGGATTCAATCCCCAGGTACCAGAAAAAAAATAAACCATAATGATTATGATAACACACCCACAAGAATCATTGAAATTAAAAAGATTGACCAATATCAAATGATGATGAAGATGTAAACCAAGGGGAATGCTCACATGCTTGGGATAAGCATGTAAATTTGTGGATCTACTTTGGAAAACAGTGTAGCATTGTCAACTAATGCAACACATATACTTACCCAACATTACAGCAACTCTATTCTCATGAATATTCTAGAGGGAAATAAATGTTTGCATGCACCAAGATCCATGAACAAAAATGCTCATAGGTAGCAAAAGAACCCTAAATCCAAAAGAACCCAGGTATCTATCAACAGAAGAATGGAAAAAAACATGATATAATTACTGAATTAAATTTTACAGAGCAGTGGAATGAATTCTGTAAAATGATTATGATAATCCACTCATTAGAACCATTGGAATTAAAAATCATGAATTAAATCACTAATATATACAATAACAGACTTGAATTTCTTGAACATGTTAAGAGAAGCTGGACACACAAAAAATAATACTTTGTTATTACATTTACATAAAGATATAAAACAGGCAAAACAAATATGCAATGATAAGGGTCAGGAAAGTGGTTCTTTCTGAAGAGAAGGGAAGACATGAACAGCGTGTTGGGGTACTGCATTATTTTATTTCTGGACATGAGGTGATGATTTATTGGGTTCACTTTATAAGAATTTGTGTTGTATAGCTGGATTTTGTGCACTTTTCTGTATGCATGTCCACTTCACATTAGACAGTTTAAATATAGACAGGACACTCATTCTCTGATCTATTTATTCCTTCATTCATTCAGTGAGAGTTGACTGCAGTATAGTTGGAGCACCTAGCTTTTAGCAGATTGCAGTGTGAATTTCTCATGGAAAAAATATTTTTGTGAACAGAGCTAGATTTAAAAAAAAAAAAAAAGGTGCTTAGAACTACTTGGTTACTTCGGTTAAGTCTTTATTGTACCATTTATCACTGATTTAGTTTAGTTGACCCATTTTGCCTCTCAGGACTCTGGGGGTCTCTCAAGTAAATCATTTTTCCTTCAGTTCTCTGTGAAAATGCTAATTTATTAATGCAATCAACTGAAGCTGAGCATCTATCACCTGACTCAATGACTTTGCTAAGGACTGGAGCCACTAAAACAACAAACAAAAACATGGTCCCACCCTCCAGGAGCTTCTGGCCTTGCCAACAGCAGAGCCATCACTGTGATCCATCAAGGTGCACACTTTGGTGGATTTATGGTCAGGATGCTGAAAAAGTACCTGTCAGCTAACCCAGACTCACACAGGAAGGCAGCCCAAGGCTGGGACACCTGATCCCACTTTAGGTCTCACCTTGAATGCTGCTCAGTGGGATAGAGTGTCCCAGGCAGGGCTCACAAGACTTCTCCAAGACCTGGGAGCAGGAGAAAGCTTCTGCCAGAAAGACCATCTAGAAGGACCTGAGCAAATGAATGAAAGGGATTTTTATCCGTATTTTTCAGAGTATTGTGGGACATGTAATTGTCTGTGTAGAGAGAATGGTAGTGGAGGTCAGCATACAGAAGAGGGTGGGAGTCCAGAGTATGGAGGGTTGGGGCAGAAGAGCCTTGGTTACTGTGGCAAAGCCAGAAGTCAGCAGACGCTGTGGAGCAAGCTTGGAATCCCAGAGACTCGGGAGACCAAGGCAGGAGGATTGCCGCAGTCTGGCTGGGCACAAAATCACGAGCCACTCACAGCCTTGTAGATTCAAACAGCAATTCTTTATTCCCGAACTCTCACGGCACTCTACACGCACGTTCTGGGAAAATCCCCCTCCACCGGGCTCTGTGGGCTCTGCGTACCAAATACTCTCTGAATCCCGTGAGAACTCAACAGGGGAACTCAAGGAGTGGGCGCCTGAGGCAGCAGGATACGCCCTATTCCCAGCAGGATCCACCCTAAACCTGGAACCACCCTAAACCCGGATCCACCCTGGTCCTTGAGCAGGGTCACCTTTCAACCAAAACTCTGAAACATTCATGCAATGTCACTGCAAATGACCTGGGTCCAAGGCAAGCCCATTTCCACAATGGAGAGTCCTCCCTCTAAGCAACATTGGGTAGGCTGACAAGGAAATTGCCATGCGTCATTCCTACTTGGCTATGGCTCTCAGCAGTGGATCACTAATCAAAGTCAGTCTGAGCCACTTAACCAGATCTTGTCTCAAAATGAAATTTTAAAAAAGTGGTGGTGGGCAGGTGCAGAAAGCTGGGGATGTAACTCAGTGTAGAGCATTTGCCCACCATGGATAAGATAGTGGGTTCAATCCCTAGCACCTCACAAGTCAATATTAACCCAGCAGGAAAGACAACCCACTCCCACTCCACCATGTCCCCAGTTAAGACTTCCAGCTTCCTGGAGTCACCTGCTGGCTGAACAACGCCAGATTAAAGGTCATCACCTAGTGGCAAGTTTGGGAGTATCTGGTTGCAGGTCACCTGATAATCTTTCACCAAAAAGTAAAAATTCTAATTCAATACTCCAAAGATATACAGGCCAACTGGGCATGCGGGTAATTAGGGATGTAAATAAGAAACTTAGTTGCATTTATAGGAAAGTCCAGTAAACAAAGCTAAGGACCTCACTAGAAGGTTCTACTGCTAGATATTTTGGCTTTAAGGAATTAGAGAACCATCACAGTTTCCCTTTGGGCAAGGATCTGTTGATTCTCCTCCTCAAACCATCCCAGGGGCTATCAATCCTCTCAAAGCCCTGAGGGGATGCTTTGCATTTGGCTCTGCAAATGCATGCATTTGCATATAAGTAAATTTCCACATATAAGGCATAAGCAGCAGGTCTTCAGATTACTGAATGTTATAAAATTAAACTGTAAAACTGATGTAGCATTCATCAGTGCAACCAGCAAATAGTCATCAAGATTTACGACAGAAAGCCAGGTAAGGAATATTCTTATAAACGGAGCCATGACTGAGGCCAAGACCCCAGACTCTCTATACCTGGGGGTCTTGGGGGCTTTGCCCATCCAACTCAGCCCATTTGGGATTCCTTGTGGACAATGGCTTGTGGCTTGTGGCTGAGGTTCCATGTTCACCCTCACTTCAAACTAAAGTTAACTTTTTTTTTTTTCAGACTCAAAAAATTAAAGAACAATTTTCATGGGCTCCTAAAAGTATGGGATGCCCTAGGCACCATGCCTCTTGGGCCTGCTGGATAAGTCGGCTCTGTATGTCTGGTTCAAGAACACAGAGCTGTCCTGGTGGTGCTGGGGTCTCAGAAGTGATTGGATGGTATAGGCTCTGATCTCATCAATAAATTAACCCAGTGATGGTTCATAATTTGATGTTATCACTGGGAGGTGATGGAAACTGTAGGAGTGGGACCTAGTTGAAAGAAGTGGGTCCCTGGGGGCATGCTCTCTGGGACTGTATTTTGTCCCCTGCCCCACGCCCCCCTTTCTCTTTCTCTCTGCTTTCTGTTGCCATGAGGGTGATCAACTTCTCTCTACCTTGCCCTTCAACCAAGGTGTTCTGCCTCACCTTAGGCCTGAAGCAATGGAGACGGACAATCATAGACCAAAACCTCTGAAATCTTGAACGAAAACAAATCTTTCCTCCTCTAAGTTTCACAGTGACAAAAATCTGACTAACACACTTCATGTGCTTTGGGGACCCCAGCTAAGGGAGGAGGGGAGAACTGGATAGAGAGAGGTGAGGAAAAGAGGAGTTTCTATAGCATCTTAGTAAAAAATGAAAATTCAAAACATAAGTGTCTACTCAATCCAGCTTCTTCTAGACACTGTGTACTTGTCATGAATAAATAAAGCAACAATCTTCTATTCTTAGAAAGCAAACAAACCTGCTTACAGACAATACCGTACGGCAGATAAGGAAGCCAGGGACCCAGAAATTGCTTCATTCTCTAATAAGTTTCCCTTTAACATCTACTGTCTTAGTTGACTTTAATGCTTACAAGGCACAACTTAGAGTTGCATGAAAACACTTAAATTATGAGAAAAGTAATGAGGAAAGGGATGAAGACCCTCTCTAAAATAGTGAAACTCCTTAGGAAAATTGGAGCCAACTTCTGAAAGCCCAAAGTAGATAGAACCCTTCAGAAAATCTGTGGGATTAACAGTGCCACTGTCCACTGTGTGAAGAGTCCATGTGAAGTGCTGAGGGCTTTCAATAGGACTGAAACTGGTGGAGCTGGTTTCGACCACAGACCCCAATTCTGTGGTATGAGGAAGACCACTGAGGCCTCAGTTCGGGTTCATGGAGAGCAGGATCCAAGCACTGAGAGGGAGGGGCATTCCCAGTATGGGTGGCATCGGGGTGGACAGCAAACAAGTTCCTACAGAAAGATTTGAGATGCTGGGGGTCTGTCTAGTTGGTGCTTAGTATGTGTGACAATAACCTGGGGTGGTCATTGAGTGTGAAGAAAGGAGGTAGAGCGGGCAGGGGTAAGTGGATACCTTGAATGGCTTAGTGTACAGGCTGGGGAAATTATTCAAAACCAGAGACTTTGCAGCCATCCTCCCCTGCTCCCCTCCACCTTCAGTGGTCATCACGGAATGAAATGTATGGTGTGTTTCAGGTAGCCCCCCAAAATATATGTCCACCTCCTGCAACCTGTTTATGTGACTTCATTGGGGAAAGTGGACCTTTGTAGATATAATAATAACTTCAGATCATCCTGGATTGCCCAGGTAGGCCCTAAATCCAATGATAAGTGTCTCTAAAAGAAAGGGAAGAGAACACGTGGACACAGAGGTGAAGAAGGCCACGTGAAGACAGAGACAGAGGCCAGACTGATGGAGTCATAAGTCCAGGGAGCTTGGAGCCACCAGCAGCTAGAAGAGGCAGACAACAATGCTGATTTCAGACTTTTAGCTTCCAGGGTTGGAGAGAATAAATTTATTTTCACTTTTTTCCCCCCTCTCAATGCTGGGGATCAAACCCAGGGCCTCATGTACACTAGGCAAGAACCCTACCACTAGCCACCAAGTTTAAGGTACTTTGTAACAGTAGGATTCTACTTCGCAGCCCAATATGGGAACATTGAACTGTCCTCAAAGCCACCAGATGCTAAAAGTAATTAGGCGGGGGAAGCAGGGAGGTGCAGTGTTGGGGAATTAATATTTCACATAAAGGAAACAGACGGGCTTGGCCTATCAGGAACTGCCAAAGTTGGGCGGCTCATCCCAAGGTCAGTGCTGTTCATGAATCTGGATTGGATCTTCTGACAGTGGCTTAGCCAAATCGCTCCTGGACCCTGCAAGTGTGGGCCATACTGGAATGTGGGGCCTCAGTAAGGACGTGGCTAGAGGTATTTGCAGGGCAAACAGCACTAAGAACAGCTAATTGCTCAAGTGGCCCTTAGTGTTCTTTCTTCTAGTGATTCAGGAAACAGAGCAGTCATTTAGGGACCCCTAGTCACAGAGCCAGGGCTGGGTGCTGGGTATTTTTGCAGCAAGCACAGAACCCTGCATCCAGAACCCTGAACCTGACTATGGGACCAGCCCCAGACCTGGCAAAGGGAAGGGGAAACTGAAGGTTCTGGGAATTCTAATAATGGTGGAGATTTTGACCTTCCATTTGCATTTTCGCTAAACTTGAATTTGAAAAATGAAGATTAACATATGCCTGACCTGGCCTATGTTATCTCTAATCTTGCTCACCCAAACCGTTCAGTCCCCATTTCACAGATGAGGAAATCCAGGCTTAAGGAGTGCTGCTGATGCTCCTACCACACACATCTCAGCTGGGATGTGTTCCCCAGGGATCTGCCTCTGGAGCCCAAGAGCTTTCTCTCGCTGTGCAGAATCCATTCTCCCAGTTACTGAAACTGCTGCTGGCAGCAAACCCTTTTCCCCCATTGCCATAGAACTTTCTACTGCATTATACATCTGCTTGCTTTATAAACTTGAGCATTTGAAACATAACTCACGCTCACATAGATGCCTGAAGCCTTCTTTTCAGCTGAGCTGAGCTCTTATACACGGATACACTCAGGAGTTGTCTGTCTCTGTCTATTTAGTCCCAGGTCTTCACGTTTCAAGAACGAATTTTTTGGTTCTTTTATTTTCTCTTTTCTTTCTTTTTAAATTTCTCAGTCTTACTATGGTTTTCTGAACTTGAGTCTTTATACCTGCCTCCAACAGTTTTACCTCTTTCAAATAGCTATTTTTTAATCTGTTATGTACCACAAAGTTAGATTAGAACCATCTCTAAAATAAGACATTAGACCCCAAGTGAAGGCGCTCACTACCTCTCACAAACAAGTGACAGGAATTCACCTCTAAGCGTCAACTCTGCAACCATTTTTCTTCAGCAAATGCTTCTGTTTTCTACCCTGCTTAACTTTTTGAGTGGGATCTTAAAAGCTGAAATGACTGGATTGGGGATCTCTAAAAAAGTGAAATGTATTAGGAGAACTTACCTTTCCATTAGGTGACTGACTACTGGCATCTGTGACTGAGGTCCTGAGGTCCTAATGAAGATTTCTATCTGTTATGACACAATATCGCCATCTGCTGGCCAAAACATCACAGTAGAATTTTGTGTATCAGATACTTGGTCAGAATGTGAATCAGCTGTCAAACTTTAAACTAAATATGGATTGCAACAATTTGTGTTCCAACCCACAACTTAGTATGACATTTATAGAACTCGTCAACCCAAACATCAACTTCCAATTACAAACTCTTCCTACAGGGAATATGCTTCCATTTAAAAGCAGAAATTACAAGACTAAATCCTTTATTTTTTAATTTTACTTTAGCCTTTACATTTAATAAATATGAATTATGGGAAGAAAATGGATGGATGGATGCATTGTCTGGTAACATAAGTCATGCTGTGTGCTGAGAGGAGATCTGATGTCACAGTATCTCTTTCCCATTTATTGGCTGTGTAAACCTGAGACTCAGTTTCTTCATTTGTAAAATAAAAATAATACCTGAGCCAGGGCTGTAATCCCAGCGACTCAGGAGGCTGAGGCAGGAGGATCACAAATTTGAGAGAAGCCTCAACAACTTAACTAGGCCCTAAGCAACTTGTGAGACCATGTCTCAAAATGGGAAGAAAAGAAATGAGGGAGCTGGGGATGTGGCCCAGTGGTAAAGCACCCCAGGGTTCAATCCCCAATACCAAAAGAAAATAAGAATACCAACCATACAGCACAGTCATGCAAAATAAATAACATAGACATTGTGTGTTTAGCCTCCTTCTATTAAAGCAACAATTATTCTTTTAATGCAAATGCACACATCCACCATACTTCCTGCAGGACTATTATAAGAGAAATATGATTTGAAAGCATAAATTTTATACAAGATTCTGAGAGCAAAAGCATAACTCAGATGGTAGAATAGCTTGGTTTTTTTTTAACTTCATAGTTATTTTTCGCTGAAGCTTATCAAAGGAATAGAAGTCAGTGAAGTAAGGTTATGCTCGTACAAACATACATTTTATTTTGTAAGTGACTTCAACACTTTTATCTGAGGAAGCAGCAAAGAGGTTTGAGTGACTGACCTCTATTAGCTGTCAAACCTGCAAGTCTCCAAGCGTGGCTGTATGTGAGTCTGCTAAGGCAAATACTGTGTTCACAGAGCAGAGATAACTGTTCCCAGTTATCTTTGTTTATCAAATACTCTGACATGAAGTGCCTTCTTCTCAAAGTATTGTAATTGCTTTATTTTGATTTAACAATAGCTCATGATAGTTCCTATTAATGGTGTTAAGAAGGTGATTGCTTGAATCAAACTAAAAGCCTCAAATCCTGGACCTGAATAAGCTACCTGAATCCCCTACTCCTGCCTTGTGGGATTATTGCTAGTGTTAAATAAAGTAATGCACAAAGTGCTTTATCAGTGCCAGCCAGAATATATTTCAGAGCAAAGAATATTACCAGGAATAAAAAATAAGAGGTCCATTCATCCGGAAAATATAACAATCCTAAATGTTTATGTGTCTAATAATTCAAATTATTATTAGATTCAAAATACATAAAATAAAAACTGATTTAACTGGGAGAGAGAAATTTAAAAGTCTACAATTTCAAAACCTCTCTCTCAACAATGGATAGAACAAGTAGAAAGAAAATCAACGATGATATGCAAATTTTGAATAACATCATCAACCAACTTTACCTGACATTTATGAACAAGCCACTCAAGATCTGCATACACATCCTTTTCAAGTGTGCATAGAACATTGACCACATATGCCATATTTTAGATCATAAAACAAGTCTCAACAATTCTGAAAGTGTTCAAGTTATATGAGGCCCATTTTATGACCATAATGAAATTAAAAATTTCTGAAACTCCAAGGATTTTTAAACTAAATTGCACATTTTAGCCCATGAGTCAAAAAAGAAATAAAAGGCAAAACAGAATGTATTTTGAAGTGTATGAAAATAAAAATTTAAAATGTGTGGAGTTCTGCTAAAGCAGTTCTTTGCAGGAAATGTATAGTGCCAAATCTAAATTTTAGGGAAAAAAAAAAAAGAGTGCTTTCCAATCAAAGACTTTTGCTTCTATTTTAGGAAAGTAGAAAAAAAAGAGCAAGTGAAGCCAAGAGGTAAGTAAATCCAAGAAACTAATGAATGTCAGAGTACAAATCAAAGCCAGACATTCAGGCATGCACCTATGATCTCAGGTAGGCTGAAGCAGGAGGTCATGAGTTTAAGGGAAGTCTGGGCCACATCGCAAAACCTCATCTGACCAAAAAAAAAGAAGCAGAGGAAGAAAGAAAGTAATCAGTAAAGGAAATAAGCCCCCCCCCCCCCCACACACAAAAATAGAGTAAAATCAATAAAACCAAAAGCTTTGAGATCAATAAAATTTGTAAATCTCCAGCCAAATTGATCAAGAAGAAAAAAGATACAAATTACCAGAAATTACCAATATCAAGAATGAGACAGATGACATTGCTATAGATTCCACATATACTAAAAGGATAAAAATGGACAATTGTTAACAATTTTATGGCAATTAACATGACAACTTAGATGAAATGGTCAATGTCCCTGAAAACTACAAATTAACAAGACTACTCAGGAAAGAAATAGATAACCTGAATGGCACTGTAACTACAAAAGATATTGAATTTGCAGTTAAAAGCCTTCCCACAAAGACATTTTCTACAACAGATGGTTTTATTGATAAATTCCACCAAAGACTTAAGGAAGAAATAATTCCAAACTTAGGCAAAATCTTCCAGGAAATCAAAGGGGAGAAAATATTTCCCAACTCATTTTATGAAGCCAGCATTCTAAAATCAGACAAAGATATTGTAAGAAACTATAAACCAAAATCCCTTATGGATATAATTTCAAATATTCTTTGTGTTTTAACAATTCAAACCCAATAATCCATAAATCACTGGGGTTTAACCCAGAAGTGTAAGATTGCTTTAATATTTGGAAATCAATCAATGCAATGTATCATGTTAAGATAAAAATATATGATAATCTAATAGATGGAGAAAAAGTATTTAATAAAGTCCAATATCCACTCTTGAATTTTAAAAAGCTTACAGAAAGAACAGGGTTACAAGAGGATTTTATTTAAGCTTTATCAACTTGATAAATCTTGCCTGCCAAAAACCTACGGTTAATATGCTTAGTAGGAAAAAATAAGTCAAATCCTTCTGACTTTCAATACTTTCAAAGATTCAATATTTTCCCTTTAAGAGGATATTATTATTTGGATTTTAAATGTCCCCCATAAGTTTATGTGTTGAAGACTTGGTCCCCAGTGGAGCAATGTTCAAAGGTGGGGCCTTCAGGAGGTGAATAGATCATGAGGACTCTGTCCTCATGAATGAATTAATCCATATATGGATTAATAGGTTAATGGGCTATTAGGAGGTGCTGGAAACTTTATAAGGTGGGTCCTGGTGAGAAGAAGTGGCCATTAGAGATGCTCTTGAAGGGCATATTTTGTTCCCAGCCCCTTCCTCTCTTTCTTTTTCTCCTTCCAAGTCACAACAAGTTTAGCAGCTTCCTCTGCCACACATTCTGTACCATGATGTTTGCCTTGCCATAGATCCAAAGCAAAGGGTTCAAGCAACCATGGGAGCCAAAATAAACCTTTCCTTCTTTTTAAGTTTATTTTCTCAGGTATTTTATCACAGCAACAGAAAGCTAACCAACACAGAGGAAGAACAAGAAAAAGATATCTTCTCTCATCACTTCCAATATCACTTTTGTACTGGATATTCCAGCCAGTACAATAAAGCAAGAAAAAGAAATAAAAGTTATTCAGCTTGAAAAAGAAGAAAGAAAATTATACACAGATGACTTGTCTGATTATGTAGAATACCAGAGGAACCTGCAAAAAGTTGCTAGAATAAATATGTGAATTTGACAAAGTTGAAGGACACAAGACTAATGTACAAAATCAATTTTATTTCTATGAACTAGCAATAAATATCAGAAATTGAAATATTACTTACAATGGGCATCAAAAAACATGAAATACTTTAGAATCAAATGAACCAAATATCTGAAAGTAAAGTTCTGTCCATCCACAGGTGAATGCATAAACAAATGTGATATATGCATGCAATGGAGTAGTTCTCATATATATATATAGTTTATATATATGTAGTTTATATATATATATATATATATATATATATATATATATATATATATATAGAGAGAGAGAGAGAGAGAGAGAGAGAGAGAGCGCTGTTTTAGTCAGCTTTTTTTACTGCTGTGAGTAAAAGACCCAACCAGAACAACTATAGAGGAGGAAAAGTTTATTACAGGGTCACAGTTTCAGAGGTCTCAGTCCATAAAATTCCAGTGCCATTCCTCAGGGGTCCAGGTGAGGCTGAACATCATGGCAGGAGAGGGACTTGGCTCACAGGATGATTAGTAAGCAGAATCTCCACTCTTGAGATACCAAATATATACTCCATAGCCACACCCCCAATGAACCACTTCCTCCAGCCACACCCCACCTGTCTCCAGTTGCCAGTCATAAGGGATTAATTCACTGATCAGGTTAAGGCTATAACCCAATCATTTCTCCTCTGAACTTTCCTGCATTGTCTCACTTGTGAGCTTTTAGAGGACACCTCACATCTAAACCATAACAAGCTATTGATATACATTAGAAAATGGATGAATCTCAAAATAATTATGCTTAGAGAAAGAAGACAAAGGAAAATGAGTACATACCATATGGTGTCATTTATATAAAATTATAGACAATGCAAACTGATCTATAGTGACGGGGTAGGGCAGTAGGAAGGGATTACAAGGAAACACAGCAAAAGCTGTGGTGTTGAAAGATATCTTTATTATCTTGCTTGGCTTCATGGGAGTGTACCTATATCAAGTTTATCAAATAATTTTATTTTAAATATGTATAGTTGTATATAAAGCATATCTCAACAGAGCTGTTTTTAAGATGTGGCATAAAATGAACAGATGCAGGATAGCTAGAAATAGGAATATATAAATACAATCTCTGAGTATCCACAGAAGACTGGATCCATTCCTTACAGATCCCAAAATTTAAGGTTGCCCAAGTCCCCTGTATAAATAGGCATGGTAGTTGCATGTAATCTATGAACATCTTCCCATAGGCTTAAAATCATCTCTAGATTACTTATGACACTTGATACCATGCAAGCACTAGGCAAATAGTTGTTACATTATATTGTTCATGGAATAGTGACCAGGAAAAAAGTCTGTACATGTTCAGGGCAGATGCAATTTTATTTTCCAAATATTTTCCATGTACAGTTGGTTGAATGCATGGATATGGAACCCATGGACATGGAGAGCTGACTGTAGCCTCATTTGAGGGGCAATAGGACTCTTTTGCTTTCCTATTCCAAAAGACTGTCATGTGGATTTCACCAGTTCCTGAAATTACCTCATCATAGCTTCCTTCTTTGGGACTAACGTTATATTCCCATTAAAACATACAGATGAATAATTCTTGTATAACATCAATGTTTTAATACTTCCTGGTGAATTTTCAAATAATTTCCATTTTTCTAAAAGCTGATTGGGGTAAAGAGGTAGAGAGTCCAGGTTATTACCAGGTGTAGTGGACTCTGGTTTTGCCTACCCAATATGCACTTGACTTCTAATAATGAAACCCTAGTTCCCCTTTTAGGATACTGTTCTCTCTAACTCTACATCCATGTGACTTTGGTGGGATTGACCAATGAAATTATGAAGAAACAATAGAATGTGACTTCCAAGGTTAGAACATCAAAGACACTACAACATCTGTCCTGCTGTCCTGAATCACTTGCTCTGGGGAAAGCCAGTCGCCATATCTAGAGGACACTCCAGAGTCCTCTGCTGGGACCCATGATTTCTGTATTGGGTTTAGATGTGTGTGTTACATCGACAGGTGCTGGGGAATCCTGTGTGAGGGTAAGAACTGGAGCAGGGATCTAGTCATGGTACACAGGGGTATGGAAAGAAAAGGGTCAAGAGCCACACATTAAAGGAAGGATGCAAAGAACGCCCAAAAGTCTGAGTTCTTGTCATCTGTCCTTGGAGGCGTACATGGCCCTGCAGGTCTGTGGTCTCCAGCCTTCTCTGCTGCTGTCTCCAGGGCATCTTTCTATCTACTCCCAGGTTGTCTAACCTTCCACCCACTCTGCATCTTCCTACCACGAAGCTCTGCAGGTTGTCTGGCCCTCTCCCAGTCTACCTCTGACATGTTCTTGGAGATCCCTGGGATCTGGGAAGGTTTTTTTGTGTGCTTTTGGGAAAAAAGAATGCAGCCAGACACAGTAGCACACACTTGGAACCCCAGCTTCTCAGGAGGCTGGGGCAGAAGGATTAAAGGTTTGAGGCCACCCTGGGCCATGTAGCAAGACCCTGTCTCAAAATAAAAAAATAAAAGGACTGAGGATGTGGCTCAGGGGTAAAGTGTCATCTGTTCATTCAATCCCTAGTACCAAAAATAAATAAATAAATGAAAATAAGAACGCAAAGGACTGTCTTAGACCTTTTCCTCCCAGACATACATGCTGCCATCTCCATCTCCGTTTTCATAGCGGATTTATCAATAAGATCTCTGGGTAGAGAGAGACAGTTTTGTTAGACTCTTAAATACTACTAAACCTACCTCTCAATCCAGGGAAACCTTTTCAGAGTTCTACCTGTGTCTAACCCCATTACTCATCCCTTTGACTCACTTCTTTTTTTTTTGAATAATCATCAGAAATTTTTACTTATTTTCTCTCCAGTCTGTATTTCTGTATTCATATATATATTTCTTTGAATTCTTTGGTATAGTTCCTGAGGCTCAAACCCAAACGTTTGCAATTTTATACCTCTATATCTCCCAGCTTTTCTCTTTACCAAAGGTTTGAAACTCAGTTGACTCTTTCTTATCTCAACATTTTTGCTGGTTCTTCCCTTTCATGAGGTAAAGCACCTTGTAGGGCTACTTGACTAGTTCTGGCCATGAAATGTGGGTTAAAATTATGAATGTCATGTCCCTGCACCCATGTACAAATCTCCATGTGCTCAGTTTTCCTGTTGTGACTACTGAGGAGGAGGACATACCCACATAATACAGATATATGATAATGGCATGTCCATTAGCCTGAGTCCCTGAGTTACTGTATGAGACAGAATCTGAACTGACCCACATATAGCATGAATGAGAAATAAATTATTTTATGTTAAGCCATTGAGATTTTTGTAATTTTGCTTATTATTATTACAGCTCAGTCTCGCTTATACTGACTAATACCATAGACTGGAATGTTCTTGCAAACTGACAGGATAAGTACCAGGAACACTGTGAGATTCTTGGAAGAAAAAAAAAAAAGAAAAGAAACAAACAAGCAAAACTTGGTTGGTTTTATAAACTATTATTCCATTACAGAGATGTTACATCAAAATATTTAACAACCTGCATGGCATGAGTTCAACTAATGAGAACAAACACCAAACAAATCAGAAAGGACATCAGCTTGTTGACCACACAAAGCTATCTCAGCTGAAGATTCCTGGCATACTGTCAGAACAATGTGAGTATTAAATATCTTGTAAACAGAACAAATGAATGAGCCAGGCAGATTATAAGCAAAACTCATGCACTCTGCTCTTAAAGTTTCCTGAAAACAAAGAACGTGAACTCCAGAGTCTGAATGATTAACTGGATGTATTGCTTTGCTGCTCCTTCTGTCCCTATCCTGAGGGAAAATAAACAAATAAAGCAACTGGATCTCAGCATCTGTAGCTGCTTATCCATTTTAAGACAAAAATCCTTTCTTATCTGTTAACATTTAATCTGCTCAAAATGGGCCATTTATAAATAAATACATTTATGGATAGATTTTAGAATAAATTCCATGTTGTCCAGAATGCCAAATTCCCAGCTCAAATAATCGAGATATTCCTCCAAGGGTGGATAATCAATAGTCTCCTGAGACACTGAATAATAAACTATAAGACTAAGAAGACCTCCTGAATCATCAAAGAAAAATCCAAGAAGGTTCTGGGAGGTTCTAAGGGCTAAGTACATTTTGCTGGGGGCTTATTTGGACATCGTCATCACCAATGCAGTTTGATAATTTTCACTTACTCAGAAGAAATAATTTATAAGGAATCCTATTTCTCTGCCATTGAAAGAAATGAGTTTTCCATAGAGTAACTAGTGAAAGTTTAAGCACTAAGTTTAAATAGATGAATGACTGAAATTATGTGCAAAACTCCTGTGGTTATGTACTTACATTCTGGGCAGAATGTGCGTGCATTTCTAGCTTTGTATGTGTCCCAAGAATATTTTTAGGAGATGAATAACCTCCAAGTTACAAAGACAATTTTCTTACAAAGAAAGGACAACTTCTGACTAATCCAAATGGTAAAATAAAAACTGGAAACAGAAAGATTAGTCTTTAAATCCTGAATGGCCTTGAAGTGTAGTTAAAAGAAAATCAAAGCCTTAGATGGTGAAGTTTTAATGCATTTAAATGAAAATTAAAAGGAAGGATGAAAAAATGCACTAAGTAATCTTTGGTCAAGTCAAAGGATTTGCTTCTCGAAATTCCGGTGTGGATGGGAGGAGGGAGTAGATGGCCTTGGGAAACCCTTCTCCACCAAGTTTGTGAACCTGGGGTAGAGCATGGTAGAGATGTTGTCCTGACACAAGGTTGGGGTAGGCAGGGATGGCGAGATCTCTGGAAAGGAATTTCTGAACTTGGAGGAGACAGTTGCCTCCAAAGGTCCAACTGTTCTTTTACTCACTTTAGAACATCTGGAGAAGACTACTGAAGCCTGAAGAAACCAGTAAGAACTGAGTAAGAAACTCAGGTCAGGAGTCAAGAGAATGCAGGTGCCGGAACAGCTACTAGCGATAAATTTTATCAGAAGACTTTAATCATTAGAAACAAATTCTCAAATTAATTTTTCTTTTCTTTCTTCCATTACCTTTTTCTTTTCTTTTCATTTCTTCCTTTCTTCTTTTCTTTTTCAGCACAGACAATATTGAAGGGGGTGGGTGGATCTTGGATCCCTTTGTAGTTCCTATTTCACTATTTCAAAGCTGTTAACAAGTTGACCATAAACAGCAGGCCTCAACAACCAGCTGGGTCACATTTGACTTGGGAACAAACTCAGTCTTTGGATCATTCTCCTGACGATTTGACCCAGCAAGCTTGCCATGTGATTTTTCGTAAGTATAAGATTTACGATTATAAACTGGAATCAACACTTATAGAGTGAGTCTGAAAGGCAGGACCTGCAGTCTTTTGGGTCACATGCATTGCTGCAAAGATTCTTTCCTCTCTATTGCTAAAAACTGCCCTGACTCCACTCCGTATCCCACACTTGCTCTTTCCTCTTGGCATCTCAGTCCCAGCCCCTCTCTTACTATCTGCTTCAGGTTTTCAAAAAAGCTGAGAAATCTGTTATTGTGAGGAAGATTGAAGAGAGATTGGACCCAGGGATGCTTAACCACTTCCCCAGACCTTTTCTATTTTGAGACAGGGTCTTTTAAAATTGCTGAGGGCCTCCCTTGCTAAGTTGCTAAAGCTGGCTTTGAACTTGAAATCCTCATGCCTCAACCTCCCAAGCCACTGGGATTATAGGCATGCACCACCATGCCCAACTCCTTAAGAGTTTTGATATCTGTCTGAAGAGACACAATTTCTTGGTCACGTTTGCACCTCCAGAACCTAACCCAGTGCCTGGCACATGGTAGATGCTTAGCAAATTCTTGCCAAATGAATGACTCTCAGTAACACAGCACAAACTTTTCAGTGTAAACTCTGTACAAATAAAAATAAAGTGCCTTCATACAAGTTGTGTTTGAATACCTCCATCTTAATCTACTTAAATCCAGATGACCTCTGATTGAAGGGTGAAAGACTTTACATTAAAACAACAGACAGGAGATAGAAATTGAAAAGGCTTGTGGGTCTAAAGTTGAAGGTCATCCTACTTTCCTGAGATGGGATTACACTGCCAAGAAGGCTTCCATAATCCTCAAAGCTGTAAAAGGAAATTTATTTTTTCCTTTGGCTGAGAATAATAGGTGCAGTGTATATGGATCCCAGGTGACATTAATCAGGGAAAGGAGAGGGGACGGTGACAGGGTTTATTCTGGACTTAATTTTCAGGAACATGGTGTCAAAGAAAACACCACTGGTTCAATAACAAAGAGCTTAGGTTACCTTTAAATCAACAATGCAGCACCTGCATGGAACGCAGGCTTTGCCCAGGAGGTTTTATAACCTCCACCAAAAGCAGGTCTTAGAAAAACCTTCCTCCAGGGCTCTGCCCAGCTCCCTCACTTTGGCAGCCATGGTGTTCCATCCTCTGCTCCTCACACAGCTCATGGTCTACTGACAGGGGCAGATGATTATGATCCAGAGTGACTGGCCATATCTTGGAGTGTGGCCCAGGAGTAGGATACCTAGGGAAGGAGGCATGCACAGCGAGCAGGAGCAGGTCAATATATAGGAATGTTTGGGGGTCAACTGGCAGTTTCCCAATCAGAGCACAAGGAGCAGAGGGGTCCTAGACCTCAAAACATGTGTAAGAGCAAGATGGGGACAATAGAGAGTTGGACACACTGGGGAACCCCTGAGGTTCAGTGAGGTCTCTTGAGGGAGAAGCCGTGTGGGACAAGGGTTGGGCTCACTGCTCCCAGGAGATTGCACTCATCTGTCAGTGAGGGAGAGCCAGAGACAAGTTTTAAGAGAAAGAGTTACGTCATGTCGTAGGAAAATTCTGGTGGTCATATGGGGCATAGAAGAAGAGTAAGATTAGGGACAGAAAAACAAGGGAAGTCATCCAAGAGACACAAACAGAGGTCTAGCCAGGACAGTGGCCAGTAGAAATAGAGAGGGGAGGACAGATGTGGGAGCCGCAGGGAACCTGACAGACTTTGTACAATGACGAGCTCTGGAGGCCAAGGGAGGAAGGGAAGGAGGCCAAGGGAGTGTTCAGGTTTCTGACATGAGCCATCTGAATTTTGGTGGCGCTGCTCCACCTCAGAGGAGCAGGGCCAGGAACACAGCGTCTTTGGAAGTGAGGAGTGTGATTTGGTCATTTTGAGTTGAAGCATCTGTGGGGCATCCAGGTACGGATATTCAGTAGGAAGTTGGGGTTCTGAAGACTGTAGCTCAAGAGAGACCCAGCCTGGTGGTGGAAGATATCTGACATCTGTGTTGGTTCTGGTTCCAGGAAGCAGAGCCTGAGAGTCATGTGCAAGTAGCTCACCCCAGAAGCTTCCAGAGGGAACTAGGAAGGGAGTTGGAAGCAGAAGGGGGACATGCAGGGAGCTGTGTGAGTTGGTTTCCAGGGACTGCAAGAGCGAAGTACTACAGATTTTGTAGATTAAACCACAGAATCATATGTTCTTACCTTTCTGGAAAACAGAAATTCAAGTTCAAGGGTTAGCTCCTTCTGAGGGCTATAAGGGGGAATCTTCCACGCCCCTCTCTAGGCTTCTGTGGCTTGCTGCAATCTTTGACATTCCTTGCCTTGCAGATCTATCACTCGAGTCTCTGCCTTCAGAGTCACATGCTCCTCTCCCTGTGTTTGTATCATATATCCAAGCGTCTTCTTTTGATAAGGACACCGGACATCTTGGTTGGGGTACATCTACTCTAATATGACCTCATCTGAATTAACCAACTTATATCTGTATACCAAATGAAGTCATATTCTCAGGATTATAACTAACCCTAAGCAAAGGTGAGATCTAAGCAATGAGCTCTGCAAGGGGTAGCTTCAGCTTCATCCCTGGGGAAACTGGGGGGAAAAGAAATGTCTCCACTTGCCCCAATCTGAACTGGGCTCTATGCTCTGGTACTGATGATCAGCAGCTAGTGGCTTTTGAGCTATGGAAGAATTTTCTGGGCACTTTCAGAGCTGGGTATACTTTTGTGTGGTTAAAAACACTAACAATTTTTTTTTTTTAAGAAATCAATGGGATTGAGAAGAAGCAGTGCCATTGGTCACTATCCTGGTCATTAGAATAGAAGGGCCAGTTTGCCATTCAAAGGGCTGTAAAACCAAAAACCCACATTCCAGTGGCTGGAAGAACAAGTGAGACCCCTAAATGAGAAGGAGAGGTGGGGCAGAGAAACCAGTAACACAGGGGACGAAGACAGTAAAACCTCTAGCAAGATGGAGGTGGGAATAAAGGGTCCCTTTCAAAATAAGGACTGAAAATTCTAGGCTGCATGGTTGTTCTATACAGGCTTCCTGTGCACTGGTAATGGCCTTAGCCCTGAGATGAAGAAAAACAAAGGCTCCTATTCCAATCTGCAGATATCATTCTGGCAGAGTTAGAAAGCTCACATTTTCCAAGGTCGGACGGAGGTGGGGCTACTGAGGAGTTTGAATAATAAATAAATAACACTGAGCACTCTGATGATGAATAAAACTTGAGTCACATTTTAAAAAAAAATAACAAAGTAAAACAAAATTTTCTAGTTTGAAAAACATCTAAAACAAGAAATCTATTTGATGTCTGAATATATTCATCATATCCCCAGGCCTGACTGTCCGACTTCCAATCAAACCACAATGTCTAACAAAATGTTTTCTCTGTAATTTTTTTTTTCAACTCTTCACAGACATCCAGGAGATCAAAGTTACATGAACAAGTATTATTTTTATGTATTTTTTTTCAAAAGGAATCATGCTTCTCAGAATGATTTCCTAAATAAATAATATTCAGGGGACACATCCCCAGCCTATCCATCAAGAGGAGGGGGTCCAAGGAAGGTTAGGGAGCTCCGCCTTTGGAAGGGTCTTAGATGCTGAACCAGCTGAAATAATAGATGTTTCTATTCAGGATCTGTGGGTGTTGGCTCATTACAACCAAGCATGGAATTCCCCCTCGAGACGAATCAAAAGGACACTTGGGTCTAGAACAGTCCAATGGACAACTCAAATAGTATATTGCTTAGGAAGGGCCACCTTGCTGGCCTTCTGTCCTAGTAAGGAAGACAAACAACTGAAATAGTGCTGGCAGTTA
This sequence comes from Marmota flaviventris, assembly GCF_047511675.1. NCBI lineage: Eukaryota > Metazoa > Chordata > Mammalia > Rodentia > Sciuridae > Marmota > Marmota flaviventris. The sequence continues at coordinate 35,652,066 of NC_092512.1, forward strand.
CTATTTAAGAATTTACTTGTCAAGTTGGGGAGGAAGTTATAGAAACAGATGGACAATACCACTTAGGAGATGAAATCTTAAGAGTTCCTGAGGGTTAGGGGGCCCAGTTCCATCCCTCCCTCACTCCATCTGGACTTTGATGTGGGCTGCGACAAAAATACCACTACTTTGTTGCAGAACTGTGGATTTAAAATGTGGCAATTTCACGGAGCATTGTTGACATTTCTCATTCCGTGTCTCAGATGCCATATCTGTCCGAGAATCTTCCTTTTAATTCTCTTTGTGGTAACCAGAAAGCAATATTTATGAAATGAATAGAAGGAAGCATGAATTAGGGACAAGCGGTTGACATCTAATGGAGCATCTCTGCAATCCAAACTCTGGGATTTAATTTTTATAACAATCCTGAATGGATGATCAGAAAGGAACTTAGTCTTTGGTTTGGGAGATACAGAAAAAGAGGAAAAAGTAAACAATAAAAGTAATGAATGACGTACAACAATAGAGAATTAGTTCATTCAACAAACAGTATTTTGTGTGAGGCACTGTCCTGGATGCTGGAGGGAGAGCACCAATGGACAAGATAAACCTGGAAAATAGGTGACAATCATTTAAATGATGATACGGAGAACCTGAGGCCACTTATGGTGAGATACCAAATGAACTGCATTGAAGAATGAGAAGGTAGGGTCAGGGAGGGGAGCTCCCAAAGAAAGAGAACTTAACTTTGGACTTGAAGAATGAGAAGAATTTAAATGAGAAGACTGCATCCTCTTACCATTTAAGTAACATTTATTAAGCACCAACTGTCAGGCATTCCAGCAATAATTAGGCTTTGTCCAGTAAATTATTTTTACTGCAATGCCTGGGAGAGGGGTAGGTGCTAAATAAGTTATCACTTATTGCTCTCCATGTACTGGGAAAAGTTCCAAATGCTTTATAGACTTTTATTTATTTCACCTTCAATTTATAGATGAAGAAATTGAATTATGGAGAGATTAAGTAACTTCCAAAGTCATGAAGTCGTAGCAGAGCTGGGGATTTGAAGCCAGGTAGTTTGGTTCAACAGCTCTGATGGTTGCTTTACCATTTAAAGAATGAGGAATAAAAGAGCTAATTGATGTTCAGGTGCCAGGTGCTGTGCTTTGGGCTTCAGGTATCCAGCATATGACCAGGTTTAATACAAATTAAAACAAACATGAAAGAGCTCTGCTTCAAGTGAAGGATGTCATTTACCTTGGTACCTGAAACAACTGCTTTCCTAGTATCACTAGATCCAAATTCACCTCATTTCATCCTCAGCACTTTGCATGGTAGCTGCCAGCTTTATAGTATTTTGTGCTTATTTATCTTATTCTTTTGCTCCTCTTGGGTCTTGTCACCTGCAGACTATGGACTCCCTCCATCGACCATAAGCTGCATGGAATGCTACTTACTGATGTGTCTCCCTCCAAGGCACCTGAGATGGCATCTTTTACACATCCGGAGCTCCAAGTTGGCTCTTGAATCTTCTCAGCTTAATTTAATTCAGTTTGTGCAAAGCTTTATTAGGTACCTGCTCTGTCTCACATTATTCTGGGTGATCTAAATACAAAAATGAGTAAGATGAGGGTCTCATCTTCAGGGGGGTGTCAGTGCAGAGGGGGGACAGGCCTGTGAAACAGGAATTACCCATCAGTGCCATGAGTGCAGTTAGGTAATATGAGATCCCTCGCTGGGGAGGGCCCAGCTGGGAAGGGCTGGAGTGTAGAGTAGGGAAGTTTTCTCCAGGCACATGACTCCTGTGCTGGGTGGACAGGGGGGAGAGGAGAGGTCAAAAGTCCTGGGAATACTGTGTGCAAAGGTATTGAAGGGCTGGGTGTGGTGGTGCACACCTGTAATCCTAGTGACTCAGGAGACTGAGACAGGAGGATCACAAGTTTGAGGCCAGCCCAAGCAACTTACATTTAAGGCCCTGGGTTCATTCCCTAGCACTAAAAAAAAAAAAAAAGAATTGAAGCATGAAGAAGCTGAGTGTCTAAGAAGCAGAGTTTAGTGCTGGAAAGGGAGGTGCAGGCAAGACCTGAGGGTGAGGAGGTAAGGGCAAGAATCAGAAAACTAAGGTGCCTGAGAGCCAGGTGAGATGTTAACAGGAGAAGTCACCTGTGACCCAAGAACAAGGATACAAATCGCACCTGCTGGGCTTGGGCTGTGTGTTAGGCACAGTTCTACTCATTTTACAGGTATCACATCTCGATCCTCACAAATCTATCAGGTAATAACATCATGCCATCTCCATTTTACAGATGAGGAAACTGAGGGCTACAGAGGACAAGTAATTCCCAAGGCAAATATGTTTTCGGGAAGTCTGACTCCAAAGCCCAACTTTAATGATTTAGCTACTTTTATCCCTAAAATGTTGTATTTCAGATGTTAAAATGCCTCCAAATAGCATGAGGTCTATTGGAGGGAGCAAATACAGCGTAGGAAAAAAATAATAAAGCTATAATAATAGAGATAAACCACACTCAAAATACCAAGGAAGGATATTTGCCAAGGTTTGAATATGGTCTGGCCCTTCTGAAACGCATGTTGAAGTTTGCCCCAACATAACAGTGTAAAGAGGTGATTAGGCCCTTATCAAGGGTTAGTAAGCTAACACCTCAAGGAAGCAGGTTCTTTTCCTGAGAGTTGATTGCTGTAAAATGTGAGGCTGCCCTTTGTTCTGTCTCTTCCACATGCAGCCGCTCGCTCTCCTGCTTTCTGCCAAGAGTAGAAGCAGCACAAGGCCCTCCCAGAGTCAAGCAGATTCCAGCCCCTTGCTCTTGGACTGCAGCCCCCAGAATTATCAGCCAAATATATCTCTATCACCACTATCTCCCCCGACCCCCGCCCCACATGTACCCCTCTGCTCTATCCTAAAGGACTCACCAAGGCCTGACTTGCATTTTCATAGGACTGGTTCTTCATCACCAGTGTTACTTTGGCTCCATGCACCGTCCTGCATCCCCAGCTGCTCACCAAACAAAACCCAACCCACCCTCAAAAGTCTCAATTTAAAGCCAGGTGCAGTGGTGCACGCCTGTAATCCCAGCATCTTGGGAGGCTGAGGCAGGAGGTTTGAGAGTTCAAAGCCAGCCTCAGCAACTTAACAAGATCCTAAGCAACTTAGCAAGACCGTGTCTCGAAATTTTTAAAAAAGGCTCAATTTAAGGACAATCTTGTTACTTTCCCAGGGTGTGTATAGTATGTCTTCACATCTTTCCTTGATGCCCCTCCACCCTTACCACATCTTCCCTGAGGGGCAGGACCAGGTCATGTATATGTCTGGATGCTCCCCAGAACCAGGCCTGACCTAGACCGGGTACTCATTAAATATTTGCTGAACACCTACAGCATTTACTTTTTATTTTCACCCCCTTTATTTTGACAAATCTCTGATCCGAGAAATCTCAGATGAGAATATACTTTATCTTAAAAAGATTCACAGGAAAGGATATTTACAGCTTCTGCCTATATCTTAGTTTAGGAACATAAAAACTCTGTTGGGAAATTCTTCCCGATGTTCCATTTCTAGACATACTGGAAGACAATTTTCTTGTCACGTACAAACTTTGGAAAACAATGGGTGCCCATCCTTGACATAACATTTCTTGGTAGACCTTAGAACTCAGCCCCACAGGGCAGCATGTCTATCAGAGTGCTATCATATCCCCAGCACAGGATTCTTGAAGTGGAAGCCACCATGGTGTGACTGGCTCACACGCAGGGTTTTAGTCCTACTTCCACCCAATCGGTACCTGTTCTTCATTGGAAGATTCTGTTAAATCTACTTTCTCCTCTTGGGGTTCAACAACCTCAGCTCTCCCAGGATGATTTCCAGCCTTCTTCAGTATTTTCAAGTTGAAATAGACCATGGTCTTCTCCAAATAGCCAAAGAGAGACTTTTCAATATATTAAATTGTGTGTGTGTGTGTGCGCGCGTGTGTGTGTTAGAGAGAGAGACAGAGACAGAGTATGGAGATTTCTTTCTTAAGATCAGGTTACAATATAAAAATGTCAAACCCATCTAAATTTTAATGAACATAAGGTAAGCATTTGGAAACCCACTTAAGTACTTGGAATAGCTCTTCCAACAGCTGGGTCCTCCATCATTTTAGCTCCAGGAAATTGATCAAAGACCAAAAATCAGCCCTTTATGTGGTCACCTCAGTCTGGCCCCAAAGCAACAGATGTTGAGAGAGGGAGAGAGCAACGTTTCCCACTGAGCTCAAGCTTGACATTTTTTTCACTTGTTACAGTTATTTCAAGATTCTTAGGTTTGACTTTCCTGGCCCAGACCCAGAGATTGTTCTCTACTTGGATCAAAGCTAGAGTGGTGGGCTTTTTTCGCATTTGTGCATAGTGAAATTTCAGTCACTGCCTACACACACATGCACACGCACACGCACACGATCCTGAACCTCCAAACAATTGGATGTGCCCAGGATGAAGCTCTTTTCAAGCAGAGCTGCCTTGAAACAGCCTTTTCTGATTTGAGAAGAGTAAACACAGTTTTTTGTTTCATCCAGCAGATGGCGCTGTGGACCGTGCTCTGCAGGGCCGTCTAAATGAGATTTGAGGGTTCTGTCAACCCCTAAGAAAAAGGCTTCCCTCCGCCCCCCACCCCCCCCCCCAAAAAAAAGCCTGGAATTAGGGCCAGTTTCCTTTAACACACCTTCCTCTTTTCTGCAATCTTACAAATTTTACTCAACCAGCACACGACTGCGAACGGATCAGAAAATGTGCAAAAACTGTCTCTAGTAATGTATTCATCATTCCGCAGTTATTAAGTGAGCGGCTCCTAGGTGCCAGGCACACTTCTGGGTACTGGGGATGTGAAGGTGGGCAAATGAGATGACTAAATGATGTCATGTCCACACAGAACTTTCTATGGGAGCAGTCAGACAATGAAATCAATAAATAACTCTTCTGTGATATCTATTATCAACAAGTACTCAGAATTTCAAATAAGTTCATTTAGACAGACTGGTCAGGGAAAGTCTCTTGGGGACTGTGGGGGGTGGTAAGCAGAGACCCGAATGATTCTAAACAGGTGGTTCCAACTACAATTGCTATTGGAGTCACCAGGGGACTTAGCCAGACCAGCTGCCCCAGGCTGCAGACTTTACTGGTCAGGGGCAGGTTCAGGCACAGGGTTTGGGACTTTTCTGGGTGATCTAAAAGTGCAGCCGGGGTTGGGCACATTAACTCTGAATATCTAAGTAGGACACCATACTATTTGGTTGGGAAATTATCCTACAACTGAATGGAAAATGCTATTCAGAAGAGTGAAAAGGTGTCAGGGATTCTCTGCTGCTGGCTGAAATCCTGTCATTGCATTGTCAGCCTTAGAGCTCCCTCTGCAAGAAAGTGCTTGTTCCTGAGGAGCAGGGGATACTGTTGCCACTTTCCTTCTGGATTTGGATTCACTCCAGTGGCCTGTGTGGGAGGGGGCACTGTCCTACCATCTCTCTGGGTCAGGAAAGGAGTAGTACCATTGTTCTTCTACCCAGACAAATTCAGGTGACAGCCCTGAGCTGCTACCGAACCCTGTGCTTCTGACCTCGTACCTGATCTCCCTGTCTCTCCCCTTGGGTTCTGGAATTCATCAAGCACTGAAAGAGAAAGGAAGTCCTCATTCTGACCTGGAAAGAGGACACAGGGGACTCTCTGAGCTTGATGGAGTCCAGCCCTGGGCCTTTGTGTATTTTTCCAGGGGCACATGGGTGCCTCTCACTGGTGCCTGAGTGGTGGCAGATGCTGCTGGGCTGCCCCCAAGCATTTCCTGGTTGCTCTTTCAAATAAGCTGGAGCAGGCCTTTTTCCTGGAAGGCGGAACAGGAACAGCTCAGCTCAGTTGTCTTCCTCACACTTGGAAGCACTCAGCAAATCCAGTCTCAGGATCTAGAATGAGGACATATTCTTGAAGGAGAGAACCCTCACTAGTGCCATATCCTTGGAATTTGCCCTGGTCCCCATGACCACAGTTCTCTTTCACTTCACTTTTGATCGTGGAAAATTTAAAACATAAGCAAAGTCAAAAGAATACTAAAGTTGAAACCCAAGGTACCACCGACATCTCCCAGCAGGCTGCCAATCTTACATCTCTCCTTAGAGGGGAAGCCAAGGTGTTGGCAGGCCTGCACTCTGGAGGCTCCCCTGTAGTATTTGTTCCTTGCTGCTTCTGGCTTCAAGAAGCTGCCCACATTCCCTGGTCTTGAGCTCTTCCTCATGACACTCCAGCATGCCGCTCTCGTTGTCACTCCCCCTACTACCCAATCTGTTCTCCTGCTTCCCTGTTGTAAGAGTCCTTGTGATTATATCCCGCCTCCCACGAGATAATTCCAAATAAGCTCCCTGGCACAAAATCCTTAACTGAATCACAGCTGCAAAGTCCCTATTTCTATAGGTAGTAACATATACGTTCAGGGGATTAGGATGTGGATGTCTTTGGGGGGCCATTTTTGATCCTACCATTGGGGAGGAAGGAGCTGCTGGACACTCAGGCTCACAGTCTACATCAGAACTTTCTCCTTTTTGATGGCCTTCCTGGGGTAGATAATGATAGTGACCTACTCCAGAGCTGTCCATTCATTTGAGAGGAGACATCTGGGGACCCGAAAGCAGATAACCTATAACTCTTTTTTCTCCTTTTATGGAAATTCCTTCAAACTGTGAGCATCCATTCATAAATAGCTATTCAACTGCCACCATCACATAGTATTAGTTGGGGACCTCCCTTCTTTGTATGGGTTGTACAGATGTTATATAAATTTGCTATATATCCCTTGAATCTGGGTGACTCAGGTTGTATCAGGTCCAGGCCTTAAGACTCAGGCAACTTTTACTTTCTGACTCAGAACACTTGTGCTAGGGTATCTGAGCCTTTGTCAACAACTACCTTCTGGGAAGAAGTACAGGAAGACGCCCTGAAGTCACAGGTATTTTAGTCACCTTTTTTGCTGCTGGGACTAAATGACCTGACCAGAATGATTTTAGAGAAGGAAATGTTTATTCAGGGGCTCATGGTTTCAGAGATCTCCATCCATAAGAGAACAGGTTCCACTCCTCAGGGCTTGAGGTACAGCAGATGATCATGGCAGAAGATTGTGGCAAAGGAAAGCAACTCACATGATGATGAGAAAGCAGAGAGAGAGAGAGAGATCTCCACTCACCAGATACAAATATATATCCTAAAGCCACGCCCTCAATGCCCACCCCCTCCAGCCACACACTACCTGCCTTCAGTTACCACTCAGTTAATCCCATCAGGCGATTAATTCACTGATTGTCTTAAGGCCCTTGTAACCCAATCATTTCTTCTTTGAACCTTCTTGCATTGTCTCACATGTGAGCTTTTGGGGGACATCTCACATCCAAATCATAACACTGGGAGAGGAACAGGGCAGAACTGAACATAGTGTTCCAGTTTCTCCTACCAGGTCCATGAGCCCGCTGACCTTCCCAACCTGACCAGCTGCTAGCTAAGTACCACAAAATGACCCCAGTGCCCACCAAGGGAGCAGAAGAATCACTCATGCACATCCTCCTTCCTGATCCACAAAACTGTGAGTTATAAGTAAGTGACTGCAGAGTGAAGCTTCTACATCTTGAGGTCATTTGTTACATAGCCATAGCGAAGAGGAACCAACGTTGAAGGTTGCCACATGCTGTGTGCTAGTCACTTTCTAGAGTTTGAGGGTAGAAATTGAGGGGCCCTCCAGCTATAAATTCCAACCAGTTTCTTCATCCAATAGTGTTGACTCTGGACCTCTCCTCTCCACATTGTAGCGAACAGATGAGTTAACTCACCTCTGAAGCTGAAATTATAGAGTTGTTCAAGGTGACAAATGGAAGAACAGCTTTGTAATCTGAGAAAGCCTCTGTCCCAATGCCATAGTTAGTAGTGGTAGTTATAGTAACAGGAGAAATTAAATGGAGAGGAGTCATTCCCTGCTTGTTTTAATATTGTCTCCAAGGGTGGGTGTTATTACAGGTTTGAAGTAATTTGATTTTGCATCATAACTCATTTTCAGTATTAAAGAGAAGAAAAAGACAAGGGGAAAAATTTATTTTTTTTCTCCCTGGGAGTTTGGGAACTAACATGTTACTTGCTAATGTATTATATAATTTGTGGATTATGTAATTTGTGGACAGATTTATTCCCTTCCTGTCCTGGGCTGACCCTCCTCTCTCACTTGCCTTCTCTGGTTCACGGTTGATGTGTGCCCATTACTACACTGTATTTGAAATGTATTCTGTGGTCTACATGTGAGCCTGTGACCACTTATTTGAAGTCAGTTGTCCTTCAGAAAGTTTGACCAAGACTAACACAAATAAAGATTGAAGAGCTGAAGAGAAATGAGGTAACCTCCCTAAGGAAGGCCGGTCTGACAGCCAAGGGATGAACTTGAGCCTTGAAAATAGCCAGCAACAGCAGAGCTAGAAAGCTGCCTTTTGAAGACATTTCTAGTTTAGTCTCATAGAGAAATCTGTAAAAGATTAGAAGCTGGAATTCAAGGACTGTCAGGATCCAAACCCACACAGCCTCTGGGACCCAAGGCCTTTCCTTATAGTATAGGAGTCTATATTCTTGAGCAACTGAGAGAAAGAATACAGGAAAGCACATTTTTCTCTCTTATAGAGTAAGATCTCTATGTCAAATGAATTATTTTGAGTTTTAAGAACCAATTTGGAATTTTCATATGTTTTTGGCCATTCTGAAAAGCTTCCCATGTGGACTAGCCTACCCTAACCAAAAACAGATAAAAATATGTGGGTTTGAAAAAATACAAAGGAGGCCTATCATTTTTGCTTGGCTTCCCTCCAGGACTGTGGCATCTGAGAAGGTTAGAAGAGGTCAGAGTCACCTGGGACATCAGCTTTTCTGTGTCTGAGGTATACCTTCTCATTTATGGGAGTTGCTATAAACATAGGGAAACTGGCTCTCCCAAGGTCAGGACACCATCTTCCAAAGATAGGATGCTTATTTAGAAAGACAGCGGCTATTCTTAGGGATTGACAAAGACATCAAAGATCTGAGCTCCAATCAGGCTTTGGGTCCTGGAGAGAAGAGGAAATTGCCTGGGTCTTGTTACATGGCGGCAATCTCTGTTTAGGCTGAGAAAGGAACAGAAGTGCTCCTTTCTCCCCCACAAAAGTGAACTTTCTCAACACTGAATTCATCGGCACTCACAGATCACACTCCTCAAATTTCCGAGCCCCGAACCATGGCGGCTTGGTGGCCATGGAGCGCAGGAAGCCAAGGGTACATGCCCCAGAGAAGCTCACAGGCATTAACCTAGGCATACCAACCTGAACAGGTGATGGCAGAAGACAGTGGGAATGAGACCCAGAGGCGGAGCCCATCAGAGGCCTGGGGAGGGAGGACAGCAGGAGGAGGCAGGATTAATTGGGGTAGGCAGGCTTGGCTGGACCATTTGGTATGCCTTCAGCAGGTCCCCTGGCCCCTGAGCTAAAGTTTCCTCTCTGGGAGAAAAGGGGTGTCAGCTGCAGGGTCCTTAAGCCTGTTTGAGGACTCCCAGGGAGAAGGCTGTTGGCAGGTCACATTATTAGCATGGGGGAAGAATTGCAAGGAAGGAGTTGGGGCAGCATGAGAAACAATGCAGAAGCCACAGTCAGTCTGGGGCAGGCGGGGCTGACATCTTTCTCTGGTGGGAGGCAAGAGGCAAGTGGTACTGCATGAATACTCAGGGATTCAGCTGGGATTGCTTGGGCACTGTAGGATGCAGTGATCTCAGGTCTCCACAGCATTTTAACCCCCTCAGCTGGCAGACAAGGAAGGGACTTGGGACACAGGTCACAGCTGAGCCGACATGCACTTGAGGCTGAACCTCAAGTTCTTAACAGATGGAACCCTCGGTTCTTAACAGATTCTTCTACAAAACTCAAAATTCTGGATCCTAAGTTTTGCCATTTTCCTAATATTCATGTCCCCATCGGGCCAGATTTCATTCATTAAGACCAATCAAATGTTATGAAATTTGGACTTTGAATTAAGTGATAGGTCTTATTTGCCTTTTTTTCCTTTTCTTTTCTTTTTTTTTGGTAGTGGTGGTTCTGGGGATTGAATCCAGGGCCTTGTGTATGCAAGAAACATCTACCAACTGAGTTATATCCCCAGCCCCTTACCATTTCTTTTTGCAGCTGTTATTCTAAGCTACCAGTCTCCAAAATAAACTTGCTTTTTTGCTTTGAACCAAAATTTTTGCTTGACAGACAGATGAGATATAATCAGTGACCTTTTGGGACTCGAAGCATTCTTTGGCTACATTATGTATTAGCTCACAGGTGCTGCAGAGTTGTAAGATAGATATCAAGAAAGCTGAAGAAGAGAATGCTAAAGGGAATTTTATTTTAGTCCCTAAGTGTCTCTTAAGGCAATCTTCCCATCAACCACACAGCACATCTAGTGTGTGTGTGTGTGTGTGTGTGTGTGTTTGTGTGTGCACGCACATGCACACATCAGAGAGAGAAAGAGACTTTGGAGCTTTGTGTAACTTCAAAACATGCTGTGAATCCTGTATTTGAGCCTCAGAGTTTGCAGTGGACATGCATGTTAGGGTGAGCAGGGAAATAATTCAATCTCACTTTGATTTATTTTGTTAAAAAAGTCTAATTTATTTAGGAAAAACAAAGGTCAAAAAATAAATCTTATCCCCCAGGGCATAATACCTTTTTTCCAAATTCATTACATCTGCTCACTCATAAGATAGTCCCACCCACTGTATTAAAGTAGTGGGAGTTAACAACCATGCCAACACCAACCCTTTAGGAATCAAAGTCATAGAGATGGAAAGGGCCTGGGCCACAAGCTAGTGGCAGAGCAGGGTGGTGCCCAGGCCACCTGTTTTTTTCCTTATTGATGAACATTTTAAAGATAATTATTTTTCCTTCTATTACACAGGTTGTAGGACTTCATGAGGAAAACAGGTCAGAAAATAGAAAAGGAGAGAACAAAAGTCACCCTTAATTCTACCTCTCAATTATTTTTTAACATCAGTCATTGTTTTCCAGATCAAAAGGAAAATTTGTGAGGAAGAAAATAAGTGATTTTTCTAAGTCCAAACTGTAGTAGATACCTGAATTTTGCAATCTTGCATTAATTGCACTGTCATATAGGTCTAGCTTATATTTGGGAATGCAGATGGCTGCCTGTGAAGTATGAGTTGAGTGGCACCAAGCATGTGCCCACTTTCTTCTTTTAGGCCACAATTAAGTCACTTAGGCTAAGTAATCCTGTCTCTACAAGGAAGATCCCTATTAAATACAATTAATTCTATAGGATAAGAAGCCCATTAACACCCACTAACAGAGATGAGTTTCTCAGATTACCTCCCTCTGAACAAGTTTCTGACAGAATGGGATATAAGATACCTGTTAAAACCAGTATTAGGAGTCTTTTCTAAACTCTAACAAGGGTGGTGGCCTCTCTCATAGATATAGGAAGGACGGTTAAGGTTCATTCTGCTGCTGCCAACATTATTGACATTGGTGCCATATCCTTATGATGGATGGATGTATTCTTCAAAGATGGAGATGTCTACCCATCCCACACGCTCTTCCATCCACTGAGAAGTGGAGTTTGTTTTCCTCCCCTTGAATTTAGGCCCAAGCCTATGACTAGATAGACCACTGGAGAATAGTGGAAGTGAATGATACTACATGACCCCCGTAGGCTACATCATAAACAGATCACTGCTTCCATCTCCTGCTCACATGAGTTCCTCCCTCTTCTTCCCCCATTCCCAACCCTCTCAATGGTTGCTTCTGGAATCCAGCCTCCTGGCAATGAGGAAGCCTAAACTAGTCCAATAGCAGAGCTCACATGGAGAGGAACTGAGGCCCTCAGCCAACAGCCAGCCTCCACTACTGGACATGTGAATGGATGAACTTCAGAAAGTCCAGGCCCCCAGGCTTCCAAGCTTCCAGCTAAAGCCCCAGTCACCATGGAGCAGAGACAAGCTAGCTATCTTTACTCTGTCCTACCCAAGTTCCATTATCCTGGAGTATCACAAATGGTCATTTTATGCCACTAAATTTGGGAGATAATTGTCATCCAGCTATAGTCACTGGAACACATTCAGGGATTTGAAGCACAGCAACATCTCCCAACTGAAGGGGAAAAAAAATTATCTAAACCAAGAAAATCAGTGATCATTTTGTAAAAGCATCAGTAGCCCAACTCTCAGCTATGAACCTTGAAATCTAAGAGCCAAGATAAGCACCCCACCCCGTCTCACTTTCTGTATGTCTTTTCTTGACTAATTCCCCACTTCACTGCCACCCCCAACACCCCCCATCGCCACCAAGATTTTCTAGCCAAGGTTGCACAGGACCATATGGAGGTCTCCAAACTGTTACCGTAAAGTCCATCCTTAATCTCCCCTCTTCCTGTATCTCATCAATGGAGAAATGGGAGATTTTTTTGGAATAAGATATGTAGGCATATGGGCTTTCGTGAAAGTTAGCACAGCAGATGTTAAGGTGTATAGTCTCTAGACACATACTCCCAAGAGTGTGAGCTGGCAGCCATGTCTAGTATTTTTAACCCAGCTAAAAGTAATGTATATTCAAGATTTTAAAATAAATCCAAATCACACAGAGTGAGAAGCAAAAATCCTCCACTCCCCTCTTCCTGTCCCCAAGAGTAAGCACCATCAGCACACGGGAGGACCATGGTGTAGCCATCTGGCACAAGCCCAGAGTCAGAACTCCTGGCTTTGAATCCCAGCCTTGCCACTGGCTAGCTTTGTAACTTTGGCCCCCGTTTTCTCGTCTGTAAAATGGGAATAACTTAGTTCAGAGATTTTTTGTGAGACTTAAAAGAGCTCAAGTAGGTGGGGCACCTTAACAGCACGATACAAACAGCCACGATGAGCTAGCCATTCTACTACTGCCTTCTGCCACCACCACCAACACCACCACAACCACCACCATCATCGTCATCCATAATGGGCTTTCTGTAGCCTGGATGAGTCCAGAAATGAACAATATTGGAAGAAATCTAGAATGAATGTGGGTATTCCCAGGCCAGAGGGCAGCACACTTGGGGCCATAGCCACTGTGGGAGGTGCTGCCACATCAGAACTTTTCTCAGGATGGTCCTATCCATCCATTTAGGGTTGCTCATGGCCTAGAAGGATTATTGAACCCCTGGGGCTCCTATTAGGTGTTACAACTCACATTTCCTAGAATAAGAGAGCCAGACATGGCTAAAATTTTTGATACAGAAAAAAAAAATTAGCAAAACCAGACACAGTCCTGACAATTTAAGAAGCCAAACAAATTGTGGAAGAAAATGCATTTACTGGGTTTTCCAGACAATAACTCCCATCATCTCTAGAATTTTATAAGGCTGTGCTTAAACATATATTTAGTGCCCCCTGTTCCTATTCACCATGACCGTTGGAGGTAAGGTTAGCCATGGTGGCATTCAGTGCATGTGATTGACTGACCTGTCTCCACCAACCCAGCAATAGCACCAGAGGTGTAGTCTTCAATCTGGTCTTCTCAATGTGACAGTTCTTGAGAGCAGCCAACCTACCCTCTCTGACAGATAATAGTCTGATCTCATGAGTGGAGCAAGGTTGGTTAGGGACTCAGATTTTGTTTTGTTTTGTTTCATTTTTTTGCATGAGTCTGAATGCTTTTTACTGCAAACAACAAAAAGACCTAATTGAAAATAGCCTGAATGAAAAGAAAAATTCACTATCTTATCTAACCAGAAGCAGAGGGAGGAAATCCCATGGTTGCGAGTTCTAGGAATCACAATGGCTTCAAGAACTTAAAACTTTACCATCGAGGAAAACTTTCCCAGAGTGTACTCCTCCCCGGATTTTACCTTGCATCTCATTGGCCACAGTTATGTTACACAACCATGCCTAACCCAATCACTGGCAGAAGGAGTGGAATTGTGAGGATTATCTTAGACTCATGTCAACATTCACCTGAAGATGAGACCAAATAGGTGGACCTGGGAGAACAGGGAAGGCAAGTATATTGCAGTTAAATGATTCATTTCTCTTTTTTATTCCCAAATGGTGTCTTCAGTGATAAATGCAACTGGATTCAATAGAACTAAATAATGAGGAGGAAACAAAGAAAAAACAAGAATATATAAAATAGAGACTGAAATATCCATACCATGATATCCTCAGGTGGACCCCCAAGCCCGGGTCTAATCCTCAGTTCAGGAAGGTTTCTTCAGAGGTTACCAAGAATGGCTTGAGGGCCAAATGTAGTCTGTGGATATATTCTGTTTGGGTCTTGGCAGTATTGTCGGTTTTTCAGTTGATTGGCTGTTGAAGTAATCCTTTTTCCATTGCTATACCCAAATACCTGAGACTGAGTACAATGGATACACTGAAGTACAGAGGTTCATTTAGTCCACAGTTCTGGAAACTGAAAATCCAAGATTAGGCAGCCATATCTGTTCAGCATCTGGTAAGGGCCCTCCTGGCTATGGCTACAACATGGCAGAGAAGTGGAACTGGGAACAACTGGATGCAGAAGGGGACACATTCATAAATGGCCTCATTTTATAACAACTCACTCTCTTTTTTTTAAAAGAGAGAGAGAGAGAGAGAAAGAGCGAGAGAGAATTTTTTAGTATTTATTTTTTAGTTTTCGGTGGACACAACATCTTTATTTTATTTGTATGTGGTGCTGAGGATCAAACCCAGAGCCGTGCACGCTACCGCTTGAGCCACATCCCAGCCCCAATAACTCACTCTCTTGAGAACTAACTCACTCCACAAGAACAGCTTTAATCTCTTCTAAGAGTGGCATTCTCAGTGACCTCATTATCTTCCACCCGTCCACTAGGCCTCACCTTTCACATAGCCCCAACCTCTGGGGAACACACTCAAACCAGATCCAAACCATAGCAGTTGTCAATTTTGAAAAGTTGAGATAATTGGGCTGGGGATATAGCTCAGTTGGTAGAGTGCTTGTCTTGCATGCATAAGGCCTTGGGTTCAATCCCCAACACCACCAAAAAAAACAAACAAAAAAGTTGAGACCATTTATATTTTTTAAAAAATCTGTACTTCTGGCTTCTTTTAAAAAAGGAAAATCAAAAGACATAGCAACACTGGGCCAGCTTTCCCACCAGACACTTGAGAGAAAGTAAATTTTTTTCTAAACTCCACACTTCTCCATGAGACCTTGCAGCCCTCTTTCCTCAGGTTACCTGCATTGCTCCATTGGACCTTTGAGAGTAGAGTCCAAATTGGACAGTTTCTAAGGTCCCAGGGACAGAAGCCAACCAATTCCTCAGGTAAGCATGGGTGTTGTCACTCTAAGCCTGAACCACACAAAGCAACCACTGTGGGATGTGACACACATCTTCAATCTCACCCTCACTGTAGACCCCTGGAGAGTTCTCCAGGACTGTTTTTATTAAGACTCTCCACACAAAACAGGGGACAGAGACTAGGGAGTGAGCATGTAACCCATGGAGAAAGGGACAAGACGGCCTACAAGTCTTCTGCCACTCAGGGCTAACTTTGCAGAGATAGTTTCCAAAGACGCTTGCCATTCAGGTGAGGCTAAATCTAGTGCAGAAGAAGAATCCACCCCAGCAGTTGTGAGATTAAAGAGAAGAGGAACGCTTTGGAACGCAGACCAGATTTGGAGAACAATTCTCACTCTGAGAACAATTTTACAATCTGCCACTATTTTGAACTCTGATTTTTACTCAACAGTTAAAAGGGGCTTAGATTTAAAGAGATGCTTCCTGCCTTCTGATTCAGCCTTTCTTGGCAGCCATACGTCTTCCGGTCCAAAAATTTCCACCGACTTCAATGAGGGATTAAGAAATTCAGACGAGAATTTTCCAGTCACCTTGCTTTAAATGTGAAACCCTTTCTCCAGAACCAGGTACAGGGGTCCTGGAACAGATGTGCACACGATGGGGCTTATCTGGTTTCCTGTCCATCTACACCCACACACTGCTGGCTCTCAGAAAGGGTTAGATAATGACAGTGACTCAGGAGGCCAAGAATGTGAATTATGTGACACATGATCTGGATCCAGCCCATGTTAGGTTAATGTTCAATCCCCAGAGCAAGACTGAATCGAAGACACCATCTTGCTAAAAAACTGGGGTGGGGGGATTTTGTAACAATTTTGTGTTTGTGAAATAATAACCATCCAATTTGCTGGATAAAGAGACCGAGGAAGAGATTAGACCCAGCTAGCAAACTTGCTTTTGCCCCCTGCAATATGATGCCAACCCATAGTACTTTCTTACTTGCCACCAATCTTCTCCCTACTGTCTACATCAGCATGGTAAAAGATGCGCAATGGAACTGGAGCAGAAAACCAATTTGCCAAGATGATAGCTAAAGCGATTGGAAAACCATAATCCCATTATATGCTTCATTAGGTTCCTCAACTCTAACCGGAAGAGCCATCCCCACTGCATGGAGAGTGGGGACAGCTGCTGCACACTTAGGCCTTGAGAGGAGGGTGGGTAGGGGTATCACAGCTGTTGGCACCTAGTTGCTCAAGGACAGGAAAGAGCAGAGAAACTCCAAGAAGAGCAGAGGCTGGGATACCCAAGGTCAAGCCTCCTTCCGATTATGGAGTTAGCCACCAGAAAGCTCCACCCATGTCTACCCACTCTCCTTAGTCTACATCTCTGAGGTTCATTTGACAAGAGATTCCAGAGCAATGAAGAGCTAGCTTCCAAAGGCAACAACCTGGTTTTGAAACTTCGCATTGCTCTGTGTAATCTTGGGTGATACATTGGACCTCTCTTTACCTTGGTTTCCCTGTCTCTGAAACTGGTATAATAATAGCCCTTGAGAAAGAGAGCAAAAGATGGCTATGAAATCAAAATTAGATAGTATGAGTAAATCTGGGCCCAGCACTGGATATAGGTGCTCAGTCAATGTAAATTTATTTCTATTCCTGGCCCAAACAGCTCATCCCTGAAATGGACTTGAATATGCATGAAAACATGAAATTAACATATAAAATACAAAGTTTATCCAGGAACATGATCAGTAAACAAAAAAGTCAAGTGAGTTTATATCCCTGGCATATCTTAATGTAGCATAGAACTCTACACAAATTACAGAGTCCACGTAAAGTAATTCTACCAGCCTACTGAGGTGATTTCAAAGAGGCCTGGTATTTTTCAATACAAGAGGGATGAAATCAAATCAGAAAAAAACTTAATTTTTTGCTGTTTGTCACATTCCTACTCGTTGCCTATTCCTACAGGTAGAAAAAGATAAGAATAATTTCAAACCAGTATATTTTGCAAGCCAAATACTGTCTATAAATGTTAGGAAGGATAGGATTCCTTCCTATCCTTTAAGCTAGAAATTATGTCCACTTTAAAAGTGAAGGCATTGGAAAAAAAAAGTGAAGGCATTGGGAATTTAGCCAAGTTCACACACTCAACACATGACTGAGCTGGGATCTGACCTTGAATCTGTATGCTTGCAATGGGAAAGACAATGGCACTGGTTGAGTTTTATGGAATGACACGCAAGGCACTGACCTCTAACCCTCATTGCTTCATTTAATCTTTATACCACTGCTGTGTAGCAGGGGCTGCTGTTATGCCCATTTTATAGATGAGAAAAGATTTACAAAGCATCCCAAAGGTCTCATGATCACTGAGAGCAAGAGTCAGGCATCAACCCCAAGTCAAGGGGTTCATGGCCAAGCACTCACCCCTTTACCGTATGATGTCATTTGTCTCAACAGCAGCAAGAGAGATGTGACTGCTCTCAGTACACTCTTCACAATCCCAAGGTTCCTTGACACAGGTGAACAGCCCAGTTTCACCCTTTACACAGAAGAGATTTTGATTTCTTTCTCTGTCTTGCAAATGGGTACTAGCAAGCATTATCTTTTAGGAAAATGTCTTCAAGTTTCTCGAAAGGATTGTGCTCTTAACCTCTCATGACAAACACACTCAAGGTCATGGGAACTGTTGTCTCTAAGAACATGTGGCTAAAAGAGGAACAAGAGGCATCAAATTAGCTTGGATTCTGAAGAGTTTTACCAAGGAAACACTGGAATAGTTTTATATGAACTAATTACAGGACCTCCAAGTCCTGAGAGGTAAGAGCCTTATGGTTACTGCAGGTAAGTCTATCATTTGCAAACCTTACCTCTTTTGATGATGATATCTGCCCTAAGTGAAATAAAAATCTTCTAACCATACAACTTTCTTCCAAAGAAATAGGTGAAATGGGAATTGTGAAAAGCCAGAGTCTTCTCCACAGCCCAGCTCTGCCCCTTAGTAACCCCAATGTTTATGTGGATAAATTAAATCACTTTTTTTGGTGGGGGAATTACCAGGGATTGAACTCAGGGCACTCGACTACTCAACTACTGAGACACTTCCCCAGTCCTATTTTGTATTTTATTTAGAGACAGGGTCTCACTGAGTTGCTTAGCACCTCAGTGCTAAGGCTTTTGCTGAGGCTGGTTTTGAACTCGAGATCCTCCCGCCTCAACCTCCTGAGCTGCTGGGATTACAGGTATAACCACTGTGTCCAGCTTAAGTACTTTTTAATTCTATTGTGAAGGGTGAGCAAGAGAAAGATGTGGCTGTCTTCTAGACACTGCTCTCTGACACTGTGGTCACCAGCATGTGGCTATTTAATTAGAAATTTAGCAAAATGTAAAATTCAGCTTTTCAGCCACATTACAAGTGCTCACAGCCAACTGTGTCTGGTAGTTATCAATATGGATGGTGCAGATCTAGAACCAGGCAGGGCTTGGAGTCAGTACCAATCCATAAAGTTTGCTTGAGAAATCTAAAAGGCCTGGGGCTCAGCTCTTGTGCCCCTTTGTTTTCCCAGAAGCAGATCTGGGGGTAAGGATTCAGATGGGAGCAGTTTACTCAAGAAGTACAGGAGACACTCATAAGGAAATGGCACAAGGAAGTGCTACCAATCAACCTGTTTAAACC
Source organism: Marmota flaviventris (assembly GCF_047511675.1). Lineage (NCBI taxonomy): Eukaryota > Metazoa > Chordata > Mammalia > Rodentia > Sciuridae > Marmota > Marmota flaviventris. Next base: position 35,671,047 of record NC_092512.1, read on the forward strand.
TGTGGAGAAACTGAGAATTATCCCATCCTAGAAGAGAGGGAACGCCCAAGGACTGCTTCCAGGGCCACAAAGTTCCCAGGCCTTCTGGTCTACCTGGGTAGGCAGAGATCTCCTAGGTGGGGCTGAGAGTCAGTGGAGAGGCAGAGATCAGACAGAGCACCCCCTAAGTTGTAAGAGAAATGGTCACTGCACCAACAGCCTCAGAGATGTTGAAGGATCACCTTCTCCCCAGAATTTTGCCTGGAACATTATGCCCATGTCTTTGATCTTGTGTCATTCTGACCAGAAGAGCTCAGGGGATATCAAAAGAGAAGAAAGGAGACAGCACTGAGAACAGAAACTCAAGGATGCTTATCAGGGATGATCCTATACTGCATGAAAGGTCAATCAGTAGGAAAAATAAAGAAATATTGTGCAGCATCTCTGGGGTGCTGCACTCTACATGTTGCGACATGTATCCCAGAACTCATAAGCCGGATCAAACTGCGAGGAACCTGGCAGGTAGCGGTCATGTGTCAAATTCCAAGTGCTCAAATTCCACCCCATCACCCATCTGGACCTGAAAGTCCAGAACATCCTCCTTCCCATGAGATAAATTTGTGCCCAACCTCCTCCAATATATTGAAGTTCTAATACTCCACACCTGTGAACTTGACCCTATTTGTAAGCAGAGTCTTTGCAGATGACCAAGTTGAGATGAAGTCCTTAAGGAGAGCCCTAATCCAATATGACTGTTGTTCTTAAAAGGGGGGAAATTTGGACAGAGGCAGATGCATACAGATGGGAGATGATGTGAAAACAGAGGGAGAATGTCATCTACAAGTTAACAATACCAGAGGCTACCAGAAGGTAAGGAATAAATTATCTCCTCCCTTAGAGAGTCCAACTCTGCCAATACCTTGATATTGGACTTCTAGCCTCCAAAACTGTTTAATTTCTGCTGTTTAAGGCAGGCAGTATATGCAAATTTGTTATGGCAGAACTGGCAAACTAGTATGTCCCTTTAAGGCTCCTCCCTGTTCCCATTAAGTGTCCTTGGGCCCTGTCTTGCTTAGCAGGAGAGCATGCAGGTGAAGAGCTTGGATTCTGAGCTATTTGTCTGGGTTTGCATCCCAGCTGTGCCACGCTCAGCTGGTTGACCTTGGGCAAGTTACTAAATGTCTTCACGATTCAGTTTCCTCAGTCACAAAATGGGGAAAATGATCATACTTAGCTTACAATGTTTCCATAAAAATTAAATGAGTTAAAATGTATGAAGTATTTAGAACAATGCCTGGCAACATACTAATCAACTTAAGTGATAATATGAATAAATCTCAGCTTTGAGGCCCTGGACCAGGAAAACATGAGGTTTGGGGGTTTATGTGCACAGAAGGAGGCCAGGCCTCAGCTGCACAATAGGCCAGGTGTTGAGGGGTAACAGCTGCCTGGGTAAGCTTTCAGGTCTGAGAGGAGATGATAGTTTGGTAATCTTAAAGATGAGTGAGAGCAAGCCTAGATTCTCCCCATGAGCAGCCTCTAAGATAGGGAAGGCCATGCTAGGAAAAGAGAATTCCCTTTGGTCTATTTCTGATTTTAGCCTCAGCTACACCAGGCTCAGATTCATTGGTGAGGTGTCCCTGCTGCCCCTGAAACTACCTAATGCACCTTTCTAATTCCCACCCCTAAGCCCTCCTTCAAGTCAGACCTGCAAATGGGGTGATATTAAACCCAGAGATATGTCCAATTAAAGCAGGTGGGAGCTGAGGATAACTTCCTCAGCCTCCCATCTTTGGGGCAGACCAGGGTGGGTGGCATCAGCTTCTGAGATCCGGGCAGAAGTGGGTCCTCCTGGCCTCTGACAGTGACTGTGAACATTTATTCAATGGATGCTCTTCCTGCTCTGCCTCATGCTTCCCACAGTCTTGTACCTGCCTGCTAGCTTGCATCCAAATCCTTGTCTCAGGCTCTGCTTCTCTAGAAGCCCAAGTTAAGGCAAATGTCAGAAACAAAGATACAAAGGCAGGGCCTATACTTTGGAATGGGGGCATGGAGAATTTGAGAGGCCGGTTTGTTTTACTGGTGTATAAAGATGCCTGACAAGTTGGTGAGAGTTGGGAGTTATTGTCATGGCCAGATCAAACACTGTGTATAGGGTAAAGATTTTGGTTCTGTCCTATAAGCAGAAGCCCATAGGACCAGAGGAGTCATGATGGAAAGTGATCTTCTCAGGTTGCTTCTGGAAAGACAGCTCTGCTAACTCTTTGGAGGGTGAATTAGAAGGACAAGTCTGAGGGAATCAAGAAACATTAGGATGCCAAAGCAGTGCTCCAGATGAGTGCCAAGAAGAACCTAGCCTAGCCGGGCAACCACAAAGAGGGCAGGAGGAATGGACCAAGAAATATTTGGGAGGTGAAAGTCATCTGGAGTGACTAATTCATAACTCATTTCCCAGGACTTTACTGATTTTTGCACTGAGAGTTGTGCAAGCTGAGAAGCACGTTGGTCGCAGGAAAATTGGGAAGGTGGGTCACCCTAAATCCAGCAGAGTAGCAAGCGGTTAAAGGAGATAGAGGCACCAAGAATGAGTTACTTATTTCAGACTTAGGAAATCGTGGGGTTTGCCATCACCTGTGAAAATGAACATAAGAGAAGCTGGTCTTAAAAATGAGACAATGTAGTTGGATGGGACAGATGTAACTGGAGAGGTCTTTAGGAATTACGTGTAGATGTGACAGCAGCATTTGGGATTTATCAAGCAGCAGAAGAAAGAGTGAGAGTAGCAAGATCATGCTGCAAAAGCAATAGGATGACCTTGTGTGACTAGGTGTCCTTTCTTGGTGAGCAAACCATGGACTTCCCTGGAATGCTGATTTTAAAAATTGTGACCATTCCCTGAAATGTTATGAAGCCTACTCATACTGGGAAACAGTGTCCATGATTGTTTAGATTGTATTCACTGATGTAGCTGTTTGTCACCTGCTGGGATGCAGGGACTTGAAGATAGGGAAGGCTTAAAGGCAACTACAAGTAAAGTTGCAAACTCAAATCTCCCTGCCCTGGGGAGCTTACCCTGTGATAGACAGGTGACACCCACTGCCAGAGGGTGATGCGTGCAGACACCAGGAGGAGGGCGGAAAGCTCTGAGGGCAGGGGCCCCTGACGAAAACCAGCAGAAAATGTCCAGCACCAAGCTCAGCAGGGACATCATGGGCCTCTCCACTTGGGTCTTTCTTCATTGATTCACCCAAGGCAGGTTCCAGTGGTTCCGGTTTAAACTCCAGTTTACCTCAGTGCACATTCTCCACAGTAACTGAGCTGAGATTCTTTGCTTGGCTTTCTGGAGACCCATCAGCCAGCCAGGATAAATAATCACAATCAAGGGTTGATATAGTTGATCACTTCCTATTATATACTCTTCTAGACACTTACACATATTAACTCATTTAGCCCAGTCAACTGTCAGAGAAATACTTCCACTATCATCTTCACTTTTATAAATGAAGAAATTGAAGCATAAAGAAATTAGGCAACTTGCCAAAGTCACTTAGCAGTAAGTGGTAGAGCCAGTGTGTGACCCACATGGCAGAACTGGATCCATGGTTAGATACATGTTGAGAGGAAAAGTCAGGAAGTGCCAGATCCAATCCACCTCCAGTCCTCCCCTTCCCAGCCCTGTCCAGCCTGGAGAGCATCCTCTGCTCTTAGCTACAGCTGGACCTTCCCCCACCACCAAGCACCAGTCCTTCCTCTTCTGGGCCACTAGCTGATACCCAGGTGTCCCTGCCTTCTTCAGCCTATTTTTCAGGACCTCCCTGGGTACCTCCTCCTTCCTGCATTTTAAACTAATAAATGAATAGATCAATATCTATTACTCTTTTCCCTCTGAAAGCACATCAGGCCTTTTGAGAAGGAGTCAGGGCACCTGGGCTTGATATAGAGCACTGTCTTTTACTCTGTTTCTGGTTGATTCACTTCTCTGGGTCTCCCTGGCTTCTTGCATCTGAAAAATAAGGTGTTGATTGGATCAGTGAATTCCAATCTATGGCAGAGCAGACTGGAGGGACCAGAACCAGAGGGGTAGGACTTCCTCCAGTAATGTGTTCCAGACTGTCTCTACCACCTTTATCATAATGTTCCTGTCCCACTGCCCACTTCACCCAGGACTTGTCCCTCTAGATGACAGATAGCACAATGGATAGCTTCCATCCCTGTCCCTGAGATTCCAGTGGGACCCTCCTCATTCCACCTCCAGTCTGAATCAATGCTGTAGAAGGCTCTTCCTATGATGGAAACATGGTTCATCTTTTTTAGGGTGTTGGGTGGAAAAAAAGATTGTGAATAACTCATTGTTTCACGTGATCTTAAGATCCATGGCAATGCTTAGCCATGAGTATTCTTATGAGACCATGATTTCTATTAAACACTAGTGTGAACAGTTAAGTCACCTCCCTATAATTTACTTTGCAGAGCATAGGAAAAGATAATGCATCCCCAAAGGGTGGAAGTGGAGACAGAGTATGCTACTGGGTCATGTTATGAATCACAGTCATAACTGAGTCATCTAGAATCAATATCATAGGTTGCCCTGGAGTCGTGTGGGATGGGAGATGAGGGTCGCTTTTCCAATCCTAGTGTGAAGATGTCTCAAGACTCATGTGATAACCCAAAGCTCCTCTATCCAGGATGTCTGCCCAGACCACTGTCTCCAGAGATTCTTCCTTCTTTCTACCACCATAAGATCAACTCTCCTTCTCTCTATTGCTGTGGATTACCAACTACTCAGGTCAAATGCATAAGCATTTATTAAGTGTTCACTGAGCCTGGAATTGGGCCAGATGGGAAGCCAAGGAAAAAAACAAATAAGTTTCAGGTCCTGATCTCAGGAAGCTCACAGCCCACCCTTCTGACCCCCAGCAACACAATTCTGAAGGTCTAAACAGAAAAGGAGACCCCATGTTCATTATTCACATATGTCAAAGATTTTTCAGAGGTAGAGGTGATGAGGGCACCAGGATTCTGTCTCATTACCCAATGGAGTACAGGCCAAGACTGCTTGTCCTCTGCCCCCCATTTCTGATCTGCCCAGGTCTAACACTCCATCCCTGTGCAGTGGCCCAGGCAATGATCTATTTCCTGGTTTGGACCATTGTGGGTAGACCAGAACTCCTCTCACTCTTGGGCGAACTCAGAGTACAGGCTTCCATGTTCATGGAAAGATAAACATCCCAGTTTCACGCTCCTGCCTAAACTATCTCCCTACAAAACTGCTAACACAACAGGGTTTTCCTATTACCATAGCAACCCCAGTGTGTAAAAGGCAGGCTCCAGAGAGAAGAGGATCTGAGATGCAGAGAAACCCGAAGTTCAAAGTGAAACATGGGAAGAGAGGAGTAGGCAGATGGGGCTGGCCACAGGCCTGACCCTGCCGGGATGGCCTGGGGTCTCCACCTGGCCTGACCTGGCCCCAAGAGTGGGACAGTCTGTGGTTTCTTCTGCTGCTTTATTTGCCTGTAGAACTATAGTGTTGGGGAAGTCCCAGAATAGGGACACTGCCCCAGTTTTCATTTAATTGTCGTGAGGACTTTCTACTTATTTCCTTCTTCTTCTCTTCTTTCTCCTCCGCCTCCTCCTCCCTCTTTCCAGGAGATCTAGAGTAAGATACTTTTGTTGCAAATGATGTCATTCTGTGGCTCAGTTTGAAAGAGACACGGTGCAAACAAAGCTGCATGTGACATGAGAATGAAAGCAAAGAATGGAAAGGAAGAGCCACACACCCAAGGCCTCAAGCCCTTTGTCCCTCTTGGTCAGCACAGAAATCCTTGGGTCTCTGTCCCTTCCAGGTCACAAGCCCAAGGATACAAAGAGTTTCCATTCAAGCTTCAAAAACAACAACAACAATAAAAGCTACAACCTAAATCAGCCTTCCTGCCAAGTGATCTGCATCTACATGAAATGAAACCACAACAGACCAAGCTAAGGGGCCTGGAGAAAAAACACATCTGACATCACACACTCCAAGTGTGCCTGATCTTGAGCTAAAAGGTTTGCCGCAGAAGTAACCTTCCCAGGGTGCCTGCACCAAGGAGGTAGCAGGCTTCCTGCTCTCAGGCCAGTGTGTAGAATAGGTTCTCATTCCTAAGACTGGGAGCATCACTAAACTTTGAGAAAGCATCGCATTGTTTAACTTTATGTGCATGTGCTAAAACATTTATACCTTTAAGCAACACAGGAGGTGACACTTAACTCGTGTGTGTGTGTGTGTGTGTGTGTGTGTGTGTGTGTGTGTGTTTATGCCCACATGTATTCTCCTAGTCATCAGAGCAGGGACTTACTTAGCATAATGGACTTAAGTTTCAGTAGTAGCTAACAGCAGAGTGCTGGGAACACAATGTTTCTCACCTCTGGGCCTTTGCACATGCTGTTCCCTCTCCCTGGAGCATCTGTCCACACTTTCCTCTTTTGCTAACTTGTAGCATCCACCAGTAGGACTCTAAAACATCCTCATATCAGAAGCTTCTTTGGTACCCCAGGCTTGGTTCAGAGCACCTTCTGAAAGGAGGCTCCATAATAGCTAGGACATATTTGCCTATGATTTGACTCTGGTCTCACTGGTGGAGGCAGGTACATCTGTTAGGATATGGAAGACCGGGTGGAGCATTTCCATGTAAAAAGCAATGCTACAACCACTGTCCCTTATTCACACTTGCTGTGGGTGGTAGGTGCCGGCCAGGGGGTTTGGTATCTCATTGAAATCGTCCCACAGGTAAGCATTTATGTCCCCAGCTTACAAATAATGTAACTGAGGCTCAGAGAAGGAAAGAAACTTCCCTAAGTCAAATACCTATTCAATGGAAAGCAGGTTTTCAAAGGATTTGAAAAGCTTGTGCCTTAAACATGGTGCTCGGTGGCTTTCCCTCACATGTTCCCTGGGCTTCAGGCAGTATTTTCTGAGTCCATGCAAGTTGATGAAGCAATGTGGCCATCTTGTGTTTCCTTTAGTAAGTCTTGGCCAAAACCCTGGCAGCAAAAAAGCAAGCACTCAATTCTGAAGAGCCAACACCAGGATGGGACTGGTCCATGCAAAGGCCTGGGAGATGAACCTTAGGCAAGTGCACCCTCTGCTCAGAGCTGGTCAGCATTTCTAAGTCATGCCCTGCTGGTTCCTATCCAAAATGTATATAGTCCTGAATTCTGGAAGCTCTGCCTTGGGTTTAATTCCCACACAGTCTCCTTTTTCTGACTCCTAAGGTTTAAAATTCATCTTCCCTTATTTGAAGTTGCATTTCTAATGAGGATGCCTGAAAGATGACTTTAAAATATCAGACACCATCAGTCATGAAAAAGCAAAGGGGGCTGGCCAACACGCCAGCTGTGCACAGCTGGGGAAGTTGCTGCCGTTTCCTACTTAATGCAGTGGAGGAAAGTCACTCTGAGAGATGCCTTTGTTGTTCTGCAGCCCAAGCCCATTCTAACCCACCGTGAGGTGACAACCACAGGCAACTTGGCCTTGGCACAGATTCATCACCTCAAGAAAACAGGAAACCAAGTCCAATAACTGCAAGAAATAAGTTCCACTAACAACCTGAATGAGCTGCAAAGAGGCCCCTGACCTCGAGATGAGACCACAGTTCTTGCTGACACTTTGAACTCAGTCTGTGGGATCCTGAGCAGGAAACCCAGCTGGGCCATGCCCAAACTTCTGATCTATGGAAGTTCTGAGATGCTAAGTAGATTATTTTCAGCTGCTAACTTTGTGTCATTTGTTATACAACATAGAAACTACAGTGATTAGTGTTCCTTCTTGTCTTTTTCCTGCTTCCCTACAGGGACAGACAGTGCTCTGAGAAGACCACGAAGCTGGACACAAAGGCACAAAGGCACACCAGTAATTCTAGCAGCTGGGGACGCTGAGTCAGGAGGATTGGGAGTTCAAAGCCAGCCTCAGCAACTCAGCAAGGGCCTTAGTAAGTTCCTGTCTCAAAATAAAAATAATAAAAAACATTTGGGAATGTGGCCCAGTGATTAAGCTCCCCTGGATTCAATCCCTGGAACTGAAGAGAGAGAGAGAGAGAGAGAGAGAGAGAGAATGAACATGCTATGGGAAGAGATACTGAGGCAGCTCTCCCAACTTTGGATGCTTGGAGTCCTCCGCATGTTGGAAATGGTTCTCTTACATTCAGAGGCTCCATCAGGATCTGACACCATGGCTGGCTCTTCCACAGTCCCCCACCATCAGGCTGCCACATGCCTTAACTGATAGGTCTGGGAGGCCTGGGGTATGTGTGTCCCGGAACAGCTGCAAGGAAACATTCAGAGGGAAAGATTCCTCTACCTTCCAGCATGGCAGACTCTCTCCTTAAAAATTAAAGATGAGGGGTTGGGGTTGTGGCTCAGTGGTAGAGTGCTTGCCTAGCATGTGTGAGACACGGGGTTTGATTCTCAGCACTGCATATAAATAAGTAAAGGTCCATTAACAACTAAAAGAAAAAAAAATTAAAAATAAAGATGAACATTTGGTAGACATCCCAAGTCCTTGAGAAGAAATGATAATGTGGTCACCTGAACTGTGCATCTAACTATCTAACTGGGGAGAGGGAAGGAGTTAGGGGCATAGTGATAAGAAGAAGATTCAAAACTGCATCAAGGTGTGAGTTGGGGAGACAGCGAGGTGGCCCAGGTGCTAATGGACAAAGGGTAGGACAAGAGGGTTGACTCCATGATGAGTGGATTCTAAGCCAGGGTAGACTAATTCTGGGTATTCTCATTAGTTCCCTCCCTCCTTTTCACCTCCATGCTCTGTTCCTAGTAGTGACTTTTATAACTTTTAAGTCCTTCCTTTTCCTTGTCCTCCCCAGCCAGTAGATAGAGAATATAGGTGCCCTGTCCAGGGTATTTGCACATGTGTAGAAAAGTGGGGGAAGTCCAGAGGTCTTCAGGACCCTGAAGAATGAAATAATGGATGGTGGGCTTCCAGACACAGAATGGAGGAGGCTGTGGGTGTGGGGGGTGGGCAAGCAGACAGTAAGTTTTCAGGAGTTCACATGTTGACAGCTGTCCATTTGACTACTGGTTAGGATCAAATATTCTAGGACATCAAGAGAACTTCCATTTTTACTCCCCTAACTTTATAGAGAATCAAGGTCTGCCAAGGTTAAAGTAATATGTCTAAAGCTCCTCATTTCTTCTTTCCTTAGAGGCAGGGCGTGGTCTAGAATGAAGCCCTTTGGCCCCTGAGAAGGGCCTACTGACCCACATATTCCATTGTTACATTGTCACCAGCATGAATGGATGTAGAAGGAATCCAGAAAGGTCAAGTCTCAGAAGAGAAAGAGAAACCAAATGAGGTCACCTACTGGTCTGGCTGCAGTTGGAGGCCCCCAAGGGAGACAAAAGGAAGGTCACACCAAATGAAGGGCTCTCAGGAGGGGAGGTGTGAACAGCAAGCAGAGGGGGCAGGCCAGTAAGACAGTGTTATTGCTGCCCACACCTACGCCTGGCTCACCTTGAGCTCCACCCAACAGGTGCAGCAGCCTCTTCATGGACCTCCTGCCTCCCATCTCCATTCTGTCTTCACACTACTGCTAGATGGCTCTTTCTTTCCTTCTTTCTTTCTTCATTTATGGTGCTGGGATTGAACTCAGGGCCTCATGTCTGCCAGGCAAGCACTCTACCACTGAGTCACATCCCCAGCCCATTAGAAGGATCTTTCTAAAAAAGAAATCATCTCCCTCTGCTTTTCTGATTGCCATGGCCTGAGCTACTTTCCTCCTCCACACCATTGCACCATGATGTTCTGCCTCACCTTGGGCCCAGAGCTATAGAATCATCCACCTATGGACTGAGACCTCTGAAATGGAGCCTGGATTAGGATCAACATAAACACTGATCAGTTCTGGCTCCAGGATTCATTCTCTTCAAGACAGTGGAAGACCCAGGGACACATCACTTGAGGAATTGCTCTGTCAGCATGTCGTTGGGGGCTCAGGTACAGCTCCTCTGCAGCCTGGCTTTCAAGAGAGTAAGAAGGAGACTTGGAGAGAGGCCAATAGAGTTCACCCTCTCCCCAAGGAGGGGGTGGACACTGTATGATGTGTCACCCATCACTAATGCTACATTGCTCTTTTACTCTTTAGCATGACTGGGGACATCACACTGGCCCAGACAGGACCCATCTGACAGTCTCTATTTTCCATGAAGCTATGGACAGTGTACATGAAGAAGTATCTTATATTACAATATAGCAAGTATGAAGCATTGAACCCTTATATCTTACATCTCTACCTTGGTCCCCAGTATCCCAGCCAGGTTCAGCATCAGGGGCAGTGGAACCAGCTATCCCTCAACATCTGCACCCTGGAGCCTGCAGACCAAGGGTCTCACTAATGCATGACTGTGGGTAGCAAGACCACACTGGTGCAGCTTCCGCACAGACTTCCTACCGCCAGTCCTTAGGCATGAACTTCAAGGGAACTTGCTGGCTAAGACCTGATTTCAGAAATATGCAGCTCCACATAGAAAGGGGATTTACTTGGGAATAAAAGTGACCAAATTTATGTTAGGTAAAGAGTGGGGGAAGATCCCTCTAATCACACTTCTAATCCTACTTCTCCTCCCTTCGTAGATACCGTACCACACTGGGATCTTTGCTGATCTTAGAACACACTAACCATGCTCCTCCTCAAGATGTTTAAGGGCTACTCCTTTGGACTGAACAGCTCTAGCCCTGTATATTAGTCAGGGTTCTCCAGAAAAACAGAGCCAATAGGATATATTTGGCTATATAAGAGGAGATTGATTATAAAATTTGGTTCATGTGACTTTGGAGGCTAAAGAAGTCCCACCATATGCCATCTGCATATAGAGAACCAGGAGACCTGGTGATGTCATTTAGTCCAAGTCTGAAGTCCTAAGAACCAAGGGCTGATGATGTGAACTCCCAGTCAAAGGTCCAAGACCCAGGAGCTCTGATGTCCAGAGGCAGAAGAAGATGGATGTCCCAGCTCAAACTGAGAGAATATTCACCCTTCATCTGCCTTTTTGTTCTCTTGGGATTAGATGATATGTGCCCTCATTGCTAAAGTTGGATCATTTTTACAGTCTACTGACTCAAATAATAATATCTTCTGGAAACACACTCACAGATGCACCCAGAAATAACATCCTATTAGTTATCTGAGCATCACTCAGCCCAGTCAAGTTGACACATGAAACAACTGTCACATCCAGGCGTCCAAATGGCATGCCACCTCACCTCACTCACATCTTAACTCAGTGTCATCACACAGTGAGGCCATCCCTAACCACCGAATTTTAAGTTGTCACATCCCACATAACACTCTCCATTTGTCTTTCCTGCTTTGTTTTTCTTCTAGGCATTCATCTAACATAAATTACAATTTGTTTGTCTCCACCTCCCATTCCATGAAGCTCCGTGAAGACTGCTTTGTTCTCTAACTGTATAACTAACATCTAGAACACCTAACAGCTACTCAAAAACTTTCGATGATTGATGGAGTGATTGATTAGACAAGTAGACCTTTACATCCCCAGCACAATGTCTGGCCCAGAGCAAAAGATCTACATGTGAGTTGAACCAATGAACAAATAAATGGCTGACTGAGCTCTAAAGGACAGATGGGGAACATGGAGTGAGAAAAACCATGGCAGCAGGAAAAGAGTGAGCCGCCCAGTGCCCCGAGGCGCCACACCCACAGATCTCACCTTCAGAATATTGCATCTCTGAGAGTGTTAGAGGGCCCCATCCAGCTGCTCTCCACAGAAATCACTAGCCCGGTGACCCAGCCAGGGGCTCCGGGCCTCAGCATTCGAGTAGGACGCCTGGGGTTGGAGCAGGACCCAAAGCTGGAAGTTCTAGCCCCCGCAAAGCTCGCAAAGCTTGTTGGGTGCCTTAGCAGAATACCTATCAACACATCTGTAGATCACCAAGACTTCACTCTGCTCCCATGCAGGTCACTCAGCTGCTACCTACCCACAGTACAACGCCATCAAGGGGCTCCCCCACCTCACCAGGCTCCCCCCACCTCACCAGGCTCCCCCCACCTCACCAGGCTCCTCCCACCTCACCAGGCTCCCTCCACCTCAACAGACACCCCAGCGCTGAAAGTAGACCGCTGCCATCTTGGCTGAACATTTTCGCCATATTAGCTGAAGGCAGTTCCTAGGTCCGATCTCTAGCGGCCAGGTACCAGGTTTCCAACCTTCCTCCCTCCCCAGCAGCGGTAACCCAACACAGTAGCTGCCCAACACAGGTGTGCAGTGCAACCAGGGAGCTGCCCACGGAAGCGGGGTGAGAGTTTCCTCAATTGGGAACTGCTAGGGAAGGGGGAGATGGGGCTAAAGTTTGGAGCCTAACAGACCAGGAACTGGGAAATCTCCAGGCAAGAGAGGGAGATAGTACCAGGCACTCAAGTCATATGAGCGGTCCCAAAAAGAGACCCGTGAGGTGCAGTCTTTCTGCAGGGATTGGCAGGTGCCAATCCCCACATCCAGGCGCCCTGCACCAGGACCAGTCTTCCCACCCTGGTTACCTCCACCATCCGGAGGGCAGAGACACCAGCTTACAACAGACAACCCCACCTATTGGATGAGAAGAGAAGCAGGAAAGATATGGAACTCTAAAGCTAGCTACAACCCTGGTTTCTTCCTTTGAGGTTTTTTGTTTGTTTGTTTTTTCTCTTCTACCCCACTATCCTCCAGCCCTCACATCCCCAACATATATGAAACCAAGAACTTTGCATGAAATAGGACTTTGAGGACTGAGTCAGCTGAATAATATAATATAGAGGTGTTGTATATGCCCTTTTTTCCTTTTTATTCTTTCTTTTTTCTTTCCCTTTCCAAATTTGACTGTATTTTTCTAAATACATATGTGTGTTTGTTTTATGTACTCTAAAGTCATCCCTCATACTTGCCTACCCTAAATTACTTCCTGTCTATTCTCTTGCTACTAACCCTCTTCATTAGATTTCTCCTTCTATATCCTCACATCCTACCTCCTCAGCATATCCTACCTCCTACGCCCCACCCCCAGTTTATTGTCCACCGTCGGAAACTATAAACCTTTTTACAAAACTCTGATTATATTTTAGGTAATAATTGAATCCAACATTTCTGTACATTGAGACTAAACTGTAAACATCTTAATAACAACACATTGTTCATAGGTAGTATATTGTTGATATTGGGATCTGTTAACATTGTCCTTCCCCACAAAGGAGAGATCTTAGAACCCTACAAGAGCACTACAAACCTATAGGGTAAAAACAATAACAATCTAGACCCACAGAGCTGGAAAGGAAAACACATGAGCAACATAAAAATACAAGGGAAGAAAGTTCCCCAAACAAATCAAGACACCACAACATTAGAATCACTGGCAGCCACAGCAGAAGAAATGATAGAGAAGGAGTTTAGGATGTACATGGTTAAAATGTTCTGTGAAATCAAGGAAGATATAAGAGAGCAAATACAGGCAGTGAAAGATCCATTCAACGAGGAGCTACATAAACAAATACAGGAAGCAAAAGATCACCTCAATAGGAAGATAGGGGTTTAAAAAAAAAAAAACCAAACAGAAATCCTTGAAATGAAAGAAATAATAAACCAAATTAAAAGCTCAAATGAAAGCATCACCAACAGAGTAGACCACTTGGAAGATAGGACATCAGACAATGAAGACAAAATATATAATCTTGAAAAGAACATAGACCACACAGTGATAATGGTAAGAAACCACAAGCAGAACATTCAAGAAATATAAGATAGCATAAAAAGACCAAATTTAAGAGTTATTGGGATAGAGGAAGGCATAGAGGTCCAAACCAATGGAATGAACAATCTATTCAATGAAATAATATCAGAAAACTTTCCAAACATGAAGAATGAGTTAGAAATCCAAATTCAAGAAGCCTACAGGACGCCGAATGTACAAAATCACAACAGATCCACACCAAGGCACATTATAATGAAAATGCCCAACATACAAAATAAGGAGAGAATTTTAAAAGCCACAAGAGAAAGGGATCAGATTACATATAGGGGAAAACCAATTAGGATAATAGCAGATTTTTCAACACAGACCCTGAAAGCTAGAAGATCCTGGAACAACATATATCAAGCTCTGAAAGAAAATGGGTGCCAACCAAGAATCTTATATCCAGCAAAATTAAGCTTTAGATTTAAAGATGAAATAAAAACCTTCTGTGATAAACAAAAGTTAAAAGAATTTATAGCACTACAAAACATCCTTGGAAAAATATTCCATGAAGAGGAAACAAAAAACAACAATGAAAGTCAGCAGAGGGAGGTAGTATCCTAAAGGAAAAACTAATCAAAGAAGAAAATCAAGTCAAGTTAAATAACCGATGGGGAAGATCAAATGGGCAGTGCAAGGCTCCGTTAAGAACCTAACACTGTTAAAGCAAACCCAAATGTGTATTTTTTGTTACAGAGCTCTGCTTTATAATTTTGTAATAAAGTTTCAACATAGAAAAAAAAAAAAGAACCTAACACTGTCACAGTGTGTCAGGAAACCAGGTGTTGCTGCAGTATGAGCAGAGTGGGACAGCAAAGCCCAGGACTAGGGAAGACAGAGGCAGAACTATAATACACAAGTCCCTAATTCCATCCAAGATTGATTTCAATTAACCCCCAAAAGGCAACTCAATTCTATTTTTCTCCTTCATCCTTCAAGTTCTAGTGGCAAAAGCTGCTGTCCACTGTGGGAGTCTTGATTTAGAAAGCAGAAGGAGGCCCCTTTTGTGCAGATGGAGGAGAAGCATAAGAATTGGAAGCCCTATTGACTTTGCTGAATGGACCACAGAACAAAGATCCGGCTGCGCTACTGTGTCGCCTGACCAAAGACAAGTGGGAAGGAAAAGGAGGATCCTGGTACAGTGCCCAAAACCTGGCTGCCTCTGTAAGGCGAGCTGTGTTTATGACCCATTTTCACTGCGGTTGGTTGTAAGTGTAACACAATTGGATCTGGGTAAATCTGGTGACTGTTTCTGGAATCCAATTCAACCTGGTTACATTTTGTACCATGTTTTGTTCTGGTGTGTGATTTCCCCAGGAAGCAGTTTAATTACTGCAGACCTGGACTCTAGAAAATATTGTCTTGCACCTGCTCAAAGTTGGAATACCAGTCAGAAGGAGGGGAAGATGTGAATGTCCTCATAGAATGTGGCCATGTGCCCTTTGTGGGCTTCTGAGAGTTTAAGAAAATAAATGTGGAAAGAGACTTGAGCTCCTGGACATGTAACCACAAATGACCCTAATTTTGATGGTTGGTAATTTACGATCTTAAAAGTTAAATTAAAGCATGCAGTAAGCGTGAGGATGCACGAGGGAACCTTAGTTTCTGTGGCATTTCTTATGGCTGTAAGTTTTCATTCATTCTATTTTTTATTTTTTGTAATCACAGAGACAATGCAAATCCTGCTTTTAAAAAGCTGCTATGTGGGGCTGGGGATGTGGCTCAAGCGGTAGCGCATTCGCCTGGCATGCGTGCGGCCCGGGTTCGATCCTCAGCACCACATACAAACAAAGATGTTGTGTCCGCCAAAAACTAAAAAATAAATATTAAAATTCTCTCTCTCCCTCTCTCTCTCTCACTCTACCTTAAAAAAAAAAAGCTGCTATGTGACTCTGTATTTCAAAGCGGTAAATAATTTATTAAATCTTTAGAGTATTTTCTGACAAAATACTCTAAGACAACCAGGGAGCTATATTTTGTGGATGTTGTAAAATTAGCAACTTAAAGGTGCTTAGTGTTATGGTTGGGAGTAGACAGTTCCCATGGCAGCATGACAGAAAGGTATTCTCATATTTGCATAATTATCATTTTACAAGCAATATAAAAATGTCATAAAATTATACTGCAATTAAATTTTTATTAATTTAAAAACCTATAAGAAATGATACGGTTGCTATAATGCCCAGGAGCATTACAAAAATTTCACTATTTCTAATTCTCATAAAATAAAGTTCTCAACCTGTAGCCATCACCTACTTTTCTTTACAGAAGAGCTATGGTGGCAAAGAATTTACACTCTCTTTCTTATAAATTCCAGACATTTGCCTGAACTGAATATTTATTAAATCCTTCTGAAACTCCCTCAAAAGGAAACCAGAAAAACCACTCCAAACCAGGATAAAATTTCCTTTAAAAGCTTTTGAAAATGAATCATGTCTTATAAATCAAAGCACACATTTTTTTTCAAGTTGGAACTGTTGACATTACTAATTTTTTAATCTCAGTTTTTACAGGATATCATAAATAATCAGAACTCTATGGTCCCTCTTACATATTAATTCTGCCACGTTTCTTGGAAGCTTGGTCCAGCAATCAATTTATTTTTAAATATTTGGGTTCATTTTGACAAAATAATGCATGCAAGGAGTCTGATTTCAATTCTCCCCTTTCCCACTCTCTCCTTCCCTCTACTCTCTCTCCTCTCCTCTATTGATCTTACACCTTTATTTATTTGTTTTTGCTTGATATTTTCTACATACAGGTAAAATTCTTTTTGATGCATTTATATATGTATGTAGTATGCTGTCTTTTAATTCATTCCATGTTTCTACCCTTTCCCTTCTTTCCTTCCTCACTCTTGTTCTCCTTCTTCTACTCTACGGATCTACCTTATATCTTTATGATATCCAATCTCTTTCCCTACCATTTTCTTTCCCTTATTTTGCCCTACCCTCCATATATAAGAGAAAACATTTGGCTTTTGATTTTTTGAGTGTGGCTTATTTCACTTAGCCTAGTGTTCTCCATTTCCATTCACTTGCCAGCAAATGCCATTATGTCATTCTTTTTTATGACTGAGAAGAACTCCATTGTGCCACTGTGTGTGTGTGTGTGTGTGTGTGTGTGTGTGTATGGCATTTTCTTTATCCATTCATCTGTTGATGGACATCTGGGTTGATTTCATAATCTTCCTATTGTGACTTGAAGTGGCTTTATCACTATAGTGTGCTGAATTTACTTCTTTTGGATAAATACCAGGGAATAGAATAGCTGGCTCATATGGTGTTTCCATTCCTAGTTTTCTGAGGAGCTCCCACACTATTTTCAATAGAGGTTGTACTAATTTGCAGTCCCAGCAACAATGGATGAGAGTACCTTTTCTCCCACATTCTCTCCAGCATTTATTATTATTGTTTTCCAATAATTGCCATTCTGACTGGGGTGTGATGGAATCTCAGTGTAGTTTTGATTTGCATTTCACTACTCAAACAATAATTTCTTTGAATTTGATATAAATATTTATGAAGAGATGCATACAAATTGTTTATAAATTATTTTAATCTTATTGAAAAAAAGAACATGGGAATTTAAAAAATAATGGTACAGTGTAGCTTCATTAATAACTGTCACACACTTAAATTAGGGAGGGTCCTGATTTAAATATTTCGATTTTTTTTCTACTACTATGTCAGTTGGTTAAATGTATAAATGAATGAGAGGCAATTTTTTATTGGTGCATATTATTTATACAGAGTGGTGAGTTCTATTGTGGCATATTCATACATGCATATAACATAATTTCATCAGTTTCACTCATCAATACCTCCCCTTACCTTCTCCTCTTCCTCTAGCCAAATGGTCTCCCTTCTACTTTTTTTTTAAAGAGAGAGAGAGAGAGAGAGAGAGATAATTTTTTAATATTTATTTTTTAGTTTTCAGTGGATACAACATCTTTATTTTATTTTTATGTGGTGCTGAGGATCGAACCCAGCGCCCCGCGCATGCCAGGCGAGCGTGCTACCACTTGAGCCACCTCCCCAGGCCCTCCCTTCTACTTTTACAACTACCTTTTTCCCCCTCTAACTTCCAATATAAGAGAGAATGTACAATCCTTGCATTATGGTTTAGATAGGAGGTGTCCCCCCAAAGGCTAATGTGAGAGACAATAGTAACACAGAGGTGAAATGATTGGGTTATGAGAGCCTTAACTTAATCAGTACATTAATCCACTGATAGGAATTAACTGCATGGTAACTGTAGATAGGTAGGATGTGACTGGAGGAGATGGGTCACCATCATTCTTTGGGTATATTTTGTCCCTGGTGAGGAATGCTCTCTCTCTGCTTCCTTAAGCAATGAGTCAGCCATCTTGGGCTGAGACCTCTGAAAACGTGAGCCCCAAATAAACTTTCCTCTTCTACATTTTTCCTGTAAGGTCTTTTGGTCACAACAGCAAAAAACAAACAAACAAACAAACAAAAAACTGACCAAAACACCTTGACTATCTGAGTCTAGCTTATCTTGCTCAATTTGATACTCTTCAGATTCATCCATTTTCCTGCAAATGACATCTTTTCATTCTTCTTCATGACTGAATAAAACTCAATGGTATCTGTAAACCACATATTCTTTACCCATTCTTTTGTTGACAGACAACTACACTGATTTTATAATTTGGCTATTGTGCTGTGCACATCTCTAAAGTATGCTAATTTTAATTCTTTCAGATAAATACCTAGGAGTTGTATGGCTGAATCATATGGTAGTTCAATTTTGATTTTTTTTGAGGACTCTCTATATTGATTTCTTTAGTAGCTATACTGATTTACATTCCTACCAACAGTATCTAAAAGTTCCTTTTCCCTACATCCTTACCAGCATTTGTTATTTGTATTCTTGATGATTGCCATTCTGACTGGAGTGAGAGAAAATTTCAATGTAGTTTTAATTTGCATTCCTTGATGGACAAAGACATTTGAACATTTGTTTTCAATTGTTGGTCATTTGTACTTCTTTTGAAATGTGTGCACTCAGTTCATTTGTCCATTTATTGAATGGATTATTTGTTTGAGGGTCATTGAGTATTTCTTTTTAATACTTTAGTAAAAAAAATGAAGCTAGATCCTCTCCCTCACTCTGTTCAAAGGTCAACTCAAAATGGATCAAAAATCTAGGTATAAGACAGAAACTTTGCAACTGCTAGAAGAAAACATAGGGCAAACATCCCAAGATAGAGGTGCAGGCAACAACATCCTCAATAGTACTCCTATAGCTCAGGAAATAAAACCAAGAATTGATACATGGCATTAAATGAAAATTTTCTGCACATCAATGAAAACAATTAAGAAACAGGTAACATTCGTGAACTTTCTTTCTCATAAAATCAAATTTAGAAATCACGAAGAATCCTTTATCAGATCACATATTATTTTTTAGTTAGGAAAATATTGTCACAGTAACTGTGAACTTTTGATTGAAAACTATTCTACTAGAACCAAGGTGATCTTTTTAATTTCTCCCAATTTTTCTGAGAGAACACCATTTAAAAGGAGTGGGTAGACTCTCCCTAACAAGATGGTGAATTTGCCTTCACCAGGACCACATTCCCAGATTATAGAACTAAGCAATTGAGAGAACCTGAACCTCAGAGCTCAGGCACCCGTCCTAGGGGGCTCCAGCTGCCACGTGGGCTGACCAAAGTCCCCATTGTTCACTTCTTACAATGGGCCGGTTAATTCTTCCCCCTTACATCTTTCTGGGGTCAGATGAGAGGTCTGTGAGACTGCTTGGGAAACACCAAGGACATCAATAGTGAACCATAATGGAGTCAGGGGCCCTGGGCTGGACCCATGGGCCTGAGGAACCTATGTCACTGAATTGGGTTGAGGAACCTTGGCTGCAGAGAACCTGGGAGCTGCAGGGAGCTAGGTGGAGGATGAAAGGATCAGATTGGAGGACCTGCTGCCTCACACAGATCTGAGGACCTGGAGTGGGCATCATGAACCAGAAGGTTGACCCCCTGACTATTGGAGGAGATGCCCAAGAGAACAGCCAGACCTGTGAATTATTAAGAAACACCATTGTTATTTTGTAAATCCATTTAACCAAATCAAAAATAAATATGAATATTCATCTTCCTTTTCCACCCTCCTTTTTTTCCTCACTCCTTCCTTATTGGCCAGTTCTTTTACTCCTAAGGAGAAGGCAGGGGAGCATTTCCTCTGATTCAGGGGAGGTCATATTAAACAATGCAAAGGGGACACAATGTTTCTAGTTATTTAACCCTGATTTCTAGTTATACAAACAAAAGAGAATCTCATGATCAAATCCAGATTTGGCATGCCACCTGTATACACCTGTATACAATTAAAACCTCCTCTCATTGATCCAACCGTGGGCCCATATGTACAGGAAGCATGCCGCAGTTGTCTGAACACCGCGTAACCTTGGATACAGGAAAACCAACTTTCTCAGTCTTGTTACTAAGGCAACAGGACAGAGGTTCATGTGGGGGAGCCCGGCATAGCTATCTACAAGCTATGCTGCCAGCAGACGAAAAAGAGGTGGAGGGATAGGGAGAGCCTGGGCTGTCCACCTCTTAAGGCCTTGACTGAAGAGATTCCAGGACAGTGCAATAACCTTGTGTCACCAATGGACAGGAAAATCTTATGGGACCCTATTATGCATTTATAAAGGAGGGCGGGCAAATAGGGTGGGATGGAAGGTAGAGGTGGACTGTGGGCAGAGGAAGGGTGAGAGAGAGGGGATACTAGTGAGTTTAGGGGCATAGGATTGGGGGACATGGCAGCTATGTAGAGATAAAAGTGGGATCCCGAATATTGCTGGCACAGAAGCAATATGAATGAATCAGAGTGCAAAGCCCATCACAAAATTCACACCAGTGCATCATGCATGTAAGACTGGCTAACTGTAACAAATCATGGTGAATGGCTGGAAAGTAAAATTGAAGTTTCTCGAATATTCTAAAGGTCTAATAGAGGGAAACAAAGATATTAAAACAAATCATTGTCTGCTTCTACCCCTTCTACTTTGATCAAAGTTCCCATGTTTACTCTGTCCCCATAAGATGTGACCTTCAGAGCAAGCCCAAGGCCCTCTTAAAGCTTAGGAAGGTAACAGTCTTGATCTCCTCCAGAGCATGGAGGACAAAGAGGCTCCTACACCCTCCTGGGCCTGGAAGGAATCCCTTTCACATGCCTCCATTCAGGCAGGCCTTCTGGCCTTGAATCACCCATCTTCATCTATTCATATAGCATTTAAAACGTGTAATGTTGTTGTTATGATTTATAATATTAAGACATAGGAAGATCAAAGATACAGAAGCAATGGGCCATTAAAATCATCATTAGGTGAAAATTTATGAAAGTAGATGCAGGGGAAGACTGATCAAGGAGTAGATAAGAATGCTTGCATTAGAAAAAAATCTAGGCAGCAAATAGTTGCTAAAAATTAAGCACAAAATTTGTCTCAGCTTTATGACAACCACGTCTAAACCAGCAACTTGGTGAGGTTCTAATGACCTCATGGACACTTAGAGATATCCATTGCTATTTTCATGCCTCCGGTCCTGTGGAGGGAGCTGCCTGTGCTCATAGTGCCTTCAGCCCCCTGAGCACAGTCTCAGTTATACCCACAGCCGCTGGCTGGATGTGATCCTCCCATAAACTGTCCATCTATTCATGCAGCAAATATCTTCTGAGGACTGACAAAATACCAAGCTCAGTGGCACCGACTGGATATACAAAGCCACAGACTCTTCCCTTGGAAGTTCATCCTCAGTAGGGCCGAGGGCAGGGGAGGACCCAAAACAAATCACTCCCCTTTGGCCTTGAGGGCTGGAATAAATCAGATTTTTCTCTCAGAGCCTGAAAACAGGGCTCGGGAGCAGAGGAACCAGGGAACTGAGAGCTCCTATAGGTGAAGTGACTCAGGGCTATGGAAAAGCAGATGAGCCTGCAGAGGGTGCTGGTCTGCAGAGAGAGCAGCCCGGAGCAGAGGCTGGGACAAGCCAGAAGGAAAGGAAGCCCATAACCTCGTTGCCAAGAGCTTCAGGATTCCACAGGACCCACAGTAAATGTCCCTTCTAACAGCTAGCCTGCGTGGTTTCTGTTGCTGGCAATCAGATTATAACCCTTGCAGCCCTTCAAGGATAACAAATGTTTTTCATTACAGAGAACACCCAGAGGTCTTGAAGGACCTGTCTCTACATTCTGGTCTATTCAAATGTACTTCTCTGCTCCAGCAGGTCAAATATCACAGTCATCACAAACACCCCTGGCATGCTCCCTCGCTGCTCCCCTCTGTCTATACTTACATATCCTTCACCGCTTACTTCTAGATTCCCATCCTTTCTAAAGCCCTGTACCACCTCCTCTCATGGGGTCTTCCACCTTATCTGAGCTCAGGCATGATCAGGCAGCCCCAAGGTTGTCCCAGGTGTTCATCTGGCTCCTCTAATTGCCCAGCAGCTACAGATTGTCAGTAAGTGCTTGATGTGTGTGTGTGTGTGTGTGTGTGTGTGTGTGTGTGTGTAATGAGGTTAAAGACTCTATCATTTATCCCAGCAGCTTGGGAGGCTGAGGCAGGAGGATCACAAGTTCAAAGCCAGCCTCAGCAGTAAGGCCCTAAGCAACTTGGCAAGACTCTGTCTCTAAATAAAATATGAAAAAGGGCTGAGGATGTGGCTCAGTAATTAAGCACCCTGGGTTCAATTCCTGGCACCAGAAAAAAAAAAAAAAAGACTCTATCATTGTTTCCTCTAGGTTACCCCAACACCCAAATGGACTACCTAGAGCAACTGATGAGACAAAGGGCAGAGAAGTGAATGGCAGGCATTGGGTTCCAACTGGATATTGAGGCAGAAGGGGAGATGGCGCAGTGAGGAACCACAGTCTCAGATCACCCTGGAGGGCCCTGAAGATAAGGAAGATGGGGAGGTGCCAGAAAAATCCAAACACACATAATGCATATTATCTCATGCTCTTAAGACTTCTGGTATGGTTTCCTATCTACTATTTAGCTACTATTTGGCTATATGTAAAAAGTTTAATACTTTAATACTTTTAATACTTTTTTAATACTTTAATACTATTTGAAATGAATCAATTATGATTTTTTTTACTCTATGCCCCATTTTGGATAATATATTATTTCCATTTTTTCACTATTCTAAAACCGCTGAAGTCATATCCTTATCTATGATTATTTTCTTAAACTAAATTAGCCATAAGATTTGCTTTCCTCTGACAAGTCACTCCCCCCACACACATTTCCTTCCCTCAGCAGCGTGGACCTGCCTGCCACCTCACATGGGACCGATCCATCAATGGCTGCTGTCCCTTCCTCTCTCTTACCTTGTTGATATCTGGCAAGAGGGAGGGATTCTCTGTTTCCAAGTGTCATTTTGAGGCTCACTTCCACATTTGAATTTATAAAACAATCATGTTTTCTTCTTCCTTGGATTTATATCTGTTTTTCAGAGTGTGGCTAGAAGAACATGAGTCCTGGGAGATATTTCTCACAGAGCTTGAGAGTCAATTTGGAAAATATCATACGCTATCGCCTGCCTCGTTTAGAGACTTGCAGTACACACTTGAATTTCAAAGGCTCTGAGAGTTCTCGTGATTTAAATTTTGTGTTCCCCACCTTTTCTCATATTTTATGGCAAAGGATTATCTGTAATGCTGTGTTAACTCCTACTACTATTCGTCAGAAGAGGCATCTCATAAAGATGTGTTGAGAGATGCAGATTTAAAATACAGTCATGTGTGAGCACTGAATTATGAGCAAATCTTTTTATGGATTCTATAAGGATGTCACTAAATAATTTGCAACAGATTAAGAACGTTTGTGTTCTTTTACTTTCTGCTTTTATGCAAGCAGTTTTCTTAACTCCTGCAGCTCTCAGTATTTGTGCAATAACCATGCAGGAAACCAAATGAGATGCAGACTGAGAGATGCCCCTGGATTGGCTCTAAGGGAATACAGATGATATAAACCGGCTCAGGGTAATGACAGAAAATATATAACTGAGAACAGAAAATAATGAGGTGGCAGTGAATCTACAACAATGTCAGTGAGTTGGCTCAACAGTAATTGCTTTCCTTTCCTCAGAGCACAGAACACAGAGCCAAGGGAATGGCAAAACATAGCAGTTTGAACGTCCAAAACAGCCTCAATGGGTATGTCTTCCCTTCTTGTTTCCAGTGTGAAGCTGCCTCATAATCACCATGTTTTGAATACTGTATGTCCCAGGTGTTGGGCTAATGGCTAAAATACCTTATCTCATTTATTCCCCTACAACAATTCTGAGAATATCTTTTATCATCACTTTGAAGATGAGAAACTGAGGTTTAGAAGCTGACCTGAGGCCACAAATCTAGTCAACTGGTAGAATGTCTGTGTCTCGTCACTAGGAAGCTGCTGGACATACACTACCTTAGTCACATCACAGCGGCTCACTTCGCTTTGCCCCAAAGGGGTGATGTGGGAGTGTGACAGATGCATGCCAGCCCTCAGGTCCAAGACTAAGAGGGCCAAGCTTGTACCTAGTGGCAGTCATAGTCTGAGACCTGGATACTGGAGTCCAGGACACTGGAAGTCGGCTTGTTGTCCCTAAAGACTCCTGAGAAGTTTTCACAGGATCCTAAAAAAAATGCTAGGAGAGAAAAGCAACTTTCTCTGGTGTATTTGACTCACAGTTTGAGTTTTTAATAACAAAACAAATTGATTACTTTTTAAATAAATGAGGTTTTATGTATTTGAATAAAAATACAAGGGCATAAAGGAGAAAAACTGATATTTATGAACAAAGAGCTGTGTGATGATTAACAACTGCTGAGAATAAAATGGAACTTTAATGTCTCTTCAGATTTTATAAACTAGGGGCTAATCATGAGGATAAGATAAAGGGCATCCCGGACCCACCTCCAGCTCTGTCATTAGCAAGGAATGTTGGGCTAGGTTGGAGTATGCCTGCCGGGTGGAAGAGGAAATGAGGGAAAAGCACCATGGAAACTGGTATCTCAGATGGCTTATTTCTTCCTCTTCAACTGCTGTCATGGAGCTAGCGCTGAGTCATCCTGGAAAGGGCACATTTACCTTAAATACCAGCTATTTAACTTGTCTATCATCTGGTAGTATTGTTAACTATTGTATAGGTCTGACGCCCCCACTATTTCACACTTCCTCATTTCAACTTTATCTAGTAATGATAAAAGGGAGGATGCAAAACCAGACTGACCTGGTTTCAAACACTGACTCTGCATATGACCTTGGATAAATTAATTATACAAGCCTCAGCTTTTTCATCTGTAAAACGGGGATAACCATAATCCACTCTTCAAAGAGACATGGGAAGTTTACTAAAAATAATGTATATAAAGTTCTTGGTGCAATGCTAAGAACTCAAATAATACTTGTTCCCTTCTCAAGGGAAAAGTTCTGCTATATAATAAAGAAAAAAGCTAATAATTATCTGTAAAGTGATTTATGCATATTATCTTGATCCTACTACAGAGTCTGGCAAGTAGGAGTCAGTTTGCTGGGTAGAACTTAATATTATTTTACTACAATAATGGAAAAGTATTTGCTACATCTTTCTGGGAAGGAATATGTAACAACAAATCAAGATATAACCTTTGACCTTTCAGAACATGTTCACAAAAACCTAATGAAAAACCAGCCTCTATCTCAGAGCAAAGCCTGTCCAAGGAAGGGACATGACCTTTGTCCTTGGAAAGACCCACAGAGCACTCCTAGGCACATTTCTACCCTGCTAAGTGGTTTATCGACAAATAACAGGAGAGATCTGCTGTGCCAGGTGTCCCTGACTCAGTCAGGCTAGGTGGAGACCCATAGTAACCCCCTAGCAGCCACCAATCAGCATGAGACAGGGAAATACCTGGGATGCCGGATGACCCTCCCAGTAGTTTATGGTGTTGAGAAACCATGTAATTCAGCATGAACACCCCTCTTGGCTTAAACCAATCAGTTCAAATAAATACCCCTTTGGTAATAACCAATCACCCCTACCGAACTTGTTTCTGCCAGTGAATGTGCTAATCATGTTTTAGAGTTGTTATTTGATTTTCCCGCGGTGTGTGATGATTTGCTAAGAGATGCTATGACGTATGTGGGGGTCCCTTCCTTCTCCAAAGAATGTATAAAACTGCTGCAAACCCTGGGCTCGGGGCCTCTCAGCATCACCAGTTGCTGTGTGTGTGCTCAGAGGACTGAGCTAGCTTGCAATAAACACCTCTTTGCTGTTTACATCGATCTTGGTCTCTGGTGGTCTTTTGGGGGTCCTGAATTCGAGCATAACACTATATGCAAAAAGTTCATTATAATCTTGTTACTAATAATAAAATTTCAGAAACAACCTGAAGGTCCAACATTATGAGATTAGTTAATAAGTTCTTTTTTTCTTCTTTTTCCCTATGTTGGGGATTGAACCCAGAGCTTCACACATGCTAGGCAAGCCCTTTACTGCTGAGCAATATTACAAGCCCTGGTTAATAAATTCTGGTACATCCATACAGCACATAGGAGGACTCTTCTAGCTGCAAGTGAGAGTAGCATAGCTTATGTAGCTTAAATCAAAAGGGGGATTTGTGAACTTGACCAGAAAGGGCTAACCTAATTCAAATGCCTTTGCCCTGTCACACCTTTTCTGACCTGCCAAGCAGGACAAATCACTCCTCTCTTTGAGCCATCAGCATTTTGTAAGGGACCGGCGAAGCGTTGGAGGGAGAGACCACCAAGAGACCACTCATGCAATTGGCAGAAGGGGATTTATTGATCCAGCATGCTGGGGCTCCATGCCCACTCAAGAAGGGAGAGCAGCCCAGAGCCCAGAGCAGGGGCTGAGCACTGCTTAAGTACACTTCTTGGGGAGGGCAGGGACTTTACATACATCACAGTCTCCTTTAACAAATCATCATACACCGTGGGAAAATCAAACAACAATTCCTAAACATGATTAGTTCATTCATTGGCGGGAACAGGTCGGGCGGGGGTGATTGGTTACTCCTAAGCGGGGTACACATTCAAACTGATTGGTTTAGGCCCTGCGATGATGCCTGCGTGCAAGATCGCACAGGGCCCTAGGCTATTAATCAACTAAATGGCCAGTAGGGCATTGTCTTAACTGCCTCAGGAATTTCTGGGTGTAGCAGAGGAACTTAACAATACCTAGTCCTTCACTTTTTAATTCAGGCCTTGCAGCTTAGGAACTTTACAATGCCCGGTCTTTTACATTTTAACTCAGGCTTTGCAGTTTAGAAGCAGCTTAGAAACTTTACCCTTTCAATTTGACATTTATTTATCCTTATTTCCCTAATGCCTAAAACAGTGCTCAATCCAAGCAATGAGCTTATCAAATGAATGAATAAATAAATCAGCCAATCAGGTTTTATGTGAGTGCCAGACAGAAACTATGAGATCTAGTAGGAAAAGACTTGGGGACAGAGTCGGCATAGGACTTGCCTCTGCTGCTTACTAACTAATTACCTTAGGCAAATCATTCAACCAACCTGAGCCTCAGGCTCCACATTGTAAAATGATAGTCATGGTAGCCACCTATCCCAATAATTTCCGATTATTGAAGAAACCATTTATCTTTAATTAAAACAAAAAAACACTTGAATGTTTATTTCTGTGATTACCCAAGTAATGGCATTAAAGACATTTTTGACTCCTGTATAACTTGAGGATTTTAACATACCTTTATACCCTGTTTTTCTCTTTTACTCACTTCTTTGTCCATATGACCATGAGTAGGGATTTTTAGATATTCCCTAAGGAGGTGGGGATGTAGCCTAGAGGTAAAGCACTTGCCTTGCATGCTTAAGGACCTGAGTTCAATCCCCAGCAGCAGAAAAATCATAATGATAAACTTCATGATGTATACCATAAGCATAACTATTTCCTAAGGTACCATCTTTCTATGAATTTGCTCAACCAACATTTTTTCCATACATCAGGCATTACACAAGTTCTGTGAGCTCACAAAGATGGAGTTGGAGTTAAAACAATAATAGCAAGGCTATGGAGAGAATGCTTTCCAAAGAGGTGTGGCTAAGAAGCAAGCTGTAGAAACACAGAGGAAGGAGCTCCAGGGCAGGTGAAGGAGAGTCAGTCCTGCCCAACAATCCTTGGTATGTGAAGACTGAAGGTTACTTGAAAGTGGGGGTCTTTCATAAGTAGACAAGAGCCTACAGGGACACTAGACATCTAGTTAGAGCTCTCAGAGGTAACAACAGCAGATAAGAAGTCTTTTTGATGGAATGACTGGACTTCTGGTTTCATCCCATGAAGTAGGAGTGACAGTGCTGGCCCCTTGCCCTGGGGCAGCCCTTTGGGGCTCTGAGATATCTTGAAAGACAACCTGGTGAGGCAAAGTGTGGGATTCCTGCTGATGGGAGCTACAAGGGACCTCTAAGGGTGGATCTTAGTGCTCTAATGGTGCTCTTGGTGGGGTGGGGTAGGGGTCACTGTACCCAACCTGGTTGAGCAAGAGACTTTGGTCACATTCGAAAATTTTTCATCTTCTGTGAGGGGGGAGCTGGCATTTACACTTTCCCATGTTCTGTTTCAAGGTCAAATTGCAAGCAAGAGAGAAGGCTGAGTGCACTGGCAGGTGTGTCTTGGATCTCTGTTCCAGTTCCATTGTTTCTTCTGGGGTCTGTTTTGTTGTTGTTGTTGTTGTTGTTTTAATTCTAGTGTCTTCAAGTTCCAAAGTCCCCAACTCCTGAAGTCCTGTCTTAGTGGCCACCACATGAGCATTCCAGCATCCTCAACCTCATCAGGTAAGTCAGGAAAGCAAGCCACACTTCAATAGATGACACCAGGCTCCAGGTGCCCATCCCATGATACCAGTGCATATCTTTTCTGGTTTTCTCTGGAGCTACACTAGTGGTTTTTTTTTAATCTGCTAATACCATCCCATCTGGCATTCTATAAGCTTCCACTTAAAAATAAGGACCATACACTGCACACTGACACTAGGGTCTGTTAATGAAAGGAGGAGCAGCAGATGCCTTTTGAGCTGAATTCTACCTCTGCCCAATTACTCCCCAAACTTTTCCCATATCTGAGTTCCATCTGCCATTTCACCTCAACCCTTCAGCTTCTCACCAGGTAGTAGACAAAGAGACATTTTGTGAATCTTGGGCCACCACTGCATTCCTATCATCTTGTGATTCTGCAGGTCGTCTCCTGCATGACGTTCTGAGGACACATCCCATAGAGAAACAAAACCAGAAAACAATCCACAGGATTATGTGGTGGGCATCAGGGAATTATTTCCCTATAATATTAGTAATAACACTTTAATGCTAGTTAGCAAAGGCATTTTTGATTCCTGCCATGTCTCTCATACGCTTAAAATCTATATCTTGAATTCAAAATAATAGAAAGATAAAGAACATACACATTCTCCATAATTTCCAGCTTCATACTCTGAGTCTTAGTTATTGAAAGAAAATTAAAGATGTGAGAAAAGATTTGGGTTTCATTTCCATCCTCATCCCCTCTTCCAATAGGTTTTGTTTATTCTCCAAACCACCTGCCTTTGGTTTCCAAGTCTCCTTTCTATTTAGTTTTTCCTTTTGACACATCCTCTTTTAAAATTTTAGTTCACAAACAAAATGGGGGAGATAGCCTAATTGCAAAAGCAAGCACATACTGGTGGGGGTGTCACAGTGCTGCCCACGGATGAGTCATCCTTGTGATCATCTCCTAAACCAGACAGTGGATGAACATGTTTATGGATTTCCTTCCACTATGCACCAAAAGGCTGCCGGTGGAGTCAATGGAGTTGAAATTACAACCAATTGCTTGTTATTCAAAGAATATCATTTTGGCAGCTTCCGTCTTTCAGCGAAAAAAAATGAAGGAACTGACAACAATGTCAGGTTTATGCCTCAGGATACAGCTTTGGCTGCTATGCAGGAAACAGATTTGACTGCATACCACCTTGGGCAGTTAGAGAGATGGCATGGCCTACTGGTATCACAATGGCTCCTGAAGAAACTTACTTTTTTCACACTTTTTGCCATTTGTCTTAATCCATTTGTGCTGCTATAAAAAAATACCCAAGAATGGGTACCTTATAAAGAACAGGATCTTATTTCTCACTGTTCTAGAGGCCAGGAAGTCCAAGATCAAGGCACAGAGTTTGACATCTGGTGAGGGCCTCTGGCTATGACCACACACAGCAGAAGGGCAAAAAGGTTGAACACAGTGTCCTCAGATAGCAGAAGAACAGGGAGGCAAGAGGGGCAGACACACTGCTTTAAGCTCTTTTATATGGGTGCTAATCTCATCCAGAGGAAGAAGCCCTCATCATTTAATCCCCAGAGACACCACCTTCTCATATCATCCCCTTGGCGGTTAGGTTTTAATGTGTGAACTGAAACATAGCACCCGGTGCCACTGCTGTGCCTCTTTTCAAGAGGATGAGTCTATTTCTTCATGCCTTTGATTCTTCCCTAGCCTCATGACATGATTTTATCAGTAGAATGCAATGAATGGGAACCTATGTGTCTTCCAAGGCTGGTTCTTAAGGGCCTAGGAGGATTTATTGATTCAACAAATATTTTTTAAGTATCTATTATGTGGCAGGCTCTACTGTAGGCACCAGGGTTCCTACAAACATCTCTGTCCTCATGGAACTCATCATCTAGTAGGGGAATGGGCTGGAGAGATAGGATGAGTTTGAGAAATATTTAGAAGATATATTTGAAAATGTTGACTGGATATAGAGAGACAGAGGAGTGAAGATGAATTCTTAGGCTACCAGTATGGGAGATCAGGGCAATCCAGACATATGCACACTAGACCAGGACTTGTTCAGTTTTGGATGCATAGACACATGTGAAACAAACAGGTGGCAGATATACAAAGGTGTCTGAAACTTAGGCAGGATGTTCAAGATAAATATTTTGGACTCATTCTGTCTTATACAATTCAGTAAATACCTGATGCATGGTGATCATAGGCCAACCATTTGGAGACAAAAGTGTTTGTGACATCTTTCAGGAAGCGTATGGTTGAGTGAAGGGGACAAAAACAGTTATCATTACAAGTTACTTAACAGAGAAAATGCAGGGTTCTGTTTGACACAGGTTTAGAGAAATCGACAGGCTGGGATTGAAATCCTAGCACCAAATAAACTTATCTTTGGAGCATAAAAGGGGAGAAAAGCTGGTGGACCAAGGACAAAATCTTGGGAAACATTGAAGAAGGTGCCTAATAGACAGGCAATAAGCCTAAGAGCGGAGGATTCAGGAATGAGGGAGGAGCAAGAGGAAAGGGAGGAGTGGAGTTGCCTCTTGCCCTTGACCATGATTACAGGTACAAGAGGCTGGGGAGGAAGCCACTAGGAAACCATATTGAAGTTGCTTTGCGGTGGAGACAGTCTTAGCTGTTCGGGCTCTGTAGCTTGGTCAAAAATGTGTTGTGGCCTCCTGGGCAGTGTACAGAGGGTGCCTGAAGAGTATTCTGGGAAAAGGCTACCTCCAAGAGCATCCAGGAGGGACATTCATCCAGCAAATCCCTAAGGATTCTACTTCCTGCTGCTACCATAATTTCTGGGGCTTTGTTTTCTCATGTGTAACCCTGGATTTTCTTTAGACTGGGTGATTCTTATTAATTTTGCCCTTATTCTTTGTTTCTTAAAGAATATGCTAGAGCCCAATGTTTCATAAAGCTATTGCCAGCCAGAGCCCATCATTCCATAAGTAGATACTTATCTAGGTTAATGAAAGCAGGACACAGAGAGATGACTCCATAACCAGCTCTTACTGTCTGCTCTAAAGAGGAAACCATGGCCAAAATAACCCTGTTATGGGTTTAATTATGCCTCCCTCTAAAATCTCAGTATGTGACCTTATTTGTCATTTGGCTACAGGGTCTCTACAGAGGTAGGCAAGTTAAAATGAGATTGCATAGGCCCTGATCCAATATGGCTGGTGTTCTCAAAAATGGGAGAATTTGAACAGAGAGACACACCCAAGGAGAACTTCATATGAAGATTAGCATTATGTTGGTCCAAGCAAAGGAACTATTGGAAGCTAAGAGAGAGACTGGAGCAGATCATTTTCTAGCACCTTCAAACAGATTATGGCATACCCTAAATTGATCTTGAACTTGATCTTGAACTTCTAGCCTCCATAGGAGAATGAATTTCTACTGCCACTCTGTGGCACTTTTTAATGAAAGCCCTATGAAATGAGTAAAATTTCCAAATTTGAATACCTCAAAATCACTTGAAATGTATCAGAACAGAATTTTTATTCATTGAGATTCAACTAAATCAAGAACTATGATGAATTCAGAAGAGTGCCAAGCAAATTCTGACACTGTATTATCTTTGCACTTGCTGAATAAAAGAGAAAGTATAAACTACTTAAGGGAACAAACTGTCTTCAAACTCTCACTTGGTTTAGAAGTACTATTTACACACAACTGAAGGGAAGTGCTAATTACAAGTAGTTCTTATTTACTCATTGAGGGGAGCCCCCAGGGAGTTCTCTGTTTCTAATGCTATTTGTAGTTAAGCATAATCAAGCTGCTATTCTCTTTGGTTAGTCTATAGTCTGAACGTTTAACTTGCATTGACCAGTCGTCCCTTCAGTTATTAGGAACAGATGAGATTTGAATACTAGTTCTACCAAGCAATTTCTGCTGGCCTCTTTCATCCTATTCTGAGCACTGGGAGGTTGAACCACGTGAACTGCAAAAATAAGTTTCCTTCCAGTGGGTTTAGCTGGAAGAAGTTGCTGGCAGAAACTGAGGGAGGAAGGGAGAATACAGGAGAGGTGGAGGAGAGTTTATCCCTGGGGTAAGATGCTCCCCATCTGCAGATAGACTGGTTGCACTCTTCCAAGAAGACCACAGCTTCTATGGGGGTTACTATTTCACACAGCTCACCTTTCTGGGTTCTGTGAATTGCTCCCTACCTGGCCTATTTAGTAGTCATACCATCAGTAAAGTTGTGTATTGCTTAATGATAGGGGGATGTCCTGAGAAAATTGTCATTAGGCAATTTCCTCATTGTGTGAACCTCATAAGGTGCA
This sequence comes from Marmota flaviventris, assembly GCF_047511675.1. NCBI lineage: Eukaryota > Metazoa > Chordata > Mammalia > Rodentia > Sciuridae > Marmota > Marmota flaviventris. Next base: position 35,703,903 of record NC_092512.1, read on the forward strand.
CTTACACAGACTTTCACGGTATAGGTCAGTCAGTCCACGTGGCTCCTGATGCATCAAGATGCTATAAACGGGGTTGGGATTTGTAGCTCAGTTGATAGAGCATTTGCCTTGCATGTGTGAGGCATTGGGTTCAATCCTCAGCATCACATAAAAACAAATAAATAAAATAAAGGTATTGCATCTGTATACAACTAAAAAAAAATATTTTAAAAAAAAAAGATGCTTTCAATTTGAGACGTGAAGATGCTTCCAGTGTCACACAGCATCCTGTTTTACAGGGTTTTTTTTTTAAGTTCATAGTAACACATTCTGAAATAATGATTAAAAGTATAGTGCAGGAAATACATAAACCAGTGACATAGTTATTTATTATTGTTCTCCAGTATTAAGTGCTGTGTATAATGGTATGTGCTATACTTTTATAAGACTGGCAGAGCACTTGGTTTGTTTACACCAGTGTCACCACAACACATGAGTAATGTGTTTTGTTAAGACAGCAACTACGTCACTAGGCAATAGAAATTTTTCAGCTCCATGTATTATTATGGGACCACAATGGTGTATGTGAAGCATCATTAACCAAAACATCATTGTGCAATGCATGATTGCCGCTGGCAGCACTTCAACATTCCTTATCCTCGATCCTAAAACCATAATCACTGTCCATGCCTTTGTAAATACCTGCAGACCCTTTATTAATCTTACCTTAGACTACCCAGTTTGAATTGCTGTCTGGCTCAGCTAGGGCCCAGGGTAAAGTGTATGCTGCCACCTGTAAAGTCTATACTTCCCATACCCTGGCAGGTGTCCTGGGAACTTCTTATGTATTAGCTCATGTACTACGAACAACAACTTACGAGATAAGTAGTAGAATGAAAGTGTAGATTTTAGAGATAAAAAAAAAAAAAAAACAGGCTCGGATTAACTTGCAAAAATAGCAGGTGGCTGAGCCATGGCTCCCATCCAGGTCTTTCTCACTCCAGAGTCTAACACCCTCTTCTCACCAATTTGGTGTCCAGCCTATCCAAAAGGCTTTGCACAGAGAAAATGCACTTTGGCATTGTGTTTTACTCAGGGTAATATTTTAAAATACTTACATTTCCTGAGCAGCAGACAGACACCAGGAGAACAATCTTGAACAAGCTGTGGCACAAGAGACACCACACTTGGATTAAATATTTGTCATGAAGATGTAAAAGAAAATATTCAATCAGGAATAATCAAAATGCACCTTTTATAAAGACAAGAAGACAATAACTTCCACAGCAAGAACACTGAAGAAGCAAAGAACACTGGACAAAACACAATATTATATAATAACCATGATTGAGTGGAGCAAGGGGGCGGTGTGCCTGAGACGACCGGGGAGATGTCATTCAGTGAAGTACAAGAACTCCTCTACAGCCAGGTGACAGCTGGTAGAACAGTGTGCACTCTGTTGTTTGTGCCCTGTGTTTTAATGCATTAGTAGTTCTTTATAAATATTGATGCCCTAGATGGCTTCATGAATATTTCCTTACCTTTACCACCATTCTTTTGTTCAGGTTTAAGAACTAAGCCATCAATTCAGTATTGTCAGGGATTTCGTGTGAAGGATTCCTTAGTAAGAACCCATCGGATGCTCACCTCTAATCACTATCCTGAAATTCTTAAATATTCTTAAATATTTGTTTGTAGGATCTTAATAATAATATTATATTGTCATGTTGCTTGATTCTTCTTTACATCCTTAAGTTAACAATTCTCCCTAACCTGCACCTGGTTGCTTTAAAGGCAGTTGAGTTGCAAAACCTGCATCTCAGGAGGTCTCTCATCTACCAAGGTAGAAACCATTCATGCTTTTCAATAGAAAAAAAAATTAAAAAGGCAAATTCAAGAACCATTTTTGGTCCATGGGCCTATGGGTGGGCAGAGTTACAAAAGCCTCACACACCCCAGCTCCACCCAGGAGTGACATTCTGAAATCAAAGCTAAATGTTCTTCCTGAAACAGTTGCAAAAACAGGCTTTCACAAGCAGTGATCCTGCAGGGCCAGTGTCCCAGATCCTGTTGGACAAAACACAAAGAAGCCTTCTTTGATAAGCAAGGGTTCTTGCTGCGGAAGTTATTAGTAGTGCTGTATGATCATAAGTCTTACGGGACAGTTTTTCTCCCTCTAGCTAATGAGTGTAAACTTTCAGAAGCCATGTGCAGATATATAAATAACAACCTTTATGAGACAAATATGTCAGAGAGTTAAAGGTCTTTGGAACTGAGTAGAACCAATATAAAATATCTGTTTTTATAGGGGAATGATATAAAGGGCTCAGAAAATGATATGCTAAAGTGACACTGTGGCATGCTGAGCACTTTGAGTAGGAGAACATTGAAAGGACCTCAGAAGCATAGTTTCTTTCTAATCTTCTCCTGTCCTCCTGCTTCCAGCTACTAATTCTTCCTTAATGTGAGTCATAGAGACCAGAATTCCTCTTCCCCAAGGCAGGTCATAGAAACTGGAACCCCTTTCCTCCAAAGCAAGTCATAAAGCTGAAAAATATGCCTCTAACCTTTCCCGCCTGTCTGTGTAAGAGCTGCCATAAAAGAAGGTTTCTGTCCTACTTTTTTTTTTTTTTTTTTTTGTACACAATGCACTTTGGCATTGCGTTTTACTCAGGGTAATATCTAAAAATACTTACATTTCCTGAGCAGTGGACACTTAACTACTGAGCGACATCCCTAGCCCTTTTTATTTTTTATTTTGAGACAGAATCTTGCTAAGTTGCTTAGAGCCTCTCTAAATTACTAAGGCTTAGTTTTGAATTCCCGATCTTCCTGCCTCAGCTTCCTGAGCCGCTGGGATTACAGGTGTGCACCACTGCGCCCAGCCTGGCCTACCTTTTTTGACAGCAGATCCCAAGACCTTCATTCCAGAAGGGTCCTGCCCTACACCTGGGGAGGAAGGAATGCTGCATAGAGAGGCTGAGAGGAATCTGAACTGGCAGGTCTTGCTGGATTCCCCCCTCTGTCTAGCCCATCAGGTCTGGTCCATTTTTTCCAGTCACATTTCTATATGGCTGTCCTTTTCTGTCAAACCTAAGTATAAAAGTGGCCAGTTTTCTCTGGATCTTTGGGTCTTCAATCTGAGGGTTCCCGTGTCTTGTAATACTTCAATCAAATAAATCCATGTGCTTTTCTCTTTGGACTTGTCTTTTGTCACTGGTGTCTACAGTGACCTTATGAGTGAGGAAAGGTACCCTTTTAGCCCCAATAGGACAAAAGGCTTAATGATTTGTCACATTAGAGTAGAAACTAGAACTCATGATTTCAGATCTAGTGCTCTTTTCATGACATTCACCATCCAAATGACAAAGTAGTTGAGGAGTCCATCCGAAACACAGCCAGAAGTCCTAGAAGACAATAGAGAGTGAAGTACAGAACTAGGATTACTTGGGTGATATTAAATAGATTAGCATAAATAAAACAAAGTTTGTGAACAAGAAATAAGATAGAATATATGGATTAAGCCCACAAGGCTTTGGGGTGTGTGTGTGTGTGTGTGTGTGTGTGTTACTGGGGATTTGTGAATGCTAAGCAAATGCTCTACCATTGAGCTACATCCCCAATCCTGCTTGAAGCCTTTGAATTCCATGAATTCATTAGCTATTGCTACATATCAAACCATAATAAAACCTGGTGGTTTAAGATAATGAGCATTATCTTTCATTCTTATAATCTAACTGTGACCATCCTTTTGAGCTACAAGTCTCTTTATCAAAGAACTTGACCATAAAAAAAAATACATAATGTCTATCAGTGTGTTTGCTGACTTACTAAAACATCCTGATTAAATTGATGGAATGCAATATGAACCACACTTTTGTGGTCCAGGTGTTTTGTTCTTATTGCTGTTAATGTTTAGGTGGAGTGATTGAGTTGTGAGGGCAGGGGACTTACGGGGTTTTAATATATTGGTCTCTCTCGTGTTTTCCTTGGTGTCAAACACCAAAGTGCCTAAGACATAGCTATACTCAATAAATATTTCTTGACTATGGGACTATCATGGCATAGTAGCACAAAAACTAGAAATAAATGGGTCACTTTACACAAAGGATACTGGGATATTCTTAGGATGACATTATGAGGATCTTTTTTTCTTTTTTATCTTCAAATGCCCTTATATACCATTGCTGACCTAGAGAAATGGTTCACCCTAGATTTTAATTATTATTGTTTTTGTATTGTATTATAAATTCTACAAGATTAGGGTTCTTTCTGTGTTATTTACCTCTATGTTCTCATGACTGTACCCAAGGCTCAGCACCCAGTAAGCACTCCATAAATATTGGTGGTTGTGTTTCCTTTTTACAACCCAATGCAAGCATTTGCCAACTTGCTATTTTGTGATTGTCCACAAGATTTGCGACTTTTATTTCAGAACACTGGCTGGTTTCAAGCCTTTGTAGCTGGCTTTAAGTCTTATACAAAAATGAAATGCAAGCTGCCTAACTTCTGGCCAGAGAAGCTCTTAACATTTATAAATATGGTAATAATCAACGTGCCAGTCAGAATACCAGACAGCTTAGCATGAGGCTGAAGAAATAAGAGTTCCAGAAGTGCTCAATCAATACACCTCCCTCTCACTAATAAAAAAAAAAAAAAGATAATAACTTTGGCAGCTCTCTGACCAACTCTTGTCTCTCATCTAAGAGGAGTGTTTTCTAAAAGTATTTGTTCTTTTGAGAGCTTGCAGATGGCAAGGACTTACAAGCCTGTTTAATTCTAGTAACACACTGCATGATCCTAACCAAATTCCAAATGGCATCAGCTCACTAGACTTGGAAACTTGGATGTTCACAAAATGCTTGCCAAATGCCTGTCAATTACATTCTGAAATAGTAGGCCAAGCTGTGAATGTAAAAGGCATCCCAGATCCAGGGATGATAGAGAGTGAAGTACAGAACAAGGATTATTTGGGTGATATTAAATAGATTAGCATAAATAAAACAAAGTTTGTGAACAAGAAATAATATAAAATATATGGATTAAGCCCACAAAGCTTTGGTGTGTGTGTGTGTGTGTGTGTTACTGGGGATTTGTGAATGCTAAGCAAATGCTCTACCATTGAGCTACATCCCCAGTCCTGCTTGAAGCCTTTGAATTCCATGAATTCATTAGCTATTGCTACATATAAAACCATAATAAAACCTGGTGGTTTAAGACAATGAGCATGTATTGTTATCCACAATGATAGTATTGCCCGAGATAATAATATCACTGACCACAACACTAAAGTTCTTTTGGCTTAGACTCAGCTCACTCATGCTTCTGCAGTCTGCTGTGGGTTGGGCAGACAGTCTTGCTGATCTTGGCTGCTCCAGCTCACATATTTGGCAATTAGTTAGCTATAGGCTTAAGAAGTAGATAATTAACACCTGATGTGGCCTGATATTGATGATGTCTGCTTACAGAGATGACCCTTGGATGCTGTTTGGGAACATGACTTTTAGAATGTTCCCTGTTGCTAATTGTATTCGTTTTCTATTTCTGATGTTTATGTTTATGATATCTATATATAGATATATAGATATAGATATCATAAACTTTGTGGCTTAACAAGTAAATTATCATATGGCCCTGGAGATCAAAGGTTTAAAATTTAAACTGCATATGTTCTGGAGACTCTACAGAATAATCTGTTTCTTTGGCTTTTTATACTTCAAGAGGTCAACTACATTCCCTTGGCTCATGACTCCTTCCTCTGTCTTCAAAACCAACAGCACAGCATTTTCAAATTCCACCCCCCTTGGCCTAAACCCTGGATAATCCAGAAAAATCCTCCCATCTCAAGATCCTCAATTTAAATCACATGTGCAATGTCAATTTTGGGGTTGGGGAGTTCTGGGGATTGAACTCAGGGGCACTCAACGACTGAGCCACATCCCCAGCACTATTTTGTATTTTATTTAGAGACAAGGTTTCACTGAGTTGCTTAGCACCTTGCCATTGCTGAGGCTGGCTTTGAATTCACAATCCTCCTTTGAACTCCCAAGCCTCCCAAGCCACTGGGATTACAGGTGCGCACTGTCACGCCCGGCTGCAATGTTCCTTTTGTCATGTAACATACTAATAGATTCTGGGTATTAGGACTTAGAAATTTTCAGGAGGGCATTGTTCACTCATTCTGTTTACCACACCAACCAAGGAGGCAGTTTTGCATACCTGGGCACTGAACCCCTCTGCACCAGCTTACCTAGATTGTGTAAACAATGGAATTTGCAGTAGGATGAACTTTCCATAATTGTAGCTGGTTATCTAAGCATCCTCTGCCTATGTGACCAGTCCCCAGTAAAAGACCCTGGACTCTGAGTCTCAAGTAAGCTTCCCCACATAGAAACACATAGAAACACAATGACAGGTTACTAAATATCATTGTTGGAGGAAGAAGTATGTTCCATGCAGACCTCCATCATTAGCTCAAAAACCTGAAGCACTGGTTTTGTTGTCTTATTCTTCTGTTTGAAAAACAGAATAAGAAGTGTGTCCTCCTGCACTGGAGGGAAACTTTGGAAGCCTGCACTTGGGCTCTTCCATCTCTGCCTCATGTGTCATTTTCATTTGCTGATCCTGCAATGCGTCTTTTTTCTGTAGTAAGCCATAACCATGAGCACAACTTCTGAGACTTAGGAGTGCTTATAGTGAGTGATCAAATTTGTGGGTGGTCTTAAACTTCTCCCCCAAACCCCAAACAAGGCTGATCAAAAATTAGCTTCAACCAGGACAATTTGCCCCAGTCCTACCTCATCATGAGCTCTCTCATCTTCCACAGGTCAGTCCAGGCTGGCATTCTCATGGGAAGTCCTGAAACCAAGTAGAGGCTGCAAGGCCTCTTGAGCCTTAGGCCTAAAACTGGTACCCTGTCATTTTCAGTGCTTTCTGTTGGCCAAGAAAATCACAAGACAAACCCATGTTTGAGGGATGGAGAAATTAAACTCTACTTTTGATGGGAATCTTTAAAAAATCTGGCTGTATTGGGCATGCACAGTGTAAGGATATTAGTTGGGACCATCAGTGTGAATGAAATCTGTTAAGTGCTTGGACACTATTCAGAAATAATGGGGAGTAAGAATTTTCATTTTTAAAACAGAAGAATAAGACAACAAAAACAGTTCTTTGGGTTCATGAGCTAATGGTGAATAAGATTAATAAGCAAGCATGAAATCCTAAAGTTAGAAAGTTGAAGGTAATTATTTTGGAATGTGACAATCAATGATTGGAGTACAAATGAGAAAATTGAGTTATCTAATTGAAACTGGTGAAAAACTATGTTAATCAAGACAAGAGAGGGTAGCGTTTGTGGTATTTATCCTTATTCATTCAAATATTTGTGAGTGTGTACTCTATGCTGGGATTACAACAGTAAACAAAATAGATATGTTTCTTTCTCCATGTGTTTATTTTCTACTTGGACTAAGAAGTAAACATTTGAGCTGAGCCCTAAAGATTTAGAAGAAGGCAGCCTCATCCAAAAGAGTCCTGAGCAGAAGTAATGGCAAACACCCCGACCTAGTGTTGATGGACAAGAATGGAAGTGGGAAGATTAGTTAGACCACAGACCAGCAGCATCAGATTCACAGGGGAGCTTGTCGGATAAACAGAGCTGTGGTCCTCTCTACCTACTTGGAATCAGAATATGTATTTGAATAAGATCCTCAAGTGATTCTTTTGCACATCAGAGTTTGAAAAGCACTAAGTTGGAAGTAGCTTGTCCTGAAGTAGTGGCTGAGGAGATGGAAACAGAGGGAATACGTTAAAGATCGTCCTCTGGATTTGGGTTGGAATTAAAAGCTGACCTCAGAAGGACAGTATTCAAGACACATGGAGGAGGGGCTGGGGATGTGGCTCAAGCGGTAGCGCGCTCGCCTGGCATGCGTGCGGCCCGGGTTCGATCCTCAGCACCACATACAAACAAAGATGTTATGTCCGCCAAAAACTAAAAAATAAATATTGAAATTCTCTCTCTCTCAAAAAAAAAAAAATTAAAAAAAAAAGACACATGGAGGTAGTGGTTGGATGCAGACATGGAGCACTGGTGTCTGCTGTCAGAGATACTTCAGGCAGAAAGAAGTCCAGTACCCTGGAGAGCTCCCATAAACCCGTGATTGAAGATGAGTGTCCCAGAATCTACAGAGAGACATGTTTTAGCTTGAAAACCTTCAAGTCATCTTTTGGGGGAAGCTCTAGATTCTTAATAACTAGATTAAGTTCTATGATTCCTGGGAATCCTCTTTATTGCCCGAAGTGCTTTCTGTTCCAAACAATTGAAGAGCCTGGGAGTCTGATCTGATCTGATTTGCATACTTCAGTGAATTATAATCCTGATGGAAGGCCAGAAGGCCATCATGAAATGGAGGTGAGAGGAAAGCACCTTTCCTGAGATGCGTAAGGACCCCTTCACTTCTAGAACAGCATTTGGCCCGGGTTCAAGGGTTCAACTCCAAAATAGAAACTGCCTGGATATTAACTATAGCAATAATTCTAAAAATGGAAAAGGTCATATTTCCTTCACATTGTAAAGGACATATTATTAGAACTTGGTGAAGGATGCAGAGAGAAGGGGAAGGAATACCAGAATCCTTAATTGCTACCAGGGTCTTCCTATTGCTTTCACCTGTCCTGCCTAAGCTATGGGCAGCAAACAAATATTCCATTAAAATTCCATGGATGCTCTGAGATATTAATCATGTCACTCCCATTAAAATCATTAAAAAAGGACAGGTGTAAGTAAGGGTATGGAAAAATTGGAGCTTTACACATTGTTGGTGACATACAACCATTATGAAACATATAACCATTAAGAAAAAATGTCTGACAGTTTCTTATAAAGTTAAGAATATGCCTGCCACATGACCTAGAAATTCCACTACTAGGTAAAATATATCTTCATTACAATACTTTTACAGAAATTCTTATAGCAGCTTTACTCATAATAGACAAAAAAAAAATGGAAACAACTCAAATACCCCTCAACTAAAAATATATGTAAACAAACTGTGGTATATTTATATAAATGGAATATTACACAGCAATAAAAAAGATAATGAAGCCGGGTATGGTGGTGCACACCTGGACTCCCAGCAGCTCTGGAAGCTGAGGCAAGAGGATCATGAGTTTAAAGACAGCCTCAGCAACAGTGAGGCACTAAGCAACTCAGACACTATCTATAAATAAAATGCAAAAAAATAGGGTTGGATATGTGGCTCAGTGGTCAAGTGCCCCTGAGTTCAATCCCCAGTACCCAATAAAATAAAATAATGAATGCTGATACATGCAACAACAAAGATAAATATAAAACATTATGAATAAATAAATTGTGGCATATTTATAAATGACATATTAATCATCAATGTAAAATAATGAACTATGGATATATGCAACTACAAGGCTTAATATCAAAAACAAGAATCTGGATGCAAAAAAAGTAGGAAACGAGTACATTTGATTCCATTTATATAAAATTCTAGACAAGGCAAAACTCACTGATGGTGCTGGAAATCATCACTATTGTTGTCTACTAGATGGAGCAGAAATTGAAAAGAAAGAAATAGAACACAGCTTTCTGGGGTGACAGAGATGTTCTACATCTTGATTGGGGAGCTGGTGACTTAGGTGTATGCATTTAATAAAATTTATACAATTATACACTTAAGATCCACAATTGTTATCGTATATAAATTTTACCTCAATAAAATTTTAAAATTTTGATTAACTAAAAAATAAAATCCTTCCCAGTCTTTGTCTCATTCCAAGGGTACATGCCTGTATCTGCTGGGTAGTTTCAAACTAGAAAAATCTGTGAGGACTACTCAGCAATCCTTCCGGTCTGGAAAGAATGTGGCAGAGGACTGGCAGTTTGCCCAGGCCGTTGGTAGAAACCTAGAGGCAGCTGGGCTTAGCAAAAGCTCTCCTGCAAGCTTAGAACAATGCCTGTAACGTGTGACCATGAAATTGTAACATCCCCCCTGGAGCCTGTGTGTCACTGGAAATCTCATTTAGAATGAAGTTGCATCTCCATCTAAGCCACAGAGAGACGGATGAATTGCTCAGCTGCCCTTTCATGCAGTTCCGGTTTCAGTAGCAACTGGGGGAGGAAAAAAAAAAACAAAACAAAACAGATTTTTCAGAGTGATTAAATGTTCAGTCCAGAATAAAGGAACCTAAAAGAGCAGCCAAAGAACAAGATTACAGAACAATGAGGCTACATGCTCCCAGATCTATTCTTTTTTTCCCGTGACCATCTTACTCCAAGTTCTAGTTGAGTTTTGAAACATCTCCCTCCCAAGGTAGATTCATTCAACCAACATGGTGCATTTTCTGTGAGCCAGGTGCCATGCCAAATACTTGGAATGAAAAAAAAAAAAAAAAAGCCAGATCCTACTCCTTGAGAATCACAATTGGGTGGAAGCTAGGCTATTGTCACAGTCAACTAATTTGATCCTTACAACCTCTCTGAGAGATAGGTGAATCAGGGACCATCACAACTCTCATCTCTCAAACTGGAAACTGGGATTCAGGAGAAGTTGAAAGAGATGCCCAAGGCCATATTGCCAGTAGGAAAGCTAAGATTTGAGTTCAGGTGTTATTTTGAGTTTCGTGCTCTTTCCAATATATGTTAAAGATGTATGTAAAATCGATATGATCCTTTCTCCACTGTCAATTCTTTAAGGTCTTGGGTCTGAAGAATGTTGGGAACTTGTAAACACAGAACTGACATGGAAAGAAAAGAACCAGGACCAGGCTGTACCTAGTCCTCAGGAAGATAAGTAGGCTTGTACACTCTGCATAGACATGGAGAGCTCAGGCTTGGCTCATCAGGTGTTCCATGTCCATAGACAAGTGACCAGATGAATGGAAGGTGCAGGTATTCACCCACTCGCACAAGCCCTTTGTGGAGCATTGACTCATTCACAGGGGCAGAATCTCATGACCTTAACAACATCCACAAGACCCATGTCCCAATACTGTTGCATTGGGAATTATATTTTAAATTCATGAATTTTGGGAAGGCACATTCAGACAACAGTACCAGGTATGTTAGCCAAGTTAATTAATTCCATGTATTATTGTCCACCAACAATGTCATCCTTAAGTCCCTGTGGGAGGCACATGAGGTTTGGCATGACAAGAAAAGCATCAGACTTCCAGTCATGTGGGAGAGCACTCAGGCTGGTTTCCATATCTATCTATCCAAGACCTTGGTTAAAAGCAACAGAATCAGACTCTGGCTCCATTAAGCAAATAATAATTTATGAAGGACATAGATGGCTCACAGATCTAATGAGAAGTTAAACAACCAGAAGGGGCAGGAACTAGTACAATTCTGAAGATTCCTATAATAAGGACACATGAAAAAATCTCTTCCAAGGGTCAGCTTCAACATTTTCTATCCTTTCCTCTTTCAACTAAGGTTTAATTTCCAAGGGAGAGAGAACCTGGTGAGCTTGATCCTCTTGCCTTCACTTTGGCAGGTAATGGAGAAGGTACCTGCAATAACAGTCACCAGAAAACTGCACTGAGTGAAGGCTTGATTCCTCAAAGGACAATCAGAATGCCATCAATGCTGCTTCCAGAAGAAGCAGTATGAATACTATGCCAGCAAAAAACTTGCAGGTCCAAGACAGGATCCAGAGGAAACTGAAAGCTCAGCCAGAGAAACAACCAGGAGGTATGGTCAAAGAATGAACAAGAGAAACAGTTCCTCATATCCCAGAACTCCCCACCTTACTCCAAACTCCAGGCAAATGACAGCAAATGCCTTCCTAAACTGTCATACGGTGCTGGGGGAAATGGAAAATTGTCCTGCTGCTTTCAGAAATAGTTTGGCAGTTCCTCAAAACATTAAGCAGAACTACCATGTGACCTCGAAGTTCCATTTCTAGGAATGTAATCAAAAGAACCAAGAACAGGTGTTCAAACAAAAACTTGCACATGAATGTCCATGACAGAACTATTCACAACAGCAAGAGGTAGAAACAATTCAAATGTCCATCAATGGATGAACAGGTAAAAAGGAGTGTGGTGTCTCTATGTAATGGAATATTATCCAGTCTTAAAGAGAATGAAGTACTGATACATGTCCCTGCATAAAATGAACCTCGAAAACATGATGGTAAGTGAAAGAAACAGATTCAAAGGATCACTTACTGTATGCTACTACTTACATGAAATGTCCAGAATGGGCAAATTCATAAAGGCAAGCAGATTAGTAGTTGTTGGTCCTGGGGAAGGGGGAATGGGGAGTGACTGCTTAACGGGGACGGGGTTTTCTTTTAAGATGATGAAAATAGCTTGGAACTGGATAGTGGTGATGGTCTCAGAGCATTGTGAATGTACAAAAGGCTTTTGAATTGTATGTTTTAAAACAGTAAATGTTATTTTATGTAATTTTCACCACTATTCAAAATAAAAACAATAGCTGGGGATATAGCTCAGTTGACAGAGTGCTTGCTTTGCATGCACAAGGTCCTGGGTTCAGTCCCCAGCACCAAAAAAAAAAAAAAAAAAACCTGGAGTGGTGGTGCATGCCTGCATGCCTGTAATTCCAGTGACTTGGGAAGCTGAGGCAGGAGTATCAAAAATTCAAGGCCAGCCTCCTCAATTTAGTGAGGCCCTAAGCAACTTAGTGAGACCCTATCTCAAAACAAAAATAGAAAGGATTGGGGATGGGCTCAGAGGTAAAGTGCCTCTGGATTCAATGCCTGGTACCAAAAAACAAAAACCAAGAAGACTACTTTAGTTTGTGTGACAACAAATCTTGGCACATGAACTCTCCCAGTGGTGAAAGTCTAAACTTTGCAACTACTTTAGAGAACAACCATCACACCAGGCAGAAGATTCCAACAAAACAGGCAAACAATACTCTGTCCCAGAGGCAAGGATTTTACTTTATCAACTGATAAAGCCTTTGGACTACCTGATATAGCTGCCTCCATGGTAACATGCAAAAATAATTACTGACTAAATGAGAAAATATGCCACTCTGGAAAAGGAGACAGTGAATCAAAGCACCTTCAGCCCTGGTTGTCACATTTGAACAACATCTTTATTTTTTTTTTTATTATTTTTATTTAGTTGTAGTTGGACACAATACCTTTATTTTATTTTTATGTGGTGATGAGAATCGAACCCAGGGCCTCGCACGTCCTAGGAGAGCACTCTACCACTGAACCACACCCCAGCCCAGAAAGACATCTTTAAAGTAGTATTATTTCAGGGTCTTCAACAATAGGAAATTCCAGAAAAGTCATGACTTGCTTAAAGTCACAAAACTAGTTAGTGGCAGAACATGTCCCAGAAGAGTCAATGTTCTGTTTCTTTTCACCACACCATGTTCGTAGTCAAGGAAATCCCATAAACATCTTTCAGGGCAGTTGAAACCTGAACATTTGCTAATTCAGGGAAGATTATATTTCCTCTGCCTATCCCCTAGGCTGCTCAAACACATGTACTGGAGAAACCTGCTATCTTCACTTTTAAAATCGCTTCTTCTGTATGCTCCAAATCTTGGTTTGTGTCACCACCCAAATTAGAAAGCTGGATTCTCAGGCACTCTCTCTCTACTTCACCCTCTGTGTTCCAGAAACCAGTGCCCCAACACGCCAATCCTAACTTGGGGGCAGTGAGCAAATTTGTCTTCACTGGTGTTCTCATTGTGGCTTCCTAATCTTTAATTTGGATTCTATAGATAATTTGGAAATATAGATAATTCTACATACTGTGACGGCCACTGTCCCCTTCAAGGACATGTTCACAGAGACCAGAAGACCTCCAATAGGCTATACTCCTTAAAAGTTTCATGACCTTCTGAGAGCGCCCCCTAAAGACCAAACTCTGAGCACGTGAACTCTTCTGGGACATGGAAGATCTGAACTGTAACAGGGAACACAGCTCTGGGTAATTTCCAGATGGTCTGCCAACCTCCATCTAAGATTAGCTATCACGCAGGTGAAGTGAAATCTGCCAAGCAAACACACTTCTAGGTGGTGGCCTCTCGCTGGTCCCAATGAAGATTGAAGAAAGACAAAAACAAACCCTGCCTCATTCATGCTGAGGACATGCTGGATATCTACTTCACTCATTTAGGGTATATCTTTATCACAGGGACAAAATCTGGGGGTAATAGCATTCTCTTCCTAAGGTCCAGTTTCAGATTAACAATAGAAGTAAAAAATGAGCTATAAAGGGTGAAAACATTTATAGGCTCTGAAGAGCAAGCAGAATATGAAATAAGCTATAAATAAGTTTAAAATACTCTTGACCTCCGCCACAGCAACTACAACCAAGTCTTGACCTTGTTTCTTCATATGCACAAAAAGCACTTTTGACTTAGTATTACAAATAACACTGGACTATTTGGTTTCCTTGGAAACCTGAAGTTCTGCCCTGTAGGTGACAATCTGAGACTGCAAAGGCATCAATTTCTTTCCAGCTCTAACAGTTCTCATTGTATGAATATCTGGAGCTGTAGAAAGCCTACTAAAGGGATATTGGTACAAAAAGTAAAACTATTGAACTATCAAACTTTAAGAAATAGAAGCAGAGTAAAAATGGATGTCAGGCTGGCAATGTTGCAGAACTCAGAGGAAAAAGACAGGTCAAGTTTTTTCCATGGGCATAATGTGCTCTCAGAAGTCCAAATTAATACTGTAAGAAGTCTAAGTGACGGTCGGGCCCACCTCGGTTAACCAAGGCAGAGTCATAAAAACATTTTGTTGAAAGCCTTTTTTTAAGGTGACTATGACCTATAAATTTCAAGGATGATCCACTTGTCATGTTTCTAAGAGCACATTCTTATCTAGAATTATTCTCTGATAAAGCATGATGAACTATTTTGCTGTACTGTTCAGGGCTTTGAGCACAGATATTGAGATGACAGGGCAGACATTTATGTCTGATCAATCCATCACCAACTGAAAGGACAGGAGAGAAATAAGAAAATTATTCAATTGGGCCTGAATGCCCTAGACACTGCCATGTCAGAGGTTGTTCTTCGTGAAGAACAAAGTGCACAATTACTGTGACAAATATTCTTGGGCAAGATAGGTTAAATGGTTGCTCCTGTTTCAATAAGATGTGTGCAGTTTCTTGCTATGAACGAATAAATGACATCCACCACCTCCTTGCTCACCTTTTTGTCCCTGTTAGTTTCTCTTTTGATACAAATGTCTCTATAAAGAATTTTGGAGAGATTTGTCCATCTATATCACAAATAAACCAAGAGACATTTGGGGTATATCTCTGCATGATCCTGGGTCAGGACATTGTCTTCCTTTGATAGAGACCGAACCTTGTCTATGGAGGGTTGGCCACACAGCATTGCACAGGGATTCCCATGAAGAGCAAGCCCCCAAGTTCTGAATAGAGAAGATACCAGACAGCTTTCTAAAAGTTACCTTTACTGCTGATGAAAGCTATTAATGTGTTAGCTTTTCATTATTCTAACAAATGCCTGAGGTTGTCAACTGACAAAGTGAAAAGGTTTATTTTGGCTCAGAGTTTTAGAGGTTTCCTTCCATAATTGGGCGTTGGTCCCATTGCTGGTGGCAAGGCAGCATATCATGGTGGGAGTGTATGGTGTAGCAAAGTGGCTCAGCTCATGACTGGGAAGTGAAAGAAAGCAAGAGTAAGGAGCTGGAGTTCCACTGTCCCCTTCAAGAACATGTCCACAGAGACCAGAAGACCTCCCACTAGGCTCCACTTCTTAAAAGTTCCACGATCTCCTGAGAGCACCCCCTAAGGACCAAATCCTGAGAATGTGGCTTCTTCTGGGACATGGAAGATCTGAACTGTAACAGGGAACACAGCTCTGGGTAATTTCCAGATGGTCTGCCAACCTCCATCTAAGATTAGCTATCACGCAGGTGAAGTGAAATCTGCCAAGCAAACACACTTCTAGGTGGTGGCCTCTCGCTGGTCCCAATGAAGATTGAAGAAAGACAAAAACAAACCCTGCCTCATCCATGCTGAGGATATGTTGGAGATCCAATGCACCCAATAAATGAGCATAGACCACAAATGTTACCCACCATCCAAGGACTCCGTCCCCCTTACACCAAAGAGGAAGGACTAGAGTGGGAGGTGGCTGTATGTAGGGGAATCCCTCACATCACTGCCTGGCTCACAGAGGAGAGGCAGCCCCTTGTTTTCCCAATCCTAAAATAAATGATGGTCATGAATCCTCATTAACTCTTGCCAGTTTAGAAAATAGGAATGTCTCAAATATTGGTAACCTGCCTGGCACACTTCAAGTTCTAAAGAATATTCACTTGCAAGATCCACTTCACCAAGACCCTAATCCCAAAAGTATGATGGGGATGGTAGTGCTAGGAACAAGAGGGAGCTCCCACACCTGGAGCACAGCATGTGCTTGGGTTTGGCTAGCTGCGCCTTTCCTTGTGCCGGTGTCCACTACAGCCTTGAGCGGTGGGCATTCTATTAAACACCACTCAGATGTGCCAGGGATAATGGTCTTCTTCCCAGTGTCCTGGCACTTGCTCCCATTCCAGCTCTTTCTGGGAGAGCACTGGTCCCTGAATCATTTCCCAGTGGGCTGGAGGTTCTCCCTCCCTCAGCCTGACTCCTTCCAGATCTTTTCCTGTCTATATTTCACCTCCCCTGCATTGTCCAGTACTCCTTAAATACCCAAAGACCCTGAGAACTACTGTTGCTGACCTTCCCTGCATCCCTCCCTTCCTCCTTGGATCTGTTGTTGAGACCAGGGTTCTCCCCCCGCCCCCCCCAGTACTGTTGGCACATTGCCTGTTGAGGCAAAGAAAACTGGCAGGAAATGGGCAAACCCCTTTCAGCAGGCATTGGCTTGGCATGGCTAGTTAGAATCAGTGGTGAAAACCTTTCAGGCCCTTTGTGCTCTGTCCCCTCTCTGTCGGTATTCCTCAGCATCCTCCTCCTTTAGACATCTTCCTTCATCTTCCTCTGACTCATTGCTTTTCTTTGTTCTCTCTCACTGTCTGCTTTCCTTCCAGTTTTTCTAGTTGGACTTCCCCCCTGCCTTTAGTTTTCTTCCACTTGTAGTTTCTTACCCTTTCCCACACACAGGGATAATCTAGTTGCTTCAGTTTGTAAAATAGCCTCCCCAAAATCTCTCTGCAGATGCAACTACCCCCTCTACTTCTTCCTCTCTGCTTTAGGCAGAGTAACCTCTTTATGTCCCTTTCTGATCAAAGAAATTGCACTTAGTTCCAAACACCCATAGAATAGAGCACAAACTCTAATATGGTGGACAGTACTCTGCATTGTTGCCTTGATGCCTGCCTTTCTTTCTTCCACTCAATATTGGTATCTTGATTCAACAAGTGAATTTATTTATTGGTTGTTTACCATGAGAAGGTATTACACAGGAATGAAGTTAAAATAAATGGAGAATGAATGCAAAAAAAAATTACTTTTGAAATGATAAGATATGTAGGATTTGTTCCCAAATAATCCAGGGGGTGAGGGCAGGGGAGTTGGCACAATGATAGAAATGTAGACAAAACATGACCATGAGTTGATGATTTTGGGATCTGGGTGACAGGTATGGGGGTTCTTTATATTAATTTCTCCTGTCAGTATGTTTGAAATTTTCCTGTTGAAAACATGATGGACGAACAGAACAAATTGCCTCTGGATCCCCTTCTCTTCACTGCTCTCCATGCCCTCTATGTCTCAGCTACATATGCCTTCGGTTCCTCTAAGAGTTCAGCATTTGACCCTCCAGGCTTTGCATACTCCTGCTGCTAAGAACCCTATTTCTTCCACTCTACCTACTCCTTCCTGCTCCCCCCCCCCCCCCCCCCCCCCCGTGCCTACCCCACTTCACCACCTCAACCCACCTCAGCCTCTCAGCCCAGTTCAAACAAACAGCCTTTTCTCTGGGAAACCCTTCCTGGCACCTCCAGACCAAGTGAAGGGTCCCTGCTTTGTGTCCCCACTGCGCCTTTACATAACACTGCTGTAATTTTCTGCAGTTGCTCGTGTTTATAGTCTGCCTTTCCCACTAGGCTATAAGCACACTGCAATCTCCAGAGCCTAGCCCATGGCAGGAGCTCAGGAAATTATTGCCAAATGAATGAATAGAATGAACTATGTGGTCTCTAGCAGAGCAGCCACCACCTTGCTCTATGGTCTGGTGCAGGATGGTGAGGAAGGGCAGGCACCACCTTGGCAGTAGCCAGGTGAGTACTGATGACATGGCCCATCACTCCTGGGGGTGTCAGGCACCCCCCATTCCCGCCCCAGGGCAGCAAGTTTGACACTCAGTCCACTTAGAGAACAATTCTAGAACTTTCCTGAGCATAGAAATTTTGAAGAAATTTATAAAATCTAAACTGATGACCTGATAATATTTTTTTTTCTGGGTTTTCAGTAATGCAGGTTCCAGAGTCAAGAATAACATTTATTGAAAGTTCCTTCTAAATAATACAACACCTGCATCCCTCCGTACTTAACACAGAGCATATAATTATAAATTATATGACTAGCATGGTTTATTATTTAACAAGAGAATGAAGGATAAGATTGGACCCTGTACCTCCTCTTTGTCTGCTGAACATGTATGGCTGGTCATACACAATTTTTTTGTCAGAGAGCATCCTTTCCTGGCCATTCTACCTTTAGCAGCCACATCCATCCAGTTTAGCTCTCTCCTGTTCAATTTTTGATTAACACTTATTATTACCTACAATCATGTATGGTTTACTTATGGATGGTCTGCCCCACCTTCATTCTTTAAAATATAGGCTTGTTTAATGTTAGCTTACCAACACAGAAAGCAAAGCTGAGTTACGTGGTAGGTGGTCAGTGGATGGATGGATGGATGGATGGATGGAGAATTTAGTACTATATAGCCCCCTCTGCAATAATAAAAGCAAACAACTTCTTCTTCTTCTTTTTTTTAATTTTGCAGTACTAGGGATTGAACCCAGGGGTACTGTACTACTGAGTCACATCTCAACGCTTCTTATTTTTTATTTTGAGACAGCCTATTATTATGTTTCTGAGGCTGACCTCAAATTTATAATCCTCCTGCCTCAACCTCTCAAGTCACGGGAATTATAGGCAAACACCACCATGTCCAGCTAAAAGCAAAAATTTAAAAAAACAGTCTTTGACCTCTGAATTCAGGCAATGAAAGAATCCTTTCTGAAAATATCTAAAGGTAATAAAACACTTCAGCAACATGAGATGAAATAAGAAAGAAAAAGACCTCTGTTACCCCACAATTTCACTCTGCAACCAAAAGAAGTTCTGAGTAACCCAGATAGCTTTAGACAGAAAATGTTGACAATGAAATCTCCTTTTATTTTTTAGTGGAGTATTTACGTAAGCAGGAATAAGACTCAAGTACTGTCAAACCAAGGAATAGTCTATACTATTTGTAAAAACAGAAATATCTTTGTGTGCCTTTCCAAATCCTCCACAACATATTTAATTACTTTGTTATGTTACTGTAGGATTTTTTTTTATTGTTGAACATTTATCACAATGTTGCATTATTTTAAGGACTCTTGCTATAAAAAATATTTGTATTAAGTTACATCTTCATGCAAATGATGATGTCTTTAGAACAAATCCCTTGAAAACATATTGTTAGACTGGAGGATATGAATATCCTTTTGTCACAGATTTATTTATCTGGAGAAGTTTATTTAGGAAAAGCAGATACATGACAGATTTATTTAGGAAAGCAGATACACATTCAAGGGAGAATGCAGGCTGTCTCCAGTGACGCATCTTTTGGGTTAAAGTAATAAATACACGTTCAGGTGAACATGTAGGTATCTTGACAGTGAGAAGCTTTTAGGGTAAAGCAAGGAATGTACATATTCAGGGGGAAATACAGCCCTCAATCAGATGGAGAGACAGCAGCCCCTTGACACGGGCATTAATATATATAAAGGGACAGTAGTTAGGGGCTGGGCTAGAGGTGGAGTCAGAGCAGAGAAATTCAATTTTGTGCAGGTTTTTCTAGCATTTGCACTTTGTCCTCCAGCTCCTTTTTGCACACAAGGGCTTGGATCAAGGGCTAAGGATCAGAGCGAAGGACATGGGCTAAGTTGCTCATGTAATGCTTGCTTTGCATTTCAAAAGTTCATGGGTGTTTCCTGCATTCCAATGGCTTGCGGGAACTTCTCTTTTCAGACTCAATCTTTCCTTTTCAGTATCCCCAAATGCCTAACTCATTTCAGATGTGAATATTTGTAGGGGATTGATAACTTCCCCCAGACGTCCTATTTCTGAGTCCTTGACCTATGAAATGGCCATGATCTTCAACTTCACTCTGCCTGGAGTTTGGAGTGCTGCCCTTTGCCCTGCCCAGTGGGTGGGGCTCTGACTCCGGAGAGCCTCCCATCCACCCACTTCCTCCCTGCCTCTGGCCTTGGCTTCCTCCACAGATTCCCTGTGCCACTGCTCCGCCCCTGAGATGGACTGTTTGGGGCCTTGTTCAGCCTTTTGCACAATAGACAGGTTCACTCCTGCCTATCCGGTGTCCAGAGTCCAGTCCTTCCTTTCCCTACTGCCTTCTGGTTTTGTGATTATTGTGGGACACACGCAGAGTAATTTTTATAATGACTCAGTTCTTATGGGCTATTTTTGGTCACCTCTGCAATTTACATAATATTGCTTCCTTGGTCAAATACTCTTTAAGTGTGACTCCCAATTCTAACATGTCCTTTAACATGATCTTCTTTATAATGATCAACTATATAGCATGGGTTCTAGGATGTCCTCGGAAAAAAACTAAAGAGACAACTACTACAACTCATTAAGACTAGCAATGCTAATTATCTAAATCACAAAATAATGGCATTTAACTTGTTTTTAAATTTTTTTTATTGTGCAAAAATATGCATAACTGGAAATTTGCCATTTTTAACTAATTTTTACTGAAAATTGAGTGGCATAAAGAAAATTTACAATGTCGTATAACCATCATTGCTGTTCATTTCCAAAACTCTTTCAACCTCAAACAGAAATTATAACCATTAAGCAATAACTTAATCTCTCAAACGTGGTAATGTCTATTTTGCTTTCTGTCTCTATGAACTCATGTGTTCTAAATACCTCATATAAGTGGAATTATACAATATCATCTTTTTGTGACTGGCTTATTTTACTTAACATAATGTTTTTAATGTTCATCCATGTTGTAGTATGTATCAAAATTTCATTGCTCTTTATGGCTGAATAATACTCCATTATAGGTATATGCCACCATTTATTTATCCATTCATTTATTGATGGACATTTGGCTTATTTCCTCCTTTTGGCTATTGTGAATAATGTTGCTTTTATTAAATGACTAGCGATTCTAATTACCCTAATTATAAAAGAATGGTATTTAACCTGTTCTTATGATTCATCTATTCTAAACATTTCCATTCTGAATAATCAGTGCTTTAAACAGCATACCAAACTAGTCGAATTTTTATTTGTGAGCTAGTCTCAGTGTGAGAATCATTTTAGGAGGTTTATAAAATACAAGAGAATCTGGGCTGGGGATGTGGCTCAAGTGGTAGCGCACTCACCTGGCATGCGTGCGGCCCGGGTTCGATCCTCAGCACCACATACAAACAAAGATGTTGTGTCCCCCGAAAACTAAAAAATAAATAAAAAAATAAAATACAAGAGAATCAAAATAGGTAAAGAGAGGGAAATGAAGAGAAAAACCAAGAGTAGCATTGTAGAACAAAGCCAAAGTTAACATATACAATAATGTTTAATGTACCAGAAATTCTTGAAAAGGAAATAGGTCACAATTTCTAGGCCTCCTAGTGATTGAATGGGGAGAAGATTAGCCACAAGTCACAGGGTTTATAAGACAAGCAAACAAGAAACTTTCAGTAGCTCAGGAGAAATAAGCAAAGATGCTCCCCACACTGAATTACAAGAGACTGGAGAGAACTATTTACTGTAATAGATTACAACTTTATTAGCTTTCTTACATGAATACAAACTAAGTTTCCTATGGCTATTTCTGATAGTGCTGCTCATGGGAAGGTAAAAGTGTAACATGAAGTAGAGTTCAAAAGAAACAGTTACCAAAAAGTGGCAAATGAAAGCTTTTCAGAAATTCAGCTCTCTATCCAGGGATAGAATCTGGATCTTAACAGAAATGAATAGGCTACATATTATCAAAGATGATTTCTTATTTATTTCTGGGGGTTTTTTTGTTATTGTTTTGTACCATAAACCCCCACCCCACCCCTGCCTTTTGAGACAGGGTGTCATTAAGTTGCTTAAGGCCTTGCTAAATTACTGAGGTGGCTTTGAACTTGCCATTGTCCTGCCTCCTCAGCCTGCCAAGCTGCTGGGATTACAGGTGTGCACCACTGCACCCTGTTCTTAAATATTTCTTAAAACAAAAATTTTTATGAATTGAGTAGTAGTGAAATTTAGATTTAGATTTCCTGAGAAGAACCTAGAAACCTTTTGCCCATGATATTTATTACGGAAAAATTGGTACATGGAGAAATCCTGTAAGTAGAAAATAGGCCTGGCACTCCTTTATTAAAATTAAAAGGACTAGACAATATCAAATGTAGGTAAGAATGAGGAGCAACAGGAATTTTTACACACTGGTATTAGGATGTACAACCACTTTGAAAAAAAAAGTTAGGGCATTTCTCAGAAACTAGACATTCATAAACCATATGACCTATGTATTTCACTCTTATTTATTTACCCAAGATAAATAAATATAGATACTCAAAAATGGACTCGCACAAAAAGTGCATAGCATCATTATCGTAGTAATTAAAAAATGGAAAAAATTTGTTTTCCATCAATAGGATCCTAGGTAAATAAACTATGGTATAGCTATACAACAGAAATCTATTTAACAATAAAAAGACTAACCAACACAACCTCAAAATGTAAATATGAATCTCAAAAACATTATGCTGATAAAAATTTGGTAGAGTAGGGAAATAACAGGAAAATTTAAAAGCTGGAGTTAAGTCAGGATGTGTATTCTTGTCCAGTTTCATAGCCCAAGACATGCTACCTCAGCTTCGCCTCAAGGAAAATGAGAATAATAATCCTTGCTGTGAGAGTCAAAAATGCATAGATGTGATTTTATTTAGAATTTTTCATCTAGATTATCATGTATGTCTTTCTGTAACTTTTGTTGGTTTGAGAGCGTTTGGTAAAGATCACTGTGGAACAAATACTATCATTTGTCAAAACAAAAAAGATAACAGTTGGCAAAAGGTGAGAAAATATGATTTAAAGAGGGTATTGTGTAAAAAATGTTTTATGTTGTTCCAAAAAAAAAAAAGATTTTGCTGAGTGAAAGAAGCCTTACCAAAGAGTTCATGTTATAGGATTTCATGTAGAGACATTTCAAGGAGAGACAAAGCCAATCAACAAAGAATAAACTAGAATGATGGGTCCCTTTGGTGGGGGTGGGGTAAAGATGAATTGTGCAGGGAAAGGCAAGCTTGCTGGGATAATGCTAACATACTATATTTCATAGGCTGTTAAAAGAGACCAAAATTCATCAAATGGTACTTAAGATCTGAGCATCTCACTGTATGAATATTTTAGCTCAAAAGATAGTACAAATAAATATCAAGCTCTTATTACTGAAGGGCATTTAGAGGGAAATACACTAATGTCTATAAATTTAAAACTCATTAAAAACATAAAGGCGTGGGCTGGGGATGTGGCTCAAGCCGTAGCGCGCTCACCTGGCATGGTGCGGCCAGGGTTCAATCCTCAGCACCACATACAAACAAAGATGTTGTGTCCGCCGAAAACTAAAAAATAAATATTAAAAAATTTTCTCTCTTTCTCTCTCTCTCTCTCTCTCTCTCTCTCTCTCTCTCTCTCTCTCTCTCTGTCTCTCTTCCCTCTTTAAAAAAAAAAAAGGCGAACAGAGGGATAAGTATGTGGGTAACTGATAATAAAGCAAGTAAAGTGCAATGCTAATTGTAGAATCTAGGGGTGAATTTATGGCCACGTACTCTAAAATTCTTCCAACTTTCCTGAATGCTTCAAAGTTTTTGCATTTAACAAATCCAAAAGAAATTAGAAGTCTTAATCAAAATTCCTGTCCAAAATATAGAAATGGACATAAGTATGCCCATAGATATGTACATAGAAATGGGTATAATTTTTAAAATAATTTAATAATAAAAACTGTTTTTGAAAAATTGTAAAAGTGACCTAGATGTCCTTGATAATAATAATGTCCTAATAATAATTTTTATTATTAACCTATGGTGGACTTTAAAAGTGTTTGTTAATAGTGTGTGCCAATTCTTTGAAAAAATTCAAAAGAGGTAATTCCAAACCATATAAACATCGGCTGATCTATTCAACTCAGGACATCACTACTGCAATTTTAAGTAAAATCCACAGGGTGGCAGAGAAAAGGAATCACAGAAGATGTGCACATTTCTAAAATGAATAATAGAAAATATTTTATTGACTCTGTTAACAGATTTTCAGACTTTAACATGAAATTCACTATACAGAACACACGAACAAAATTTGCCATCCAAGTCTCAACTCCGATTTTAACCTAGGATTTTTGTTTATATGAAAAATGATGAAGGGCTGGGTATGTTATAGCTCAGTTGGTAGAGTGCTTTTCTTGCATGCACAAAGCCCTGGGTTCAAACCCCAGTACCACCAAAAAAAAAAAAAAAGAAAGAAAGAAAGAAAGAAAAAAAATGAGGAGGATGACGACCTGCTATGCTTGTCCACTCAATTCTATTCCCTTTTGAAGGTTAGATGAGTGACTGACTTTCAGTGACCCCTCTCATTGCTCACATGATGCATCTATCACCCTCCATAGTTCTCAGTGATCCCAGTCTCTCCAGCTCCTGTGGGAACCAGAAGCCACCAAGCTTCTAAACCCTTGGTCAAGCACTTGCTTCACACTGTTAACAGATATAATAGCACCCTTCCTCTCACTTTAAGCAAATGCTTTTCTGACTTGATAAAGATTGAAAGCATCAGTAGAAGTAAATGATGTAAAGAAAAAAAAAATCCCTACAATGTAATTACAAAGAGGCTAGCTAATAAATGATTAGGCTAGACATATTTGAGTTATTCATAGAAATCAACATATGTTTTATACATAAGATTAACCTCATGATTATTCTGTTTGAGCAGGCCTTGATTTGTCTCCTCTCATTAAAGCCAGAATTAAAGACAGGTAATCAGAACAGAGGCCAATTTGGGTCTGGGAAGTTGGAGAGGGATTGCAATGCTAATACCTTCAGAGCCCTTCCTCCACCCTTATCAAGATAACCTGTCCCTGCTCCAACCTGTGGTTAAGGTATCCTGTCCCAGGGATTGTCCCTCCCTACAGGGAGTTATAAAAGTTGTTAATTATGTCCCCTTCCTCCCCAGATCACTCTACCATGGCCCCTCCAGCCCATCTGCTTCTCACCTTTTGGCCATCCCACTGAGCATCCCCTTTTTAAATAAACCCAGCTTTATATTCTTGCCTCTACCTGATTCTCTAATGTTATACTTGACATGTGAGGGAGCAGAACTTGTCACTGGTAACCAGTGGTATCATCATTTTCCAAAGTGATTCCTAAATTAAGCCAGTCCCTCTCTAGTTCCCTTCTTTGATATGTGCTTTGGGATGGCAATCAAGCAATGATGATTTAAGAAAATATCAGTAGTTATCTGGTTTATTTTGTTTGGAAGGAGGAAGAAGATGAATGAGAAAATAAATATCAAATCTTTGAAGGCAGAGTTTCTCTTGCCAATAGAGGGCATATTTTTGGGCCATTGGAAATGACTGTCCATGTAGTAATTCTGCAGGTGCATCATGCTATTGGAACTCTCCAGAGGTGATTAATGCAAAGGAATCAGGGACATGACACATACAGCATTCAGGTATGAGAGAGAGAAAAAAAAAAAAAAAAGCGGATGGCTGTTCTCAGACACTAACCACTGAAAATACCAACCCCTGATTTAACATGAAGATCCCATGGTCTGTGTTACATTGTGCTGAAAAGCAAATTCCTTGACGATTCCCTCCCTTCCTCCTTCCTTGCTTCTCTTCTTTCTCCCCTTAACCTGACAAATGCCACCCTATGGGAACATGACATGAGAACTCTCACAATTTCAGACTCTTCATGTTTGTCTCTGCTGGACTTGTCTAGCAAGTTGACTCACCCTTTTGCTACTAGGCAGCACAGATAAACTGGTGTCATTTAGAAGCACACCCTTCTCTAAATGCTTATTCAGCTGCATTTCCAATAATTTGGACCTGCTGCCTTCATTACATTTCAATACCTATTTATGACCTGAAGTTTTCATTTTGCCACTTTGTGATCACAATTCAAGTCAGCACTTTATATTATGAAAGCGGGAAATGCTGTGCCAGCTGAAAGATACACTCTCTTAATTGTAATAATAATAAAACCAGATAGTTTGTCTGAAAGAACTCAGAATCCATCATGTTATAACAAATATGTGTTTTACTGAATAGCAAGAAAAATCATAATAAAATATGTATTTCCCCAAAATCTTTTTGGTCAAAAATAGGGAAAATCTCTATTTCTCTTTCTTTTCCCCATGTTAAATTGTTCCTCAAAGTGAAAAAATACAATTTTTCAATTAATTATAGTTACTTTGTAGTTGATATCATAGTTCTTAATGTTGTATACTGTCTTTCCCTCCAATTAATTGGGTTATTTCAGAAATAAGTCAACTACTTGCAGGCAGTCCTCTACACGGTAAAATATACTATTGGGCAAAATGTTGGCTTAGATTATCCCCGTGGGTAAATGTCAAAGCTGAGACACAGTAAGATAGCATGACTTGCCCAGATGATGCAAAAATTTCACATCTCCTGGACTGAATGGTCGGTTAGGATAGCTGAGCAGACTCTAGGGCTAATTGGTCAAATGCTTGGGGTCTAACTCCCAATGGAACAGATAATAACACACTATTATGGTCACAGATTCTAGCAAGTCAAACATTTGATGCATTTAAGCCAGGGGTCAAAAGATGGATCTGTTGAGAGGATCTGTGTATATCTATTCATCCCCACAAACAGACTTGGCTGAAGCACAAGTCCAGCAGAGGCCAATCAATGGTGAAATTAACCACTCAGATTGGCATACATACACACATCTATCTTGGGAATTTTAACTATACCAAGTATGTAGGAACATCCTGATGGCTATATTGGATGAATCCATACGTCATGCTACATTTCCCCCAAATGACACATCACCTGTTTATTAAAGACATCCTTCATTTATTCATACTTTAAATTCCAAGCCACTAAAAATAGTTCTCTTTAAGGTTAAACAATTCATGTTTACTGTTGACTTTCTGAAATCATATAAAAAAAGGATAAAATGTCAGTTAAATAAAACTCACATTTAGGTATTTGAGGACTCTGGTTAAGAAGAAATAAGAAGGGTATAAACAATAAATTTCTCATACATTATACTTAGCAAAGTTAAGATAATTCAAATTGTTGTAAAAGAAATTTACTGCAAAACCTTAATTTTATGATTAAGAAACAAGAGCCAGAGGTAATGAGATTTCCTTGTACAGCCCAGAAAGGTAGCTGGGTGTGTTTATGACAATAAAAAGAAATTTGGCACCCATGGTTGATCATCTTAAGTCTGATACCTAGTATCAGCCATTCACAGCCAAAGACTGTGAAGACTCCACATTGGCATTCATTTCCAGGCAGCATGCCATGGGGGGAAAGAAATCAGGATTTAGAATCAGACAGTTCTGAATTCTCAATACTGGCTCCTTTACTTACTGGCCACCTATCTTGTAGTTATATGACAAGAAAACTCTTGTAATTGTAGTTTCTTTATCAATAAATTGGGAGTCATCAGACCTGTTCTGATGTAAGGGTTAGGGATACCAACAAGTGCACCAATAAATTGTAGCTGTTACTATTATCCTAAAGAGGCTTTTATATAGAAAGAGGCTATTAAGGACTTAGCCTCAGAAAAGCATGTTCTATGACTAATTATTTTAGAAGAAACAAGTAATAGCTACAGTGGCTATCTCTCATTCTCCATCTTTATCCCCAGATACCTTTGGCACCTTATCTTTAGGATTGAAGTCATTTATTTTGAGGCATCTGGCCTAGTCTAGAGGTTTCATGTGTGATCATGAAATATTGGAAAGCAGCATGGCCTTCACAGGGCCTGAGTTGAATGATTGGGATATCAGAAGATGTCCTGAGCAAGAGAACCAACCCTCTGTAACTGTAAAAATAATAGGAAACAGTCTACACAGACAACTGAAACTGAGCACAGGTCATTGTTCCATTGTACTCATGGGATTTTATATTGTGGAGGTGACTGAGTGATGACACAAGAAGGCCAATGCCATTGAAAGAATTTATTGCTTGTATTTCCTAGAGAAGGAGGCATGCCAAGCCACACAGGGCCATATGGGGAGCACTAAGTCTGGTCAGGAGGCAGAAGCAGGAAAGAGGAGTCTAGGCCAGAGCCTTTGCCAGGGCTTCCCAGAGAAGGCCAGGGAAGTCCGGGTAAACAGCTTAGGGCTGGCCAGTGTGAATAACTTCAGGAGGCTTGGGGCAATCAGAGTGGTCTCTATTGCTGGATATCTGGCCCTGGGATGACTTAGCAGGTTAGAAATATTGACATGGGTGCTTTGGCTCTCTGGGTAAAGATGTCAGAACACGGTTATAGCTTTTCGCTGACTATATTCAGTTGAGGTGAAACATCGTACCCAATGTAAGAAAATCATCATTGAAGAATTTTTTTTTTAATTATTAAAAAAAAATAAGGGAAGAATTCTGGTTTGGCCACTTTCTTAAGGATCAGTAATACCCCATTTAGTTGTCCTATCTGACTATTGAGGGGAGCCCATCTGATAAACTTGTCCAAATTGAATATGCTTTGGCTACTGTAACTGGAGGAGCCCCTTCAGTGGGAATTAAAGCTGCAAACTGTGTGGTATTAGCAACTGAGAAGAAACAGAAATCCATTCTGTATAATAAGTGAAGTGCTTACAAGCTGGAACCAATTACCAAACATAGAGCTTTGGTCTATAGTGCCACAGGCCCAGATTACAGAATGTTTGTGCACAGAGCTCGAAAACTTGCTCAGCAATACTATCTTGTTTTCTAAGAATCCATTCCCACAGTTAGCTGGTACAGAAAGCAGCTTCTGTGATGCAAGAAAATACCCAGACATGTGGTGTTTGTCCATTTGGAGTTTCTTATTTGTGGATGGAAGGAGGGACAACCATATTTATTTCAGTCAGATCCATCTAGAGCTCACTTTTCCTAAAAAGAAAGAACTATGTGAATGAGAAAATATTGCTTAAGAAAAGATATAATGAAGATTTGGAAGTTGAAGATGCCATTCATACAGCCATCTTAACCCTAAAGGAAAGTCTTGAAGGGCAGATGACAGAAGATAACATAAAAGTTGGAATCTGCAATGAAGCTGGATTTAGGCAGTTTACTCCAACTGAAGTTAAGGATTACTTGGTCGCCATAGCAGAATAACGAAATGACTGAACAATCCAGAATTTCAGATAATCTATCTACCAAAACATGTTTAAAAAATGTTTTGTTTTTCAGACTTTTGCATACTTATTTCTACATGGTTTACTAGACTGATGTTTTTAAAAATGACACTTATAAATCATAAAAACTATTATATAAAAATGTTGACATGGCATATAGATATAGGAGGTGGTTGTGAGTAGACTTCGACTTGGTTGATTGGGATATGAAAGTTATCCTTAAGCAATTTGTTTTATCTTTAGGAATTAGCTAGCCCCAGGAGCGAGAGTCTCTCTTGAGGGCTATAAGCACCGACCCCCATGGCAGATCATAAGATATAGAAAAAATGTCATGATTAGCATCAGAGTTCCAACAAGTATTTCCCCTTAGTTCATGTTATTTTCTATTTATCCCTCAACTGTCTAGTCCTCCTCTGTGGAATACAGAAATTTCTTTCTTTTTAACTATGTAAAAATAAGCAGCTTTGTTTTAAATTTCCATTCAGATGGAGTTTGGAGTGACTTTTACTCTGCCTAAATAAGGTTCACTTAAAATCTGTGAATTCTGTTGAGTCATCAAGTCACAGAAGTTCAAGGACTAAAGGGGTCTTGGAAGTCACTCAGTTCAACTCTTTCATTTTCCATCTGGGGAATCAGTCATTAAACATTCTTTTGAGGTTTAATGGCTTCAGTACTATTAAAAATCACACTTAAAATATAATTAAGCATGTGATTAAAAGAACTAATAACCACACCCTGCCAAAAAGTGCAACTAAAATTTTTTTCTTTTATTGCCTTCCCTTCTCCAAAGTTATACTTCAAAGTGGAAATATTTTTGTCAAGTCTTTGCAAATCAGTGGAAGTGAGGAAAAACTACAGGAGCCATTTTCAGGTCATACTTCCTGCTGTCATCGATGCAATAAACAGACCTCAAACAGTCGAGAACACCCATCAGACCAAGATAGCTGCATGGCTAAAAGATACAAGCCCTCTCCCAGTAGACACCTATTTGAATTCTTGCCTGGAGAAGAATGAATAACACCAATCTTGATTTTCTTGTTTACTTCTGTTCCCTATCTGCCTGCTTCAAAGTAATAATGGAAAGAAAGCAAGAATGGCTTCATTAAATTTGTACTCTCTTCTTCCTAGAGCATTCAGCTGCCTGAAAGTCTAATAATAAGGATCGTATGCAGGGAACTAGAAAAACAGAATGAAGGAACATGAAGCATGTCTTTCTGGAATGAAAAATAGAAACTCTAATTGCAGGGAGATGCCAAGGGTACCAATAATACCTGGTCTGATTAAAATACCTGAACTTAGATACCCTTCTGAAGTCCAGAGTACTGTGAAGACATACATACTACCAAAAACAAAACAAAAATATGGTGAGAAGTCTATTAAAAATAAAACTCATGGGGCTGGGGATGTGGCTCAAGTGGTAGCGCGCTCGCCTGGCATGCATGCGGCCCAGGTTCAATCCTCAGCACCATACAATCAAAGATGTTGTGTCCACCGAAAACTAAAAAATAAATATTACAATTCTCTCTCTCTAAAAAAAAAAAAATCCCCCTGTTCTTCTGGACAGGCAGAATCACACCTCTGGGATGGGAGTCCCCTATGTTTCTCCTTTGCTAGCAAAGCAATAAAACTTCTTTAAAAAAATAAAACTCATGTCTTTAGTTTTTGTAAAAATATCTATAGGTTAAAAATTCAAGTAGTCCTAATAATGTTATGAAAAAAAAAAAAAAAAAGCAGTTTCCCACCTGCCAAATTTCCTCTTCTCAGCAGCTACTTACAATTTCGGTCTTTAGATATTTACGTGTCTAAATCTATACTGTATTTCTTGAATTCCACCCCAGCCCCAATTTTAGGCATTTTCTATAGACTTCCCACTACAACAAATGACAATGTAGCTCTCTTTCAGCTCCTCCCCGCTAAGACACATGCTAGGCCCCACCACATGTACAGACTTTATCTTCCTTTATACTCTCAATAAATTTTTATTCCTAGGTAGAAATGTGGTTAGATCTGTATTTACATTATTCTCACTATGTTAATGCTATTCATTGCTGAGTTATGGGATACACTATGATGAACTTGTCTTTCTTGCATAACTTTTAATCTTCCAAGTAAATGATCATTGTCTTGCTTATTCTTGGCTTTTTTGCCCAATGTGCTTATTACAATGAAATCCAAGTTGTGCAATCTCTCTATAAGTTCACACTCATAAGGCAATCTATTAATTTCATTTGCTTAAAGTTTCTCCTGCACTGAACTATACTGGTTGGTCTGTAGGATTCTGCAGGCTGCCATCTTGAGCTCTTCATTCTCTTCTTGCATGTTTCCTTCATCTTACCAGTGAGCTGGACTCCTATTTCCCGGATCCTACATCACTTGCTTTCCCTGTTTACTCCCTTACTTTGGTTGAACTCTCCTGCTTATAAACTCAGCAAGGAAACATGCATACAAGGGAAATATGTTGTATTTCTTTCTCTATTGTTTTCTAATGTTCAATATGACTGTTAAGAAGTCCAATACCTTTCTGTTTTGTTTGTTTTGGCAGTGCTGGGGACTGAATCCAGGGCTTTGTTTAGGCTAGACAAGCACTCTACCACTGACCTATGTCCCCAGCTCACCATTCTTGTTCTTAATTCTTTGAAGAAACTATTTTACTTTTCCCTTTCTGGAATTTTAGAGACTTTTCTCTTTGTTCCCAGTGTTGTGAAATTTCATTTTATGTGCCTTGGTGTGGGTTTTCCCTATCCATTGTGCCAGCACTTGTTGTAAAGATTTTGGTCATGCAGATTTATTCCTATTTTTTCCTCTAAGGATTTTTAGTTTTAGGACTTTGACCCATTTTGAGCTTTTTTTTTTTTTTTTTTTACATGACATACAGTTGGGATCCGACTTCATTTTTTTTTTTTTTAACATGTGGATATACAGTTGTCCCAGCACCATTTATTGAAAATATTATTCCTTACCCTTATTGAAATTTTTGACGCTTATATACAAACCAACTGACTAGATGTGAAGGTTTATTTGTAGATTCTCAATTCTATTCCACTAATGTATATGTCTATTCTTATGCCAATACCCACAGTCTTAATTACTTACTATAGTTTTGTAGTAGTTTTGAAATTTGAAAGTGTCTTTCAACGTTGTTCTTCATTTCAAGATTATTTTTGGCTATTCTGAGTTCCTTGAATTTCCATATGAATTTTAGAATAGGTTTGTTGATTTGTATAAAGATGCCATCTGGAATTTTGATAGGGATTTCACAAAATCTATAGGTAAATTTGGGGATGTTTTCATCTTTATAATAGTAAGTCTTCTGATCCTTTGAAGTTAGGATGTCTTTTCATTTACTTAAGTTTTCTTTAATATCTTCCAGGAATGTTGTTTAGTGTTCAGAATAAAAATTTTGCACTTCTCTGGTAAAGCCATTTCTAATTATTTTATTCTTATGGATGCTATTCCAATAAATCACATCAGTTTTTAAACCTACATTGACTTCTCTGAAACCTATAGTGTTTTAGTATTATAGTTTAGTTTTTTAATTTTAGTGGACATACATGTGACTTACAATCAACATCTTCTTCAATTCAATACAATATGGTATTAGATGTGAAATGTCTATAAAACATCAAAGTGGAGATGAGCACTAGGCACTTGGATATATCAATAGGGAACCCAGAAGAACTACAGGCAGAAATGTGGGGGTCATCTTAAGTTTGATATATATATTTTTTTTAATATTTATTTTTTTAGTTCTCAGCGGACATAACATCTTTGGTTGTATGTGGTGCTAAGGATCGAACCCGGGCCGCACGCATGCCAGGTGAGCGCGCTACCGCTTGAGCCACATCCCCAGCCCTTAAGTTTGATATTTAAAGCCACAACAATTAAGACTCTTTGAGGGAAAAGAGCACAGAGAAGACAAGAGGACCCAACCCCAAGGTTGCAGCCCAAGAAATTTATCTCAGCAAACAGAAGCTTAGTAGAAGAGAAGTAACCAGCAAAGGAAATGTTTTTGGGCTTATTGTCCTTATTGACAGAAGGCTCTACAGGGACAGGAGAGCCTTTTGCTCTCTAATAAACCCTCAAGTTGAATAGCTCACTACATTTAGATATTAACCTACATGCCAAAGATAAAGTAGAAAAAGTCATTCAGAATATGTTTACTTGGAAAATGATATATTGATTCCTCACCAGCTCTTTTACCTCAGAAAATCCTACATGAATACAAATAAATAAAGCAACCTTTCAGGTCTTTAGAGAAGCATTTTAATCTGATTTTGATTGTGGACAGAAACTAAGCAAGTGCTTATTGCTCAATAACTTAGAGTAATTATATAAAGGCGGAAGAGAAAAACCAGTTAGAAGTACTGTGGCACTCACAATTAAAACCAGAAATGTGTACAAAAATCTCCTAAGGCATTCATATTCCATTTGCTGTCACGTTTCTATAACATAAGCAGGCAACATAAGCAGGAAGGACATCAACTTGTAGTCATGCTAATTCATCTGCCTTTCATTTACCATTCATCACTTCACAGATGTGGAATTTTACCATTTCTATCCATCATTTAAAGTACCATATCCTCTAGGCAGTGGTTTTCAACCAGGGGAAATTCTAACCCCAGAGAACATTTGAAAACATCTAAAGACATATTTTTAGTCACAACTGAAGATGGGATGATACCAGCATCCAGTGGGTAGAAAGTAGGGATGTTGCTAAACATCCAACCATCCCCAGAACAGACTCCCACAACAAAGCATCATCCAACCCAAGTATCTGTGGTAACCCCACCTATAGGGGTAAGACTGTGAAAACCCACCTATAGGGGTAAGTTTTAATGTATATTTATATGTACATGAACTTTCTGGGGGCAAAGTCTATAACTTGTACTAAGTTCTCAAAGGAGATATAACTTATACACTGACTTTTATGACTACTTCATCTTGGCCATGGTTAAAAAAAATGACATATTAATCCCACTTTAAAAACAGAAGTCACCTAATTAACAGAATTGACAGAAGGCTCTACAGGGATAGAATCTTGTCCCTTTTGCTCGCTAATAAACCCTCAAGTTGAATAGTTCACTACATTTAGATATTAACCTACATGCCAGAGATAAATTAGAAATTAAGACATTTATGCCAGCCAGATTTCACTGTCCCTTTCCACTGTCCACTGTTATTCATGATTTCCTATCTCTAGGTCCTCCAAGTAACCCATCCCTCAATTAGTAGGACCAAAACAACGATTGTGATTATGGTGACTAATGACTAAGCTACAGCTTCATGATATGACATAATTCATTCAATCAAAATCCATTTATTCAACCACACTGCTAGTCACTGGGCATATGGTGATGAAAATGGATTTACAACTTAGTACCAGAAAGATATTAACAAAACTAAAACGAATAATTTAAAGCCAATAAGGCAGAATGTGAAAAGTGAGGGCGAGAGGCTGAATGGATGAGCAGAGGGGACTGCACATTCAAGATCACCGCGTACCATATTTCATTCAGTATTTTATCCACTTAAAATTCAATAGGCAACTAATTCCTTCCTGGCTAGTTTAAACAAGTCTGTGGCATCTATATGCCACTCCAGGTAATTTATAATATACTCTTATTCAACTAACATTTCCTAAATACTGACATATTTGGGAGACTCAAGACTAGGGACCAAGTGAGAACATCAAAAGCAAAAGCTTCCTTTGGGGAGAAGGCCTATTTATGAATCTAATTAGAAACCAAAGTGGTAAAGGGTTAAGACTAAAGTACATTTCAAAAATGCCATTCTGATCATCAGCAGATGTAAATAATTACAATTGCTACCAATAAGATATTCGAAATGTACTGTCATTGCTTGTAAATCAGGGCGGGGGCAGGTAAACTTTCCTCTCTACTCTCCTCCAACTCCAAATTAGCTACTCAGTAAATTTTAGGAATCAGTCTAAATCGGCCAAGGAGGCCTGGCTAGCAATTTTTAACGCGGCTGTCAGTCTTAAATCTCGAACTCACTAAAAGCCCCAGGTTGGTAAAAATACTGGGGGTTTCCGTGGGAATGAGGTAAAAGGCGACTGGTGAGAGAACAAAGGCGGCGCGTCCCCGTAAAAGGCCGTCCGGCCCCGGCCTTACGAAAGACGGGGGCCGCGGGTGGAGGGTGTCCGGGTGGGTGCCCTATGCCGCGCGGCCCCGGCGCTCTTCTGCGGGGCCCGCCCCGGCCAGGCACCTCAGCTGGTGCACGGGAGGGTGCAACCGAGTCGGGCACGCCAGACGGGAAGGCGCATGAGAAGGGACGCGGGGGCCGAGGCCGGGCTGCTGGCCGAGTGAGTGAGCGGGTGGGAGACTTGCGAAACACGCTGCGGCCTCGTCCCCGGACAGGACCGAAATCACGTGGCTGCCAGGGCCAGGAGTAGAAGCCGCCCAGAAAGAGCACGCGGGAAGGGAGGAGCGCCTAGGGACAGCGGGCGACATCCCCTGCAGTTCCCTTCCGCGAGGCCCCGCCCCTCTCGCTTATGTAATAGGGGCGCGCTGCCATTGGCCCTCGCGACCGGAAGGGTGCAGGCGTGCGAGAGGGGTGGAGCGGGAGGCCGCCGCAGGAAGGCGAGGGGGCGGGGCCGCAAGGCGCTGGCGGCGCTGGGGTGACTGGGAGCGCGGCGCGGCGTGCGCGGGCACGAGGCCGAGTGGCCTGCCTAAGGCTCAGGCGGCTTCGGGCGCGCGCGGCGGCGGGTGTGCGAGGCGCGGGCTGTTGTGTTCCCGGCTCTCCTCTTTCCCCTCTTTGGCGGGTGGAGGAGGCCGAAGCGGTGCTGGGTGCGCTCCCCCTTCCTTCCCTCCGCGACTTTCCCCGGCCCTCTCGCGCTGCGCGGTCTCTCCGACGCAAGACTGTCCCGGCCCGGGTGAGCGGCGGCAGGGGCGGCGCTGACGCCGCAGGACGCCCGGGAATCAGGGTGGGGGAAGCCGGCGAGGGGCGGCTGGGACCGTGGGGCGCGTGGGGCGCGGGGGCGCCGGCCTCCCGGGAGGCGGCGGGGCCCGTCCCGGCGCGGGCCCCGGAAAGGAAGGGAAGCTCGGGTGCCTGCCAGGCCCTGCAGGTGGCCGGGTCGCAGGCCGGCCGCGGGAGCAGCGGTAACTTTACCCGCTGGCGACAGCAGCTGGTCGGTATCTCGAGGCCGGGCTCTCGGCGACCCAAGGGGCCGGGTTTCGTACAACCAAGGCCTCCAGCTGACAAATCTCGGGCCAGGGTCCTTGAGGACTGGCGGGTAGGTGAGGGTTATGTGGTCTTTGGTGGCTGGAAGGAGGAGGGGGCTCACTGAGGCGGGAGAAGACCTGGGAAAGGTGCTGCAGGCTGCAGCTGGGTTATTGGAGTGTTGAGTGAAGGCGCCCTTACTCTAGTGATTTCTCCCGCCCTTCTCCCCAGATGGTTGTAGTTTAAAAAGCTAGGGTCAGGATGTTGAACACTACTGCCTGGGCTTCTTCCTTTCAGATGGTTACGGATAATCAGCCTACTTCCTGAATCCAGAATCTTTTTCTTAATTCTTGGTTTGCTTT
Organism: Marmota flaviventris; assembly: GCF_047511675.1. Taxonomy (NCBI): domain Eukaryota; kingdom Metazoa; phylum Chordata; class Mammalia; order Rodentia; family Sciuridae; genus Marmota; species Marmota flaviventris. The sequence goes on from NC_092512.1 coordinate 35,740,985, forward strand.
TAAAAGGATCTTTGGAACAGGGCTTACTTGTTGCCTCCTGCGAAAGCTCCTCATTTTAAAAGAACTCGTCCGTTCTACACTTCCCTTTTTGCAGTCCCCTCGGAAAAGCACACTAAATAAGAGTTACATTAAAAACCAGCTTTTAGGTTATTTGTAAACGATTTCTTGCCCTTCCATTTGTCATATTTAATCAGGGAGAAGTTATGCATACGATTTTGCAGAAAATTCGATTGGTTTGAGAACAAATCTTAAGTTGAGCTGTCCAAAAGCAGGTGGTTTGTTCGTTTGCATTTTGGCTTTCAGAAAGGAAATCAATGCAGTGTGCTGTCAGAAGTTAGGGGCCTACCCCATGCTGTTAGCCTGTTTGATAAAATTTCTTTTGCCTAGTTTTCTGTCTCAAAAATAAGAACAAAGGACAACTCCCTTTTTTTAAAGTTCTTATGACTTTTTGTTACTGTTGCTAGGTGGCAATGAAAAATGGGTTAATCTGTCATATAATTTTTATTTTGTTCATCTTATGATATTGTACAGATCACTGCATGAACATGTCATCAAAATAGTTAATAGCTTCTAGATAGCAAGGAAACTTATGGAATTAGTGGTCTGCCATTGTGTAAGATTTTTCTTCAGTGTTAACGATTAGGATTTTAATTGTTAAGAATTGTTTAAAACAATTTTATCCACAAAAGCAGTGTATTAACATACATAAAATACATTATGTTTAAGAGTTAAGATTAAGATAAAAGAGATAACTGGAGTATTCTAACATAGGTTCTGATACTAAGACATTGAGAATGTTACAAAACATTGGTGTACATAAATATTGAACACCTGACTGCTCTCATCCGAATATACTTTAAGTATTCTTTTGAAAAAAATGATGCATTTGGCTTAAAATTAATAAGGTTTAATAAAAAATTGAAGCATAGTTGTAGGAACTAACAGCTGGTAGTAGCCACCATTATTTGGTAGGAATTGGGTTCTGGTATTAAGCTGGCATACTAAACATTTTTATAATTGGTAAGATCTTCAGCTGGCTTTGAAGAAGAAAAAAAGAAAACCATTGATCCTCTTCTGAAATTATGACTTTAAATTCACAATGCTAGTGGGAGCTTGTCCATCAGTGTATTTACTTATTGTGTCCCCACATCCCCTTTTTTGGAGGTGGGACGGGGAGTTAGTTGTTTTTATGAAATGCTTAGACTTTACAATCATTATCTAATTAGGGTTCCCATCAGAAAAACCAGCACTCTTGAACATTTTTAACTTGTTTAATAGAAGTCTTTAATTTTAATGAGAAAGTAAAAGTAACTTTTCTCAATGACAATTATTTTTAATTAACTCACATATGTTCACTTTTGACCACCAATAACAAAAAAAGTGGTACCTTTCAACTTTGTAAGGGTGTCCCTACCCTTAAATTAGGTTCATTCTCTCAACTGGGAACTAATTAAATCTCATAATGACCATTTAGAAAAAATTAGAATGGCACAGTAATTTCATGAAACCTAAGTATTTAAGAGAATAATTCCCCTTTGGTGGCATAATCTCCTTTAGAAGGACTAGTTAATAGCTCTTACTTGTCTTAAACGGTTAAGAATTGCAAGTCACAACTGTAAATACCAGAAAGGGAAAGTTACTTTGCAAAGTAACCAAATAAATGTTAGGGGGAAGCTAAACTTTTGGGGAAAGCTTTTGAAGATTATATAAAGTGAACAATCTTAGGTATATAGCTCAGAACCAAGGGGAACCATTCCTGACTTAAATGATTATAATTGCTGGGCACACTGGCACATTCTTATAATTCCAGTGATGTGGAAGGCTGAGACAGGAGGATCTCAAGTTCCAGACCACCCTGGGTAACTTAGTGGGGCCCTATCTCAAAATAAAATATAAACTTACATCCAGTGAGGTTAAAGCGCTCCTAGCAATAATTCCTTACAGTATAGGAAAAAAAAAAAAGTTAAAAAAATTAGGTATATAGCTCAATGAATTTTTACAAATAAACATACTGTGTAACCATTACCTCGTTCAAGATACAGAACATTTTTAGCACCCCATAATTTCCTCTCTTGTCCTCTCTTCCCAAATCATTGCTCCATAAACCCCAATGTCACCTCTTTCACTTTAGAGCGTTGCTCTGGCCCCCACAGTGCTAGGTTTGGAACCCAGGACCTAGCACCGGTTAGGTTGATGCTCAAGCACAGCTTCATACCCCAGCCTCCTTTGCCTCTTTTGAATTTTATATAATGTATATTCTTTGTAACTGATTTATTTAACATTCAGATACAAACTTGGTGTCACTTGAAACAATAATTATTTTAGAATGCTGCTTAGTATTTCATTGTATGTATTGTGTTTGTGTGCACATTGATGTATCCATTTTACAGTTGTTGAGCAGTTGGATTGTTCCTAGTTTTGAAACAGGTTTTCTGAACTTTCTTGTATTTATCTTGTGTGTATATATTTTTATTTTTGTTGAATATATACCAACAGAGGTCATAGACAACTGCCAACCAGTTTTATTTCCTCCTCAGTGGTTGATTCTACCAGTTTATAATCCAGTAGCATTGTCTGTGAGAGTTTAAAACCCATACATTTTGATTGCCTAAAGTTTCTATAAAATTTAAGGCTTTAACTCTGAGATGGTTATTTAGATTACTCAATATTAGAATAATTAAGTCACTCTAATGCCTTAACTTCTGTTTTTAGATATGGCTCGTGGACAGCAGAAGATTCAGTCTCAGCAAAAAAATGCCAAAAAGCAGGCTGGACAAAAGAAGAAACAAGGACACGACCAAAAGGCTGCTGCCAAAGCTGCCTTAATATATACCTGCACTGTCTGTAGGGTAAGAGGGCTTGAAAAACGTTGCTTGGTGGACAATTCTTTCATTGTAAATTGATTTGTATAGGTTAATATTTTGTAACGCTAGCAAAATAGATGGTTTGTTTGAAATAGTAGATTTGACAGCTGGTTGTTTTAGGAATTTGTCTTCATGTACCCATTTACAAAGCTTTGTGCATGGCTTCTTTGGCCAGATGCAGATTTCTATGATCTGAGGAACAAAGAATGAAACAAGACTTTTTCTTTATGTAGGATAAAGATGTTTTTATGAGGGAATGTAATATACCTTGAACTTTGTAAGAAACTTAGGTCTACATTCTTGATATAGATTTGACTAAACTTTGTTACTATGCTAGTAAAAATACTTCTGATTATGAATATGTCTTTTAATTTGTTTTCTTTCACTAAAATCCAGAGTTAGAGTGTATAGTAAAACCATATAGAATGTATTCATGTTGAAGGCTATTATTAGAATTAATTTGTTTTTATAAATTTAAAGAATTGAGCAACAAACAGCATCTGTGGCGTGCTTACCGTGTGTCAGACATACAGTCACACGTTTAGCCCACATAACAATCCTAACATAATCACACACCTAGCTCTCCAGCCCCCTTACCTGAGTGGAATTGATGGTATGGACGGCAAAGATTTTTTGTTGTTGTTTTTTTCTTTTTACTATTATTATTATTGTAGATGGACACAATACCGTTATTTATTTTTATGTGGTGCTGAAGATCCAACCCAGGGCCTCATGTGTGAGGCAAGCACTCTACCACTGAGCCACAACCCTAGCCCATGGCAAAGGATCTTGATAAGACATGATTCCTGGACTGAAGTTTGTCATCTATTTGAGTTATAACAAATAAAAAAGAAGTTTTTAACTACACAAGAATTCTTATTAGTAGCAGGGCATAGCAGAGCTTGTCTGTAATCCTACCGGGCTTAGGAGATTGAGGCAGGAAGATCACAAGTTCAAAGCCAGCTCAAGAACTCAGCAAGACACTGTCTCAAAATAAAAACAAAGGGCTGGGGGCATGGCTCAGGGGTTAAGTATCTCTTGAGTTCAATCCCTGGTAACCTTCCCTCTCCCCAGGGGAAAAAAATTTAGAGGGAACCTATTACATTAAATACCTTGTTCACATTGAGCTTTGATACACTCAAAATGATGGAATTGAGCAGCTTCTGATTCTGTTTGAAAAGAGGGTGAAAATAAATTTTACTAGGTTAATGATGAAGAAATACCTTGACCTAAAAGTACAAGAATTAGTTCACATATTTAAAAACTCAAAACCTTTTATTTTATGTTTTATATATTTGAGCATATTAAAGAGTAAATGAATTAAGGTCTTTGCCAAAGGAATTCATTGTTATGTAGTGTGTTATTTGAGAGCTGAAATGCCTAGCATTGGGTTAAAAACAGGTCTTAGGCAAAGTAAATTCTGGGGTTTAGTTTCCTTAGCATGTAGAACAAGAATGATAGTAGAAGCTAGAGATTACTGTGGAAGTTTGTGAAAAATTAAGGTAAAATATTTGACGCAATAAGATGTCAGTAAACATTACCTGTTGTTTGCTATTAATGAGATAAACAAATACTTTTCTATGTGACTTTCCCCTTTTTTGTTAAATGTAAGAATGAGGGTTTTTTTGGGGGGGGGGCAAGGTTCCTCTTCATATGCTAGCTGCTAAGTTGTTGTAGCTTAAAGGCAATTTGTGATAATTGTCTATTATAAACAAGTTCAGGGTTTTAAAAGGTAACATGTTTTTTATTTCATACATGAAGTCCATTTCTTCTTTTTTGTATAATTTTTAAATTAGACACAAATGCCAGACCCTAAGACCTTCAAGCAGCACTTTGAAAGCAAGCATCCTAAGACTCCACTTCCTCCAGAATTGGCCGATGTTCAGGCATAAAGTTGTTTACAGGTAATTGACCTTTTTTTTTTTGTCTGTCAATGTCAGACTTAAATACAAGAGCAAAACTAACTTCTTTAAGTGTGAGGTTAATTTCTGATTTCTGAGTCTTTATTACTACTTCTTTTTAATGTTTAACTTCGTTACTAGAACCTAACAATTGTACTTATAGTTTACTAGAATGTTTTATAATTATCAAAAGTTTTTTTCCTCAGATCACTTCCTTTGAAACATCCCAAGTTTTTACTACTGTACCAAAATGGGGTCGGGGGTGGGGGAATGAGTGAATATTGGCCATCTCTAGCTCAAGAATGAAAGACTTATCAGCTGCAAGAAAATAGTTATTTCTAAGGTTTTTAAGGGCCTTCCTCCCAAAAATGATGCAAACCAATTTCCTGAGCACATTTTTACAGTTATTTTTATTTAATAGTGCTTAGCAGAGCTTCTAAATATTAAATATAGTATAAAATGTAGGCATACACTAAAACCTTTTTTGAAAATAATCAGTTTACACTTTTTATGTGCTTGGATTTTTTACCCCTAAATGGTGTGTGTGGGCTTTCATTTTAGACATTTGAAATGCATTATTAACTTGGATTTGTACAATGGGTATGTTCACTGAAATTTTCCTTATGTTTTATAGGTGAATTCATGACACCTTTGACTCTTCTACTGTCTCAGACCTTAGGTAACAAACCTGCAGCTGCTTTTCTAACAAACTGTTGATCAGCAAAAATAAAGGGGCTACAGAAACACTCATTTTTATGCTGTTCCCTTTTGGGCTTCATGCAAAGACAATTCTGTGTAAATGTACAGTTGACTCTGATTTGGAAATCTGAAAATCAGTCCATCCTTGTTATAAAAATTTTTTTATAATTGTAATTATATTGATGTTCATATTGTGTAAAATAACTCATCTAATAAAGTAGTACTTTGATTTTACAACATCACAGGATAAATGGTTCTACAGATTCTGTTCTAACTTTCCTTATTTGCCTTATAAAAATCTAATGAATTCAGCAGCTAGAATTACAAACGCAACTTTTATCTCCCTTTCTCAGCTCAGTGCAGGTTCCTTAAACTAAAGCAGACTCATTCATTTAAATTGTGCATGTAATTTTGTTGGCAGCTGATGATTTAGGTAAAGAATGACTTTATCTGCTGCCTTAGAATATTGTAGTTAAGTATCATGCCCCCAATGATCATTTCACATGTTTAGAATTGACAAATTTAAATTTCCTGTATGAATTGATTGGGTATAGCTACCAGTCAGGGGTACCCTGTAGAAAACTAATACATTTGTAAAAACAATTGGATTATCAGTGAGCCCTTCTAAAAAATAAGTTTCTGAAGTATATGTCAAAACAAAAATAATCATTAGTCCTATTGTTTAATAGAAAATATGATGGAACAAATGTGAACTGGTAAAAAGATTTTTTTATAAATTATAGTGGATTTATTTGCAAATTGTTCAAGCTCTTTAATTTGAAATTGAAGCATAATTTTTGAAGGAGTTTTAGGAAGTTATTAATTATTTGGCCAATTTTATGAATGAATTTTTGCATTAACAGGAATTGGAATTATTTGTGATTGGTTAATTCCCAGAATCCTCTCTATTGAAACGTTGAATTTAGGAATTAGCATTCTGGTTGTTCCTAAAATCAGACCATGTATTATAGTATGACTTCCATTCAAACTAGAAAAGTATTAAAATCAACCAGTATGCTCAATCTTGGGGATTAAGGATGGGAGGTGCTTTTGTTCAGTTGGATAAAGTAAATGCTACCCAGTTAAGGAAAACTCAACTTTAGTGTTCTTTTAATTTGCTTTTGTTGACTATTAACTTGTACAAATGAAACTGCTGTAACTCAGTTTAAATTTTAAAATTAACATAATAGGAAGAACACTAAAATATTTACTGCTAACTGCTTAGAGCCGCATATCTGATCCTGTGGATTACAAAATGCATTCCCTCCTTCTGCTGTAACTCATTGCTGCATTTGTTTTGTAGCTCCACATACTCTGCCCACCTTGTTTGTCTTCACTGTAAGTTTAAAATAAGATGTTTGCAAGGAAAAGCTCCAGTGCTGATAGTTTCTTAGCAACTCCTATTCTTAGACCCTTATTTTTAAAATACAGTTCTTTTGTTTCATGTATTTAATTTCCTAAGTTTCAGACTTAATGTTGTTTCCTAATATGTCAATTGCCAGAACATTAGTTCTACCTAATTTCTTGTGGTGGTTATTGTAGAAGTTCTGGTTAAATTACAATTTATAAGTTTTTGAAAGTGCTTTGAGCATATGTGTGTTTATTTTTAGTAACAAATCATTTAAAACCCATTCACAAATTTTGGTTTAAATTTTTTTTCATTTGTTTTACTGACTGTAATTCAGAATAAAATTTTTTGTTCTTGTATTTAACCCTTTTTTTTTATAAGCAGCTGAAGACACCATATTTAACTCTCTATCTCAGTGATAGGGAAATAGTCGGATTGATCTTATATAAGACATTAATTCTCAATATGGGGATTATTAATACAATCCCCTTTTTGTGTTTTTGGTTAAATCTGCTATAAGAAAAAAAATTCCAAGTCTTAAATATCTTTGTTTATTTAATTTGAAGATTCTTTAACAGATAACAGCAAAGTTTATTTAAAAACTGTTATGGTGTCTTCAAAGACTTGATAAAATACACTGAGAGAATTGCCATTCTGTATTTACATTAGTTGCCAAAAGAAACGGGGTTAAGATTAAACTTGTTTCCATTCTCTTCAAATGGATATCCCCATGTTTAATTGACACACTGGGGCCTCAGTTGTGTGCTGTAATGTCTTATTAAAGAAGATATTAAAGAAAACTAAACTAGTCTAATTTCTTTTAACATTTTAAGAGGTTTTGATATTGCCTCTTTTTTTTCTTCCTTTCTAAACTTAGAAGAATTGTCTCTTGAGTGTAGCTTGAGTTCTAAGAACGACAAGAGATGTCTTTCATTTTTCATTGTTTTTCTTACATTCTTTTGTGTATTTGGGGTCTGTAGAATACTTAAGAATGAACAGAAAGAGTTTATCATTCTGAAACCTTGCAAGTTAGAATAAGTGAGTTGTTGGAAGGGGGACGTAATTACTGTTAACATAAAGATAATACAAAACAAAAAATACTTAGATCAATTAATTGAACTAGATGGATAAGTCCTTGATGACCTTGATTTCCATTTTAAGATAATACTTTTGGTTTTGTATTAAAGACACTACATAGATAATAATCACATCATAATTCAAACCTGAGATGCAGCATGAATAAGGTAAAATTTACAAACATTACTCCCCCCCCCCCCCATTCCTTATTTTTCATTCTTGTAATACTTGGAACATACTTGGCCTATAATTCCAGGGACTTTGGAGGCTGAGGCAAGAGATTGCAAGTTCAAAACAACTTAGGCCCTAAGCAGCTTAGTGAGACCATGTCTCAAAAAAGGGATGTGGGTATGTGGCTAAGTGGTTAAGTGCTCCTGGGTTCAATTCCTAGTACCAAATAATAATGTGGCTGGTGTAAAGGACTGTTCCCTAATACGTGATCAATCACACTCCAAACTATAATTGAAATGTTATATTTAAACCACTCAGTCTGAAATGATTTGTACTAGATTTCTAGTTTGGGGGTTTGTTTAAGAGTGTATGGTAATAAAGATCAACACTAGGGGGTTGTGTTTACTGTGACTTTGCACTCTGAAATAGTTCAAAGTAGCTTAATTTTCATAGAAATTTTAAAAATATAAGACCATTCATTGTGCAGATTTGATAAAACATCTATTTGAAAGAATAGATGTTTTATTAAGAAAAGTTCATCCTGTCATTAATTGTGTATTACCATGTTAAACTGAAAATGTCTTTTTCATTTTAAATGTTCTTTTGGTAAGTTGTTTACTGAATTACTTTTTTTTTTTTTTAAAACCACCAGTCTTTAGTTTCAATTCTTTGCATAGAGTGTAATAGTATGATTCCAAATTTAAAATTTTGTATCTGCAGAGACAGATTTCAGTCATTTATTATTTGTATTCATATGGGTATGTTTTCAGTATGAATTATATTAAAATCATACTACTCTTTAGTCATTTTTACGTACATAGCATCATTATCTTTAATGGCTTAGTTTTTGTAGACCAAATAAGTATCGCACTTTATCACTACTTCTGTATTATAAATTTCAAATGGGACTTGCATTTTGGATTCTACTTTATTAAAATCCTAATTACCGGGAAGGACACCATCATATTTCCAATGTCAGCCAGTTTCTGGGTCACATGTATCAAACAACTGAGGTATTTTTTTCAGATATAGAATCTTTTTTAAGCTCTTTACCAGAATTTTTTACTCATTAAATGGGAACATGGCAAGCTTTGTTTATTAATACGCTACTTTAAAAATAAATAAATAATCATATTGAGACTTCAGTATCTCGTAAAATGAATTAGATTATGAAAATTTGAAATACCTTTTTTCAGAGGTATTCATATAAACTTTATATTATAGTTTGTACCAAGTTCAGACTATTGTTCCCTCATAATCCTTTTGCCAGGAAGAGTTACAGACAGTGGCCTTTTGGGCTGAGAATACTGCTTGTTGATGCAGGACACTTTTGCAGAGAAATCAGCTGTAATTTAGATGACCTTTGAACTAATGGTTTTGAAAATTATGTCAAGTCTTATTTTTGACATAGAAGACATGTATTTTTTAAATCTGGATCTCTTCAACTTTTTTTTTTTTTTTTTTTTTTGAAAAAATACCTAGTTTGGGGATAATTTAGACTTACAGAAAAATTGTAGTACGAGAGCATTCTCGTACACCGCTCACCCAATTTTAGTTTCCCCTAATATAATAACATTACTGTGGTATGTTTGTCAAAACTAAGAAAACAGCATTGGTATGTTTCTTTTAACCGGTTTTTGTGTTATTGACCTTTTTCTGTTCCAGGATTCAATTCAGGGCACCCTATTGCTCTTGGTTTGTCTTTTCTCCTTAGTCTCTGATCTGTGACAGTTTCTGTCTCCCCTGGGGTTTCATGACATTGACAATTTTCTACATGGGTTAACTATGATGTAGAGGGTTCCTCATTTTGGATTTGCCTGACATTTGCCTCTTCGTTTCCCTGGGATAACAGATTATTGGAAAGAAGGCACAGAGGTACAGTGCCCTTCTCATCACATCATCTTAGATATACAGTGTTAGCAAAGGTGATGTTACCCTTCATTACTTGATTAAAGTAGTGTCCGCCAGGTTTCTCTATTGGGAACTTATTATGTTTTCCTTTCCATGGACAACTTTTGGGAAGTCCAGCCCTTCCTGAAAGGGAATGGGGATTTAGTTCTCACCTGTTGGAGGGGTAATGTGCGTGCGTGTGTGTTTATTATTTGGAGTCCTGATCTGACATTTCTGTATGTGGGAGAGAAAGATGGGGATCAAACCCAGGGCCATGTTCTTGTTAGGTAAGTACTCTACCACTGAGCTACATTCCCAATCCTAAAGGTCTTATAGAATTCTATATTTGTTTATTTTCCACATTTACTTGTTAAGGCACTTATTTATATTTATGGACTCATAATTCAATGAGTAATTCATATTTATTTTGTTATTCACATTTTTTAAGCTTTGGGTTTGGGGAGCTTTTTCAGTTGGCTTCTGTTTCTTTTGATATGCTTCATCTTTTTGGTGTGGTGGTGGTGGTTTTGTTTTTTGGTTTCAAGAATGTCCTTAAGTATTAAAAGTATAAGATGCTTCAGGCTCATCTAGTACTTTCCCAACCTTAGAATGAGCCATTTCTCTAAGAAAACTTGAGTTTTTGATTGGAGAATGATATTTAGAAACCCAGATCTGGGTGCTAAGTGTGAAATGATCTTTTGGTGTTTTGTTTGTTTTAATTATGAAATGTTGATCATTTTTCTATCATTAGGTAATATTTGAAGATGATTGGAAGAATATCCTTATCACAGATTTTTTGAGTGATAAGTTCTTTGAGTTTTCTATATACATTACTGAAGCCTTTTTAAGTCACTAAATATAGTTATAAATAATATATGTGAAGTTGCTTTCTGAGTTATAAAGCTTTATAGAAGCAAATGTATTGTATAAAGAAATAGTAAAAGTTCTTAATCTTTAGAAATTAAAATACCTTTTGGAGATAATGCATATATTTATTTTTGTATAATTTTAGGCTAGATGGTTAGGTGCTTGGTGTCTTCTGTAACTGATAGCATCTATAGGAATATGGAGGAGGGACAGTAGATACTGGGGGAGATGGCTTGTGAGTTAAAGAAGTCAGTGTCTGCCTGGGAAGATGGACAGGGGGGGCGGGGGGGGGTAGGAAAAGCAGGGTGTGGGTGGCTGAGTGAGCAAAAGCTTGGGCAAATACATAATGTTTCTTTGAGAGAAAGTGAGTGGGCCAGTCAGAGCTTAAGTCTTGTGAATGAAATCCTTTGAGCCCATGGATGAGAGTAGGGAGAAATTATGAGAATGGGACCAGATTGTGCAATGTGTGCACACTACAGTAAATTGTTCAAATTACTCTTGACACTGGGAACCCATTCAAGTTGTGGGTATAGGAGAATGGTTTGATGCAAGTATGTTAGATTTATCAGTGGAAAACTGTTGGTACTGCTTTAATAGGGATCTTTTTACATTCTTCCATACCTTTCCTTGTTTATTAACAGAATATAGTGTTCAGAATTTAATTTTATTTTTAATGTAATTATGAATATAGATTAACAGGCAAGAATTATCTACTTCAATATAAAAGTAATACATTTTGAAATACATTTCATTTTTTTTTTTTAGAAATTTGGAGAATGTAGTAAGGTAGAATTTTTTAAATTCTTAAGTATAAAGCCTTTTGGAATAGTAGAATATCTCTGTCTCACATGGGTCCACACATGTGTGCATAGATACTTTTAAAGTTAAGGCATACTTACAAATGTTGTAATCATTTTTGCATATTTTGTCTTTGTACTTTACTCTTGTTTAACATTATAGCAAGTGGAGTTTTCTTTATGCTATAAACTTTGTGTGAGTAGAATATTTGTGGCTACCTTATGAAACATAGGTTATGAAGCGATAGACTTTTTTCCAACCATTTTTATTATACCTGTTAGCCAGATATAGTTCCTATTTTGTGAATTGTCCATTTTAAATTGCTCACTTATTCGTTGGGGTCTTCTAACTACCCAATCTGTTATTCACAACAAACTAACAAGAACTGAATGTTGCTAGGGAACATTAAATAACCAGGGTTATGAAATCCCATAACCCATTTTACACAAAGTACAGAATTGTAGGTTCTGTCTGCTCTGCTTGCTGGAAATCTTAACTGCCAGGTGACTGAAGTATAAAACTGCCATTCAGATTTAAGGCATAATTTTTATTTAAGACTAATAAAATTTTCATTGATACCTGCCTACTGGGAAGAAACAGGAAAAGTAATTTTAATTACATTGTTAATTTAGCAAGTTACAATAAGAAAATAACTTTGGGGTTTCTAGATCTTATTTCTAATCTTTTTGTTAGGTTCTATGATTTCATATTTATGTATATGAGTTTCCATAGTAACAAAATAAATGTATTTAAGCTTTGTTTTGAAGAGGCATAAATATTTCTGGTAGGAACAGTGTTCCTCACTGAAGTAGGGTGGAAGATTGTAAAACGAGAATTTAAAGCTGTGATTGAGTGATCCATTGAGAACACTAGAAAACATCCAAGTTCAAATCTGGTTCTGCCTCTTCCTAGGTGAGCTTGAACAGTTTACCTCACCTTTCTGCAGTTTCTTTATTCACCTTTTAAAATGTAGAAACAAATACCTGCCTCCAAGTCTTCTAATAACTTAATAAGTGAAATGAGCAGAAGAGCCTATGCAGTCATTGGTGCTCAGTAACTGTTAGCTTTCTTCCCCTTGTCTTCATTTTCCTTCTTCTACTGAAATTTAGTATGTGTCTTTATGATGTATACCTTTCTAATTTTTGTTTAAGCTTTTCCTTAGGATTAAAGTGTATTCTTTTCTCACCACCCAGTCCAACTTCTTCCTATAGAAATGCTGCCCATTCTTGGGCTGGGGATGTGGCTCAAGCGGTAGCGCGCTCGCCTGGCATGCGTGCAGCCCAGGTTTGATCCTCAGCACCACATACAAACAAAGATGTTGTGTCCGCCGAAAACTAAAAAATAAATATTAAAAGAATTCTCTCTCTTTCTCTCTAAAAAATTCTCTCTCAATTCTCTCTCTCTCTCTCTCTGTCTCTTTAAAAAAAAGAAATGCTGCCCATTCTTTAGGGCTTAACTCAAATAGTGATGTTTTTCATGAAGCTCAGCACTTTAAAAAGTTGCTCTAAATGTGGGGAATAGATAAGTAAGGATGAAACAAGACAGCAAACTCTACCCTCATAGTATTCAGAGACTAAATTTTAGAAGGTTCTTAACAAATAATGAATGTTAGGTAGCACTGACATAGTAACTCCTTTTGGTATTAACCATAGGATTGAACTCAGGGACGTCAACCATTGAGGCCACATCCCCCAGCCCTATTTTGTATTTTATTTAGAGACAGGGTCTCACTGAGTTGCTTAGTGCCTTACTTTACTCGTGACCCTCTTGGCTCAGTGCCTGGCAGTAACACCTTTTTATTTGCCTTGTATTTTATAAAACTCTCATCATAAAAATGAAACAAACCCAGTTTGATGAAATACTAAGAGGATGTGATTTCATTAGGTTTTTAACTTGGCCTTAAATTAATTACAACTCAAACCACCATACAAGTTGGAGAATCTGACATCAAGTCTGCACCAAAGATAGGAAGGTATCCGGAAGAATAGATAAGTAATTTGTGTCATGTTTATTAAAAGCACAAGAGAAAATACTGAAAAAAGTACAGAATAAATTTGCTCTTGGTCTCTAGGTAAATACATATTTTATTGTAAACCATTTTTAAACTTCTGTACTGAGATGTTTGGTAGATTTGTATTAACTTGATGAGTTCCACTTAGGTCTGTCCTATCTGCTTAAGTGTGTGTGTGTATGTGTGGGGTGTGTGTGTGTGTTATCAGTTTGTAGATGACACAAAGTATGAAGAGAAAACTAATAAATAATTACAGCTCAAAGATTTCAGGAATGCCATAGTAAAACCAACAAGAAGTAGTTGAAGTGGAATAAATGTAAACCCATTTAAAGTTTATGAAAATTGCATTGCATGAGTCCAAAATATGGACAGCAATCTGTCTTGGCATTTTTTCCACATAAGAACCAATGTGTTTATTGCAGGCTTACTATATGAGCCAAGCATAACTTCTCTTGCTTTAAAAGATGGGAATGTAACCTTAGTTTAGAAGAACATATATCTTAATCACACAAAGTCATCTTTATTCTTTGATAAATAGCTTTCTCCTAAAATTGTTCAGTGCTGGGGGTCTTTATTTTGGATTTCTTTTTTTTTTCAGTGAAACTTTGCTTGGCAGGATTCCATGCAGAGGTCAAGAATGGTGAATAGAGTAAACTATGCTTACAAGAGAGACACTTGGAAAATTGCTGTTTTATTATTCCTGGGGCACTTTAATGTAAGAAATACTGTTACAGTGCCTAGATCTGTCCAGTATCGGAATGGCTTGCCTTAGGGAATAAGTGTCTCTTCCCTAAGTTCTTAGCAAAGAGTGTCCCTTCCCTAAGTTCTAAAAATCATTGGGAAGTCAGCTAGATAGGCACTGAGATCGCTTCTCCTTTGGGATCCTTAAGGAATCCTTTGACATCAAGTTATTCATGTTCCTGTAAACCCATAGTTAGTTCTGTACTTTAAACAAGTTTTGTCAACTAAGAAGAATTACTCTTATATGGACTTATTTTAACATACAAACTGCTTGATCTTTTTTTGTTCTCATCTTTCTCTGATGCTTATAAATTTTAAATGGGAAGAATATTGTATCAGAATAGGAGTCAGGATATCTTTATCATTCTTGGACTTGAGGTATACTTCTGACTAGATATTTGTGTTCTACATTTTTTAAAGCTCCTTGATGTTACATTTAGTTTATAACAGCTTCTTATCACTTAGCAAGTGGTATTGTAATAATATAATGTAGATCAAGATCATTCTTCGTGTCAATAAACTCCATAATTAAACCACAAAATTCCATCAATTAATTTTTTTTTTTTTACTGTAGACTACCAATTAAATTGTGTGTGTGTGCTTCAGTTGTAATTATAGAGCATTCACTGGATGGTATGAAATAATATTGTAATAATTTCTATATCCCAGTAGATCATCTTCTATTGCCTCCTGGGATACACATGTCTCATTTTGAAAACCATTGTTTTTTTGGTCATAAAACTGGGAACCTTTTTTCCCATTTGTTTTTAAAGAGTTTTTAGCAGCTCACAGAAACAGATATTTATAAATCCATAAAAGCAAATATAATAAGGCTTCATACTGTATATAAAATATTCTGCAAATCATTTTAAAAAATGCAAGGCACAGTAAGCTCTTGAAAAACTACATTTGTAAAGGGTACATGGCAATATTGGGAGGGGCCGTGTGCATGCTAGGCAAGCACTGTACCACTGAGCCACATTGTCAGCCCATGGCATTATTTTTTGAGCATTTAACGTGTAGTTTGAACATGATACTGGGACTTAATTTAGGACTGAAGAGAGGTTTGCATAAATATGCATAAAGATGAAGACTTTAGAAACAGATGACATCTTTAAGGCAAAATGTAGTCAAAAGAACAAACAAGCCAAGATTAAAACTTTGGAAAGCTCTCACTTTTAGGGGATGGGTAGAAAAGGAGTGAGGAAGTAACTGAAAGAGCATTCGGGAGTGAAGAGGACTAGAATGATACAGGTTCAAAGAGAAAATGTGAGTTGAGTTTGGGCAAAAACAGGGTAGGAACCAAGGGCCAGAATAGTGGCTGTGCATGGGTTAAATGCACTCTCAGCCACAGTGCTCAGCAATCCCAGCACTTTGCTGAGGTGGAGAGAGCATGGCTTCAAGGAAGGAGGAGTGGATGTCCAGCCATGCCTCCAAATGCAGGTAGCGTCACATATGTGGGATCAGGGCTTCTGAACTGGGGGCTGCAGCACTGATAACCAACCACATCTGCCTGCCATCTGGCAGAAGGACTCAGAACTCAAAATATAGTGTGACCAGCCCACTTCTTTAAGCACAGTAAGCTTAATTAATATTCAAAATGTTGGCAAAATATTTAGACATATGCATATTTAAATATAACATCTTAACCTATGCCCTTTGGTGTTTTTTCCCCTAAATGATTATTTTTTCTATGTACATATGATATACTGGTCTTTAATAGTAGCTTGAAACCAGAACTTCCCAGAGCTATTCACTGTGGTTTGAATAGAGAAATAAATACCATTGACCTCATGATATCCTTTTCCACCAACAGTTTAAGCCCTGAGGTTCATCTTATTCTCTTAAGTCAAAAAAAAAAAAAAAAAGTAATAGTGGTTATTTTCTTGAAAAGATTCCTGGAAGTAAAACTTCTGGATGAGAAGTATGCGTAGAGCTTTCATACTGGCCGTCCTTTGACCTAGGTTAGAAAGCCAGGTTTGGCATGAAAAGTAGTGGAGGGCCATTCAAAAAGCCTGTTTGATAGGCAGCAAGAAACTGCAGTTGTGTCTGAGGCCTAGCTTCCTCACCTCTAAATCCATCTTTTCTCACACCCCACAGCACTGTGAGGAGCATTCTTCCTAAGGATGTGGAAGTCCTTTATGTTAAATGAGATATGGTGGTTCTCCAAGGCAGTGTGTTGGTATGTGGGTTCCAGCTATGGAAAGCAAGGTGTCAGCTAGCAATGAGAATAGATTCAGGGTTTTCCCCATAAGAAAATTATTCCATAGCAATTCAGGGTACTTTTTGAGAAAAAGGAGAAGAGCTCAAGTTACAGCCAGCTGGTCAAGAGTCATGTCTGACTCTAGATATTCCTGTTTGTGTGTCAAACATGTAAAATGGCACATGTGTCATAGAAGGAAGAAAATATTTTAGAATCATTGCAGTAGAGGAAATAGCAAAGACTTTCCTAGCCAGGTAAACCTAAGTTCAAATAATCACTGCCACTTAGAATCTGACCTTGAGTAATAGCAACTTCAAGTCCCTGAACCTCACTGTCCTCAGCTCTAAAGTGAGGACAGTTGCTTGCTTTATTGAATCATGAGAATTTAGCTCTGTAGCTGCATGACAGAAGATGAAGCAGGTCTTTGTTAGCCATTTCAAGGGCAGCCCTCCCTGGATAGAATGGTGGTAGAAATATATTGCTGGGTATCTAGTCTGGGTAGGTAAAAGTGTTCAAGATATTTTAGTTTAAGTTCCTTACTTTTCTATATCCGTACCATAAAACTGGATCTCCTTTTGTTTTAGTTTTGATTGGTTTGTTGGCTAATATGTTGATTAATTTGGGATTTGTTTTTCAGATTTAAAATAATGCTTCCCTTATTTTCCTTCCCCCTTTTTTTCAGATATTGCCTGTATTGTCTTTTTTTTTTTGTACCAGGGATTGAACTCCGGCGCACTCAACCACTGAGCCATATGGCATCCCCAACCATATTTTATACTTTATTTAGAGACAGTGTCTCACTGAGTTGCTTAGCACCTTGCAGTTGCTGAGGCTGGCTTTGAACTTTCAATCCTCCTGTCTCAGCCTTCCAAGTTGCTGGGATTGCAGGTGTGCGCCATGGTACCCAGTGCCTGTATTGTCTAAAGGGAAAAAACAACCCTGTGATCAGTGGTCATCCTAGTGACAAACACTGCTCTTGAACCAAGCTGGGCCTCTGTGATTTAGAACACCTCAGCAGCTCCAACTACAGAGCTCACCAACTCTATAAAACCAGAATTTAATTGAGCTGTGTTATGAAAGGCTCTAATAATAGAGCATGCCACTTGAAGGAGATGCCACAGCCCACTGGTACTGCAGAAGCTCCCTGTGTGAGGGAGGCCTGCAGCTTGATGTCACAGCTCAACACTTCATTTACGTAAGGCATATTTGATCGCATGATTATGTAATGAGGTTTGCTAATGTTTTCTTGTTTAGTTCTTGAAAGTCCATAGGCCTAAAAATAAATGTTTTCTGTGATTGTTTCGATGACCCTCAGAGTCCATGGCAAAGAGAGATTAAAAGGGGGAAAAAAAAAAATGAGTTTCAAATAAAATTACTTTAATGCCCCAGGACAGTGAAGTGAACTTTATGTCAAAATATAGAGGCTAGTCTCTCTTATGCTAAGATGGCTATTTAGTTTCATCTTAATTAAAATAAAGAAAAAGCTGAGTGTCAAACATTTTCACATAAAGGGTTGAAATTCGTACCCAGCTGACCTGTATCTAGAGCTGATTTAAAGTTGTAACAGCTTACATGGCCTCTGCTAGTGACCATGTTGAAATACTTGTAGCCTGCCAGGAATATCACCAGCATGCACACCCTTCAGCCACCCATTCCCCACCCAACAACTAAAGAGGCAACCCCACAGAGTAGGGTCTTGCTGGACTCTGCCAAGCAGTGTAGCCCAAGGTCTCGTCTGATTAGGTAGAGCCCTGCTAGTTGTTAAATTTCTTAATTCGAGCGTTCATCCTTATCTGCAGCTAAAGTGGCCAAATGGCACAGTAATAGATCATCTAAAATCCACATTGGATATTTTTTCTTTTACTTAATACCAAATTTAGGAATGTGATAGATGAATTAAATGGCCAAATGTAAAACTGTTGAGAGCACCAAACCTGGGGAAAGCATCCCCTGCTTGCTTAACTCTCCTAACACTATGATCCCCCATCGCTCTTTCTTGTACACACAAATTTTCTTTTATTGCATTCTGAGAAGACACAGCCCCATTTTATTTTGTCCTTTTGTCTAATTAAAATGTGTTCCTTACGTCTTTAACAGAACATTGTCAATGTTGTTCTCCTTCCTGCAGTACTGTCTTAACACCAAGGTCCTTGTTCTTTTCTTTTTTCTTTTAAAACAATGGAATTCTGCCTGTGGCTTACTACTACTATCAGATTTGTTTTATTGAGCTTTTACTAGGCTCTTGAAGGTATAACAACATTCTGTAAAAAAGTTCTGGTGGTTTAGGGGCATGCTTGTTTCATTTGAAATGAGGCAACCTATTTGTCTTGACCCTAGCAGATATGCTTCTTTAATATTTGATGGCTGAATTATTGGAGAGCACGAAGTGACCTTGGAAAAGTCACTTGTTCTGAATTTCAGGATAATGAAAATACCTACCTCCCATGGATGTTTTGAAGCTTAAATGAAATCATTTGACAGCACCTGTGTATAGCACAATTTGTTCAACACAAAATTATTTTATACCTTCTGTGGGGTATAACAGTGGACAAAATAGATGATTTTGGTATTCGTGGAGTAGGAATAAATACATATTGATTTTGATGGGAGAAGAGAAGGAAATGCTACACTGCACAATTAAAATCAGAATGCAGACCTCCCTCTGCACAGAACAGGTGTTGTCCACAAAATTAATTATCTCACTGGTACCAAGAGGAATATTAGCAGTTGCTGGCTGGTTGCTAAAGGATTTATAGAACCCCAAGTATGAATTTAAGGTTGTATTTTTGTGAAACCCTGAAATATGCTAAAATCTGTGTTTGCCAATGGCTGCCCATTCTGTTAACTACTGTGGGGACAAATGTTTAATGAAGTCTGGGTCATAGGTGGCAAACCAAAGGCTCTGGACACAGGTGGGTTTTTTGTTTTTTTGTTTTTAATCTCTTCCACTTGACGACCAAGTCTGGAAGAGGTATGGGAACTAAAGAGATGGTTTTATCCATTGTATCTGATGAGAGTTATAGTATGAATATTTCAAGGTTCCAAAGAGGACCCTGAGGAACTGATGCCACACACAACTGGATTAGAAGCGTAACAGGTGAGATGCCTATAAAAAGGGAGAGGGACAAAGCAGGAGTAGGCTAGGGCAACCTCCGTACCACCATGCAGTTCTGTCACCTGTGAAGAGACAAGGGTGACAAGGAAGCATTGGGTAGTAAAGGCCTAAGATTGTGGCACAGTTCTGAGAGAGCTGCTGACAGATCAGGGATCCCACACAAGCAGAAGTTGCCCAGGAGAAAAATTTCCAGGGAGGGCAGGGACAGGCCAGCACTGGACCTGCTATGCTAGGTCACTGACTGGAAGCACCCTGGGAGGGCACAGTGACCCCAATTTGCATACCTTCTAGCTCACCTTTCTGTATTGATCTAGGTGAGTAGCACCTGGCTTCGACCCTAAGCATGATTTAAAAAGGACCCTTCATGTCATTCCTTCTCTATGGAGGCAGACTGGAGGGTACTGTGAGAGTAGACAGGGTGCTCATCAAATACTCCTCTGGGGATCAGAGTACCTGGGCTTGCAGGCTGTAGGAACAGCAGTACTGAGGCCCAGAGGTGGGAAAGCACTTCATCCATTGTAGCAGTGGGAAGAGCACCCATGTGCTGGAGCAAAGGGTACACTCCAGGGGACAAAAAAGATAGGGTGAAATCTAGAGATTAACAGAAAACCAGATGGTGCAAGGCTTTGTCAGCCATGGCCAGGCTTTTGGACTTTGTTTCAGCACAATGGGAGAAACTGGAAATGCTCAGGCAGGGAGGAGGGAAATGGCTGATCTGATGTATGTTTGGCAAAGAGCACTCTACCTGCTGTGTGCAGGATCATTTGAAAAGGAATGAGTGTAATTGTAGGAGACAGATCAGGAATAATCTGTAATGACAGTAATCCAAGCAAAGTCACGGATCTGGCTGGAAATACCTAGAGGTGGAGCCATCAGCTCTACTGTATAGAAGGAGGGAAGAGGAAGAACCAAGCTACTCAGGTTTCTGGCTTAATCAGCTATGTGGATGGTGATGCCCTGTGCTGACAAGATGGGGAAGATGAGGAAGGAACAGATTGGGAGCAGTGTGTGAGGAAATGAGAAGAGCACAGTTTTGGACATGAATTAGGGATGCCCCTTAGCCAAGTGGCAGTGCCAAATATGCTGTACTTGCAGGATGTTTGTCAGAGATACTTGATTCTGGGAAAGATATTGCCTGGAGGTACAAATTCCAGAGTTTACCACATGTAGAATGTTTTTAAAGCCATAGAATTAGCAGAAGTTATTCAGGATCATAGATGAAAAAGAGAAGATCAAACCAAAGAGAGGATCAAACCCTGAGGAACTCCAACATTCAGAGATGCAGTAGAGGAATAGGAGGAAGGTTCCACTAGGGAGAGACAGGGCCCAGAAGCTCAGGGAAGGGCAGCCATCTTGGAGAGGAGTAAGGAGGAGAAAAAAGTCTCAGCAACCTAAGGACATGGTGGTCATTTTTAATAGATGTGAAGGATGGAAGCCAAATTAGTGGGTTGAAGACATGGGATGTGGGAAAGCAGAAACAGCATGTGTAGGCTCTTTTCAAGAGTTCTTTTGTGAAAGAGAACTGAGAGGTGGTTTCATCACAGGAAGATGTGGATTTAAAGGAGTAGAATATTTTTATTCATTTGTTTTAGAATAGAAGTTGTAAAAAGAACAATGGGACTAATAGTTTTCATCCCACTGGCTAGGAGAACAAGAAGGGAAGGCACAAGCTGCCCTGTGGTCAGGGTGGACAGCACCCAGTTGAGCAGGGACCTCCCTGGTCAGCAAGGTTGGTGACTGAGAGACAGGCTTCCTGCAGGCAGGTGGGAACCGTGGGAGGTTGGTCCTGGGTGGGGTCACTCCAATGTCTTTGACATAGCCCTCTGGTAATGAGTCTGCAACTCCTATAAGAAAACTGAATGACAACAGAAACCAGGCTGGCCCCAGGGCTCAGTAACAGAGCCATAGGAAGAAGAGGCTTCTCCCACCGCCAAGGATAGCAGCCACAGGAAGGACAAGGACAGCCTTTGGGCCTTAGGCACATTAAGACTAACCCTGAAATAATTAACAAGGTCTGATTCTGAGGTACAGCAGCACCACTTACTCCCAATTCAGGAGGTGGGACAGAAAGCATCACTGCGTACCAGCAGCACAAAAAGGCCCCAAAAGCATTGATTGGCATTAATTTTGTAAGGGTTTCCCAAACTCTTTTTTTATTTTTTTTTTAATTTTTTAATATTTATTTTTTAGTTCTCGGCGGACACAACATCTTTGTATGTGGTGCTGAGGATCGAACCCGGGCCGCATGCATGCCAGGCGAGCGTGCTACCGCTTGAGCCACATCCCCAGCCCCGGTTTCCCAAACTCTTGATTGCAAACAGATGACCTGGGGGATGAATGGTATGACAGAATGACGGACTCCTAACAAGGGCCTAAGTTTGCCCTATGAAGTCTGGAACGAATGTGCTTGTAGAGATTCAGTAACCTCACCTAGAAGAATTTAAACTCATATTTGAGAGATTGGAAAAACGGCTTCTGTGAAAACATCAACATTGGTTATTTATAAGAGATCATGTCATATGGACACAGAGCAATTGGAGAATCCCTGAATTTGCATGGAAGAACAGCGGGAGGAAAAGGTGAGGAATGAACTGGCCAATTTCAAGTTAGGAGAGTGAACATGAAACCAAGGGAACTTAAAATGTTAGCACCTAGAAGAAATAACATTTCCTTTACACACAGGCCTCTGACTAGAATTCAGAAGCCCTGTCAAAAGGGGCAGCAGAGAAGCAGTATATATCAAATGCTAGCAAGTACACAGCCAGAAATCTGTGTGAAGAAACATGATGGAGAATATTTTGGGTGGAAATGAAAGGCAAAAGAGTCAAGTGATTTTTGCCATGGGGGCATTTTCAAATTTACCAGCAGCTGTAGCCCATGGTCTCCTAATTCTACTTCCAAACCAAGTAGGACAAATGTAGTACAAACCTAGGTCCTGCCAGCTTTTGCTAGAATGTTTGATCTGCCCAATGAGTGCATTCAGTAAATTTCTGACTTGTCATAGCTGAGAAGACAAATGAAAATGTGAAGCTCAACAATCTGGATCTAATTTTTACCAAGAAGGAAAATTGTGTCATTGTAGATTTCTCAATTATAAGTAGAAAAAGTATTGAGACTATCAGAAGAAAAGTGGTGTGAAAAATTAAACAAAAAAGAACAAAAACTGCCCATGTGGTGGTATGGAGACTCTGTGGTCTAGGAGACCTAGTTAATGAGATACAGATTGTAAAAAGTGTAGACAACTTTTGGTATTCCATGACCAGAAGACAAAAGAGATTGTGGTACAAGAAGAATAGAGCCCTAAAACAGTTCTATCACAGCATCACATGATTGACAGGAGAAGATTGCACGGGTATACCCGAAGAGGCCCTGGGCTACCGTACCCAGCTCTAATGGAAGTGACATGTCAGCAGACATTGCAAAACACAAGCCAGGAAAATCAGACCAGAACTCCATTGTGTTGGAGAAAGATTGGTTTAAAAAAAAAACAGAAATGGCAGAACCTTCTAGAAAACAGCTTTGTCGGCATCTGATTCTCTGGTCTAAGATTTTCTATTTATTTATTTATTTATTTGATACCAGGGATTGAACCCAGGGAGCTTATCCACTGAGCCTCATCCCCAGCCCTTTTTTAAAATTCTGAGACAGGGTCTCTAGGTTGTTTGCAGCCTTGCTAAGTTGCTGAGACTAGCTTTGAACCTGTGATCCTCTTGCCTCAGCCTCCCAAGCTGATGGGATTACAGGTGTGTACCACCATGCTCATCAAGGGTTTCCTTTTAGATCTGATAGTCAAGAGGTAGAGCTGAGCTCTTAGCCAGCCTGGTCAGTGAGGATCTTGCCCATTTAACACCTAAGACTGAAAAGCTCTACTTTGAACACACCAAGCCTTGATCAAGGTATTGTTTCCAGGGTTCCTTAAGGCAACATGCTGTAGTCTCAGACTGTGGTCTGGGAGTGGGGCAGCAGCTCAGAATCACCAGGCCTGCATGTTAGGACTGCAGGTTCCCATCTCCCTCCTCTGCCTTGTGTTCCCCAAAAATTTGGAATTCAGGAGGGTTAAGGAGTTGGCTCCAGGAATCTGCATTTTAAATACTTTCCTCAGGTGGATATGCAAAAATAGCATTTCAGCACCACCTACCTAGGTCAGCCAGAGCCTCTGGTTGCTCAGGCCCCATGAGTAAATGGGCTACAGCCCAAAAATACATTTTATCAAGGCTTGACTGCAGCCTGACTTACGGGACAATAAACAAATTTCCTATGGAAGCAAGCCTTTAAAAAAAAAAAGAAGAAGAAGAAGAAGAAGAAGAAGAAGAGGAGGAGGAGGAGGAGGAGGAGGAGGAGAAGGAAGAAAAAGAAGGTAGAGGAGGAGGAGAAGGAGAAAGGAGAAAGAAATACTCTACTTTTCTAGTGGTTAGGTTTGCAGTGATTCATAGCTCTGCATGTTAGACTCACCTAGAAACGTCTAAAAAAAAAGATGCATGTGCCTACCCCAGACCAATTAAATCAGGATTTCTAGAGTGGGGACCAGGCATGGTTGATTGGTTGCTTTAAAATTTACAGGTGGCTCTGATGTGTGACTAGGGTCAAGAAATTTTGGAACCTTTTAAAAAGGCTCTGTTTATTCTATATGATACCTATTTTCTTTTCATACCATATAAGATTTTTTTTCATTTCTTCTCTATCAAAGACTACCTTATAAAATTAAAAAGGATGAAACAAAACATGGTTAAAAGAAAACATTCTATAGAGTAGGTGTACAAAATATATTTATGTCTCTAGGCCCTAAAATCTTCCTTTCAGCTCACTGAAAGTATATATTTGCAGACATAACTGAATAAGTAAATTCTTAAAGCTTATGGTAAATGACAATGGCCATAAGACAGAAATCAAGGAAATATCCAAAAGGCAATTCATGGACAAAACAAGCCAATAAGTTTGAGTCTGTTTCCTGGAAAAATTACAGAATACTTAATTAAAAAGAAAATTCACAAGACTTGACAAAGGAATCAGCAAAAAAGAGTAGCCCATCCCTGTCTGGGTCCATCAGGGAGTGCTGGCCATAGAAGTACTAAATCACTCAAAATAGCTTCACATTATATGATGGGGAAATGTAGGCCAAGTTATTGCCCAGTTTAGGTGAATTTATAGCTGTTGAATAACCAATCAAAACCCCACTGATAATGGAATAATGTTTAACCTAGAAGAAGGGGGAGTCTCTAGACTTCTGTCTAGTTCTGAGACTCTTTGAAAGCTGTAGTTGTGAACCTTTTATTTATGGAAGCAAATTTTAATATGAAGGATCTTGTCCAAAGTGAGGTTATATTCCAGTCCAGGAGCAGATCTATGTATAGGCTTGGAACTGCCCAACACAGATCCTGCTATACTGTTCCTCTCCAAAATCTCTCCCTCTCCCTATAGTACATGAAAAAATACACAACAGCCTTGGCTTTGGCTGTTGGTCTCTCAGTCCACCCTCAGCTGTTGTTTTCCAGCTTTCACTTTGGTGACTCACTGATGCTCAGTTCTGATCCAGACAATAGAGAACCATTTTAGCAAGAAAGCTGAACTGACTTTTTATTACCCTGTAGCCGTCCCAAGCCCAACCCACTGTCACACCATGCACATCCACATTCTCTGCATCCGCAAGCTTTGCTGGCCAAGTTCACCACCTCTAAATGGATAAGACATGCACTATGTGCATTCTGCACACATAGCTGAAGACTAAGTTTTGAAGGTGTTTGCTTTTCAAAGAGCCCCATTTTTATCCTTTTAGTACAGTTTTCCAATCACATGAATTTTCTGGAATATTTTTGGAGAGAACCAGATTTTTTAAAATGCTGCTGAGTCCTTTAAACTGTCTTTGCTGCAGATGTAGACAAAGTTAAATTTATTCTTTGAATATAAATCATCAGTGTAAGAAGGTACAATTTAGATAAGAAGGTGCATTTGTAGGACCACAGGTTCATCTGTGTGCAACAGAGACCTAAAGTATGAATGACTTAACAAATATGGAAGTTTGTTTCTCTTGCTTAATAGTTTGAGGGTCTGTAGCCCAGGCCTGGTATAAGGGTTGTATGGTGTCAGGGACCAATGCTCTTGTCTTATTGCTTCATCATCTCTCATGGATGGCCCTTTCTGTAGAGTCCAGATGGCCCACAGCCTCTACATCCTCAGTCCAGGTAGGAGAGAGGAGGAAGGGAATGCTCTTCCCCAGAGGCTGCACCCAGTACTTACCCCTCACACACACACATTCACACCAGCTGCGAAGAAGTCTGGGAAATGCCTTTATTTTGGGCAACTAATAAAAACAGATTCTATGGAGACAGAAGAGGACAGACATTTATGAACAATGAGTAGTTTTTCCAGCACATTCCTGGAAAATATAAAATCTCAGAAGGAGCAGTGGGTGGTCCAGGGAGGGAAGAGTATTATTTCATCCAAAGAATGACATCGGGCTTCTAGCAGCTAAGCACCATCAAAAGAGGCTTGTATTCCTTTGGTATTGCTTTAGAGGGCCATCGGTCAGGCTGGAGGGAAGGCACCTGGATCCTGGAAGTGGCCTTGAGCCGGAGTTCCCCGCCCCCACCAGAGCTGGCCCCAGCCTCATTAGCACATCACACGCACTGCACACGGGATTCTGGGCCGAAGAGCTAGTCAGAGAGTGGAGAGAATGGGTCCTGCCCACCCGCAGCAGAGCTAATTAAAAGGAGAAACCTGTTTTCCACATGTGCCTCTTCAATATGCACACATAGTGCTTTCTTGTCATTACATGCCTCCCTTGTCACC
This sequence comes from Marmota flaviventris, assembly GCF_047511675.1. Lineage (NCBI taxonomy): Eukaryota > Metazoa > Chordata > Mammalia > Rodentia > Sciuridae > Marmota > Marmota flaviventris. The sequence continues at coordinate 35,767,456 of NC_092512.1, forward strand.
AAAGCATTTTCAATCAATTCTGGCATTTTTTTTCTTATACCTTTCGATTTAGCACATTCTTTCCTTAATGCTCCTCCCCTTTATTCCTTCAGCTGCTTCAAACAATTTTCTCCAGCATTCGAACAAACCCACATACATTCCCCTTCCCTTATTTTTCTTTTTTAAACAAAGAGAATGCTGCTTTCTGTTGGGGGCTGGGGGAAGCACCAGAGACAATTTCATTCTTTGGGTCCACATGGTGAATCTTGAGTGGAATGTTCTTTTTTCACCTGTGTAGAACTTTAATTAGTACAAGTGGGAGGTCCATGCCAAGAAACGGGGCACCACATCACAGTTGCTACTGCAGAGCAGATTCCTTCCCTTAATAATGCCGTTTCCAACTGAATCCTGCTTGCAGCCCTGATACGGAAAGCGTGTGCATTAGACACTGGTTCCTGATGCTTTCAGGTTGCCTTGGCCCTGAGCTTCTCTACAGCCAGTACAGTGCAACCCCAGGTTTCCTGTGCAATACGATCCACAAAGCATTTCACATGTATCTGTCTCATGTCAGCCACACGCGTACCCTGTTAGGAAACAGGTAACGTCACCCCCATTTTGGTGATAAAAAAATTGAGGCTCAGAATGAGTAAATGACAGAGAATGAACTAAAACTGGGCCAAATCTGTCTTTGTGTTGCTAATGTAAAATGTCCAAGAGCTGTCTACGGTTAAAGAGAATATCTATTTTTAACAATGTGCTAAAATGTTCCTTTCTTCTTTCCATAGTCCAAGATTGTCCTAAACTTTGATTTGATAGAATTATTTTCTACAATCCTCTAAGTCGGGCTCTGCCATTCTTTTCTATCCCTGGGTCTTGCTTTGTTTGAGGTCAGGGTGGCAGGCAAAGATGCTACTTTCTTCATTTCCAGTTCTGATATTTTAGTCCTTTACCTGAAGATTTGTGGAGTCATTGGAATGTGGCCCAGGAAGGAAAACGATTCTCCTCCATGATATTTAAGTTAAGATAGATGGTTAAGATTAAAGGAACTATCTACAAATTATTGTGTTCCAGAAGCCTTCTGAATATTTCATTTCTAATGGAAGTGCTGGGTGGTTTTAAGCAACATTATCCATCATAAAACAATTTGAAAAGACGGGGGGAATCCCATGGGGTAACAAAAACTGTTTTTCATCAGAAGTAGCCAGTTTTCACAAAAAGTGCTAGAAATTTTTATATTAAAAATAGCTAAGCACACAGTCATGGTTACAAAGATGCTTTGGAATGAGAGTAAATGTTGAATCTTTTAAACATTTATCCGTGTGTGTATCTGGATGAGCTTTTTTGAAGAAAAATTACAAGTTTTAGAAAATCTCAGAAACTTTAAAACGGTGTCATTTATAATGTAAAATTAAAGCAGTTGAAATTCAGTGGCTGACTCATAGTTCCCACATCCATCGTCAGCTCTCCCGAGCTCAGATGGTTTTCTTTAAAAATTAGTGATATCAGCTAAGTGGGACTATTTCCCACTCCTACCCACAGAGAAAAGTGCTTTTGTGAACATGTCAACTCTGTTCCATTATATGCCATCGTGGAGTGAGGCAGAAGCAAGCTGGCTGTTCCTACTTGATCACCAATACAATATAGGAGCCAAGTCCAAATAAGAAAACCCTAAAATGTCCATCCCCTTATTTTATGTGCATAAGCTACTTGGTTAGAACAGAAGGATTTTAGATCTAGATGAGATCTTTGAAGGCTTTTCAGTCCAGCCTCTTTATTTTGTACATGTAGAAACTAAAGCACAGAGAGGTTCAGCAACTTGCCCAGCCAGGTCATGCAGCTGGTAAAATAAAATAGTAGGCTGAGACTAGAACCCAGGACTGCGTGACCCTGTCTGTGCTCCTTTCACTCCATCGTTTCATAGAGAGATGATCTGCCCTGAATCACTCCACACTTGCTCTTTCCACAGCTCCACACCACTGCCACTCAGCAGTGCCTTCCATTGGTATCACACTAAAGTTAATTGGGAGGCAATTTGTCCCTCCAGCGATGTGAAGCCAGCCATCTGTCTCCCCCCATATCTGAACTTCACTCTGCAATCAATCAGTTCAGATTGCTCTAGACTCAGCAGTTCATTCATTTCTTCCTGTGATTTACTTTCTATTTTTCTCCTTCTGGACACATTTCATTTTCAACAAAATCCACCCAAGATGGCGCTCCACCAGCTTCTTCCTCGTCCTTGGATTCCCATATGCATTAATCTCACTGCTGTCCTTCTTGTCTCCCGGCCCTAAAATTCTGGTCATTGTTGGTCTCCTCCTTCCCTGAACCCTGTACTTATCCATAACTAACCCTCTCTGAATTTCACTGTTGGATAATTTTTTTCTTAACTGTGGGAAGGGCCACTTAATGGGATTCCTTGAATCGAGTCTGTCTTGAGATGCTTTCCTAATAGTCACAGAAAGTCTAACTAGACCTAGAAGCACCATCCTAGCTCCTGGGTTGGCTGGACCGCATCATCTCTGTGGCTTTATTAAATCACTTGAACCTGAGAAACTGATGTGACTCCATTTTTGAGAAACCGGCCTCTACCTCAGAGCAAAGCCTGACCAAGGAAAGGGGCATGACCCTTGCCCTTGGAAAAACCCACAGAGCACTCCTAAGTACATTCCCACCTTGATGATTGTTTGTGTATAAATAACAAGAGAGATCTGCGGTGCCAGGTGTCCCTGACTCAGTTAGGCTAAGTGAGGACTCATAGCAACCCCCTAGCAACCATAAATCAGCATGAGACAGGGACAATACCTGGGATGCTAGATGACCCCCCTAATGGGTGGTTGAAACCATGTAGTTCATCACGTACTCCCCTCGTGGCTTAAACCAATCAATTCAAACAAATCCCCTTCTTGTACTAACCAATCACCCTTACCCAACTTGTTCCCACCAGTGAATGTGCTAATCAATGTTAAGAGTTGTTGTTTGATTTTCCCGTGGTATGGAATGATTTGCTGTGTGATGTTGTGACGCATAGAGTATCCCCCCAAAACCTATAAAATCTCACTGAACAAAGGACCAGGACTCACTCCCTGGGACCGCTGCATCTGGAACGGTTGTGAGTCCAGGCTTGAACTTGCAATAAAGACTCTTGTGTGATTGCATCAGATTCGTCTCCTGGAGGTCTATTGGGATCCTACGAATCTGGCATTACAAATCTTCAGCTGCAGCTTATCCACTTATGAAATAAAGTGGAGCACAAGAACCATTGATCTCTAAAAAGATGCTTCCAAGTTAACAATTCTCATTCTCTGTCTCTCATTCCACTCTGTTCCACAGATTGCTTCCAGAGAAACCTTCCTAAATCACTGACCATTCTCCTCTCCCCCACTGCAAAATCCTTCAGTTCCTGCTCCTTTCACATGAATTCCAATCTCCTTAGCCTGGCACTAGAGACCCACTACAGATTGGCACCAAATGCTTTTTTCTGGCTCCTCCTGCCTGCTCTTCTCCACAAGCCCACTCTCCAGCTAACACTGACTACTCTCTTCTCAAAACACACATGCCAAGTTTCACATCGTTTTGCTCTAAGAGCACCAAATGCTTTCCACCTTGTGCAATAGGTGGAGTATATGCCACATCTGTGTGAGCTGCTTGCAAGCAGGGGACACACCTTTTTCATACACCCAGCACCTAGGAGGTCCCCAGTAAATAATTCTTGAATCCATGTATTCAGCCCAGAATCCCACTGGAATTTTTCAGCTAGTATATCTCATTCTTGATTCATACTGGGCTTCCCAACCAAATCCCTACACCTTTTTAATATAATCTTTAGCTAAGCAAGTTTTCTTTCAAAAGTCAAAAGTTGCCTTTTGCCTATTTTTGAACTAATATTTAGAACATTATGATTAGAGTTTAATTTTTACCCATTTTTCTTATCTGTATAGGTCTTTTTGGATTCCTAAGTCTCTTATCTAGTTTATTGACTTCTCATTGTGTTATTCACAAGGAAATGTGTATATTGACCATGTTTCATTGACATTATTGATGCAGGAGAAAAAACAGATGTTTGCCATCTTGGCACCTCATCCTTGACAATAATCTCTTACCTATTAGTCTTCTGATACAGTTGTTTAGCCATCTATGACTAGCCCCTTTTTCTGGTAATTCTTTGTGCACACAGAGAACAAAGAGTAATCTTACTAACTCATTCAGTCCCTTTACTGAGAACCAATTATGTACAGAGCATAATCATTTGATATGATAATCATATCAAATAATGATTAAGATTTGGTCCCCATTCCTCTTTGAACTTTAAAGAGAAAACAGGACAAATTCACAGACAAATGGAGTGCCCGGGCAACGGGAGGCAAATCATAAGAGGTAGATCAGAGGGAGTTTCCAAGGAAAGCGAGGTGGGTCCTAGCTAGGATTCTCCCTGAATGTTTTTTTCATAAGTGGGATGAAGCACAGGCTCAGGTGCTAAGCTGCTGTGACAAAGACAGTCCAAATTCAGAGCTTTGCCACAAAGGCTGTTCATTTTTTTCTCTTCCCGGTCAAGATAGGCAGGTAGTCCAAGTCCAGTGGCACTGCCCTCCTCAAAAGGAGGCTGAAACGTGGGTGTTCAAGGTGACTGCTTCACCATCTCCCAGTCAGAAGGAAGGGAGACACCAAGAGGGCAGTCATTTTAAGAATATTCAGGAAACTGCATCCATGGCTTCCCTTCTTAATCACACTGGCCTGAGGGTAGTCACGTGACTAAGCCCAGACGAAAGGGAGTCTGGGAAATGTAGTCTTACCCTGGATAGCTCCCTGCCCAGCTAAAACTCGATGGCATTGGAAGAAGAGGGAAACAGAACAGGCCACTGGGAAGACAACTGGCAGCCTGCCACGAGGAGAAGGAGAAATCCACGTGAGGAGAAAAGCTGCAGGAGAGGGAGCTGATTAATTATATCTCAGCTGAGTGGATGTTACCAGGAACATAGATTTGGATTTCATAGGAAAAAAATTAGAATCCTGAAAGAAGGAATGGGCTATCTTGAGCTTTAGCCTTCTTGGCTTCCAAAAAACGATCTAGAAAAAAATGGTCAGAAGAACTGATGCTTGGAGGGATGTTGGAGAAGTGTACCTGGGTGGTCGGCCTTGAGGGTGGGATGGGAAGAGAGGCCCTGGAAATGAACCACAGCCCCAGCTCTGATGGAAGCCGGGAGGACCAACCAGGAGGAAAGGGTGAGGAGAGACCTCAGGATCAGAGAATAAGCCCAACGTGCGGCTCAGCACATGCGGCTTGGGTGTGTCTGTCAGAAGGCAGCAGGGCACAGGGGAAGGCAGATCTGGGAAGTGCATTTGATGGGCCAGGGCAGAGATGATGAAGGTCAATCCAGGGAGCCTCCTTCTCTGGGGTCAGGAGTGGGTGGTGCAGCATCTTTCCAAGCCCAGGAAACAGAGCCGGTTCTTTCTCTATAGAACAAGGAGCATCACAGTCGGTTCTGCTCATGAGAAGGCGTTTTGTTCATGCAAAAGTGTTTTTTTCTCACTCTGTCCTGATTTTCGTCTCTGTTCAAAATTCAGTAAAAGCATTACGGAATTTTAAAATAATGCAGCTCATTCTCCCCCACTCTTAAGTTCAACGAAGGTATTTCATCTGTTTGTTCTTAAAGTGCAACTCTTCTCTGGATTTATATGTGCTCTGATAGGAAATGCTTTGTGTATAAAAAACTATTCCCTTTGGAGGATGCTGTTGTTGCTTTGTGTCTCATCCAAGAATATATTTCACATCTGCTAAATAGTAGCATTTTCCCCACTAAGCAAATTCTAAACCAAGAGAGTCAAAGCCTGCAACTCTTACCAGCCGTCACGTTTAAAGAATGAACTGTCAATGGACATTCTCGTCAAGTGGCCCCTGTGGATCCCTTCTTCCCATTCTGTTGTCTGGAATATGGATGTGATATCTGGCATTCTAGCTGCCCTTTTGGATCATGAGGATGAGTGGAGTGGACACTCTAAGGATAACGGAGCTGTGGGGGATGGAGAAGTAAATGGAAGGGGCCTGGTGATGATCCTATTGCCCCCAAGTGTGCATGTGTCTGGAAGGCAGGGGTGTCCCTGATGTTAGAATCATCCTACTTCCTCCTCCAATTTAATATTTGCTTCATGCAAGGCTCTGGCCTAAGGATTTACATGCATGATTCCATTTGCATCTCTTTAGGGCTAGTTCCCTATTTTTTCCCATTTTATAGATGAGGCAACTGAGCACAGAGAGTTTTAGTGGCTTGGGCAAGGTGGCCCAGGACTGAATCTCCCTCTGTGGGATTCCAGAGCCCAGACAGTCAATCATGGCGTGGTTTTCCTCAGAGGAGCTGATAGTGCAGAAAGACTTGGTCTCTACCCTTCAGGCCTCCAAAGCCAAGAAATGAGGTAACCACCGGAGGACTCTGTGGAGGTCACAGGAACCAGGAACAGGCAGGGCATGAACCTGGACCTGAAGTTTGGTGGAAGATTCAGAATCAAGCTTTTGTGGGGAAGAGAAAGAAGACATGGGGTAAAGCATGGCTGAGGCGACACAGGCAGTTCCAGACCCCAAGTGGGCCAGACTCACTCCCATGTGGCCTAAGAATAAACAGCACAGGCTCTGGAGCCAGGTCACCTGAGTTCACCCTAGCTGCATGACCCTGGCCAAGGTAGTTAGTGCTTCTGTGCCTCAGTTTCCCTGTATGCAACCAAAACATAAAAACAGTGTCTGTCTCAGGGGAGTGTCTTGAGGATTGCTGGATATCTCTGAGACAGAGGCTATTTTCCTATATTACCTTCTATCTTCTTTTTTCTCTAGTAATAAGCTCTTCTGTTTAACTATGCACATGACCACTCAGAATAAACACTCTATTTCCCACCCTTCCTTGCAGACATATAAGTGTCTTGCCAATGAAATATAAGCAGATGCTATGTAGCAACTACTGAGGAAGGGTTGCTGGCATATACCCTTGCTTCCTTTTTCTTCTTTGTTCCTTCTTCCCCTTCTGCTGCCTGGGATGTGGATGTAATATCTGGCATTCTAGCTGCCATTTTGGACCATGAAGATGAGTGTTGTAGACACTCTAAGGATGGATGGTGGAGCTGAGGGCTGGAAGAAGCCTGTGTGTGTACCTGAAAACTTCATGAGCAAAGTCATCACACCAGTCCTCTGGGACCTAGTCCTGTACTTTCACACGAAAGAGAAATAAACAACTCTCTATTCAAGCTATGTTATTTGGGGGCCTTTGTTACTTGTGGTTAAATGTAATCTTACCTGTACAATATGCCAAACACATAAGGTGATGTCTGGCACACAGTGGGCAATTCAATAAGAATTGAATTGTGTTATTATTTTGTGCAAATAATGGATGAAGTGAAGTCAAATTATGGAAGGGCTTCAAAATCAAGAGGAGAGTTTTGACCTTGATGTAAGGCAAAGCTTATATCTGTTGTTTCTAAAATTTAATTTGAGAATAACTAAACCTAAATGACCCACAATCAACAGGACAATCCCTTAAAGATAAAGGCAAGAGCTATGGAAAACAGGGGAGAGAATTCTATCAGAACCCTGGCTAAGGGTGGTTATTAAAACTGTGCATTCAATTTAGCTCTGAATTCAATTTAGCTCTGAATTGCCTGGTTATTTGGGTTCTGAAAAGATAAAGACTTTCCAGGCTTTTGAGCAGAGGTTTCCTGTTATGCAAGGTCTTTGGAAAGCAGTTGAGTCTGGAACTTCCTAATACAGACGGGTGGGGAAAAAATAGGAGTTTGCTAAGGAAGCCATTGCAGGATCCCAGCTACCAAGTAAGGATGGGTGGGCATAGCAGAATAGAAATCAGGGAACACATACAGAAGACAATTTGAAGGAGCTTCAGTGGACATAACAAGGAACCACTGATGATACCAAGATGACTGGTATCACATCTGAGCAATTTCATCAGTCAGGTGTTGGCTACTGGAGTGCTGTGTAACAAATAATCCCACGCATCCAGCACATTACAATAAGCACTTGCTGATTGCTTAAGGGTGTGTAGCTCAGCTGTGACTCTAAAGGGTAGTGGACCAGGATGCTAATTGTGTTTAGGTCTTTTTCAATTATCTCTTCATTCTGGGGACAGAGGCCACCAATGCAAATTCACCTTGAGGCAAACAACAGAAATGCAAGAGTGTAAACCAAGCCACAAAAGCACATGGAAAAACTCTGCTGACTTCACTTCCAGGAAGGTTCCTATCAGTCAAAGCAAGTCACATGGTTAAGTCCAAAACTGAAGAGGCCAAAGGTATTGGACAACTCTCCCAAGAGGCATCCCAAGGTCACATCATGGAAAGAGTAACAATATTGCACACTAACCCATTCTATTAATTGAGCAACTAAAGAGTGCTGGCCTAGACATGGAAATGAGGAGTGGAGTGGAGTGAGATGCTGGGTTTCCTAGTCATCTGCACCTGTGATGTGACAGGCATCTGGGCTCCAGATCTAAATCTGGGCCACCCTCAGCTTTTCTCTTGCTGCTATCTTTCTGTCAAAGATGTGGCATCAAGACTATCAAGTAGAACTTATTCCTGCTTCTAGGTTTCTTACCCTTTTCCCTTTCTCTTCCCCTTGACTAGAATCCTGCTGTATAGTAGCTCCTCCAAACCACCTTGCAAATGACCGCCAGTGGATCTCCCATAAAAACAGCTGTCCAAATTGGACATGCTATCAATGAAAAGGCTAGAAGGAAATATTTCAAAATGTCACTTTGAGGGATGGGACTTCTGGCTATTTTTGTGTCTTTCTGAGTTTTTCAAACTTTCCACAATATATGAAAATAAATTTTATTATTTCAAATATTTTAAAAATATCTTTATTAGTTGTTGATGGGCATTTATTTTATTTATTTATTTACATGCGGTGCCGAGAATCAAACCCAGTGCCTCACATACGCTAGGCAAGCACTCTACCACTGAGCCACAACCCCAGCCCTATTTCAAGTATTTTTTTTATGATTAAAAATAAATAAATAAATCATGTCATTGGCTCCATTCTATTCTCATCCATCTTTTGCCAGGAAATATCGGAAGACAAATTCTATCTAGGAAGCATTAGTCAGCCTAGAAGACCTGCCATACCATGACTTCCTGAAAAGACACAGGGGCAGGTATTGTTCTACTAAAACTAATTTCAAAGGTGTGGGGAAGGGACTTTTCACATGAATACAAAAGGAAACACATACAGAAGACATTCAGTGGAGCTTCAGTGGATATGACAAGGAACCACTCTGGAGATAAAGCAAATAGACATTTTCCTCTTTTTCTTCACTTAGTTGTCTTGGTTTGAACTTGTCTAGGAGCTAAGTCAGGCATGAAGCAGCACAAGAGATCTCCCAGTTGATTTGCTTTCAAAATTCTCATCAGTTCCTTTGATGCCGAGTCATGGCACCGCCATCTTATGTCTGATGGCAGGCAAAGTTCCAACCTGGAAAGATCCTCCACATACCGGGGGTTATTTTTACCATCCCAATCCTGACTCTCTGTTTTATATGGAAAATTTTGGAGTCAGGCTAGTTATGATTAGTGTTACTTGTATAGATCCTTCCTGGATCTGACCTCTCTCCCTCTCCACAGCCATTAAGTTTCTTCTATCTCATTTAAAACTCCCCCAAGTTACCATTTTCACTTCCTCCTTTTGGATGCACTTTGCTGCCCCTGCCCACATGGCCTCACTCTGTTTTACTTCTTTAATGATACCGCTCTGTGGTCATCAACCACTTACCTGCCAAGTCCAAGTGCAGCCCCTCTCAGCTATGCATGAGATCTTCAATTATTCATTCATTCTTCAAACCCTTATTCTCTTGGCTTCTGTGAAATCGTGCTCTTCTGGTTCTCCTTGGCTCCCCCTTGTCATTTTAATTCCTACTTCTGTTTTTTCCTCCCTTCAGCCTGTACGTGCTGTGGGGTTCCATCCTCTGCCCATTGTAACTCTCACCCCGTGCTCTCTCCGTGGTCTGATTATTTCTTGGTTTAACTGCAATTCATGTGCTGATAACCCCAGCCCAGATTTTCTTTCCCCTCTGATTCATAATTCCTGGAAATGCTGGCTACTACATGGCCACCATATCCAAAGCAGGGCTCCTCATCTCTCCATTATTTGGTTAGAACAGTAAGCAAAAGAACTGTTTCTGCATCGCTTATGCACAACGACATAAACTGGAATGACTACAAGGTGGTTTCTGGAATCAAGGGGGCCACTGAACAACCTGGTGTCTGGGGGACAAGAACTAGGTCACTCTAGAGATTCCCAGGAGCAAATTCAACATGCCCAGTGTGGATCATGCTCCACTTCTTGGCATCTGTTATCAGAATAGTGAAGTATTTAACATCCCAGATGACAAGACGAGAGCTACCAGGCTTTCCAAATCTGCTGTTACTTCTACAATCTCCATCTTGGTAGCTCTGCCATCCATCCATCTACCCTAGTACTTCTTCCCCTGGTCTCTCTCATTCTCTCTAAGGTTAATCATCATGTAATCCTAAGATTTTACTCTTAAAGTAATTCTTCAAAACAGTTGTCCCTTCTCCATCATTTGGACCTAGTTTGGGGTTTTATTGTTCCTTCTCCTGATGACTATCAAGCCTCCTACAAAGACTCTCTGTGTCCAGCCTTGTCTACTTCAAATTCATTCACCACTTGAGAGCAGGATGGTCTATCTAAACCCAAATCTGATCATGTGACTCTCCTGTTTAAACCCTTTTCTAGAGAGTGAGCTATGGGGCTTATAGTCTCAGTTTCTTGATATAAAAGACAAATTCAGCCAGGGTATTGCCCTTACCACCCTACTCCCAACCTCTGGCTATTATCAGATCCTCTTTATAGCTCATTGAGACCTCACCTCCCCAGGCTTTCTTCCCTTCAGTCTTCCCTGACAGCTCATGTTTACTTGAGACGCCCCCCCCCCCCCCCCCGCCCATGTTTCCACGATGCTGTGGTCACATTATCATTACTGCCCATTTTTGGTTAAGTGTCTGATGCTGTCTTTTCCATTATTTGTCAGTTCTTGAAAAGCAGGTACAGGAGAAGGTATATGGCAGGTGCTCAATGGATATTTTTGAATTATTACTGATTTTGGTAAATCATATTAACTCTGAGTTTTAGCTTCTTCATGGCAAAAAGGAGATAATTACCTCCCTTGTGCTGTGAAATTAAATAAGATTTACAAACAAAATTCCTTGCTTTGACCAGGAGTGGTGTCACACACCTGTAATCCCAGTGGGACTGAAGGCTGAAGCAGGAGGATCACAAGTTCAAAGCCAGCCTCAGCAACTTAGCAAAGCCCTAAGCAACTTACTGAGAGTCTGTCTTAAAATTAAAAGGGGGGGGGGGCGCTTTGAGGATGTACTTAGTGGTTAAACACCCTGGTTCAATACTTGGTAACTAATTAATTAATTAATGCCTTGTTCTGGGTCTGGCTCATAGTAAGGACTCAATTAAAAGTTACTTTCCAAATTATCATTTATCCTCCTAGAACAATTTTAGCTAAAAGGGGAAGTTACCCTTTGTTTAAATGTGTATCTCTCCTGTCTGACCACAGCTCACTGAGAAAAGAAGGCCATGTCTATAATATCCAGCTCAACTTTTTGCACATGACAGGTGCTTTATATATTCTTAGTATAAATGAACAACTTCTGTATATGCTTATTTGATCGTTAATTTGCATCTTCAATTTTCTTTATGTTTTTTTTTCCTTTTTCCCATTATATAAATTACTAATTTCAATTTATTTGACATGTACTGCTTCCTATTATCAACCAACCAAAGCTGGAGAAAAAATGGAGGCTGGGCTATGGGACAAGACATAAAAATTATGTAGTCAGGGTGTTTCCTGGCCACATTGTAGCTCTAGAGAGGCCATCTGCAAATGCCACTTCTACCTGCTAAGCATAAGAAGCCCATGATTTACATGTAAAGGCACATTTCATCCCCAACTGCACTAGAGGTAGGTAGGTGCTGTGTCCAACTATACCAGGCAGGATCGAGCAGGGCACAGATCAGCATGCTCAAGCTGGAAAACCGAGGAGAGTTTAGCAGAGGACTTTGAGGGTGAACAAGGAAAGGAGTCCTACAAAGAATGGTATGATACTCCAGGGCCAGCAACATTTGGGGGTCTTCATCCCTGCAGCGGTGAGGAAGAGCCAACCCTCAGCCATCCAGGAGGGAAGGAGCCAGGAGACTAAAACCCTGACCTCCCAGAGTACTCCAATGACCAGATGAACCAGAAGATGAAGGGCAAAGAAGCCTACTGATGGGGTCCATATGGATGAGCAGAGAGTGACTTTGGAAGCATCAAAAGGATGTATACAGCCAGAGCAGAGAGTGCGAGTTTTTACAATCCAGGTAGCCTAGGTTTTGCCCCGTGGCTTTGCTCTTTGTCTTCCACAACAGTGTCAAATGACTCTATTTCTCTGGCTTTGGATGCTCACTAACTGTTCTTTTATTGTCACCCTTGAAACCAGGCCAGACACAGCAATCCAGGATGAGCTAGTTTTCCACAAGGACTCTAGTAGGTGGTCATGTCAGCACAGGACAAATGAGTGACCTCAAAGTAAAGCAGAAAAACAGCCACTCTTTATAAACACACACACACACACACACACACACACACACACACACCCCACATACTATGCTGCTCTATTAGCTCCTGGGGAACTACCTGGCAACTTTCTTCTAACAGCACAGAGCCTATTTCAAATGGCACAAAACAATGTCCCAGCCGTGGGTTAGGAGCCTAGACTTGGGAATCAGACTGGACAGGACTAGATCCCAATTCTGTCACTGGCTAGATGAACTTAGGCCTCATCTGCAAAATGGAAATTATAATACCAATGAGGATGTTGTTAGGATTCAATGAAATATGACATTTGTTTCTCACTCTGTTAGCTCAAAGAGTGCTGTGGTGGCTTCTGCAGTTCTGCATTGACATAACTTTTTTCTTTTTCTAAAAAATATATATATTTGTAGATGGACACAATACCTTTTTATTTATTTATTTTTATGGGGTGCTGAGGATCGAACCCAGTGCCTCACATTTACTAGGCAAGTGCTTTACCACTAAGCCACACCCCTAACCCTTCTTTACATTTTATTTAGAGACAGGATCTCACTGAGTTACTTAGGGCCTCACAAAATTGCTGAGGATGGTTTTGAACTCGTGATCCTCTTGCCTCAGTCTCCTGAGCTGCTGGGAGTACAGGCATGAGCTACCATGCCTGGCCTGACATAACTTTTTTTCTTTTTTTTTAAAGATGGACACAATATCTTTATTTATTGTATTTATTTTTATGTGGTGCTGAACATCGAACTCAGTGCCTCACATGCGCAAGGCAAGCACTCTACTGCTGAGCTGTAACCCCAGCCCCAACTTCTTGATTTACTCATCCTAACTCCTTGAATCCTTTAGGAGGAGATTTCACAACTAAGAAGGATAATGATACCTTGTAACAATTTATAGTTTTGAAGTGCTTTTTCTACATTATCAGATATGATTGTTGCCAAAGCCCAGTCAGAAAGGCTACACAAATGCTACTCTATTTTAAAGGTGAAGAAACTGTCACTTGAAGAGATTCAGTGATTACTGGGAGAGACTAAGTGACTGATTCAAGGGCAGAAAATGCAGCACAGGGCGGAGTCAGTAATGGCATCCCACTAAAAAGGCAGCACCTGCCTTGCTCATCTGTACTGGGCCGGTTGACCCCGGTGCGTGCCCAGACGTTGCTCTGTGGCAGTCACTTGTATGCTGGGTACTGGATCACTTAACAATTTGAGTTTCACCAAATTTTAATTACGTCCTTCATTTCTAACAAAGAATATCTGAGCCACTTCCTCTAGCTACATCTGCGATCAGGGGGGTTGGTGTGTCTGTCTTCCCTCCTGCAACCCACTTCTCTGCAATGTTATTTTTGTTTTTGGTACCAAGGATTGGACCCAGGGGCACTTTACCACTAAGCCACATTTCCAGCCCTTTTTAATATTTTATTTAGAGACAGGGTCTTGCTGAGTTGCTCAGGGCCTTGCTAAGTTGCTGAGGCTGGCTTTGAACTCATGAACCTCCTGCCTCAGCGCCCCCCAACCCCCCGGCCCCTGGGATTACAGGCAGGCAATACTGTGCCTGACTCTCTGCAGCTTCTCATGGAAGACAGCAGTGTGCTAACCCTGCTGGCTTTCTTGAGTGCTTTCTCTTGTGGTCAGGGAGAGCAGCACTGGCTTCCAGATCTGAGTTGCTAGGGGTGGATGTTTTACAATAAGAAGCCCATCTCTGAGCACAGAATGCACACAAGCATCAGCTCCTTTTGAGAGAGCTATTTTTGTCTTTCATCTTCAGAGACTGTGTTCCAAAATAGGGAGACAAGTATCAGGAGGAGAAAAAAAAATAGCCAATGGCTCCAGCTCAGAAGAAAGCAAATCACTGCCATTTCACCACCAGTAGCAGCAGCAATTGCCTCCATGGTCCTGGACGACAGCCTGAGTGGGAGGTCAGCAGCCCTTGGGCAAAGCACCATGCCCTGCGCTGTGATCTTTCTGTGGGATTTCTCACCATATATTTCATGAAACAGGGTTTGTTGCCATGGTTACTAGCAAATCACATGACAGCCTGGCTACTTAGAAGTGTAGGAGAACAGATCAGACTGTGATGGGGGATAGAAGGTGTCTCTCCTCCCTGCTCAGTCCCATTTCCTTAGCTGGCCTGGATAACCTCATAGTCTTCCCCATATGTGACCTGCCCATACTCAGGGTTAAGGGCCAGTCATACATTGCTTTCAAAATGAGATCATGGCAAGTTTTCAGTAAGGGCCTCTCCTTTTGGTTTCAGGAGCCCCTCTCTCCCTGCCCAGCCCCTTCCTTCCTAGACACACACACACACACACACACACACACACACACACACACACTGTCATTAAATAGCCGAGTAGGTGGGAGGGGGAGGAGCCGTCAGCCTACACCACATCTCTACAATCTGAGGACGGCATGAGTCAGGGAATTTTGAAGCTGTGATACAATCAGTTCATGGATGCCTCCCGGGGGTGGAGGGAGGGAGTATGGACTTGCCCAGATCCTAAAGAGACCCAGCAGGGTCTGCTGTCCCAGGCACAGCCTTGGTGGGGGTCTGCAGAGACCTTTAGCCTCAGAATCATGGAATTGTGTCCATGCTTACAATCCCTGCTGGAGTGTGGTGGGCCTCACCTCACAGATACCACCTTCCAAGGGAGAGGCCTGGAGAAAGCTTTCAGAAAAGGAAGCTCTCAGCCTCTCCCCTCCCCCTCCTCCCCAACTGTGTCAGGCCTGGTTAGCACAGCCATGTGCCAGGAGCTCCTGAGTGGGTGCACCTCAGCAGCAGCAGCAGCACTGGCTCCACAACACATCTGTTCTCTGTCAATTACAGATTGCCCACCTCTTTGGGTTCAGATCATATCCCGTCTTTCCAACTCCATCAGTTAGTTTCTCCTCTTCTTTCTCCATGGCAAAATTCTAGGTGATGGAAATAGACCCAGGAGAGTCAATAAAAGGGGGGGTCTTGCAAGTGATTCTTCCCTGGCTATGCCAGATGGTTCAGAAAACTTACTCTTTTTTTTTTTTTTTTGGTACTTGGGATTTAATTCAGGGTTGGGAAGGGGCTTAATCTCTAAGCCCCATCCCCAGTCTTTATATTTTATATTTTTCACAGAGTCTTGCTAAGTTGCTTAGTGCCTCACTGAGTTGTAGAGGCTGTCTTTGAACTTGAGACCTTCCTGCCTCAGCCTCCCAAACCTCTGGGATTACAGGCGTGTGCCACTGTGCTTGGCCAGAGAATTTTCTTCAGAGCCTCTGCCTTAAAAAGTGAAGTATATATTATGGGGGAAAGAAGCCAACAGCTTCCCAAATGTAAGGAGCTCCGTGGCAGCCCCACAGAGTAAGGGCCATGGAGTGTGTGAGAGCAAGCCTCTGCCAGGTTAGCAGAGCCCTGGGTACCTGCTGTCTTCCTGGTTTGCAGGGCCAGTGAGTAGTCTCTTCTTGTTGGTATGTTATTTTTATTTTTTACTTAACTCTGGGTTATTCAACATGCCAACATTAGACTTTAATTAGTGCTTCCCCGCTAAACCACCCCTACCTCTCCTAGTGGAGATTTTCAAAGGCAGAGACCGTGTCTCACTTGTTCAATTGTCCAGCACCTATCTCAGTGCCTGGCATTTGCTGATAATTTATTAAATGCTTGATAGGTGGAAGAGTGAGTGCTATTTGAGCAGACCTGAGGGGCTGAACACTTGGAATCTGGCACAAGACACACTCATATGCACAACCCACTAATTAACTACATTCTTTCATGCAGGCAGGCACTCATTCCTTGATTCAGATATTTGAGTTGAGTTCCCATGATATTCCAGACACTGAACTCACAGTTTGTTGTGGAACCTAAATGCATTTAGGCACTTAGCATAGTGCCGACTGCATCGAAAGCACTTAAGATATATTAGCTTTTGTTTTCGATCAGGGGGTTATGCTGCAGAAAGGAAATGAAGGTAAGGCCACACAGGCTCTCTGCAATTACCACTTCCTTCCCTGAGTTATCCCAAGCCATCTGTTCAATAATCCATTCAAGAATGTTTCTGAGGGCTGGGCTTGTGGCTCAGTGATAGAGTGCTCTCCTTGCACATGTGAGACACTGCATTTGATCCTCAACACCACATAAAAATAAAATAAAATAAATGTGCTGTGTCTATCTAAAAGTAAAAAAACAGAATGTTCCTGAGCACCTGCCTCCGTCTTTCTTGCCTAGACTCTTTTGAAAGTAAAGGTAAATGCCTCGTAAGATCGACAGGGAGCACTCAAGTGAACTGCTGCTGGTGGGCTCTTCGTGTTTCTGGACACCTCCATGCTGGCTGTGTGAGCAAGCACACCATCCGGTTTGCTAAGGACCTTCTTAAAATGGGGCCAGTGTAACTGAAGGTGGAACTTGGAGCAGGCTCTGGCAGAGCTGGGACTGGCCTGAAGCCCACGGACCGAAGGCAGCCTCACAACTAGGCGACAGGTTAGCTGCCCAAGAAAACCAGAGTCAAATGCAAGTCTGCTACCTTCCCATCCTCCAGGTGCACCTGTGGTCTGGCAGATGAGAAGAGGTGTGTGGTGTGTCTCCAGAGTGAGAAGCTGCAGCTCAAGGAAATGCACGGCACCCTCAAGTCCAGCTTTATCTGTTGGGCCCATGGGAGGACCTTGCATTTGTAACAGGAACAAACAGAAAGATTCTAAGTATCTCAGAGATGAAAGCTTTACTGCAGTTCAAAGTCCTCTGTGCTTCCTCTGATAAAGGATGTGTGTGCGCACACATATGTACACACAAGATTTTCAGACCCTGGGTCACTGCCTCTGACAGACATGATTATTTCATGTGATCGTGTTTTTGAGTCTAGCCTTAAATGGCAAAATAAGCAGAAAGATGACCAGGCAAGGAGCAGAATAAGAGTTGAATTCAGGGACCTTTGTCCGACTAACATGCCAGTGATTTGCCTGGCAGAATGATTCAGCAGTAATCCTGCCAGGGTTCCCAAAGAAAGCCCAAATCTGGAATGACGTAATGTCTCTCCTCCTCTGACGCAGCCGTCTCTCCACCCCCACCACTCCACGCTTGCCATCTCAAGAGCCACCGTTCCATCTGTGGAGCCATCAGTTGCCATCTGCATTGTGATGAATATGTATTTTATTATTTCAGTGGTATTGCCAGGTTAATAATTTGATAGAGAAATGAAGACTGGAAAAAAATATCCTGGTCTCTGGTGAGTTAGGTCTCAACAAATCATGAGCGATGTCTGCAGGATGCCTCCAGTATCTCAAATTGGATATTTGATCTCTGCATCCCATGAATATTTATACTTTGAGGTAAAGTGATTGATTTAATTTATCAGTCGAAATTTGAAGTGACTGTCTAGACTTGCTATGTGGCCAGCATTGCAGGGAACATAAAGAGAAAAGGACCCTGTCCCTACTGGGATGTACCTCGTATGCGGCTGACAAGCACTTTGGCTGACCTACCCCCCACCCATCACTCTCTCTCTTTTTTCCTGACCCGGTAAAACCAAATGTGGTCACATGAGAAGGTGCTCTTGTCTTCGACTAAACTAAATTTGGTTTTTCTTGCTATTCCTGGCTAGGCATATCATTCATTTTATTTCAAAGAGCAAAGGAAAGAGATCTGGGGAGTTGGGAAGGTTCTAGGGGAAATTCTTTGCAGGTAAAAAGAAAATTAAAAAAATAAATAAATAGTTCCTTTTTTTTTCTGCTCCGAATATTGGTATGATGCAAGGAACTCATGCATCTGGTTTGCAAACCTCAGAAAAAATTAGCTGAAAAATTACAGATATGGCGAAAATCCAGGTCCCTGATGTTGATAAGTTGCTAAATGACACCTAGAGCTGCCCTGCCTCCAGACATCTCATTATATATGAGATAATAAATTCTGTATTATTTAAGCTGGTCAGATCAAGGCTCTCTGTTCCATAAAAGCAGAAAACATCATTATTACATGAAGCAGTGACTTTTTCACATTTTTGACCATAAACAAAAGTAAGAAATATGTTTACATGTAATGCACTCTATTCTATTTCATTTTTTAAAAAATTCAGGTCATAACCCACTAAAGTGATTCCAAAGCTCACTAATGGGTCATGGCCCACATTTTGGAGAACATTAAAGTCTTAGGGGATGTTAGCTACTGTGATAGAATAGAAAGCATAGAGATTCAATATAAATAATCATCATAGGAGGGAATGATCATTTTGAGATGGGACAAACAGAGATGGATATTGAAAAGTAGCTTTATTTTCAGCAAAAGAAAGAAATGCAGAATGGATAAGAATGATTTAAGTTAGGTGATGCGTAGCTTTGAATGGTAGACAAACTGGAGGCCATCTGTGAAGGCCACTGGGAAGCGCTGGGAGGGTTAAAGGTCTAGGGCATCTAAAATGGTAGCAGTTGCAAGTTGGATTGGGTCTGAGTACCTCTGACTAGCAGAGTTGAAGTTTGAGGCCAACGAGGAGCCCTGTGTCTGTGGAAGTCAGCTTGTCCTCTGTCACTCTGCTTTGCCTACAGTCACTGCAAAGCCACTTGAGTAGCATTCTCTAACAGGGGCTGCTCCTCAGTGCTGAACCAGGAGTAAACTGGCCTTTTAAAAAATTTTGCCTGGCAGCCAGCAATGTAAGCTCACGGTGCTGGTGTGATTCCTGTAAATGAAACCAACAGAGAGTGGGCAAGAGGGGCCAACTTTCCAACTCAGAAAGGCTGACAATCCTGACTTCTCCTTGTTCTTCTCCTTGTTCCCACCTGCTTGCCTTCTGATGAAAGAAAATTGCCTTCACATTTTGCTAGATTCAGACCCAAAAGGTGGGCTGAGCCCTGTTACTTGGCACCTCTTAAAAAAAAAATAAAAATCAGTGGAGGAGGATTTGAAACTGCCAGTTAAATTGGGTGTTTGTGCTATCTGTGGATTTTAATTATCCCTGTCATTCTTTCTCTACTCTCTCCCTGAAAAGCAAAAGTTGACTCTCTCTCATGATGGAAATTAATCAGAACTAATCTGTGACTTCTATCATACCCACAGGGACTGGTAACTCAGAGTGGAATTTTACTGGGAATCCATATACTGAAGAGAAGAAACAGATCTTGAAAAGTCTAAAGTCATCTGGAGCTAAGCTTGATCTTGCCCTTTCCCTTCAAATCAGTGACAGTTTTGAATATTTGAGACTGGGTGATCGGATTTCTAGAATATCATTTTTTGTCCTGACAGTTGTTACCTTTTGTGTTTTGGGCAAAGTCTCCTGTATTTCTGCCCTATTGGCTCCATATGGAAAATTACAACCAATGCCTACCCTTTTGGAAAAAGTGAATTGCTTGGTTGGAAGGGGGTGTATTTTGATGATGAAAAGCACCAATTATATCCATTGCACCCTGACACACAGAATCAAGTGATGATTTAGCATAATTACTGTTGATTGAGCCTCGCTATCTTTGTCAAGTGGTTTTTTTTTGAGTTCTTCTTTGTAGAACCATTTAACACTCCATGTATTACAGCCTAGGATTGGGGTTAACACTCTGAATAAAAGTAAGCATGAAGGAGTGAGCAGTGTATACTATTCCTCTCCATAAGTCCAGCCTTGAACTTGGTGTCATCTCCAGTGTCCCTGCTTCTTGCCACCCACAGGCACTTGGCTGCCAGATCCTTCCACATGTTGTTTTCTGCTTCTGTTTCCAATGCTCTTACTCTTAACCTCAGTTCTCCCTGTATCTCCACTGATTTGCTGGGATCACCTCTTTGTCCTTCGTCTTCCCCTTCAATCCACCCCTTATCTGACTACTGGAGTAACTTCCTAATCACAGCTTTAAACAGGGCACTAGCTTCCTTGCACTAAATTCCTCAATGTCCCATCTCCCATCAAAGTCTAAACTTATTAGAACATCATTAAAGAACCTTCAATACTGGGGCTGGGATTGTGGTTCAGTGGTAGAGCGCTTGCCTCACATGCGTGAGGCACTGAGTTCGATTCTCAGCACCGCATATAAATGAATGAATAAAACAAAGGTCCATCAACAACTGAAAAAAAAAATTTAAAAAAAAAGAACCTTCAACACTGAGCCCTAACCTATCAGTCCAGTGTTTCCTCCCATGATGTCTGCTTCATGGCTCAAGAAGGGTAGACAAGAAGCTCCTTCTATTCAGTCGTGAAGCTTTAATTATAAAGTATTATAACTCTTGGGATCCTGCAATACCCTTTAGACCGTAAGCTTTATGCAGATAAGGGCTGGGTTTTTACTATCAGTGCTTACTATGGAGCCAGGTACATGATTTATATTCAATAAATATTAGTTGGGTGAATCAATAAGTGAATAAAGATATAGTAAATCATAGATTCTAGTTCTAAAGTTCTGGAATCCCGCAGATGAGAGGAAAGGGAATGTCATCTGGAAGCCTAGAGGAAGAGTGTATTTCTGAAGATGATATACTTCAGGAACCAGAAGAGAGTTCTAGAAAACTGTTTTGCATCTTTGTTAGCACATAAGAGAAACATGGCGTTTATGAAGTAGGAGCAGAAAATTATGAGAAAGCAGGGTGAGATGAAATGAGAGAAGAATGAAATAAAAAGCTACTGGAGGGGTGGATCAAAACACAAAGGATATGTGGTGATCACTGGGGCAAAGAGCATCTCAACATTATTGGTATTCCTTTTTTTTTAAAGAGCAGGTGCCCAGAGCGTCATGTTTTTTTTTTTTTTTTTTTAGTTGTTGATGGACTTTTATTTTTATTTATTTATTTACATGTGGTGCTGAGACTTGAACCCAGGGCCTCATACATGCTAGGCAAGTGCTCTACCACTGAGCCACAGCCCCAGCCCATTTTTGGTATTTCTAAGTAAGGAAAAGGGCAGCTGAAACAGAGGCAAGAGCCAAAGACATCACCCTCCATCTCACCAGGTAACCATATCCATAGAGCTTTGCCCAAACACTATTTGTTCAGGAGGTAGTGAGAGCCCCCATGTAACAGGCTCTGTGTTACAGGCCAAGATAAAATAGGGATCAAATGGACTCAGAAACTGCACCCACCATCCTCCCTTTCACACCTTAATTCTGCACTGACACCTGCACCCTTCATTGTTTGCAACTGTTAAACATATTGACTCCTCAAAGGAGTGTGGACCCTGGAGGGCAGGACGGTGACTTGCTTATCTCTGTAATTCCCTGAATCTATTACAGAAAGCATTTCCTGAGCAAATAATTAAATGAATGAACAGAACATTACAAGACTGAGTGATACAAAGGTTCCTCATCTAGGATTTCTTGGACAATAAGAGTTCAGAATCAATTTACCTAGACTCATCTGGTGTTGATTTTCTGCCCACACCCATTATGGTCCCCTCAGAGTCCAAAGTGCACTCTCCTGCAGATATGGGACTACCTGGTGTTTCCTTTTCACAATTTTATTTCCTTCATGGGTATGTGTTCAAAAACAATTTCTGATAACTTACTTGAATTGCTTTTCCCTAATTTGAAAAGCAACGTAAGCCCATTTGTATACAGAGAAGTATAAAGAAAACACTGTCACATTTGTAGAATGGGCTTTCTGAGGCCATTCTGCTCCACACCAGGGCAGGGTTTTCCACTGTGATTGTGGCCAGGCACCCCCCTCAAGTACCCAGAACAGCTGGGCATATAGATACTTAACAATAAACATTTGCAGAATGAATAGCCATCAACTGCTCATTGCATCAAGGGAAGCCACCTCCCTGGTCTGCAGAGCAATCCTGAGCCACAGCTCTTAGATGTACCCTCACGATGGCCATCACGCCAGAAGCTACTTCTATGTTGGTGCTCCCAGGACTGCATCACCTCTGGACTCTGTGACTGCCAGGCAATTCTGCATTTGGGGTCCTGGGCTTTGGGATCTAGGAAAGCCACTGATGGTACCATAGCTTAAGAGGCCTGGTACAAAGCTGCACCATATACCCATTAGGACTAGAGAGAAAACTGTTCCTTCCCTTTTGTCATAAAAAAAAGGAAAACTGGTAGTCCAGGCTGCCAGTGCCTTGGTTTTAAGTGAAAGTTTTGTATGTGTTGAATATTTTGGTGTTTGTTTTGGTCACAGCAGTAGAGGCCTGTTGGGACCTGTTCTCCCAACTCCCCATTCAACAGAGGCCTAAACTAGGAAGTTTGCTCCTGTAAACATTTAAGATGCAAAAGAAGAGTGATGAAGAAGGAGCCTACAGAGAATCCTGCTCATGGCTTCCTGTCTCTGCAGAGAACAGAGCTGGCCCAACCCCAGGGCACCAAGGGATAGGTTCAGGGGACCATCCCTGAGGAGAAGCTTCTGTGGGGTCGGTTCTCTCTCCCACCCTCAAGAAGGAACTGATGATAATTGAGGCCCTAAGATTGCATACTGTGACTCAGAGAGAGGACAAAAGTTGTCAGGGCCTGGAAACATTCAACAAAGCCTCCACCGTGGGGAGTGGCTTACGGGACAACACAGTAGCTGTCCCAGGCCTCCCATTGCCAGCCTCCCTGGTAGAGTGGCACCCCTTTAGTCAGCTTTGCAAGTCTGTGTCTGTATTATGGCATTTCATTAGCTCAGAGGCTGCTTGGCCAGGAGGTTTGGACACCCTGCCATCCAGGGAAGCCATTGATTACCCAGACAGGGCCTCACAGGACAGCACCACCTACAGGTGGTCTTTCTTTCCCCTCAATGTCTCAACTTCCAGAACCCCACTTTGTCAGGAGCTCAGTTCTGAAACTCTGGGTGGACTTAACCAAATTCACAAGGAATGCTGCATTCATCAGAATATGAGGGTGCCTGCTTGCAACAGAAGATTCTTCTTTGCAGGGACCAGAACCCTGGTGGCCAGGCTTGAGAGCCACAACTGAAGGCCAGAAGAGTAATCAGGAGACTGCCTGGTGCAATAGGAGGCAAAGGAAGGAAGGTGGCTTTGGTCAAGGGATTCCATCCAGGCTTTGGTGGCTAAGGATATGCATCCTCCTCAATAATATCCCCTTCTCTCTTCCTAGAGAGCTGCTTGCTGCTTCTGGCTCCAGGGCCTCTCTTCCTTCCCTGGATGGCATTGTTTGGATCAGACAATGCTCTTACACTCTGGGGTCCTTTCTCACTTCTTCCTTCCCAAACAAATGCTAATTTTGTCCTGGTACCCAACCTCCTCCACCTAGGTGCAGGCTTCAGGGAGGTGAGTCCCATTCTCCGCCCCAGAAAGTGAATCTTCACTAGTCAAAACCATGGCTCTCACCCCTGTCAGACTCAACTCCCTGTTTTTGCTAGCTTATTTATTATCTATTTCTACATATTTATGTGAGGCAGGTCTTGCTATATTGTTTAGTCTGTTTTTGAACTCCTAGATTCAAGTGATCTTTCTGTCTCAGCCTTCCAAGTAGCATATGCTACCACCCCAGTCCCCTCTTTTTATCTATATATAAAAAATACATATATATTTTGGTAACTTTCCTTTTACTACTACAAATGAAATGTATAGGTAATATAATTCACTTGCATGCATAATTTCTTTCTTTCTTTTTTTATTAAATGAAACAGGGTCTTATGTTGCCCAGGCTGGCCTTAAACTCCTGGGCTTAAGTGATTGTCCCGCCTCAGCACCCTGAGTGCTGGAACTATAGGGGCACACTACCACTGCCAGCCATATAATTTCAAAACATTCAATAACTGTATTATGGAGTAGAATAAAAAGAAAATAATTTAAAATAAAATAGAATATATTAAGTGCAATATTGAGCAGGGCTACCTTAGAAGAAATTTATATATATATACATACACATATACATACACACACACACACACACACACACACAACTTTCCGTTTACTACTACAAATGAAATGTTTAGGTAATATAATTCACTTGCACACATAATTTCTTTCCTTCTTTTTTATTAAATGAGAAAGGGTCTCATGTTGCCCAGGCTGGCCTTAAACAAAACCAGCATTTGTTTGGGAAGGAAGAAGTGAAAAAGGACCACAGAGTAGGAAGAGGTGCTAGTAGTCACAGATGCTAGATCCATACCCAGAATCGCTGTGACCTTGGCAGGTGCTAATGCAGGCCCAAACAGCTTGCTGCTTTGGAGACTTGAATTCCTTGAGTGGTGTTGACATTGCTATTGTGATTTTCCAAACTGGTGAACAACTCTTAGAAAAATTCTAAACCAAACAGAACATGATCTTTTCTTGAGGTACACAACAGGAGCTTTCCTGGAAAATACAGTACACTGTAAAGATGCTTTGGGTTTAGATGAACGCGAGTTCGGTTTTACTCAGATAATTTTGAACAGTTTTTTTTTTCATCTGTGAAAATGGTCAAAAGGACATTCAAATATCATGCAGGTGACAAAGTGGGACTATCTGTGCATTTCAAGTTATCTAGTTCCAGCCTCTGCCCACTGCATGATTATTGCCCTCCCTGTGTTATTGTGACAACTAAAAATGCCCCCTCCGCATTTCCACGGTGTCCCATGGAACCAAGCGGTCCCCTCTCCATTGTTTGGTGTCTCGTTTCCTCATCTGTAAAACTCCCATTCCCCTTTCCTGTGATGCAGTGTGAGGGGAATTTTATGGCAGACTTTTGGCACCAGCTGTTCTAACTGATAAAGAGACACAGGTGAATAGACAGTCCCTTCCTCTATGCTGTTCTATGAAGATATGACATCTGGGGACTGCCTCTGTCATGTCTGCTTGGGGGAGCCAGCTACAGATGAGGCCACTATGTGAAGAAGAAAGGTGAGGAAGCTGGTACCTGATGGCTTCAGATGAGTCCTTGGATCAGTCAATCCTGGACTTTCCATGTGTTAAATAATTGTGCAAAGGAGTGGTGCAGTGCCTTTCCCGTATTACAGCCCCAAACTCCTTCCTGCAAAGGCTGTTCAGAGATCCCCTTTCTGGATTCCTACAGAGACACTGCTTCCTTTTTGGTCCTTCTTGGGAGGTGGTAAGCTGAGGTGGGTAAGGACCATCTCTGGGGATCATTCCAGCTCTGATTTTATTGGCTGTGTTCATTTTGGCAAGTCACTTCATTGGTTGATGTCTCATTTCTTCATCTGTAAAACAGGGACAAAAATGGCTTTCAAACTCCAAGAATGCCGTGAGGATTACATTAAATGAGCCCACAGAAGTACAGTCCTTCAATCAGGGCTGTGTTGAATGGATGTTGGTGCTGGTGATGAAGGATCTTTGTGTGTTAGTTAGATATCTTTTGGACACAAATAGAAATCCAACACAAACTATACAAACAACAGAAAAGGGATGTTGTCGGCAACTGGAGACAACGAAATGGGTTAAAGAATCAGGAACTGCTGTTGGAATCAAGGTCTTGAGGATTGGCCATGATCTGGTGTTCTAGACAAGGTGTCCAGGTCCTCTGCTGCACATAGGAATTATCCTGAGCAAAACCAGGATGTGCAGCAGGAGAGACCTGTTAAAACTTCTGGGCTGGCACCCAGGTACCAGTATTTTCTCAGGCTCCCCAGGAGATTCCAATATTCACAAAAGTAAGGTCTCTCTTCATGTTCTCTCACTCTGCTTCTCCCTGCTTCCTTCCTTTAGAAAGTTTCTCCTTCCACAGCCTCAGATGTCTACCTTCCCAGTACAAGAATCTCAATAGACCAAAAAAAAAAAAAAAAAAAAAGCTGCTTTCTCCTACCATCTGTTTACCAATAGCTCTGCCCTGTCCAGTCTATATATATCCTTTTTATTCCTATCACTGCTGCTGGAAGCTCAAACAAACCCACCCCTGTGGCCAAGAGCTTTGACTGATAACTGACCAGAAGCACTTCAAATGGAGACTGGCAATTCTAAGAAGGCTGAATGGGAAAAATGCATTCATATCACCTAAGCAACATGAAGCTAGTTAAACTTCATCTTGGTTGATGTAACTTCTTGTCAACATAATTTGCTTCAGCCATTTTTCTATAACTACTAAGATTTGGGCTCCATAGTGTCTTTTCTTCTAGTCCTTTAACCACTGCAAGTGGCTCAGTGATCCCTTCCCCAAGATGGAATTGCAGGCTTTTTATCTTCTGAAGTTTATTTATAGAGTCCTTGTCACACCCACAGATAACTGATCTTGTAAGGTACCCTCTTGATTTCGCCCAATTTCACTCCAGGATAATCAACGACACTCTCAACTTTAGGTATGAGTGAGCAAGCTCTACATTTCTATGCAAACTGACATCCAAGTTTCCATTTTCTTGAACTTTCTCTGCTGCACATAAGAATCCTTGGTTATCAGGTTGGAGTAGTGCTTGAGAGAATGCATGTATTTTAACCGAAACAAGATTTGAATCACCACATGGAATCCTCAATAGTACTTTTCCACTTGTGCCCAAAAGCACTTACCAAATTCTCTTTTAAAAACTAGACATAGTTGAAAATAATAAAACACATTCCCAACTTTCCAGATAATGGGAAATGTTTTCATTAGTTCAAAGCAAGTTCATTTAATGAGACAGGCCCCTGTAAATACCGTGCCGAATCAACCCAGTCAACAGCAGCACCCTTAAACAGCCCCTTGGGCACAGGTCTGCAGCCCGAGGGAACATCTTCTCTGTGGTCTACTTCTATGGTCCTATCCTTGCAAAGTTTCTAGATTTGGCTGATTTCCGGTTTCACAGAATTCTGGTTATGCTGTGAGCCGTTCATTTGATCTCTGTTTCCTGACTAACTAAAGCCATTGCAGCAATAGGACAGATGAGTGACAGGGAAATACTCCAGGGCTGCTGCTGGGGAGAGACGTAGGAAGGGCCACGCCATTTGGTGCACTGCCTCTGGGGTCTTTGGTTGTTAAGGAATCTTGATCTTTGGGTTATTTAGTCTATACCTTCCAAGCCTCTTCCTGTTTTGTTTCAGATGAAGTAAAAAGAGATCCCAGAGGGGCTTTGCCTCCTGCTAGATAGAGGAACTCATCTGGCCCATACCACCCTGAGGATAAGGGTCCATAGCACAAGAGCAGATTTGTTACCCCTCTCCCTGTTCCCCCTTTCCCTCCCTGGCACCACCACCTCCCCTCTCTAGCTGATGGGTCACAGACCCATGTGCATTATATTTTGAGGTCTGATTCTTGAGTGAAGCCGCTGCACTCTCCTCTGTGTTCTTTGAAACTTCCGTTTTTCCAGCTGTTCCACAAACCTTTGCTGGCCGGGGCAGCCTTGCACATAGTTTTCCAAAATTACCCAGGACACAGGCATTCTCTCCACCCACAGCATCCGCACTGACCCCCCCGCCCCCAACCATTCCTTAATGCAAATCTTCTCCCCTTCTTACAGTTTTTCTCACTTCCGTGTATCAAAAAAAGCTGCGTGCGTCACTCTCAGCCTCTGAGTAGCACTGGAAAGGGATCAGCGGATGGGTTTGCCCTGTTCTGGAGTTTAACATAAATAGACCCACACAGTGTGTCCTTTTCTCGTTTTTCTTCTTTGGATCAACACATTGTCTGTAAGCTTCCCCCGTGTTGTATTGATCGGAACTTTTCTGCCAGGCGCGCTGGCGCATGCCTGTAATCCCAGAGGCTAAGGAGGCTGAGGCAGGAGGATTGTGACTTCCAAGCCAGCCTCAGCAATGGCAAGGTGCTAAGCAACTCAGTGAGGTTATTTAGTTAAATAAAAAATAAAAAAGGGCTGGGGATGTGACTCAATGGTTAAACATCCCTGGGTTCAATCCCTGGTACAAAAAAAAAAAAAAAAGAACTTTTCTTTTTTTGCAGAGCAGTATTTCATTGTATGAACAGACTATAATTTGTTCATCTCTTCCCTCAGTGATGGACATTTGGGTTAGTTCCAGATTCGTGCAGTTGTGAATGAGGATGCATGCATTCTTGGACAAGGAGTCTTTTGGATATAAGCAGTCATTTCTCTTGTGTGTATATTCAGGAGGAAAATTGCTGTTCCTTGTCACCATATGCTTAGATTTATTAGAAACTGCCAAATTTCCAAAGTGGTGGTTTTAACATATGCTTTAATCTATGTTTCATTCTCTTAGCAATCTTAAGTGTTGATCAGTCAGCTCATAGTGGACTGTTGAGCACCAAGTCTGTGCCAACCACTGTTCTAGGTGTGGGATGTAGCATTAAATAAGATGAGGCCCCTGCCCTTGACCCATCCTTATGAAGGTGATGAGTAAGACAACTCAAATTAACAAAGAAAGTAATTTCAGGTGCTGACCCATGCTCTGAACAACAGTCACATTGCTGGGCATGGTGGTAAACGCCTATAGTCTCAGTGGTTTGGGAGACTGAGGCAGGAGGATCGCAAGTTCAAAGCCAGCCTCAGCAAGTCAGCAAGACCCTATCTCAAAATTAAAAAATGAAAAGGGCTGGCAATGTGGCTCAGGGATTGAGCACCCCTGGGTTCAATCCTGGTACCAAAAACCAAAAAACCAGTCACATAATGGAGCACAATGGCCATATGCTCTTTCTGCTACTGCACTCAGAAAAGTTCTGCTTGAGGAGCTGATTATTGGACACAGACTGAAAAATGGATGAGGATCGGCAGTGCACAGTGCTTGGGGAAGAGTGCCAACAGCAAAGGGAACAGCAGGTGTAACTAGGACAGCAGAGAGCATGGTGGGTTTGGGGAGAGAAAGAAGGTCCCCAAGGCTGGCACACAGTCATCCATTCACTCACTCAACAAATAAGCATACATTGAGCTCCTACTTCTACTATGTGTCAGGCACTGCTCTAGGCTCTGGGGCCCCAGCAGTGAACAAGATGGACATTGTGCTGTCACAGAACAAGCAGGAAAGAGCAGGTGGGAGGATGCGGAGGAGTAAGCAGAGGCCATGTAAGGTCGGACCATTTAAACTGTGAAAAGGAATTTGGAGTATCCCTGGAGCAATGTGAGACCAAGGGTTTTAAGCAGAGAGATAAAAATGATCAAATTGACTGGGATAAAGCAAGGGTGGAGGTAGGGAGACCGTGAGAAGGCATGTAGTGATGCAGGCTAGAGACCTGGAACTGGGATGACAGCTGTGGCCATGGAAACAGTGAAGATGCTCTGCATTCAGGATATATTTTGCAGTTTGAACCAACAGAACACTGAAGAAAGATTGATCGTGATGAACAATAGGAGGAATCCAATTCAAATTCTGGGTGCTTAACCTAGCAGCTGGGTAGTCGAGAGGGTGGTACCATGCACTGAGGTTGGAATGACTGGGGTCGGGGAGGAAAATCAATAGGTCAATTTTGCTAACTTTGTGGTACAAATGAATTTTCAAGTGCCTCAGTGAGCCCAGAGTTTGAGAGAGCCCACTTGAAGACCTAACTTTGAGAATCACTGGCTAGAATTATCTAGAAGGAGAAAGTAGGCCAAGGAAGGGATAGAGCAGTCTTGGAATATGAGAATTTGAAGTTCCATCCTCTAGACGAGGAGTCTGAGGCTCAGAGAAGCTAAGCAAGTTGTCCAAGGTCCCACTGCATGATGAAGCTGGTCTTGTTCCAGGGTTCACCTTACTTATCCACTTCACTATAATGCCCGAGGTTTGTCAGCTCTACCACTGAGAAGCCATGTAATTTCAAACAAATTGCTTACCCCCTTAGTGTCTCAGCTTCCTTGTCTGGTGTGACGATAACAATAATGACACATACCACATAGGACAGTGTGAGTATAAAATATAATTGAAGTGCTTAGGACAAGTGCTTGGCTCAAGATGGTATTAGCTAATGTTATGTGAGCCAAAGGGTAAGAGCATGAAGGCCTCAGAGGCAAGAAGAGATAAGAAGTTCCACATCTGCACAGCCAGGTGAGCTAGCTCAGTTAGATGAGTGATGAGGACATAGGTCAGGTCAGAGGAGGTAGGTCTGGCCCAGATGGGAGCCCTTTATACTTGCTGTTAGGGCAACACTGAGTGTGGATAAGCTTTTGACCCATCCCCTCACAGGTGGACTATGGCACTGTCTGGGCCAGGGCAGGGCTGTAGGCAGAAGACATTGTGGCTCAAGCCAGGGACAGAACCAAGCAAGCAATGGCCCTTCCCCCAGAATTATACACAGGAGCCCTGCTAATGGATCTGCTCTGCTCTGGGTGACATTTGCTGTTTAGTAGTGACTCAGGATTCCTCCGGGTAGCACCTATGCCATAAAAGCTGAATCTGGAGGCAAGGGAAAAGATCTAGTGAATAGTGAATGTATTTGATATACCTGGGCAAACACCTGACTTTGAGGAGCACAGTTCTCCTTGGCTCCTACTTTTGGTAACAGCATCCCCTGCCTTCCTTACATTACTGTCCTGCCCCACTCTGTGTGCTTCAGACCCCAGCCCCTGCTTGCCCAAAGCTGCACCAACCAAGTTTCCCCCCTTAATTTTATAGGTATTGGGAGAACCACCTTTTCCCCCCAGGGATTGGTGAACTGCAAAGACACACAAGGGACTATCTCCATCCTTAGCTTCCTTTGCCCATCAGCCATGAGAGAGCAAAACCAGGAGATGGAGAATTCAATGGCTTCATCTAAGGCCCTGGCTCTTGCTGTCTGGACCATGCCTGTGGTCTCTATTCCGTGATGGGTCAATGTGTTCATGGCATTTGCTTCAGCTAGCCAGTATTGGGGTCCTTCATAGCCATAGACTAGCTGATTCACATTAGAATGGAGTTAAGTGCTCATCTCCACAGCCTGACCTGAAACTGTCCTGAAAGTAAATCATGGCTGTCATTGAGTTTCAGGAATAATGAACCTGGAAGGTTGAAAGTTCCAGTCCAAGGTCCATGGCATTTAAACAAACCAACCAACAGAGATTTTGTGGTCTATTTTTAGTTTATTTCACACCTATCTGCCCATGTGGCTTCTAAAGTCCTTGCCCCGACTCTATCAAAAAAAAAAAAAAAAGCCCCAACTCATATGGACAGAGTATTTGAAGACAAGGAAACACCAAAATGGCTTCTACTTAGCTTGAGGAGCTAGAATATTTCTTAGAGAGAGAGAGAGACAAACCTAAAGGAGCCTAAAAGACTAAATTAACTTCATACTGGACCAGATCAAAGGAACCATTCGGACTTGAGGTTTAATTGTGGCCTCCGTAATGGGCTCCAGTTGAGTCATGAATGCCTAAGATTCTGCAGTCATCTAGAATCTCAGGGACTCCAGTCTTCCCACAGAGACTGTCACTGGGTAGCCTCTACTTCATTCAGGTGGACGGGTATATGTATACCGATGTGTGAGTGTTTGTATGTGTGTCTGTGTACATAGTGGTCCCCCTTGATTCTCAGGGTATATGTTTCAACGTCTCCATGGATGCCTGAAACTGCAGATAGCACTGAACCCTATAAATACTGTTTTCCCCTATAAATACATACCAATGATAAAGCTTGATTTATAAAATGTGACACAGTAAGAGATTAACAATAATAACTAGCAATCAAATAATACACTAGTAATAATACACTATAATAAAATTGTGTTAATATGATCTCTCTCTCTCAAAATTTTGAATTTTCCATTTAAAATTTTTGTGCTGTGGTTGACTGCAGGTATCTGAAATCTTGAGAGACGAAAGCACAGATAAGGAAAGCTGCTATGTGTGCACATGTGTGTACACACACACTCAGATTCCAGCCTCGCATGCTTCTTCAGAAAAGAACTGAGAGAGACAGAGAGAGAGAGAGAGCGAGGGGAAGGGAGAGAAAAGCCTTGGTTCCTTAAAGCTTCCTTGGGAATTCCTTCCTGGCTGCCACCTCCTTTCCTCCTGGGACATTTTCATCTAGTAGCTCCACATTCCTTGCCCAGCCACTAAGCAGGTGAGAGCCTGTTCAGAACCATCCTGTGTGACCTTGCTTTATGCTGGGAAGCCAGGTGAGGTGGGAGGGTGCCTTGAGGAGTCCGGAGAGGGGAGGGTATATTCTCCCTGCACCTTACATCTGGCAGGCCCAGAATATGCAGCTCTTGATTAGGCCAGAAAGAGCAGACCCAGGAGACCTAGAACCAGTAGCCGAGGTGGGTCTGAAGTGTTCTTCTCAGGCGCTTGGTGACTGGCTAGGCCAATCTCCCCTCCTCAGTGTCCTTCCTGGCTGGTGCAGGTCCTTTAACAGGGGTCACTCTCTCCTTGCTGCAATGGAGTTTAGTTGGACTGTATTTGAAGGAGGGAATTGGGAGAGCCTGGCAGGAGCCCAGCAGGCCCCTCTGCAGGTGCCCATGGCAGTTGAGTGTGGGTGCCCCTTTTCTGCACCACAGTTGTGCTGGTGGCTACAATCAGCCTCTTGGAAGATGCTAATGAGATCCTTATAGAGAGCTAGAAAATCATGTGCGGCAGATGGTAGAAGGTTAGGTTTTGATTTCTCTTGTTCCACTGTTGTTTTTCTTTTTTTTAAAAAAGAGAAAAAGTGCTAACCAACATGCTGCTTTCTTCTGCTTGATTCCTACAAAGCCACTTTTATTTTTAAATTAACTTAACCCCTTTAATTTGACCATCCTCGGATCATAAATGTAAGGAACGATAGATTTCTTTTTAGAAACCAAAGCAAATCATTACCCAGCTCCTTCCTTCTGTCCCTCCCTATGCTTTTCACATTTTTTTTTGTTTTTACCAAAGAAATCATTTACATTTTTCCCCCCAAATCTACAGAGATGATATTCACAATGCAGTGAGGACCCTGGAGATGTGTGTTTTGTTTTCTTACTGGCTGGGGCAGGGCTAGGTTATCATGTTTTGGTAATTTTTACTCCCTCTGTAGACAGATGTAAAAGCAAAAAAAAAAAAAATAAATAAAAAAAAAAAATGCATAGGAGCCCTTAAAGAGAAAGCTACACTTTATTTCCTTCCACATGCAGGCACCGTGCTAAGCAACATCCCGACACCACCACCTCATATAACCCTCACATTCACACTGAAGTAGGTATTATTATTATCCCATTTTACAGATAAAGAGATGGAGACCTGAAGAAAGAAACTAGTCCAAAATTAAACTCAAAGCCAGTGCTACTGACTCCCAAGCCAGTGCTTCAAGATAATACATTCTTCTGTTTTCCTTGACAAATTCCAGGTGAATGAATGATAGTAACCTCTGGGGTTTGGGGGCACTTTCCGTAATTTCAACTGCTTGTTTGGCAGCCACATGTTGAGAGACACACTTGTGGAAAGAGAGATGGACATGAGTTATGGAGGCCCAATATCAAAGATGGAAGACAGAACCAGCATTTGTAGGTGAAGAGACTAGAGTCCAGAGACTATGGTGCTTTTGTTACTTATGGATATGAAGGAAATTATCCAAAATGTGGTGGCTTAAATCACAAACTGTTTTTATTGCTCCCAATTCTGAGGGCCAGAACTTTAGTAGAGCTTAGCAGTGCTCTGTAAGGATAAATCCATGCGGATCAGCCAGCCTGGCTGGAGCAGGGCCTCCCTCACACACTTGGATCCTTGGGGTAGGTTGCTGGCTCTGCCTAGGCCCAGACTGGAATAGCACCCCTTTGTCTCATTCTTCAGGTGAAGCTGGTTGTAGGACCAGCCTAGATTCAAGAAGAGGGAACAGATTCACTTTTGGAGACTGAGTTGGGACCACCCTTGCAGACAATCTACCATATAGTGACTTGTTAGTGGCAGATATCCAAGCATTTGGCTAATATTACAGAAAATCCCACTGTGGCTGCTTCCCTGGAAGGAAAAAGATTCCCTTAGAAATGATATTGTTTTGATTCTTTCAGCCCTAACAAATAAATGTGGAAGATATTTGAGGGGGCTGGGAGCTGGCATCACTCATCTATTCCTGTGGGCTCATGGGCCGATGTGATCAGTCAGGTTCAGTGGGGGTGAGGGACACCTTTCCTTGACCCAAGCAGTCTGCATATTTTCTCTGCCAAGACAGAGTCCTGTGCAAAGGGAAGGGGGTGGGGGCTTGTCCACTCCACCAGGGACACAGAGGCAGTATGCCCAAGGATGTTGCAGAGGCTGCCAAGGTAAGGGATGTAGGGAGAATGAACCCCATCCACTGAAAATTATCAGTTCCATGTGCTTCTAACA
Source organism: Marmota flaviventris (assembly GCF_047511675.1). Lineage (NCBI taxonomy): Eukaryota > Metazoa > Chordata > Mammalia > Rodentia > Sciuridae > Marmota > Marmota flaviventris. The sequence goes on from NC_092512.1 coordinate 35,801,937, forward strand.
AAAACCAGACTAATGGCCTGGTGCAGAAAAAGTTAGTAAGAAAATAAAGAAATTATAAGCCTTAATTAGCTGTGTGTTTGCAGTCTCTTTTTTTGGTACCGGGGATTGAACAACTGAGGGGCACTTGCCCACTGAGCCGCATCCCCAGCCCTATTTTGTACTGTATTTTGAGACAGGGTCTCACTGAGTTGCTTAGCGCCTTGCTTTTGCTGAGGCTGACTTTGAACTCACAATTCTCCTGTCCCAGCCTCCTGAGCTGCTGAGATTACAGGCATGTGCCACCACGCCTGACTGCAGCTATTTAATAAAGCTCATTCACACATTGTTTGAGTAAGAAGCAAACAAAATTCAAGGTCAAATACAAGAATGTGTTCCTGGGATGAAAAACTAAAGTGGATTATGATAAAATGAAGAATATTTCAAACTTAGGGATTGCTAGAGTCAGAGGCAGCCTAAGAGATCGAATCTAGTCCAAACCCCATTTTATCTATGAAAAGACTGAGGTCCAGAGAAGTGAGCCTGTGTGGAGGTTCTGAAGCTCTCGGTTATTCTTTTTGAATTGATAATGAGTGCTTCGGAAGCACTGGTTAGATTAGGTGTCAGGCATTTTGCCTGGTGATGGAAATTTGAGGTGGAGAAGGACAGAGCTGATTGTGGAGGCAGGGTGTGGGGAAGGACATGAGAAGCAAGCTATGACTACAACCCTGCAGTGTCCTGAGCATACTGTGGGAACCCAGGTGGCGGGCGAAGGTGTCTGGGCCTTAAGACCAGTGCCCTACATCTCAGGTCCAGGTCCCTGGCTTGATGACCAGGGCTCTGTGTGGAAGAAAGCATGTTTTTAAAACATTTTGTCTACTGAGCCGTTCACCAGAGCTACATTGAAGTGCTATGATTTAAAAGGAATCATATTCGTGTGTATTAAGCAGATTCTGAGCATGTCACATGCAGTCTCACAGAATGTGGCCTTACCAACTGTCCTGAGGGAGGTGGTAAGCTTTAAATCAGAATCCTCTGGCTTCCAGTCCTTTCTCTGAGCCAAAAAATGAGATATATTCTAGCTGGAGTCTCAGGAGAGCCAGATCAAAATTGGAGTCCACCATCAGGACGGCTGATCACAGCCCTTGACCAAGTCATAAAGAGTGTTACAAAGGGTGTTCAGAGCTGAAGGGAATCCAGAGAAAGGACAGCACAAGCCTGCAGAGTCCCTTAAACTCAGGCTGCTCACAGGCTGCTCACTTGTCCAATGGGAAGAAATAATAATAGCAAACACCCACGGGGTGCCCACAGTGCAACAGCAACTGATCTGAGGCTTTACCAAATTATCTTTCAGTCCCGCACACAATTCTGTGAGTCAGCAATGACAATGACTCCATTTTACACTTGAAGGAATGGAGCCTTGAGGGCTTAAGTCACCTTGACAAGGTCACACAACTAGCAGGGGGGAGGGGAGTAAGATGCAGCCCCAGGTAGCCTCAGGAAAGCCCAGTGAACACTGCCTACACCTTTTTTCCCCCCAGGAGAAATAAGATAGGCTCCATCCCCCTTCCTTGTATCTCTGTCTCCTGGGATCCTGACCCTACTTTTTGGCCTCTGGTGGTTCTCACCATGTGCTCAGGGTACCCTTCCTGAAGCCCCTAGACTGCTTCAGGAGACTTGCTCTCCCAGGAACTCAGGATCCCTCTAGTCAGCTCCAGGCTCTGACACAGATCTTCCTTGCTCCTCTATCCCTTCAGCTCTGGCAAACACACCAAATCCAATGCCTGTCTGGCTCCCTAGAGAGACAGTGCTGTATATGACTTCAGCCCCATCTGGTAAGAGACAGCAGAGAGGAGACCTGGAAGGTTCCTTCCTTGGCTTCTGCCATTCCCTGGCCTACTCCACCAAGGGGCCACAGGGGAATTAAACCATCCCAATACAGTTGACTTTCACTCACTGCCACCAGGCTCATCATCACCCTCACCACTCACTCACCCTGCTAAGTACTGTTCTCCCCTCCCCATTCACACACACAGACTAGAGACCAATTTCACCAAACTAGGAAGTGGCAGAGGTAGGATACAAACCCATGTCCATCTGATCCCAAACCCAAGTCTTCTCCATCGCCAGAGGAAAGCCAAAGGGACCCTGAAGGTGTCTTGCAGTTCCAAATGTAACTCTCAGGCCAGCAACCTTGGAATCATGAAGAACCTGTCAAAAATGCAGACTGATAGGCCCCCTCCTTGGCCCTGCTGAACTAAGGGGAATCTGCATTTTATCCATCTCCCAGGGGATTGCAAAGCCTACTAATATTTGAGAAGCCCAGGGCTGGTGGTGTCACCACCCTGACTAAACAGTGGAAATTACCTGGGGAATTTCACAAACTGCCCGGGTCCCCGACCAGTGCTTTTGAGTGCAGGGTGTGGGTGCAGCCTGGCATCGGATTTTTACATCTCCCCGGGTGAGCCTCACGGGCAGCCCTGAGACCCACCCGCAGGACAAAGGGGAAGACTGAAGGCAGTGCTGGGTGGTAGCACCAGAAGCCCAGTCAGGGCAGAGATATGTGACCCGCATTAGGAGGCTGAGGAGACACAGTGACAGGACGGCGACAGGGTATTCTTTCCGCCGGTGCACAGTTGGAGAGACACCGGCAGCGGAGGAAGAACACGCGAGTTGGGACGCGAGGGAGGCGGCTCCCGGCGACCTCCGGGTGCCGCTGCGCCCAGGGCAGGGTGCTGAGCCAAGAGAGCGCTGCATGCAGCGCGCGCAGGCGCAGAGGCGTGAGAGCGGCAGGGCGGCGGCGGCTGCTGGGCGGGGTGACTCACCGGGCGGAGGCGGCGCGGAGGCGACGGGCGGCGGGAGACCGGGAGCCAACTGCAGCCGCCGCGGGCCGGGCCTGCCTGGCAACAGCCAGTGCCGCCCCCGGGAGGGGAGGGAGCCGAGGCTGCGCTGCAGGTGCGGCGCGGCCCGGGGAGGGCGCGTTCGAGCGCGGCTTTGTTTCGGTCCCGCACAGCCCCGGGCCCCTGACCTGTTCGCCAGCCTGCCAAAGCTGAGTCACGACTGGGCGAGTGGCCAGAGGGCCCCACCCTTAAGGATACGTTCCTTTCCTGAAGCTGGCCTGTTTGATGAGCTAGAAGGGACAGAGCCAGGGAAAGGTGTCTTCTATTCTACAAAACTCTTTAGGGAGATGGGGAGTCAGGCCACCGTCAGACGGTGTGAATCTATAATCAAGGTCACCCCAGCCCTCAGCCCTGAGCAAATTAGAAAGCAAAGCGGAAACGGTAGTCCCTAAAGATGCCACGCCGAGGGAAGCATGGTTTTGAGACACCTGTGAGGGGCTTGAGGCAAAGCCCCACGACAGACCCGGAGCAGCGAGGTGCAGGAAGGTCCTTGGGCTGCTCCAGGTCCCTGCACCCGCCTGAAGTTGGGGTGCAGGCGGGAGTGGCTGTCCTGAAGCCATCTGGAGAACTTGTCAGAAATGCAGATTCCCTGGCTCTGTTCCCAGTGGATGAGATTCCATAGAACTGGGGTGAAAACCATTTTAGCAATCACCCAGGTGCTTTTTAAATAGGTCATTGGTACTGTGCAGTTTGAGAATCACTGATGTTGTAGAAGGTCCCATGAACAGAGACCTTTAGCTACATATGGATGCCCCATAATAATAATAAGTTGAGGAGATAAAAGGAGCAATTGGTAGAGATGGGAATCAAAGCAGGTCATCAGTCTCCCACATTTATGTTTGTAAGCACAGGCCAAACCTCTAAGCCATTCTCAGGAAGCTTTTTAAAACTTCCCTTGTACTTTTATAGTATTGGATGCCACCTGAAATAAGCATTCCTCCGGCACTTGTTCAGTTTTTATAGGGATATTGATATGGTATGTGGATTTGGAGATATTCTTCCTTAAGCCTATCAGTTGCTAATAGACATGAAAACCCAGAAGAGTCTATTGTTTCTAGGTAGATGTCAGCTGAAATGGATTTTTTTATATAATCTCTAGTTTAAGGGCTGTTAATCTGTCAAAAGAGGATAGAGAAAAAAATTCACTGAAAAATTAGTCTTAAGACAAATTTATCCCTTTGCTTGGCAAATGTCATCTTATCCTGTTAACAACCCATAATGGAAAAAAATGAGTAAAAATAAATTACATTTTCAACAATTTGAAGTGTGGACACATATGTGTCTGGGGGCAGATGACTTTGACTCACATCTTAGCATTTTTACTTCCAAGCTGTTTCAGGGAAGTTTGTAGCATGAGTGCCTCAGTTTCCCTATCTGAAAAAAGTAGGCATAAATATCTAACACTGACTACACGGAGAGATTGCAAGTGTTCATTTATGTAATCCACATTTTACAAAGGAGGAAATGCAGACTGGAGGCTAGGTACAAAGGTTGCCATATCTTAGGCCAGGCCTGTTGTCCCCAGCCCCTGCCTTTGACCATTCCTCATCTCTCCTGACTGGCTGTCAGACACTAGCCCTGAATATTCTCATCAATGATCATAATGACTAACAGGTTTCGTGTGCCGTGAACTAGTGTAAACACTTCACTTGAATTAATTCATCTAATTCTTACTCTCACCCTAAGAAATAGGAATTATTGTTTTCATCTTCATCTTTCAAGGGAGGAAACAGAAGCACAGAGGTATTGAGAAACTTACCTAAGACCACACTGTAAGGTAGGGGCAAAGTCTGACCAAGGGTACTCAACTGATGCACTGCGCTGCTGCTTTGATATAATCACGTGGATTATATAAGGGAGGGAGCAGGCTCACCAATCTCCTGGCCCATCAGAGCAGCAAGGCTGGGAGGCTGGGGTTTTTCCTTACCTTACCTCCCTGTCTGTATATAAAGCTCCCTTCTCTCTCTCTCTTTTTTTTTTTTTTTTTTTGTTGGGGGGGATTTATGGCTCTTCTAGCCTTTAAAACTTGGTGGTTATATGGGGCAATTTAGAGAGGCTTTGGAAAGCCTTGTGTACAGCAAACATCTGATCTACAGGAGACATGCTGGGAGCCTTCAGCAAAGGCTGAACTGCCCAGGGCCTGAGCAGTATCTCCTGGGTGCAGGGGAGTAGCTCACAGGATTCAGCTTAGCTGCCATCCACCTCATCTCTGCAGAGCAGCCTGGCACCAGTGCCACACATGGCAACTGTCCTTCTCACTTCCTTCCTCCACACCCTCCACTCGAGTCTCTTGTCTTCGGTCCCTCATCCTCATCCAGGGTCAAACCCCAGACTGTCCTCTGCGCCCCCATCCTCCAGGGCACTATTCTTGTATTTGTGGCGGCAATAGCAGTGGTGGCGGCGGGCAGTGGAGAAGTCTCGCTCTTGTCTCTTCTCTTTCCAGTTTATTGTTGTGATTTTTAAAACTCTACACAGTACATCTGTCAAGTCATCCCTTTGGATTCTTGCTATGGACTGAATTGTATCTTCCTCTCGCCCCAGTTTCATATGTTGAAGTCTGTCGTGTGTCAAAAGCATAATCCTCACAGCAATGGTGTTAAAGTAGTGAGGACTCCGAGGGTGTTTAGGCCACCAGATCTCTGCCCTCCTGGGTGAATTAATGCTGGTCATAGGAGGGTTTGAGGCTGCGTGTTTGAGCTTTTGCTCTCTCTTGCGTGTGCCCCTCCTCCTTACATCATGGTATGATGCAGCAAGAAGGCCCTTGCCACTTGCAGTGCCTGGGCCTTGGACTTCCCAATGTCCAGCACTAAGAAAGAAACCTCTGTTCCTTATAAATTACTCAACCTGCAGTATGCTGTTATAACCACCCCAAATAGACTAAGACAAAGACCCGACCCCTAAAGTGATGGCATTCAGGTCTTTGGAGCTGAAGTCTTTGGGAGGTGGGATTAGATGAGGTTATAAGAGTGGCAATACCATGATGGGAGCAGATCCCTGGTAAGAAGAGGTCAGAGCTAGCGCATGCGTATTGGTACTCTCACTCTCACTCTCTCCCCCATGGAGAGAGGACATGGAGAGAGAGCAGGCATCTGTACCCCTAGGGGAGAGTCTTGTCAAAATCTTGATCTCAGACTTTCCAGCCACCAGATCTGTGAAAAAATAAAGTTCTGTTGTTTGAGTCACCAGTCAATTGCATTTTGTTTTAGACTAAGATAATTCTCCTATTTTGTATGTTTAAAAACCCTGGGCTTTCTGAGGCAATAAGGTTACCTCTAGGTGTCCAGCTTAGGGAGGAGTCTACCCAGAGAGCTGGGGGATGGGGTAGGAAGGAAAGAAAGCAAAGAACATTGTTTCAAGGCAGGTATGGGCTGAATCTCCACTGTGTTCCAGGCACTGCAATAAGCTTCGCCCTGGGGTAACCAGGCCTCTGGTCCCACAAATACCTGTGGAAGCTAGTTCTGGGTACTGTTGGCCAACTTGCCCTCCAGGCAGCCCTCAAACCTCGTTTCTCAAACCTACCTGCAAAGACGGGGAAGCGCAACCACTGCCCCCACCTCAGCACCAACAACTGGGAATATGCATGTAGCCCACAGCAGATGGGGTGCCCTTCACGGAACTTTCTACACTCAGGCCTGGACCCTGCGTGGACAAGACCCTGCCAGGCCTATAGGCTATAAATAGCAGATAGCAGGATTCCACCTGCATCTCAAATCTTCTCCCTACCCATTTTCATGTCCATCTGGACCCTGGCCAGTACTATCAGAGAGAGAGAACTGGTCTGAATTTTATTTCCTCTGGGAAGATGGGAATAAACAGAAAAGTGACCCAAACTTGGGTAGTAGAAGTGGGAAGAGAAAGGGAGATAACCTATATTTCTGAAGCCTCCAAAAGGACTAATTACGTTATCCAAATACCAGAAGGAACCACCCAAACACCCCTGTGCAAACAGGCTGGGAAAAACCAAGCAAGTTGCCCACAGCACCTATCCAAGGACCAGAGGAGGGCAGGGGGGACACTCTTGGACCACCCCAAGTGCACATTCCTGCCCTATAGCATTCTGTATTCAAGAAAAAGGAAGCAAAGGACCTGTCTGGTTCCCAAGCTGACACATCTGCTTATGGACCACTAGCATCCCTGCCTTGTCTGCCAGATACCCAGGCACTAAGACCACCCTCTCCTCCCTGGCCACCTTCCCCCCAACTCTTGGAGTTCCTCATGTATGCCTGGGACTCAACCTGGCATTTGTTTGGCTATTTAAGTTTCCCAGGTGATTCTAACACATAGCCAACACTGAGCTCTCCTGCCCATAGGGGTCCACGTTCCCTTTATCTGTGAAATGGGGTCAGCGATGCTTCCCAAAAGGGTACCTATGAAAGGCTTAGGAAGAGGGGCCTGGAGAGAGGGAAGAGATGGCCCATGGCCATATACCAGCCACCAGCTAGGGACTGGCTCACTCTGCAGGGATGACACACAGGCCAGAGGATGGTGCCTTACCTCAGCTCATGTCTGGCCTGCTCCTGGCTGCTCAGAGACACTATGGGCCCCCTCACTCCATGAGACTGAGGCTGGTGCTCTGAGGTCCCCAACAGCTGTTTGCTAAATAAATGAATGGGTGATATCCTATGATCTTCACAACAAAAAGATTATCATCTCCCCTGATCCCAAAGAAAGAGTTGGAATTTGGAATCTGCAGGGGCCCAGAGAAGGAATTTAACTTCTCAAAGCCTGTGTTTCTCAATTTGTAAAACTGAATTTTTCAACAGTTCCTATGTTGTAGAGCAATTCTGAAGAGCAGCTGAGACAAATCATGGAGGAAACATTTCAAGAAATGATTATCTGATGAGGGAATGGAGATTCAGAGAGGTTAAGTGATTTGCTTACAGTAACACAACGAGTAAATAGAACCATTTACTAAGCCAGAACTTAAATTCAGTACCAGAGAACTTCCAATCTTTCTGATTCCCTAAAACAAGCATATGTCCTCGTTCTAAACAACAACAACAATCAAACAAAACAAAATTCAAATAAATGCCTGGTTGTAGAGGAGGGGATGCAGACATCTGGAGAACAGACCTTGGGGCTTTGTCAGTTCCCTTGGGCCCACCTTATGGGTCCTCTGTTGAGCTGACTTTGCAGGAGGGGAGAGCTAGGTCTTTGGTAAACATTTTTGATAAAGGCAAGCTTGAGAAAAAAATTCAGAGACATTTTTTTTTTTCCATGACAGAAATCTGACCTCTGAAGATGCAGAGCTAGGAGGGTTGCCTTTATCATTTCTAGAGGGCCTTGAGACCTGCAGGGAGGGGGTGTCTTTCTGCTGATCAGAGAACTGTGCCTGGCTTCCCAGCTCACAGCCTGGGGACATGCTGCAGAGGAATTAGGAGGTTCACAGAGCCAAGCTCTGGGCCCAGGGGCCACTAGCCTGCTGCTGGCTCCTCCGTGTGCAGGCTGCTGCCCCAGAGGGACATAAGAGAAGAAACCTGGCACCACGGATGACTTGTCTTGTTACCTGTGATCAACGTAGGATTCCATTAGGATTTTAAACCTTCCAGGAAGAATTGTATAGGTGAGGCTGGGAGAGGGGAGCTCACTGGCCACTTCTCAGGGTCTCTTCACCCACACATACCCCGACCATTCTCCTAGTACATGGCAATGCACCTCCAACCCCGGAATCCAGGTTTTCCTCCTCCCCTGGGCACCCTGGTGCACTCTGGAACAAGCTGAGCAGGGCTGCCCAGCAGGCAGGCTGGCATTACCTAATTGCTGGCCAGCTTCTTTTGTCACTTCATTTTTCCAAGCTGCCTAGCTCTGAAAGTCTCCTTCTCAGACAGACAAATGAGACTCCAGCCTTGTTCTGCCCAAGCTCTGCAAAAAGCAGAGATCACAGGCTGTCGCCTTGATAGAGCAGCCGCCAGGAGCCAAGGCACAAAGCGCCGGGGGCAGCGGATGTGTCTTTAGCAGGTAACAAAGCCCAAGCCAGTGCCCTACTTAGGGCTGTGGTTTTTCTTATTGGGTTCTGCTTTCTGCTGTGAGGTGCCTGGGGTCAGCATTACCGGTACTAGGACTTGATCTTCATCAGTCAGTCAGCCTCCTGGGAAGATGAGCCCTTGTTAGAGGCAGCCCCTGGCATCTGAAAAGCCTCTCCTGCCTCAACCAGGCAGATGTTTCTTGGATCAGGAAAAAACCTAATCAGAGGAATGCATACCACTACCTGGCCTCAAAGAGGCCTTCACACCTGGGGTTGAAGCCAATTTCCCAGTACAAAAGCAAACAGCAGCATTTGGCACCTCTGGGCTCCCAGCCCTGTGTTGTGGCATCTGCTTTTGAAAGCCAACACCTTGGAGAGGCCAAAATAGATCTGGCTGGTCAGTGAGATGGACAGAATAGCTTTGACCTTCTCACGGGCCTGCAAGCATCTCAAGGGTAGAAACCAGGCCCCACTGGACTTGGTATCTCCTGGCACATGGTGGCCCTTACTGTGCCAAGCAAAGTTCTGGATGTTTTAAGAAATGTCTCCACTTTGCCCTCACTCCACCTCCAAGGGTGTTATGCCCATTTTTCAGATGAGGAAACTGACTCACAGAAAGATTAGGTCCATAAAGCTCTTAAGTGGGGACATCAGAATTTGGATTCACGCAGTCAGGCTCTGGAATCCAGTTTCTTACCATTGCACTATAGTGAATAAATAAATAATGGGTGAAGGAATGAATGAAGTGAGCGAATGAATGAAGCAGTTAATAGTTTTGTGGCAGCCATGACATGAAAGCCCTCTGTTCAAAATTATTTCCACCATTATCAGTTTTCTAGGCACTGAATGTGCTATTGAAGTACATCCTTTGGGTTTTTAATATATCACTGTCTTTGAAAAATGTCCCTAAGAAATTGGAGTGAGGGCAATAATTGACCCTGTCCTGCAGCCTACTGGAATTTCTAGGTGAGGCCTAGGCTCCTGGAAGAGCTGGTACCAGTATATGAGAGGAGAGAAACAAGAAGTCACATGTTCTGCGAGGGGACAGGAGTGCAGGTATGGACATTTCTGAGCTGGGTTCAAGATACTTGCATCTCTTACTGGCTTTGGGGCCTGGGGCGAGTCCCTTATCTGGCAACAGGTTGCAGATACCTGCCTGATGGCATAGGATGAAATGAACATGGCAGGTTATGTGTCTGACTGAGGCAATGGCCAACCAGTAGTGGCTGTCGTTGTTATGACACAAATTAGAACCACAAATGAGTCAGTGATGATTGCTACTCTGATCTGCCCTGGTGACCGTTTCTGGTCTCCTAGACACTCTGCTCATAATCCCCCAAGGTTAGCCCCACCCTTCTCCCAGGGTCTCCTGGTGGTCCCCATCTCTCCTTTCTGCCATTGTGACACTGGGTGGGATTTGGTTTCCAGCACTGGCCTGGGCTTCTACCATTTCTCATGAGGGCTGTCAAGTCAGACATGGAGGGTACCTATGGTCAACCCATTCCCTCATCTTTTTCTACATCTAATTCTTTGCCAACCTGGATCTTGGGCTTCTCTTTGCTTCTCCGCCCCTTTTTCTCACTCTTTTCTCTCTCTCCTTCCATGGTCCTGGTTGGCATTAGTGGCTGTAATTGGATTTTGCAGCATGTGGCAATGAAGACATTCTCTCCCCTGTAAGCCTTGTTGAAAGGTCATATGACAGATTCAAGAACAGGATAGACAGAAAGAGGCCTGGCCAGGGTGAGGATGTGACAGCAGGACAATTCCTTAGCAGAGGCAACTTGATGTCACAGAGGATCTGTGGGCTTGCTGTGTGTCCTGGGGTACTTCTGCTTGCCCATCTGTTACACCAGGACAGAAATCCTCCATCCTGAGCTCACATGAGTGAAGAAGGATATTGGAGGTGACAGACACCTAATAATAATAACTGGCATTTGTCAGGGCGGGAGGGGGCAGGTTGGTAAGTCAAGTTTACAAAGCCCCTCTAACAAATTCTGTCACTGAACCTCACACCCATCCCATGAGGTAGACAGAGAAGACAGCATGGTTAGCTTCATTTTACAAATGATCAAACTGAGGCCTTGAGAGTGTCAATGACTTGTCCATTACCCAGGCCTCAGGGCTGATCACCTGGGCCACTTACCATTTATCTCAGCAAATTCTCATTGTGCAAACTCAGTGGACCCACCCATCAGTCCCATTGCAAGAGTCTCCTTGCCTGCTCTGCAGGCTGAGCATTCTACAGAAAGTCACACAGCTTACTTTCCTTCCTCAACAGGGCCTCTTCCTGTCTCAGGGCCTTTGCATGTTCTGTTCCCCCTTCTCCACTTCCTTTCACCTAGTCAATGCCTAGCTTGTCTTTGCGTAATAGGTCATAGTTCACTTTCTCAGGAAGTAACATTTGACCTTTTCTGGTGCTACCTCCAGAGATGTTCCTCCTGCTTCTATCTTTCTAGAATCCAGGGGAGTGGAAGAGCCATCCTGGCAGCACCCAACTCTTAGGATCTGTCTGCTCATCAGAGAAAGACAGCAAGAGACTTCTGGGGAAGAAGTGAGGCCTTGCCAAGGAATTAGGCCTGGGCTCCGAGTGCTCCTGTTGCTCCAGGGCTTCCTCTTTCCTGCCTGTGCCTGGAAGTGCAGTGCACCCCAGGCTGCTATTCTCTCTTAGAGTCCAGGTTTCTTGGCCCTGTCCCTGCTTTTGCAGTAGCATTGGGAGAAAGAGAGCTAGAAGCATCAGTTGAAAGACACAGGATGTTTTTAGCCCATCAGTGGGGAGGCAGCACTCCACCCTTCTCTAGACAGGAAACGGAGACATGTCTTTTTTAGGCCCAATGACTACACAGGCAGGTGTCCATGAGTGAATGGGCAGCATGTCACATAAGTCTGAGATTTGCACCATGCAGATGGGAACTGGTGCCTGAGCCCCAGAGACAGGGCACAGTTTGTCACTCAGCTCAAGAAGGGCCATGGAATTTTCATGAAGGCAGGAGCCAGTGTTAAATGGGAGAGCCCCCGAAAATGCCTGGGAAACTGTATTAAGGGGATAATTCTATCACCACCAGGACAAAAATAGCCTGTCTCAGAGGATTTTCTTGAGACTTCTGAGTAGACCGTGAAGAAAGGGAACCATCTAGAGTGATGCTATGCATGTGGTAATTTGCAGAACCTTCTAGACAAGTGCCTGGAAAAACTCCAAAGCTTTCTCTACTTGGAAGGTAAAACAGGGAGTAAGAACATTTTTCTCCAACTGATAATCACAATAACTATTAATTGCCATTAATGGTAATTACATGTCAAGTATTGTGCTCACCATCTTTACATTCCTGTAATAGTTCATTTTATGTTTAACGTTTGACATTTGGTGGAATATTATTCTAGGTGTGTTGGTAAGGATGTTTCTGGAAGAGATTGACATTCAAATCGGTAGATGGACCACAGGAAATTGTGCTCCCTGAGGGGGAGGGATCTCATCTATCAACCGGAGTCTCACACAGACCAAAAGCCTTACCCTTCTCCAAGAAGACCGTGCTTCGAGAAAACAGAAACTCTTTCTGCTTCACTACTTTGAGCTGCGACATCATCATTTCTAGCCTTTGGACCAGAACTTCAACATCCATACTCTCCTGGGTCTTGGGCCTTCAGACTGGGACTGGAATTACCCCTTCAGCAGTCCTGGGTCTCCAGCCTGCCAGCCACATGGGTCTTACCAGCTTCCATGATAACATGAGACAATTCCTTATACCTTTCTGTCTATGTGTCTGTCGATCTGTTTGTCTGTTATCGATCTTTCTATCTATCCATTCTACCTGCCTAATGGTTCTGCTTCTCTAATATAATGCCTGACTTCATTTAGTCAGGCATTATATTATGATGCTATAAGAGAGGAAATGCCCTTATCCTTTCCATTTTGTAAATTTGGAAACTGAGGTTCAGGAATGTGAGATAGCCTGCCTGAGGTCACATACAGCTTGGAGTGGCAAAGCCAGGAGCAACCAGAGTTCCCCTGAGCATGCAAGCCTCTCATGTGCAGAGTGCTTTGTCCAAAGAGTACTTTAGTTAATTTGGCAGTCATATTTGGCCAGAGCATCCCAACCTGGCTATCCATAATGATCCTGAAGGGATCTTTATAAAAAGACCTACAACTCAGCCTCCTCCCAGACCAAGGGAGTGAGAATACTGTTGGAAGCTGAGTCTGGGCATGAACATTTTCTAAAAATGTCTTAGGTGGTTCCAAGCCAGCTACCTGTCAGGGACTTGTCCGTGTTGATCTTCTCCCTCCCCCTCCACTCCAGGCCCCCAATGCCAAACAAAGTCCAAGAGGGCTGAGTTTGCCCCACCTTGGCATAGCTCAGCTTTCTGCAGATGCACGGTGTCCCCACTGGACACTGTGGTTAATATACTATACCCACAGGCAGGTAAACTAGCACAACCTTTGCACTGAGAAAAAAAGGATGGGAACCTTCTTTTTTTCTTTTTTTAATTGGGTCAAGAGAAAAACAGAATTATAAAAAAAAAGAAAATGCAAGTCATGGTAAGAACTCTCGTCAGGTTTAAGGATGCTGCCTTGCTCTGCTCTCCTGCATGTGAGGGCCACTGGTCCCATCAGGGAGCTGGGATAACAGTGACAGAGCAAAGGCCATGAAACCTGAGGACCTTTCAGTGTGCCAGGCACTGTGCTGGCCATGTTTGTACATCATTTCAGCCTGGCCACCTGTAAGGGAGGTGTTACATATGAAGAGGCTGACTTAATGATGGGAAATGTTACATTAAGATGTGTGAGGTGAGACTGGACATCAGCTTTGCCAGGTCACAGCCATGGACAACCTCAGAACCAGTGTGCTTGGCTGCCTCCTGGATGGTCTTGTCTCTTCTTACAAGATGGACTCAGATGACCTGAGACCCATGGGTCTGGAGATCAATCCTGGCCACACTCAGAGCTTCCCCTCCAACAGCCCACCTCTGCTACTGCTCTGCTCTGTGGTTTGGAGAATCAGGAGAGGATATTCCACCTGCTGAGCCTTCATGTGGGGGATGTAGCTGCTAACCCTCCACAGCCTGGGAGGAGGACATGTGAATCCTCTGAAAGTCCATCAGGCACTGGAGCTCAGCCTCTCCTCCCAGACCCCCTTTAGGAAGGACTCCTGGTCCTGCCTGCATTGCTGAGCTGCTCATTTCCACCCCCACATGCAGATGTAACCCAGCAGGGTGGGAGAGGGAGGCCTCTGTGGGGGTTCAGGGACCCACTTCCAGTGTCATGCATTTCCTCTTTCATTCAGTTTGCAGGCTTCAGCCTTTGGGCTGAGTGGGTGGGGGCTGAGCTGTCACAATACTGATCTCAAGCCAGTGGGACTCTGGGTGCAGAGGGGAAACACACAGCTAACAAGGTGTCACACAGCGGAATGACTGCAGCATGAGAAGCATTTCCAGCACACAGCCTTAGCCCACCAGAAGGCTGGACAACGTTGTAGAGGCGGGGCAGGAGGGAGAGGCAGTAACCAGGCAGAGGACTCCAGGAAGATCCTATTGAACAGAATGAGGCCTCTGAGCACACAGGACATATTTCACTCCCCTCTGGAGCTTGATCTAGCTGTGCCCATCATCCCCAGACTCCCCTCCTAGGGATGCAAATAGCACATCTTCCTGTATCTCACCGTGGCTCTCTTGATTTTCAAATCAGTCTGTCTTGTTTGTTCACCAAGAAGGTTTTTTCGGTTTGTTTTTGCTGTTGTTTGGGGTGGGCAGTATTTGGCCAGGGCTTCTTTTTTTTTTTTTTTTTTTTTTTTTTTTTAAGAGAGAGAGACAATTTTTAGTATTTATTTTTCAGTTATCGGTGGACACAATATCTTTATTTGTATGTGGTGCTAAGGATCGAACCCAGCGCCCCGCGCATGCCGCTTGAGCCACATCCCCAGCCCATTTTTTTTAATTTGTTCTAATTAGTTATACATAATAGTAGATGCATTTTGACACATTGTACACAAATGGAGCACAGCTTCTCCTTCTTCTGGCTGAACATGGTGCACAGTCACACCAGCAGTGTAATCATACATGTATATAGGGTAATAATGTCTGTCTCATTCTACCGTCCTTCCCATCCCCACAGCCCCTCCTCTCCCCTCATTCCCCTTTACACAATCCAAAGAATCCAAAGTACCTTCATTCAGGGCCCCTTTCTTTAACTGGATTTTTAAGTCCTTGAAGGTAGGTACTATTTCTGGTACTATCTTGGCCCCCACTCCACCCACCGGGGCTGTGAGTGCTGAGCATTGTGGAATCCTAACAGAGGTAGGAGGGAAGGATGATTGACCCGAGGGTTGGGACCTCTGAATTGGACAGCTGGTTCCTATCAAAGGGTGGGAACACAAATGAGGACAGAATTAGAGGGAGGGAACCAAGTTGCTGCAATTGATACTTTTCATCAGAGAAAGAGTAAATTAGACATGGGCAGGATGGAAAAAGTGGACAGCCTTTGCATTTGTTCCCATCTGATTTTTCACAAAGAAATTGATGACCAAAGTATACTCAAATATAACCATAAAATGAATTTCAGAGTCAAATATTGGGTTGAGGATTAAATGCTCTTTGAGGTTATTAAAACGACTGCTCCGTTCTATAATAAAGAAGTGGGAGGAATCGGACAGTGCACTCTGTTCAAAGAGCAAACAGCCCAGGGAGGGAGTACTTTCCCTTCCTAGGTTCTAGTTTTCTAGTTTTGTGAGGAAAAAAATGCTAGTAGGATAACATTGAAATTGCCTTTTAAGCAGGGTGCTTTGGTGCATGCCTATAACCCCAGTGACTTGAGGGGCCAAGGCAGGAGGATTGCAAGTTCAAGGCCAGCCTCAGAAACTTAGTGAGACCTTGTCTCAAAATAAAGACAAAATAAAAGGGCTGGGGATTCGGCTCAGTGGTTAAGTGCCCCTGGGTTCAATCCCTAATACCAAACCAAACCAAACCAACCAAAAAAAGAAAAAAGAAATTGCCTTTTAATATGAATTTTAATCAGGGTAATAAATGTTTAAAGGTCAAAAGGTTTATAATGAAAAACAGAGATTCCTTACCCCACCCTGTTGTAGCCTGGAATCCTACTTCTCAGAGGGAAACACTTTTAACTCAGACATTTTTCTGGAATTTTTCTTCATAGTTTTAAGGTATATATATATAATATATATTATATTTTTATATTATATAATATATATTATATAATATGTATATAATATTTTTATATTATATAATATATATAATATTTATATATTATATTATATATTATATAATATATATAAAATTCTCTTAATTTCAGACATGTATTAACTTCCAATCACGGAAGAGGTCGCTTTACGTTACATACAAACGTAGTGGCATACTCACTCAAACCTTCTCTGTTATTTCACCATTTTGAGATAAATTAATACTCCATTTATGTTAATATACTTCTGCAAATGTCATTAAGTATTGCTCACAGCTAAGCCCCAGGGTTTACTACAGTTACATTTCCTTCCTTTGTACAACATTTGTTTTTCCTGGAGGTAAGAATGATCTCATTTGTCATATTTGCTCAGATTTTTAGGTGTCATTTACTAACTCCTCTGACCTCTTCTACCAAGCTTCTTAATGCGGCAAACACAGGAAGCTGCTATCAGATCTCTGACCTCGCCCTTGTTATTGCTTGAACCCGGATGGAGGGTGTCCTCCATCCTGTGGCTCCATCTGAACTGACAGCCCTCTCCTGTGACTGCACCACGTGGCCCTGGACTTCCCTTCACCTTTCTCCAGTGTTGAACTACCTGTTTCCTGGGCCATTTTTGTTATTGCTATTGGTGGTGGTGGTGGAAGTTTACTCCCTTGTTTTGTTGGCACATTTTAGTAGCTTCTTGAGAAAGTTCCATGGAAAGTGAGTTTATTGAGATATTTGAAAAAATGTTTATCCTTACATTTAACCAGAAGTGTGGAAGTCATTTTTCCTTCAGAATTTTGCAAGCATTGCAATATTGTCTTCTAGTATGCAATGGTGTTAAGAATTCTAAATACTGTTCAGATTCCTGATCTTTTCTTCTTCTTCTTCTTCTTCTTCTTCTTCTTCTTCTTCTTCTTCTTCTTCTTCTTCTTCTTCTTCTTCTTCTTCTTCTTCCTTCTTCTTCTTCTTCTTCTTCTTCTTCTTCTTCTTCTTCTTCTTCTTCTTCTTCTTCTTCTTCTGATTTTGTGACCATTTATTTATCCCTGGTCTTTTGCTTTTTTTTTTTTTAACATTGTTTTATCTATTTTTTAGCTAATACTCTGGACATTTGCTATAAATATTCTTAATTTTTTTCTTTTACTCTCTATTTTTGTCCTTCTTTCTTTATGGAACTCCTATTAGTTTAAAATTGTACTTCTTGGATTTGTTCTCTGATTTTATCTTTTCTCTTCCAGCGCTCATATTTTTGTCTTATTCTATTTCCTGGAAGATTTCTTCAACGTTATCATTCAGCTCTTTTATTGAAATATAGTATTCTCTCCATAGCTGCAATTTTGCTTTCCATAGTTTTGATGACTTGTGGTCAAACGTGGTCTGAAATGTTAAATGGAAAATTCCAGATATAAATAACTCATAAGTTTTAAGTTGTACACTATTCTAAGCAGTGTGATGAAATCTCATGCTATCGCATTCTGTCCTGCCCTAGGTGTGAATAATCCCCTAGTCCAGTGTATCCATGCTGTATATCATACCTGCCCTTTACTCATATAGTAGCTCTTTCAGTTATTAGATGGACTATCAGGATATCACAGTAACCCTTAGATGGACTGTCAGAACAGCAGGAACCCTTACTAGTAGCTTAATGTTATATCACAATACTCATTTACTTCATTCACCTCTCTTTATCTCATCATAGAGGCATTTTTATCATCTTACATCACACAAGAAGTGGGAATACAGTAAAATATTTTGATAGAGAAAGCATATTCATATAACTTTTTATAGCATATTGTTGTAATTGTTCTATTACAGTGTTAGTTTTATAAAATCTCTTTCTATGTCTAATTTATAAATTAAACTTTATCATACATACATATGCATAGGAAAAATATATATAAATTATATAAGGTTTGGAACTATCTGCAGTTTCAGGCATCCATGGAGGACCTTGGATTGTATCCCCTATGGATAAGGGGAGAGATTATTAATTTCTGTTATGAACTTCTTAAATTCTACAAGTGTTTTCTGAATGCTCTTCCCGCCCCTCCCCCACCCTGTTCTTGTTTCTTGGAGCCAATATCTTCTAATTCTTCAAAGATATTGGTTTCAAGTTATTTGAAGTTTTCTTCTGCTTTCTGAAGTTTTCTTTTTGCTTAGGTAGGTCCCTGGCATTTGTGTTAGAGGCTTTTCCCAAACATCCAGAAATATCTGACTGCCTCTTCCATATTTATTAAGGATGCCCTTAAAGCTGTCCGAATGTTCTGGGGATGTATTTATTATGATCCTTATTAGTTTGAGCCCTGAAATCAACCAGTCCTGCGTTCTAGTTCCATTTATTCTTTAGCTCTCTGACCTTGGACAAGTGACCTGGTTCCCTTATATGTTAACATGGAAGTGGAGCACACAGGATCAACCAGGACTGGGACCAAGGGAGGGACCAGCACCTCTTGTGTGCTGATGCTGCATTTGCATGGCCATGAGGTGCCTAGCTCCTAAATATGTGTCCTGTGTGGCTCCCAAGCCCAAGCCCCTAACCTCACTTAGTAGCTGTGAGTGTTCAGCAGGATAATGTCTCATAGGCGTATGGCACTAAACTTGCACGTGGTTGGACAGGAGCTACGGACAGGATATGTGGCATCACACTCACTAATGTGAAACATTTACTACTGTCCCCAGGACATTTGGTGCTCTGACATGAAGTAAAAGGGTTGGAAAAGAAAGGGAAAACAGGGGAAGGGTGGGGGGGGGAGTAGCAAGAAAGATTTATGATGATAAAAGTAGGGGAAAAGAAAAGAGAAAGAGAGAGAGAGAGAATAGTCGAAACCTAAGAAAAGTGACCCTGGGAGACAGGAAAGAGGCTGGAGTTGCAGCTTCGAAGACTATTGGTGAAGAGAAATACCTTAGTTAGAACACAGGAGTTGTTAAGAAGAGACTGGAATCCCTTTCTTTTAGGAAACTCAGAAGTACTTGACTCTTTCAGTTCTGCCTGAGGGAAGGAAAGCAACCTAGAGTCTGAAAGGAAAAGACCTTTTATCATTTTTGTCCCCTGGATTTTAATCCACGCCAGTTGCCAGTCACTTCACTGCTCCATATTTGAACCGATCTTTAGTGTTCTGGCTTGTGTTTCAAGGTGATTGGAATTAGGAGCTGGCAATTTATAGGCCTGAGAGGCAAAGAAACACTGGAGACTCCTTCCATTCTTAAGATGATGGGAAATGAAATCATTATGAAGAAGAAAAGAAAGAAAATCCCCCAAACACAATAAAATAGAAAGCTAGGAGGAATTGAGAAAAAATACAAAAGGGCCCAGAGAAATTGTTTCCTTCTTCTAACTCATTACCTTTCCTGGTTTAAGAGCTCTGTGCTGCTGGGCTTGGTTTAATTTATGAGCAGAAAGCAATGTTCAATAAGCTTTTAGGGTTACTTTGGTCCTCTTCTCCCTTTTGGGCCCAAGCGCTGTGGCCTGGCCTTCCTAGACAGAGCCACAGAACGGAGGCTACGAAGAGCCAAAGCCAGCCAGGCTGAGACAGGAATAGAGAGAGGAATTCACCCTCTGCCTCCCAGCCCAGGAGAATTTCCCCTACCAACATGGAGCCAACCTCTGTTCAACAAAGCACTTGACCTTCTAGGAATCCCATTATTTCTTAGCGTTCTGTCAGTATTTAGGGAAGTGATTGAAAAAAAAATCAAAGCTGTTCAAAAGTGCAATAAGGCATTACTGCAGGGAGTACGACCTGTCACTCAAACCGGGCCTGAGGGGATTCAGGCATCATGGAAGAAATAGGGCTATAGAACTTGTGTGCTTGGGAAGAGGTAGGCTCTCTGGAAGGGGGTGGACAGGAAGCAGGGCTTTCTGCAAGGCTAGGAGCAGTAGAATAAAATGATTATGTGACTTTAACTGAGCACCTGACTCGTCTTCCTGGGGTTGTGGCAAAAACGAGGAATATTGGCATGACTGCACCTGTGTCCAGCGGGGCAGGGAGCAGGTTGGTTTTGGTTTTGGTGGAAGGACATTACTTTAGAACACGAATTATGGCCAGGCAAGGTTGGGCATGCCTGTAATCTGAGCGGATCAAGAGTCTGAGGCAGGAGCATCAAGAGTTCAAAGCCAGCCTCAGCAAAAGCGAGGCATTAAGCAACTCAGTGAGACTCTGTCCCTAAATAAAATACAAAAAAGGGCTGGGGGTGTGGCTCAGTGGTCAAGTGCCCTGAGTTCAATCCCCAGGACCAAAAAAAAAAAAGAACATGAGTTTTGGACTCGAGCAGATGTGGGTCAAGTCCTTTGCAGCTCAGATTTACAAGGACTTTCTCTGAAAAATAAGCACCTTGTACCTCCCATATTTGGCAATGGAAAGATTGATAAAACAACATGGCACAGTGTTTGGGTCAGGGATGCACATAGAGTAAATGACCATTATATGGAAACTGTGAGGAAGAAGCTGGTTAAGGTAGACTTCACAGTTTACTTTTGGAAACTTACCTTACACTAGCTCGCTGCTGGGGCATCCTGATGCTTGTTGGTGTCTTACGGGCACAGCTGAATACCCATGGCTAATGCTGGCAGGCTGATATTGCCATAAGCCATTTATTTTTTCAGAAGGACAAAGTGATTGAAATGTTCCAGGCATAGTCTGGTTGCTACACATGTATCAGTAAACCACATGTGCCCTCCTGTAGCTTACATCTTCATGGGTGGGGAGAGAGAGAAAACAAACGATAAGGGCAGGTGGTGCAGCTCACTAGTAGAGCACTTGCTTAGCATGTGCAAAGTCTTAGATTCAATCCCCAGCACTGCAAAAAACATCGAACAGAGCCGGGCTCGGTTGTACATGCCTGTAATCCCAGCAGCTTGGGAGGATGAGGCAAGAGGATCGTGAGTTCAAAGCCAGCCTCAGCAACAGCGAGACACTAAGCAACTCAGTGAGACCCTGTCTCTAAATAAATACAAAATAGGGGTGGGGTGTGGCTCAGTGCCAAGTACTCCTGAGTTCAATCCCTGTTGCCAAAACAAAAACAAACAAACAAACAAACCCATCAAACAACCACAAAAACAAAACCATGAAACTTACAGTATGCCAGCATATGCTGAGTGCTAGGAATAAAAATCAAGATAGGGAGGAAAAGAACACATGGTGTGGGATGGTCAAGGTGGGGGTCTTGATGATAAGGTGACATATGAGCTAAAGGAAGCAAAGAAATATATAAATAGAGGAAGGATATTTGATGCAGAGGAGTGTGGCAAACTGAATAATGGCTTCTAAAATATTCCCAGAATCTGAGAATATGTTGCTCTATGTAGCAAAATAGACTTTGCAGATGTGATTGAATTGAAAATCTTGAGGTGAAGTGAGTAGCCCAGATTATCTGGGTGGTCTCAATGTAAGTCAGTCCAAAGGCCCTTTCAAGAGGGAGGGAGGTTAGTCAAAGTCAGAAAAAGTGAAGTGTTATTGAGGTTAGAAGAAGATGGGAAAAGGCTGCTTTGCTGGCTTTGATGATGGAGAGATGGGCCTGGAGCCAAGGACACAGGCAGTCTCAACAGAAGTAGAAAAGGGAATAAAACAGATTCTCCTCCAGAGAGAACCAGTCCCTCCCACACCTTGAATTTAGGACTTCTAGCCTCCAGAATGCAAGACAATGCATTTGTGTTGTTTCAACCCATTAAGTTTGTTCTTTGTAGCAGCAGCAACAGGAAACAAATGCAAGGGGTCTGCAAGCATGACAGACCTGAGAGGGGTGTGTACTTGGCACGTTTAGGGGAACAGCAGGAGGCTAGGGGACTGCAGTCTATGAACAAAAGTCAGTGGCAGGGGACAAATTCAGGTCAAAAGAGCTTCGTGGGACCTTCAAAGGTTTTGCCTTTGCTTAAAGTCATGAAAATAACTAGAAGAATGATATGACCTGATCGTCATTTTAAACCAGGAGAAAGATAAAGGTGCCTAGAAATATAGCCATAGTGGTAAAGGTCATGAAAAGTCAAGTTCTGCTTGTGTTTTAAAGGTAGAACTGGAAGAATTTGCTGATGAATGGATCTAGTGACAGAGATGGATGACTCCAAGGTGTTTCACCTTGGAAATTAGAGGACAACGTGACATAACTTAGGTGGGAGAGTCTGTAAGAGAAAGAGGTATAGACTAAGAAGTTCAGTTTCAGAGAGGTAAGTGTAAGACAGTGACAGACACTCAGGTAGAGACACTGGGCTTGAGACTCTGGGCTTGTGGTTAAACCCATGAGTCCAGAGTTGGATGTATGGACTCCAGACATACAGTTGGGAATCATTAGCCTGTTTGATGGCCCTTAAAGCCATGGAACTGTATGGGATCACTTGGGATAGGTAGAGGAGAGGGATCTGAGGGAGGAACCCAGCAGTTAGGAATCCAAGAGATGGGAGAACCCACAGAGGAAACAGAAAAGGACCACTGAGATAGGAGAACTAATAAAATGTGATTCCCACAATCATGAAGAGGCGGCTTTGAGAAGTGAATAGTTGATTGCATCAAATGTTGTGATGAGTCAATTAAGAAGGCAAGCAGAATGGGCCAGAAGAGGTGGTAACTGTGGGTCATCTGTGATCTTGGAAAGAGCTATTTCAGCAGAAGAGTGGCGAGGTAACAAGGCTGACTTAACTGCGTTTAACAGAGAATGGGAGGGAAGACAAATGCTTCAGCACAATGAGGATCTCAGAAATGGACTCATAGCTGGAGTTGAATGTAGAGTTAAGAAGTTTTGTGTTTATTTTCCTAAAGATGAGAGAAATAACAGAATGTTTATGTGTTAATGGAAATGTCCAGCAAAGAGGGACAATTTGAATAATGAAAAAGAGAGGCAAGAATGGCTACGTGGAATATAAGAGGAGTCACTGATTTGAAGGATGTATTAGTTTCCTACTGCTGCTATAACAAACTAATTCAAATTTAGTGGCTTCAAACAAATGCAACTTTATTATCTTACAGTTCTATCAATCTGAAGTTCCAAAATCAGGGTGTTGGGAAGGCTACATATCTACTGGAAGCTCCAGGGAAAGATCTTTTTTTTTTTTTTTTTTTTTTTCATTTTCTAGCTTCTAAAAGTTGTCTCATTCCTTGGCTCCCAAACCTTTTGTTCAAGTTCAAAGCCAGCCACATAACACGTTTAATCTCTCTCTTTGCTTCCATCATCTTTTCTGACTTTGACCCTCTTACTTCACTCTTATAAGGACTCTGGTGATTATATTGGGCCACCCAAATAATTAAGGATAATTCCCCATCTCAAGACCCTCAACTTCATCACAGCAGCAAAATCCCTTTTGCCATGTAAATTAACGTATTCATAGATTGATGCATACATGAAGGGGTCATCTTAATGGTTGACCATGGAATTTATGTTGGAGAAGGAGGAAATAGACAACATGAGAGTGTAGGGGGACACTTACATGTGATAGGATCTGTGATTTTTAGGTCATGATCTAGCCAAAGGATAGTGGGAGTTGGGGTTCTGGAAGGAATGAGCAGAGGTGATAAGTTGGGAGGTGGGTGAAGAAGGAGGCTTCAGAGTTCTTGGCAATGGGGAGGTCTAGGGTCTATAAAGAAGAAGACATCAAGGAACAAAGGAACAGGTATTAAATGGATCATCTCCTTGGACATAGAAATCATCAAGAATTGCATTGGGGCATCTGAGGGGTGACAAGGCAGGTGTTTGATTCTGACAAAATTAGGGAAGCCATGCTGGGTCAGTGGGTGATTGCACCTAGGTGTGGCCAGGAATGAGCCCCAACTCTAGGAGATTAAGGACAACAAGGCTTGGAGATGACCCAGGAAGATATAGCCCAGGGGACAGAGAGCTCACCTATAACAGGCAAGAGTCTCCCAGCTTCCAGAGGTTTGGTGTGGCCCCTGATATACACATGCTTACCACTCATCCAGATCTTCTGAGTTATCCACTCACTAGCACCTCAGGATGTCCAGGATGCATCCCGAACAGTGTTGGACATAGTGAGGGTCAGGGGATCCCATGCCCATACCTTGCCCAGTAACACTGTCCCCAGATGGTGAGCTGCCACCCCACCTTAGAGGATAGATGGGTGAGAAGCAAAAGCTCCCTGCTCTTTCTCTCTCTCACACACACAAAATGCATTCAAGCAGTCTAATAAGAGAAGTCTATTTAGATTCTGTGCTTTAAATTATACTTTGTGGCTTTCAGGAACACACAATTGCTCACACAATAAAGACTGATTTTTTCCCCCTCTTCACGGTAGGGTTTTGATTATGTGACTGTATCGTGCTTTTCCTTCAAACAACCAACAAAAGCTTCATTGGATTAAAAAACAAAATCTGTCAGTGTGCTGACTGACAGGTTATAGCCATGAGTCAAACAGATGAGGCAAACCTACTCCCTCTTCCCCCTCACCTTCCGGGCCACCTTGCTGGGATCCGAGGAACAGCTGAGGCCAGGGCCTAGCTCCCATGTGCAACCAGTAGAGAGGAGAACAGTACCTTTGAGCATAAAAGGGCAAAGGCCATCTCCCCACCCCAGCACTACATTTTGCTGGAGTCCTCTTCTTCTCTTTCTTTGAATCTAAAAAGCATCTGAAACTTCAGGTCCAAGCCCTGTCCCTTGACAGCCCATGAACATGGCACTCAGCTCTTGCACCCAGGTCTCACTGGCTCTTAACTCCCAAACCAGAGTGTTCTTCCCTCCTTAGCCATCACACCCTCCCCCCTGACCATATGGGACACACACGTGCACATGGACACACACCTGACTTCTCTAAGCTGGACTCATAATGTTGAGAATCTAGGCAGACTTGGTACAAATCTCACGCTTTTCCTAACTACAAAACAGGGAGTTGAGGTTCAGTTGGGCTCTGTGACCCTCAGTGGGTGATATGTCCACAGAGTCATGAAGGCCTCGCTGTATCAGACATTCTGTGTTCAGTAGTCAGGCTCTCTCTGGGATAGCCAATCACGTGGACAGTGGTCAGCCATTTTTCAAATGACTTTCCTACTTCCAAGGCTTCAGAAATACTTCCACTGAATTCTGACCTCAAGTTAAACCAGCATTATTTATGAGAAGAGACAATAGCTTGTCATCATGCTCTCAGGAGAAAAGCTCCTAATAATCATCATGGTTTGATCTAAGTCTGTAGCAGCATGTCCTGGGCACAGCAGCCTGTACTACAGCAAGGTGCCTCTTGTAAGACCTTGAGACAAGTCACAGTGTGACCAGCAATGGCTCCCAGGATCCAAAGAGGTCCTGGCCATCTCTAGCTATATTAGCCCCTAACCATGAAAATAAAGCTATTTTTCAAAGATGAGTTATAAAACAAAAACAAAACAAAACACACACACACACACACACACACCAAAACCCCAAGTAACTAGTGAGACTTGTCTGAATATATTGTTTTCTGAGAAAAAATATTTTTAATAATTTATATGTATGCATCCATTTAAATGATATTTATTAGAGGATTGTTATATGTCCAACTTGGATTTAAGGGTTGGCAGGGAGCCGGAGGATTCAAGATCTCTGGCAACTCAGGTAAGCATTGGCCTTCAACACAGCTAGGCTGGGCCTCCTGGCTCTCTGGGCAGATGCACGTAACCTTTAATTATCCCTGAGCCTGTGGTCATTTCCTATTGATGACATGTCTTGTGTGGCAATGGTTAATTTAGGCAGGGATTCCCAGTGAGAATTGATTCCTGAGAACCAGAGGCAGAGATTTAAGATGAAAATGCTCCTCCTTTTGTATGGAGTTGGATTAGTCAGCTTTCTATCACCACTACAAAAACCTGACACCATCAACTGACACAGAGAAAAGACTTTTTTGACTCACAAGATTTTTTGACTCACAGCTTCAGAGCTTGCAGACTGTGATCAGTGGGCCCTGTTGCACATCTTAGCAGAAAAGTGTGGTGGGTCAATTTTTCATCACTGTGACCAAAATACCTGACAAGCACAACTTAAAGAAGGAAACGTTTATTGTGGCTAATAGTTTCAGAGGTTTTAGTCCATGGTTGAAGACTCCATTGCTCTGGGCCTCAGGTGAGGCAAAAATATGGCAGAAAGGCATGGAAGGGAAAACCTCTCAGCTTGTGGCAGCCAGGAAGGAGAGAGAAAGGAAGAGGCCAGGGAGAAGATAAACCTTGCAGGCTATGCCTCCAATGACCTACTTCCTCCAACTAGGCCCCACTTCCCAGTAATCCATTTAGCTATCAATGAATTAATCCACCAAGTGGATGAATCCACTGAGTCAGAGCCACATGATCTAATCATTGCCTGAAAACTTCACCTGTGAACCTTGCTGCATTAGGGACCATGGTTTCAACCTAAGACCTTGGGGGACGTGCCACATCCAAGCCATAACAATGTGGTTTAGCACAACTGCTCATCTAATGAGCCATGAGAACAAGGAAGGAGCCTCAGTCTCACAGTTGCCTTCCAGGGCAGAGCCCCAGTGACCTGAGGACCTCCCCCAGGGACCCACCTCTGGAGGGTTCCACCTCCTACCAATAGTATCACCTGATGACTAAGTCTTTACCACATGGGCCTTTGGGAGGCATTCGTGATCCAAACCATAGCAAGGTCCTCCTTTGTGGTGAACCTTGGATGATATGGTTTTATTTAGGAAAGTAACAATTTCTCACAGCTCCTGAGCCTAACCTGATATTTAGGCTAACCTGATATTCATTTTTTAAAACCCCTCTCGATGCTTCCACCAAGACAGCATATCCCTTCCTATGATTCACAGCCAGGGGCTCCAGGAAGGACCCCAAAGGTGAAAGGAAGTGTACCCTCAGCCACTTCCCCTCTGCCGTAGCTCTGCACTACCAGGGGCAGCTTCAGAGGCTGTGGTTTTGGAGTGGCCACTGTAGCCCCAGCCCCCCACAGTCAGAGCTGTAAAGAGAACTCTCCCTGGGACCTGGAGGAGCAGCAGTCAGGTTCTGGTCCAAGACTGGAGCAGCCTGTTATTTATCAAACCAAGAAATGAGGGGTAATTGGCTGGGGAAACAAGCAACAGGGACAGTGGAGGCTACCAGGCCTCTCTCCATGAAGGAGACCCTGGATTCTAGGATTCTACAGCAAACTGGGAAGACAAATGAAGAAGGCACAGAGTTCCGTATCTGGGAGTGCACACTGTGTAACAAAGAACCTCAGGCACTGCGACAGCTCAGGAGAGGAAGTCAGAGGACTTCTAAAGGCTGGAGGACCCTGAGAAGGCTTAAAGGGATAAGTTGCTTTGAAGGAAGGCGGTTGAAGAGGGCACGGCTTTTGCTGGGCTAGAAAGAGGAGAAATATTTCAATAGGTAAAAGGAAGGGAGAGAGCAGAATATAGGACCATGAGGCCTGACTAAGGAGCTGGATTTCAACTCTTAGGCAACAGGAAGCCACTGGCAGTTTTGACAAGAGTGCGGGGAGCAGACGACAGCAAGATGAAACTCAGCAGTTTGGCAGCTGTACCAACTTCAGATGTGGGGAAGACTAAAGAGTGAGAGTTAAGTCAGGAGGACATTTAAGGTGCCCCCACTAGGACAGGAAGGTTGGGACAGAAGTGAAACAGTTTGATGGCAACATGTTAAGCTTTCATAGTGGGTCTGATATGGGGGCCAAGGGGAAAGGGTCAAAATTGATGGGGGTAGAAGAAAAATCTTCTGTGGTCCCCAGCACAGGACTGTTGTGTGGTGTGAGGAGCGTGGCCAGCAGTGGTCTGTTCTGGGAACAGAGTCAAGGTGATGTTAGTTGAGGATTTGCTTCCTTCCTCCTCCAACATGGCCCCACTCTTCCTCCTACATTTGCTTTGGGGACATGGCCCTATGGCCAACACTGTCACTCAAGCCAGGAAGCTGGGAGTTAGTCTGGGCTTGTTCCCCCCACCCATCCTTGTCTAAGCCATACCCTCTGATCCACCCCCCCCCCCAGCTCTGTTTGTTCAGCTCCTTTATTCCGCCCTCTGCCCCCACTATGGCTGGAATGTCCCCACCACAACTGATGTTGAAATTTAATTTCATTGTGAGGCATTAAGAGGTGGAATCTTGAAGGGGTAAATAGATCCTAAGGTCTGTACCCTCATGAATGAATTAATCCTGGCATAGGTTAAAGGGTTATCTTGAGGGTGGGTCTGTTATAAAAGCCAATTTGGCACAGTTTCTTATGTGTGCCCTTCTAGACACTCAATGCCCTGTGTTGCCTCAGGTTCTACAGAAAGTCCCCTGGACCTCCCAGCTACAGAACTGGGAAGTGAATAAGGCTTTACTATTTATCAGTTATCCAGTCTGTGATATTTAGTTATAGCAGCAGAAAATAGACTAAGACCACCTCCATCTTGCCTCGCTCTGATCTGCCATGTTGCCACCAGAGAGATCTTTTCTACTTCAAAAATGTGGCCGCGTCGCTCTAAGGACTGAGCCTACTGTCTTCCCAATCAACCACAATCTGCCACACTTCCATGTTTATCTCCCTGCCCTGCCTGGAGTGCGCTAGTCTCTCTCTTCACCAAAAATGGCCAGTTGTCCATTATAGGTACCGGTAGTATTCTGCAGGAAAAATAACACAGCAGAAAGTCTGAACTGCAGACTCACAGATCGCACTCTCCGTGTGGCTTCTTGACTTGGATGACTCGCGGCACTTCAGACTCAACGTGTCCAAAACCAAGCCCTTCATTCCCTTCCTGCTATACAGCATCCTGAGCCTGCCCCTCCTCTGGGCCAGTGGCACCCCCACCCAGGAAGTCCATCCCTACAGCCGGGATGCCTAGATAGCCTCACTGCTGTCTTGGCTTCCACTCTTTTTTCACTTCCACCAATCATCCATACCCTGGTTAAATAACTTTTTTTTTCCCCTTAATGCATTTTATATTTTATTTCTCCTTTGAATAGGTAATCTATTTACATGGATTAAAATGTAAATGGTGACAAGGATCCAGAGTCTAAATTATATAAGAACTCTGATTAGTTAACAACAACAACAAAAAGGCAACTCAACTGAAAAAATGGGCAAAGGACTTAAATAGAGATTTCTTCAAAGATATGTAAATGTGCAGTAATCACAGGTAAAGATGCTCAATGTAAATTAAATAGTAAATTCATTAGGAATTACAAAACAAAACTATAATGAGATTTTATCTCCTGCCTGTTAAGAAGAATATACAAAAAAAAAAAAAAAAGCAAGGTTGTGGAGAAAATGAAACTTCATATACTCTTGATGGAGCTCCAAAATGATGCAATTATTTTGAAAAATGGTTTGGCACTTCTCAAAAAGTAAAGCATGAAATTGCCATGTGATCCAGTAATTCTATTCCCAGGCATATGCCTAAAATAATTTAAAATGAGTACTCAGACATATGCATGTACATACACATTCCATGGCAGCACCAATCACAAAAGCCAAAAGGTGGAAATAACCCAGATGTCCACCAACCGATGAATGGGTAGACAGATTGTGGTATATTTATTCAATGGAATATTATGTTCCAACAAAAAGGATGAAGAGCTGATATATACTATGACATGGATGAACCTTGAAATTATGATGCCAAGTGAAAGAAACCAGACAAAAAGGTCACGTGTTATAGGACTCCTTTATATAAAATATCCAAAATAGGTAAATACATAGAGATAGAAAGCAGATTATTGGTTGCCAGGGGTTTGAAGAGGGAGGATGGGGAGAGAAAAGGGAGCTATTCCTTGATGGTTACAGGGTTTCCTTTTGGGGTGATGAAAATTATTTTGAAACTGGATAGAGGTGGCAGTTGTATGACATCGTTAATGCACTAAATGCCTTTGAATTAAAAGTAAAAAAGGCTAGGCATGGAGGCACCTGCCTGTAATCCCTGCAACTTGGGAAGCTGAGGAAGCAGGATCACAAATTCAGAGCCAGCTTCAGCAACTTAGCGAGGCTCTGAGCAATTTAGTGAGAACTTGTCTCAAAAAAAAAAAAGGGGGGGGGCTGGGGATGTAGCTCAGTGGTAAAGAACCTCTGGGTTCAATTCCCAGTACCAATAAATAAATAAGCAAACAAATTAATAAATAAATGGGAAAAAATTGAAATGGTGCGAAAGAGTATATGGTGAAAAGCCTGCCTCCCACATCCCTGCTGTAGCCCCTCAGGTCCCCTCCCTGGGGGTAGCCAGTGTTGACCTCCGCATCCCTCCTGAGATTTTCCACCTGTGCCTCTGTGGCAGCAGCGCGCAGGTGCACGGCACAGCTGTCTTCAAGAGTGAGCCTACTGTGAGCAGTGGAGTTAGCAGACAGCCTCCAGCTGCTGCACTGTGGCAACCTCTGCAGGGTTACACCGAAGGCATGCTCAAGCCAATGACAGATCCCTGTGGGGGACTTAGGCAGGGCCAGTTCTGCCTGACACAAGTCTCCTTTAGCAGGCACTCCTGGCTCTGCGTCTGAGATGTCCCAGCGCTGCACTGAGCCCAGACTTCTCTGCCCAAGCCTTCCCCTTCTCCTTTCCCACGCTCTCCCTCCTGCCTCCTGCTTTCTCCTCACCTTTTCCGTCTGCGGTCATTTTCTGTAATAGATCTTGTGCATTTCTAATTTCATCTTGGTGTCTGCTTCCTGAGGTTCCAAAGTGAAACACACACACATACACATACATGCTATATTTGCTCAGATGCTATAGACACATAGCCCTGTGCCTTGCTTTAAAAAAAAAAAAGCTATTTTTTTTCTTTTATTTTTATTCATTTATTTGTATGTGGTTCTGAGGATCGAACCTAGGGTCTCCCACGTACAAGGCAAGCACTCTACCGCTGAGCCACAACCCCAGCCCTGTGCCTTGCTTTTAAAAATTGACTGTATGTACATCTCAGGGTCTGACCCATGTCAGTACATAAAGAACTCTTTCAATGGCTACAGCTGCACAGCAGTGCATTGTGTAGACAACCAACATTTAATTATTATCCAAATGCTTATTTGTTGATATGTTGTAGTTAGTCCCTTATTGATATTTAGGTCTTCCCTAATTTTTTGCAATTATGTATGAGACTTCTTTGAATAACTCCCTACAGATTGATGTTGAAACATACCTGCAGGATAAATTCATAGAAGAAAAAATACTGGATCAAAGTGTTTGTACATTTTCCTTCTCATAAATATTGACATATTTCTACTCTTAGGGGCTATATTAATTTATACTTCTACTAAAAATATGTCTTCTGTTTCCCACACCTTTGTCAACACCATGTGTTTTCAGACTTTCATCTTTGCCATTCTGAAGAACGAGGAGAATCATTATTTTTAACACAGAAATCAAATCATGTCACTCTCCTGCTTAAATTCTTCAGTGGTTTTTGAAGTATCTGTGGAAAATCCTATTGCCCCATTCTGGCTCATCACACCTGTATTTCCTGGCCCATACCTGGTCCTCCACCCACTTCCTTTGCCTCCTGAATGGGAACATTTGCACTTTTTCCTTCAATACATCACGGTCATTCTCAGCTTGGGGCCATCATACAAGATGCTCCTGCAGCCCGAGCGCCTGGAACTCCCTTATCTGAATCCTTCAGGTCTCAACTCCAGAGGTGCCTCTCAGACAGGGCTCCTTGGCCACCTTTAAAGCTGATACCTTTATTGTTGCCTATTACTGCAGACTGATGGTGGTTTTCAGATCACTTATCACAAGCAGAAATTCCTTGTATGTTTTCTTTTCTCCCCCACCTGATTTTAAGTTTCACAGTGTCTGGCTCATCTTGGGTACTCAAGAAGAACTTGCTTAAAGAATGTATGAATAAATAAATGACGGAATTCTTCTCCCTGAACTTCCAGTGACATTGAGTATTCCCGAATTCTCTCAACTCCATTGACAGCCCATAAATACTTGGTGCTTCTAAAGCACTCAGGTTGCTGCATTTCCTGGGTATTTTTAGTCAGCTCATATACCTTGGGATCCTTCTGAAGGCAAAATGTGACTCACAGGTAAGTCACACCTGCCCCAGGTATGTCCACCAGAGCAGATCAGAGGCCCATCAAATATTTTCTGTGGTTGCCAAAGCAAATCTCAGGCTGCAACATGCTGTCTCAGGGAATGAGACAGATCCCCTACCTCATCTTAACCAGTGAGATTTTTCGAGTGGATCCATTGTATTGTACAGTTTGAAGCCAAGAGTCAAAGCAAGATGCAAATTGAAGAAATCAGGTAATTCTCATGTGGAAAACACAAAGCATGAGAATTCACTTTACTGTGTTATGAATTGAATTGTGTACTCCCTCCCCAAATTCATAACTCCCCTCCCCAAATTCATAACGTCTGGCTGGAGGGCCAGGTGTGGACCAGAAAATATAGGTGTGATGAGCCAGCAGGGGACAATAGGATTTTGTACAGATAGTTATTTGTAGAAGTGCTTCAGATTGTGACTTTACGTGGAAACATAGTCCTTCCAGAAGCAGTTGGTCAAGATGATGTTATACTGACATAGATATCCTTCTAAGGAGCATCAAAGGTTGCCAGCAAGCACCAGAAGCTGGGGGAGTACATGGAACAAATCCTCTCTCAGAGGCCTAAGAAGGACTCAGCCCTGTGGACACCTTCATCATGAACTTTTAGTGCCCCAAACTGTGATGTAACGAACCTCTGTTGATGAAATCACTTTGTGGTACCTTGTTATGTTAGCCCCAGCAAACAAATACAACCAGCACTTGTGTTAGGCCAACTTGGACAATGTCATTCTGCATGCCTAAAGTAAAATTTTCCATATGACTACCTAATAACCTCAGTCATAATCATTCCCTTGTTGGAGTGATGGAAAGAATAGGGCTTGGATTGGGTGGTTCTGGTTTGTAGTTCTGTCATCTTCCCATCTGGCTTCAATGAAGTGTAAGATGGCCTGGACACATGATCTCTCAGTGCCCTCCTCATCCACACTCCATGATTCTTTCCCCTGTGGGCCTGGTTCCTGCAGAATAGTCTCTGCAAGGCTTCCTGAGACCAGGGCCAAAGAGATCTCACCCAGCACTTAAAGATATCTCACTTAATGATTGAGGGATTTGAAAAGCACACCAGAGGTTTTAACTGGGAGATAATGCCACCATTTAAACAGAGGTCAGGCTATAGTGATGCTTGCAGTTGGACTCCCTTTCCATCTCTTTCTGCTAACAGAACCTCTTTGTCTTTTCCATGTATACATTTGGAATTCAGTTTTAAATCATCACAAGGTAGCTTTGTCTATTTGAAGATTTCACCTGGGGATGTTATCTTTAGGAGTCATCTGGAATGATGTGAGAGCATTTTTAGCTTTCACAATGGTATAGAAGGAGGGCTGTCAGATTCATGGGTAAGGGCCAGAAGCTAGGAATAGTCCTATTGTGTGTGGGCAGGTCCTGAAAGTAAAAATTGTCCCACCTAAATTCCAGTTATGTGTCTGCTGAGAAATACTTATAGGGTGGTGTTGAGGGAAGAATATGGACCTTGGGGTCAGATAACGTTCTGTTTATTTATTGCCAAATAAAAAATTACCCCAAAATTTAGTGGATTTAAAAAAAAAAACTTTCTATTATCTCTTACAGTTCTGAGGGTCGATGCCACAGTTGGATTGGCTTCACTTGGGTCTCCTGTGTAGTTTTAGTCAGGTAGTGACCAAGGCTGAGGTCAGCTAAAGACACTAGTGATGTTCAAGATGGTGGTCCTCTTGCATTGATGGTCAATAATGCTGGTTCAGCTGGGATGTCGATTAAAATGCCTATGTAGCCTCCATGTGTAGCTTAGGCTTCTCCCAGGATAGTAACTTGTTTCCAAAGTGGAGTATCCCAGAGGGAGCATCCCACAGAATGAGAGCCAAAGCTCCAGGTTTCTAACCTAGGCTTAAAAATCACCTAGCATCACTTCTGTTGTATTATATTGGTCAAAGCTGACACAAGACTTTCCCAGATTCAAGGGATTGGAGAAATAGACTTCACCTTTTAATGAGGGGTGGAAGCACAGCATGAAGAATGAATCTTTAAAAATATAATCTGCCATGGAGCACCTGGCTTTAGGTCCGGTCTCTGTCTCTGGCTAGGTAGAGTCTCATTTACATCTTGAACATCTCTGGGTCTTGGTGCTTGCCTTTGAAAACAGGCAATAGGATGGTGCCTAACTTGCTGAGTGCCTTGCTGTGGTAATCATTGCTAGTTACTGATGGTGATTTCTTATTGGTAGAAATGTCAGTTTCAGTTTTAGAGATTCTCCTATTGCTATGGATACAGCTGCACTTCATATTTGTTGACTTAATGATTGAGGGATTTGAAAAGCACCCCAGAGGTTTTAACTGGGAGATAATGCCACCATTTAAACAGTGCAGGTCAGTCTTCTTACTTTTATTGGATTTTTAATTTTGTGTGTTGTGTCTTTTCTGGAGATTGAACTCAGGGCTTTGTACATGCTAAGTAGACACTACCACTGAGTTACATCCCCCAGCCTGTTTTTATTTATATTTTTATCAAAATATATGTAAAAGTCCCTGTCTACCTTCTTATATCATTTTCCTTTTCTTTCCCAGAAGCAAATACTTACAACATTCATATTTTTTTGTATTTATATTCATATTTTTGGATAACAGACAAATACTGTTTTCTCTTGATTCACTTATTTTAAATATTTTCCACTATAGTAAATGAATATTTCAGATCCTTCACCCTCCCCTTCCTGTTCTTTCTATCCTTCCAACATAATTGTTTACCAATTTTTGGTTAAACCCATACATGGTATTTTCATTTTTATAAATATGTAAAACAAGCATTATCCCCTGCTCAGCCAAGTAGTAAACTGAGAGATTTATTTTTCTCAATCTATTTTATTTTCAGAGTTCATAATTCTTCAATATTTTGCTTTTGCTTTGCTTTTTCTAAACATCTGAGTCCATATTTCCAACAACTGACTATATAATTTTTTTTTTTTTTTGGTACCAGGATTGAACCCAGGGATGTTTTACCACTGAGCCATTTCCCCAGCCCTGTTTATGTTTTATTTTGAAACAGGGTCTCGCTAAATTGCTGAGGCTGGCTTTGAACTTGTGATCCTCTTTCCTCAGCCTCCCAAGACATTGGGATTACAGGTGTGAGCCACCACATCCAGCTCTTCATACAATTTTGACATCTCAAACCTTTTGATAAGTATTTCATTATTTTTCCTGAAGAAATGCTGCTCTACCCTAGACGGTCTGATTCCTAGGCCTATCCCACGACTGTCATTCTGGAACTTCCCTCTGCTCTTCCCTTAGTTAGATTATAAGCCTTCCTCTTCTGTGGTAGAGCATCTCCCTGTAGCTTCCCAAGAAAGGCTATGTTGAATGTAAATTTTTGCATATCTTGCATATTTGAACAGGTCTTTCTTTATTAATAATGATCAATGCTATCAATCACACATGCTTGAGAGTGTGGCTGGAAATAGAGTTTTAGGCCAAAAACTAATTTCCCCTTAGAACATTGAAGGCATTTCCCCAATGTATTCTACTCCCCTGCTGCTAGTGAGAAATTTAATGTTATTCCAATTCTTGATCTTTTACGTGGACATTTTGCAGTTGTCTTTTTGAAAACTCTGAAAGATCTTCTGTCTCTGGTTCCACAGTGTCACAATGATGCATGCTGGTCTGGGGCCATCGTCAACTATTATCCTGGATATTTGGAGCACTTCAGTTAAGACTGTGCCTTTCTAGACTAGACCACTTTCTGTGTTGTTTCTTTGATTATTTCCTTGCCGCCATCTTCTCTGATTCCTCTTTCTAGAACTACTTATTGAATGCTAGACCTTTTAGATTGTCCTTGTGATTTTCTTACTTTTTAAAATTTTTTTCCTTCCATTGTCCTTTGTTTTACTTTCAGGGACATTTCATTAACTTTATCTTCCAACACTGCTATAAAACTTTTTGAAATTTCAGCTCCCATATTCCCAACACCTAGGAGCTCCTTCTTGCCCTGCTTGTTCCTTTCCATCACACCCTGTGGATGTAACATCTTCTCTTACACCTCTAAAGACACCAATTGTATTTTCAGTTTTTCCTACTTGTTCATTATTTCTGTTACCTTATGGGTCCTTTTGTTTTCCCCTCTAATGACATTATTCTCTATGATGTTGGACATTTTTCTTGGTGAAGATCCTGGGCTGCCACTCAAATTTAAGGAGGCCATAAAGGGTTCATTTCTCTGGGCATGGTGGTGCATGCCTGAAATCCCAGCAGCTTGGGAGGCTGAGGCAGGAGGATCAAGAGTTCAAAGCCAGCCTCAGCAACTTAACAAGACCCTAAGAAACTCAGCAAGACCCTGTCTCTAAATAAAATTTTTTAAAAAATGCTGGGGATATGGCTCAGTGGTAAAGCGCCCCTGGGTTCCATCCCTGATACCAAAAACAAACAAAAATAGAGTTAATTTCAAGTTCTGTGTTAAGTATGTGGGTTTTTTTTGTTAAATGTTTATTTTTCAGTTTTAGGTGGACACAATATTTTTATTTTATTTTCATGTGGTGCTGAGGATCAAACCCAGTGCCTCACACATGCCAGGCGAGTCCGCTACCACTTGAGCCACATCCCGAGCCTGTATGTGGGGTTTACTCCAGGGTGAGATCAGGAATTTCCCCAGGTCTACATATACGTTTATAGGTCTG
Organism: Marmota flaviventris; assembly: GCF_047511675.1. Classification (NCBI taxonomy): domain Eukaryota; kingdom Metazoa; phylum Chordata; class Mammalia; order Rodentia; family Sciuridae; genus Marmota; species Marmota flaviventris. Next base: position 35,838,502 of record NC_092512.1, read on the forward strand.
TTTTTCTGGTGTGAGTCAGTTTCTGCAGAAAAGAATCCTTCATTCTCCTGCTCCTGTTGTTCTGAGGCCACCTAAGGATATGGAAGGGGAGAGGAGAGCTCACTACAAACTTTTGCCCCATCCCACCCTGCCTCTGTACCTGATGTCACAAACACAGAGCCTCTCTGGTTCAGTTTCTTTAGAAAATAAACTTCCTTTCCTGCAGTGAGGGGAATAGGCTTTGGGCCCTGTAAGTAAATACTTTTCAATACTCTCTCTGTTTTCAGGCCCCACCTTCTCCCTTCCACAGCCTCTAGGTGCCCCAAATCTGGAGACTTAGCAACTCACTTCTCTGATGGAGACACTCAGCTTAGACTTCTCCTCTCTGGTAATTCTTTACCTTGTCACCATCTTTATCCACTGTGGTTCAGAGTTACGTATGTCTGGTGGAGAATTAAGACAAGGGAGTGAAAATGGTTCTATCCCACCATCTTGACATCTGCAGTCCCAGTTTTGGAGAAAATGGCCTTTTGTGCTGCCGTTGAATCAGCAAATACTTGTGGGACATCTCAAAGGGCCCAGAACTCTGTAACGATAACAACTACAACAAGCATTTCTTGGCACCTACTATGTGCCAATCACTTTGCATAAATAATCTTTAATTTTCACCTCAACCTGCAAAGTAGATATTCTCATTCTCATTTTTCAGATGAGGAAACTGAGGCCCAGCAAGGTTAAATGCATAATTTGTCCTGCTTCATCCCTTTGGTAAGTGGCAGAGGTAGAACTTGAATCCAGATCTACCTGGCCCCAAGCTACCCATAACATCCAAAGCTCTCTGAGTCTATCTCAAGTCACCCAGTGGGTGGGCCTGAATCAAATACTGGTTATTCTGTCACCACAACACACTATTATATATTGGTGCTTAAAAAGGGCATCCAGGGTACATCCTCTCATGGTGCAAGCCCCCTTGGCAAAATGTCGCCCTGTGGAGTCGTTCTCATCTGTGTCTGTTGAAGGTGAGGCCTCTGGGAAGGGCTGGGTCTGGAATCTGCAGCGTGCAGCCATGAGCTGATTTTCAAAGAACCCAGTTCAATAGGAAGACTAATGAGACGGCCTCCCTCCCCCTGCTCTGACTCCTGCTGATTGTGGAACCTGGAGCAGGAGCAAGCGTAGCCATGGTGATGGTGGCAGTCTGCTGAGAGCAGAGCAAGAGAGAGAGTGGGGGAGAGGGAAAAAGGAGAGAGAACCAGGAGAGGCATCCCGCAGGAGATGGGCAAGCAGATTTCTGTGAAGAAGCTCCTGGGGACAGGTGCTAGGCAAGGGATGGCTCCCCCACCCCCCAGGAAGCTGGGTGCCCTGCCATGCTGCCCACCCACCTGCCTAGCCTCCTCCCCTGACTCACCATGCAGGTGGGTGATTCACCACACCTGGGGTGTAACGGGCAGGGGTGGCACAGGGAAGCCTCCCACTGGGATGCTCGGGCTGGGTGGGCTCCAGAAGGGGCATGCAGCTTTGGGGAAAGCAGGTTGCAGAGAAGGGGATATTGAGAGCAAGCTCTCCTGCCTTTGTCCCTGCCCAGGCACCCCACTCTGCTATTTCCTTGTCCACCCCCTGCCTGACAGCTGAACCTTGGGATGCTGCTTGACAGGAAGGGGAGAGAGGCCCAGGCTCATCACTGTCACTGTGTTGGGTGCCTCAATACATATCCAGTGGGCTACACTGGCGACCTTCCGGCTCCCTGAAGCTTTGTTACAGGGCCACTCTGTGTGTTTTTCCCTCTACCCCACTCCTACCCCCTCTTCTGCCCCTTCAGATATCAGCCTGGACCTCACTTTTTTTTCAGAAAAGCCTGTCCTGGCCTCCTAGACCCATCACTTCACCTCTGGGGACCCCAGGACCTGTGCTTGGTAGCATTCCTCACAGCCGCCATGTCTTGGTAGGAGGTCTCTCTCCCCAACTGGACTGTAGGGAGCAGGAGAGAAGAAGCCAGCCTTGTCTCTGCTCCCCTCAGGTCCCCCATCCCTGGCACAATATCTGGCAGGAGATTTACCCTGCTTGGAAAAATTGATAGCAGCAAAAACCAATGTGATTCTCCCTTTACCTCCTGTTCCTCAATTGGCTGAGGCCAGGATGCAGGATGATAATGAAAATGTTAAGTATGAAGGGCATTGTTCTCCTCAAATTCAGTCATTTGTCTTATTCCCCAAAATGTTTTTCTCTTTCTTCTTTTTTTTTTTTTTTTCAGGGTCTCACTAAGTTGCCCAGGTTGAGCCTCAAACTAAAGGTCCTCCTGCCTCAGCCTCCTGAGTAGTTAGGACTATAGGCGTGTGCCATTGCACCCCACTCTCCCAGTATCATGGGAGCAGTCAATACTTCCAGCATGAATGAAGCATTCCTTGAGCCCCTGCCTTGGCATGGGGAACCTGCCATCTGGCTCACATTTCAAAGCATTTTTTTTTTCCTGCAACCACCAACCTTGGTTCCTATGTCCCCTATTTCCCATTCTCACCCCCAGGTGTCTGACTTTCTCAGAGTCAAATGTCCCTAAGAGCCACTGAGAGGGAAAGGGAGTAGAACTAACTGCCCTTGAGCTTCCAGTTGGGGGAACTGGGCACAGGAGGTGGAGGACACCCTTTCCTGAAGGTGGTGGAAAGGCAGTTCCTGATTAGCCCTTCCACCAGCCCAGGTCAATGCAAGGACCTCTGGGAGTGAGTCACCACAGCAGGATAAGATAGGAGGAAGGTTGTTTATACACTGGCCCTTCAATTATAGGTGGAGCCTCTGCTCTGGAGGTCAAAGAGCATCCTTTGGAAAAGGAGAAGTCCTATAAGAAACTAGAGGGAAGGCAGAGCCACTCAACTGTCTCCAACTTACATTTTCTTGAACTGATTTTAAAAGAGCTCGCATCAGTCCTATGAGCCAGCGAGTGAGCAGCGAGCGGGGTGAGGGATCATACGAAAACTCAGAATGCAAGTCAAATGCATTCTGTAGTGTATCGTTATAGTTCTTGGCTTGATAAATCACATGAAGGCCAATTCAGATGCCCTAAGGAGGCTCCTTTAACCCTAATGCATGCTTGTAGCATTGATTAATGAAATAGTGTCTGCTCCCCCATAAACTTGGGGTCAGCTGAATTTTAGTCTTGATTCTAGCATTTTCTCTGTCAAATGTGGTGCCCCATTTCTGGAAGGAGGGAGATGGCTGAAAGTTAGTCACTGTCCCACCCCCATTCCCCACCTGTCAATGAGAGTTGGGTGGCTGTTTGGGGTGCTTAGAGATCAGTACCCTGGGCTGCTTCTGAAAGTCCTCTTGTTCAGATACATCTGGGAAACCAGGAAGATCTGCTCCTCTATCAGAGGGCTGGGTCCCAAGTGCTTCAGCCTCAAACCCACAGAACATCTCTGTGTGAAACCCTGTTCATATAAACCAGTCCTGGTCAAGAAGAAGCAGAGGGGTGGGGGACCTATATGACAGAGGAAAAAGAAACAGAAGGAGAAGTATCTTGCTCCCTAAATGCTATGACAAAGTCCTATGAAACTCCAGAGTTAAGATTAGAAAGGATCTTAGGGGTGCCCTGCTCCAGCCCCCTGGTTTAACCCATAGGGAAGTAGACTCACAGAGGTTAGGCGAAACTCCCATGATCCTCTAGTCCAGCAGGTGGTGGGGCTGGGACATGAGCCCAGCCCTCCGCCACCAGGGAGAGGTTGCCTTTGGACTTGATTCACCCATCGTAAGCTCTTTCTGTGCCTTAGGTCACTGCTCATTGTTGCCAAGGGTTAACAGAGAACTGAGATATAAAGGTCATTTCTAACTCTTAAGGTTCTGTTTCATTAGTTTGTTCTTTGTTTTTCATTTTTACCAAAGATAATCATTCATCGATGGAGCTCTTGAGACTTGGCCAACGTGTCAAAGGTCTGGATGAGATTGCCAGTAATGCTGGGATGGGAAGGAATGCTACTGTCTCCCGGGATCCAGCTTGCAGCATCCCACGTGTCCACACTCCTTGCCCCCTGCAAAGGCCCAAGGAGGGACCATCTTACGTGGTTAAAGGGCAGCAGCAAGTTCCAGTCTCTCAGGAATGCCCTGAAACCGACCACTGTCCAATCAAGCTAAGGAGATTAACTAAGTAAGGAGAATAGTAACTAAGGAAGGAGGGTAAGGTTGGACAAAGTTCCTACTTTCTTGTGAGAGATGAAAAGGACACTTGGAATTAGAGATCTCCATCCCCATCTGGATTCTCCCAGCTTCATGCTTTAAGTCATTGGAAAAGTTGCATCTTTAGGGTCCTGAAGAACATGATGTGTTTTCCAAGGAAACAAGCTCCAGTCCAGGGTAAGAGAAAGAGTGCCACCACCCCACTTGAGGTACCACTGTGACTTCCAAGACCATGGGAAGTGCCAAGGGTTGGGAGAGAGGCAAAGAGTCAGGAAATAAAAAGCTAGGGGTCCCAGGGGGTGGGGGTGAGGAGCCAAGGCTACTACATCAAAAGGGTGGAGCTGCAAGTAGATGGTTCAGCCTGCTGAGGCCACGGGCTGTTGAGAAAGAATTTCCAAGTCTCCTTCTAGCTCTACTGAAACATGAGGGCTGGGAAGCCAACAGACCTCTGGGAGGTGGGGCATGACAGAGGGGCAGCAGGAGTAGATCCAGCTGTAGCCTACAGGGCTCCTTTAGAGTACACAGTACCCAAGTTACAAGTCCAAGTTCAAGGTATGACATCTAGGTTTAAATCACAGCTTCTCCACTTGTTAGATATGGAACAGGTATTTGGAAGATGCTTAAATATTAGTTTTCTCAATTGAAAATAATTGAAATAATAATACTCACCTAAAGTTGTTCAATAAATATCAGGTATATGAAGTGCTTATCATAGCATCTGGCACTACGTTGCATAAGAAGTTACCCCTAAATTTAGTGGCTTAGAACAACAATTATTATCTGAGAGTTTCTGTGGGTCAGGGATCTATGAACAGCTCAATTGGACACTTATGGCTCAGTATCTCTCATGAGATTGCACTCAAACTGTTGGCCCAGTGGTCTCATCTGAAGGCTTGGCTGGAGGTGGAGAGAGGCACACCCCAGATCAATCACATGGTCATTGGCAGCCTCAGTCCTTCACCATGTGGTCCTCTACCCAGGGCTGCCTCACAGCCTGGCAGATGGTTTTCTGGACACACAAGCCAGAAGAGAGAAAGAGAAAGAGCCCAAAAAGGAAGTCACAGTCTTTTTATAACCTCATCTCAGAAGAGATAGCCCATCACTTCTGATATATCCTATTCATTAGAAGCCCACAAAGAGAGGGATTATACAGGGTGTGAAGAAAAGGAGGCAGAGGTCCCATTGGGGACTGACTACCTTAGAGAATTCCTATCACAGTGTTTAATTATTTTTAAATTTTGTTCCAGGGATTGAACCCAGGGGTGCTTAAACACGGAGCCACATCCTCCACTCTTTTTAAATTATTTTGATACAGGTTCTTGATAAATAGCTTACAGCCTCACTGAGTTGCTGAGTGTGGTTTTGAACTTGTGATTCTTCTGCCTCAGACTCCCAAGCTGCTGGAATTACAGGCATGTGCCACCATGCTTGGGTGCCTATTTTTATTATTCCATTTTGGAACTTATACCCCAAACTTTTCTCCATTTGTGCCACTACAAGTTTCCACTTTGTTTTGCTGCTGCTATTCATGCTTCCAGGAATGCTTTCTCCAGATATTTCCATTTCCCACCCCAACCCATCCTATCAGGCCAGACGCAATGCTACTTCCATGAAACTTTTGAAAATCACTTCCTTGAAGAAAGTAGTTATTTCAGTCTCTGATGTCTTAATAAGGAAGAATAGACAAATGGGCTTTCAGTTTGGGGCACCCTGAATCTATGAGGAACCAGTTCTGTTAGATTATGGCAGAAATTACCTTCATATCTCTGCTTGTGTTGGGCTAGCTGAGCACCTACCCCTGTGCTAATCCTTAAAACTAGGCTTCTCTATCAAGGTGATGTAGATAAAAAAGTGAGGACTCTTCTGAAGAGTGAACTCCAATAGCCCTAATAACATATGCAATATTATGGTTTGGATTTGAGTTATCCCCAAAGGCCATGTTTTGAAAGCTCAGTTACCAATCTGTGGCACTACTGGGAAATGATGGAACCTCTAGGAGGTGGGACCTAATGGAAGGAAGTTAGGTCACTGAGGGCTTGCACTTGAAGGATATATTGAGACTCTGTCCCTTCTCTCTCTTTTTTGCTTTCTGACCACCATGAGGTGAGAAGCGTTGCTCCACCACATGCCTCCTACCATGATGCTCTGCCTTGTCACAGCCCAAAGAATTGGGGCCAAGAGACCATGGACTGGAACCTCTGAAACCATCAACAAATATTAATGTTTCCTCCTTATCAGTTGATCATATCAGGTGTTTTGTCATAGCAACAGAAAGCTAACTAACACATGCAGACAAGAGCCATCTGCTCAACATGCAAATAAATTCTTTGGAAGAGAAATCTGTGGGAGGTTCATTCTTCTATGAATTCTCTGAGGAGTTTGAAAATTCCATCTTCCAACAAGGATCCCTTGGGCCTGAAAAGGGCTTTATTCCACACCAGAATACTGTTCTCTAATAGGTCTAGTTGTCCCCAAAAGATGAACTTCCACAGGGTGTCCCTGGGGGTTATGGGAAATAAAGGAAGAGACAGGCCAGTGCAGCGAGTATCGGGGTGGAGTCTTGGATCCAAATGAAGCCAATTTGACCACAGTTCTCAGCAGAGGGGCATCAAGTCAATTTAGAAGGAGAAGGGAAAGAAATTTACCCACATTATTCACTCACAGAGTGCCAGACACTGAACAGAGCGATGAATATATATACAGGATCTCACTGAATCCCCAGAAAAGCCTGAGAGGAAGGTGGTATTTTCTGCATTTTTGGATAAGGAAACTGAAGTTCAGTGAGGTGAAATGGCTGTGCCAGGTCACACTTGTCAGAATACAGGACCATTTGACTCCAGGCCTGTGTTCCTTCCATAATCCCTTTAAAAAATGATTGTGGAAGAACAAAGGGAACAGCAGGGTTATGAGCCAAGCTAACTAAAGGAACTCCAAAAATAGCTATTACAGACCAAGCATGAAGTTACATTTAGTTCTCCAAGATCCTCCTAAGCCAAATTTTAGCAAGTCTTCCCTTATTGTTCCCGAGTTGCACAATAAGCAAAGCTTCTACCCGGGCAACTTGGGAGAGACGGCGAGAAAGGATGAATATTACCTATTTTTTTTTCAAAAAGATAGATGACATTATTCCATTTTATGCTCCTACAACAAAATAGCTGAGACTAGATAATTTATAAAGAACAGAAATATATCTCTTCTCCCTCTCTCCACAGCCCCACACTGCTTTCCTGTTTGCAGTACTGGGGATCAAACCCAGACTGGCTTTACCATTGAGCTGTATCCCAACCCTTCTTATTTTTTTTATTTTGAGATAGGGTCTGGCTAAGTTGCTGAGGCTGGCCTAGAACTTACAATTCTCCTGCATCAGCCTCCTGAGTAGCTGGGATAACAGGCAAGTGTCACCAAGTCCTGCCAGAGACTATTTCTTACAGTTCTGGAAGCTGAGAAGTCCAATCAAGGGGCATGTATTTGGTGAGGGCTTTTTTGATGCATTATTTCATGGCAAGGGACAGAGGGACAGGAGGGAATGACCGGGGGGGGGGGGGGCGGGGAGAGAAAATAGGGGAAGAGACAGAGGAGGCTGAAATCATCTTTTTATCAGAAGCCACTCCCCAGATAATGGCATTAGTCCATTCATGAAGGCAGCGCCCTGGTGACTAATGACCTGTAAAAGGTCCCACCTCTTGATACTATTGCATTAGGTATTAAGTTTCCAACACATGAACTTTGAGGATGCATTCAAACCATAGCAAGGATGCTTAGTACAATTAAATACAAGACCTTGCTGGGTGTGGGTGGCGCGTGCCTGCAATCCCAGCAGCTAGGGAGGCTGAGACAGGAGGATTGAGAGTTCAAAGCCAGCCTCAGCAATGGCAAGGCGCTAAGCAACTTAGTGAGATGCTGTTTCTAAATAACATACAAAATAGGGCTGGGGATGTGGCTCAGAGGTCAAGTGCCCTGTGTTCAATCCCCAGTACCCACCCCTGAAGCAAGCAAACAAAAAGACCTACACAGTCCCTTGCCCCCTATTATCAGACCACCTTTATTAGACAATACCTACTAAAAATGATGACATTCATAACCAGAAAATTAACAGGATGGAAAACCGAAATACCAATTTCTATTCTTCCATAAACCCTCTTCCTCTCTCCTCATTCTTTCTCTCTTGAATTTCTGTGGTTCTTTGGAGATTGGGTCAGCTTTCCTGTCTCAAAGGAGGTGTTTTACGAAAGAAAGCAGAAGGCTCCAGCCAGGACAAGATGAGGGACTGATTCAAGTCCACTAGGGAAGAGAGTGGGCCCATCTCTTTTTGCTCACCCGCCCTTGATGACATGGACTGGTTTAAGTTGCTTTTGAGCCTTTGGGGGGATATGGTTGGGGAGGGACACAGTGGGCTAGAAGAGTGCAGTTGAGACATACGGCATCATTTGAGTCTCTCAACAGATGTTTAGTTGGCACAAACTTTCACAAGCACGGGGCTAGTGGGTAAAATGGGAACTCGACAGGGACACTCAGACCCTGCCCTCAAGGGATTTAGAAGTCTATAGGGAAAAATATAATGTGCACACACAGCTTAAAAATAGGACAGCATCTTATAAATGCCATTAGAAAATCAAATCAAATTTGAATTACTTAAAAGGGAAGGAAATTCTGACACATGCTACAGCATAGTTAAACCTTAGGGACATTATGCTAAGTGCTATAAGCCAGTCATAAAAACAAGTGTTGTGTGACTCAACTTAGGAGGTACCTAGATTAGTCATACATAGTGATAGAAAATAGCATGGTGGACACAGGGGCTGAGGGGAGGGGCAATGGGGAATTGTTACTGGGTAGATAGAGTTTAAGTTTTTCAAGATGAATAAGTTTTGGAGCTTGATTATAGAACAATGTGAATGTGCTCAACACTGTTGAGCTGTGAGTGCTTAAAAATGATTAAGGTGGTAAATTTTATATTATTAATGTGTATTTTACCACAATTAGAATTTTTTAAAGTGCAAATACAAAACAAATTACCACTACTGACCTGCAGAAGATGAAATAATTATACAGCTAACCAGGGATACTAAAGAAGGCTTGAGGGAGGATGGGGCATTTGAACTAAGCCCTTTAGAATAGATGGGCAGAAAAGAATATTCTAGGCAAACAGCTGCAGGAGCAAATGCAAACAAACAAAAAATGATTTCTCTCTTGCATTTCACCAACCCTTAACAAAAAAACATCTTCCCAGAGATCAAAACATCTTCGAAAAGATCCAACTGCCTGAGCCTGCATTTGAGACTGCTAAGTCACCTGCACCTCTGCCTGTCTTCATCTCATTCTCTCTCTCTCTCTCTCTCCCTCTCTCTTTCTCATCTTCTGAATTTTTCAAAATAAAACCTTTGACAAAGGTTTGCCTTCAGCCTAGCAGCAGCTTTCCTTGAGGTCTCTTTAATAACAGCAGACACCTTGAGACTCACACGTTTATTAGCACACCTTGTTTTGCTCTTCTTTTTTCTCCTTGGATACCAGAAGCTTAAGAAGAAATTACCTCACCACCCACAACAGGCAGGTCCCTACTGTAAAAACAGGCCGTTGACAGACACTTCACTGCAATTCTCCCCAAGCCCTGCAGCCTTGGACCAGAGAGGAAAGGGAAGAGCTTCTCATTTATTCTTAGTTTGCAGACAGAAGTCAAGGGCAGGGTGGGCTCCACAGAGAATTTCTTCATCTTTGGCAGGATTATTACAGCCAGAACTTATTATTCTCCCTGTTCATCATGGAAACTTGAGACAAGAATCAGGCCTTTTCTGCTAGGAATGGTGCCCAGGCAAAGGGAAAGCACCTAAGCTGCAGTAAGAGATTCTTCCCGCCCTGCCCTCTGCACTACCAGAAATGCAGATTGTCCTTATAGCCTCACCAGCAGGACTGCAATGGGAGGGTAGGTGTCATTAGGCAGTTCACCCACAGGCCGCAGAGAACAGAACGCATAGTAGGCAAGCACAAGCCATGAGAGCAAATTGAGTGAAACCCAAATGAAACCTCTATTTCATTCTGCCCAGTGAGATTTGGAAATGTGCTGGCTCTCCTATTGCAGCATTGTCTTGTGTTCAGTTTTCTGCCTTTTCTTCCTGTTCTTAATTCTCAATAATTACCTTCAGTTCTGACTCAGTACCTGTACCCTTGTTTGGGATGGCCCCAGTCAAGTCCTGGAAATCGTACAAGAAGGATTATCACAGGCCCTGCCTCCTTTCCACAAAGTCTGTGGCTAGGTTGGAGACTTCCTGTGCCCTTAATAAGCAGCTCAGCTTAGCTAATTTCCAAGAAGTAAAGGGCTGGAGAGAAAATGGGAGCTCAGTGTGAATTGGGGAGCCTGTTTGATGTTTCCTTTGTTGGGACTAATCCTTTGGGAAATTGGGGGACATAAATTCTAATTTAGGGACCACAGTTCTTCCTTGATGTCTGTTCAATTACATTAAAAAGTACAACAACAAAATCATGGAATCGGCATTAGAAGTAACCTTAGGTGTCCTCTGGGCCAAGCCCACTCGATGCAAGAATTGTCCATCAGCATCTCAGCCCACTTCTTCTGACTCAAATAATCAGACATTTCTCTGATGTACATTCTATTCGACTCCTTTTGTGAGTGAAATTAACTGTTTGAAAATTCTTTCTAAAACTAAATGAAAATTAAAATCTGCTTATTTGTCATTGGCAGTGATGCACAGCTGTAGTCCCAGTGACTCAGGAGGCTGAGGCAGGGTGATTGTGATTTGGAGACCAATCTGGGCAACTTAATGAGACCCTGCGTCAAAAAATAAAAAGGTCTGGGGATGTAGCTCAATCATAAAGCACCCCTGGGTTCAATCTCCTGTACAAAAACATACAAAACAAAACAAATCTGCTTATTTCCTCTTTTCCACCTATACATACTACTGCCTGACATATGTGCCACTAATATGTAAGTTGGCTAATCAATTGGCTCACTGGTTGAATACATGTTCGATTAGATTAAGCAGAATAAATTGGGAAGAGGAAAAAAAAGGAGAGAAAGTAATTATGATGAGAGGTAGTGGGTTGGTGGGAAGGAAGGGAGAAACAGACCTTTTTTCTTGGAAGATGTTTTTCTTTTGCAGGGGCTAGCAATGGGGAGGGAGGGCCTGGTTGTTCCAGCAAATGTTCTCATTCTTTAACATCTCTTAAACGAACCAACAAACAACGGCAAAAAAAATCAACATTCCCATTTACAAGTAAATCAAATTTGACAAATATATTTATTTGTAAAATGAATTACATTATTTTTGATTAGTATAAAGGATGCTAAATATAAATATTACCTATTTTCTCAGTTGCTTGCTCATGATTGCTCTCTCTCTCCCCACTTCTCTTTTTGCCTCCCCCTGCCCCCCCCCCCACACACACACACTGCACAACTTACAAACCATTTCTTCCTGATCTTTGGAGAGTGAGCAATCTAGATAAAAGCCAGCTAACAATTATCCTTGCTCTGGCTCAAGCACCCTCTTGCTCTTCCTCTCACCCCTGAACAGATGTCCCCACCACAGCCAATCAGAACCCCAAAGGCCCTCTTTGGTACCCCTCCCCGCCCTACTCCTACACACCCTTCCAGGCTCCATAAGCTGGCAGGGCTGCTTGGCGAGAGCAGGCACCTCTCCCAGGCAGCAGACAGGCGGGCACACAGAGGCGGGCACACAGGCTTTGCTGAGCATCTTTTCTTGCCTTGTGGGAGGATTGGGGAGAATTCCCAGGGTGCAAACTGCCAGCACTTTCTTAATCTCAAAATGAGGATGGGGATGGGGACTTCATTGGAGGTCCTGAACTTGGGCTCCAAAAATCAGATGTTTCCCTTTCCTCTCTCCCTCCCACCCCCTCGCACAGCCCAGGAACGGTTCCCACCCATCAGACACATAGCACACTCGCCCCGCCGCCCCACGAACAGCAGAGAGGCCCTTGCCAGTTTGTCTGGTGTCTCAGTCTTCCCTGGGGGAGCCCATTCTCCAGTACATCCCTTCTGCAGGGGCACTGGTTTGCAGAAAGCACATCAGCAAAGGCACAGAGGCTGCTACCCAAAGTGCCGCTTATTCTACATCCTTCCAGAATTGGTACACTCCTGTCCCCACTCCAGTTCCCCTCTCTGTCTCTTCCTCCACCACACTAGCATCTGGGATCAGGATGCCATGGCCACTAGCTCCAGTGAGATGGACAGTAGGAAACTGTACCCAGCTTTCAGGCAGCAAGGACAGCCAATAATTCCTGCCAGACAGATCCTCTCAGCATCTGTAATTCAACTACAGATAACCCTTGGCTTTTTGCACTCCATTTTGCGTATGATTGTAGCTATAGCCCATCGAGCCTCTACTAGATTTTCTTCATGCCTTTGTACACAAAATTCTTAGGGTAGAAAGGACTCTAGGTGTGAATCAGTGTTTAAGGCGCTCATAAATGCATCTAATCTGCTAGAAGATTTACATCCATTCATCAAATACATGCTGTCTCTCCCAGTCCCGTGAATCTGTATCCATCATTGCCTTCCTCCCTCAGCACTTCGTTGGATCAGATACTTTCTGGTATTTTCCATGTTGCTCCATTCTGCAGCTAGTGGGGGGGTGCCTATGTGTCCCTCCATTCAGGTCAAGATCTCCATGAAAGCAGGTCATGGTCCTCCTGAGTCTCTTCCAGCTTCTGGGACTGATTGTGATACACAGAAAATACTTAAAGATATGTACAATGAAATTCCACCTCCCTTTCCCTCACACTGAGCCATGACTAGTGAGTTATCCTCAGTGGAAGGAGACTGCCTCTCCATCAGAATGGCTCCCATGTTTATTTGAGTCTGGTTAAGACTTAATAAAATCAGAATGTGCTAGAAGTCCTCCCCAGGCTGTCTGACTCCAGAGCCAGCATTCTGTCTTGGGTCAGTTTCAATAGTACCAGTTCCAATAGAGCCATTGGAGAGTTGGAGCTACATCTTATTTGTGAAAATCCATTGTTGATTTTCAGGAAATTGAAAGCAACTGACATCATATTGTGAGCTTAGAATCTTATGTGTTAGGAGAAATTGATAAATAATACAACATCAGGGTTTCTCTCCAACCAGATAGTCAGTTGTTAAACATTAAACATACCCATTTTGGAGACTGATTTCAAAGTTCAACATTCACCAGTGGGTCCCAAGGTTGTCATTCTCAGTGCAACTTGGAGTGAGTACATTTCCAGCGCCCACCAGTTTAAGCTTGGCAAAAGATACCCCTGGAAAATCCCGGCCTCCATTGAGCCCTCCTTGTTCTATAGTCTAACTATGGAAACAACAAAGTCCCCTCTACTTTTGACCTTATCCAGTTCAACTCAGCTCAAGTCAACACACAGCAAGTGTGTGCCACCTGACTCCACAACAAAGTAACTCCTCCAGCCAGGCCTGGGAAGCAAAGGAAAGAAGGGTTTTAGGAGAGCTCAAGCCCCATCACCCTCCATTTGCTTGTGGAGTCCCCCACAAAGAAAGCAGAATGGGGATGAGCAATGAGTCAAGGGGTCATGAGCACACTTTTTTTCTGGGCCTGTCCGTACTGATCTTGGGTGGAGGTAGCCACAGCCTGCAGACATTCAGTATTTCAAACATCAAATCTCCTGTTAAAGTTGGCATCACCACTGAAAATGCAGGGAGGGGCACATTGTTCTCTTCTTTTCTTCTTTTTGGTTGTGGTGTTGGGGATTGAGCCTGGGGCCTCACCCATGCACCCAACCACTGAGCTATATCCCCAGCCCAGTGGTGTACTTTTAAGAAACAGAATTATTGTACTCAAAGCAGCATCCAAACACAGAAATCTAACATGTATGTTTATATTTAGGTTTTATTTGTTGTTTCCTCCCCCACCCCCAAAATTGGGAGGGTGTTTCAGAAAAAGCAAATATGGAGACTTCTGAGTAGGAATCAGGAGGAAAGCAGATCAGGGGCTGCCAAAGTCTCCAGGCCCAAAGAGGAGCCTGAGAAAATGGATTAACCTCTCCAGGGTGTGAGGGTCTTTGCAGAAGGAGCATTTTCCAAAACTAACAATGTTTTCCCAAGTGCCTGCCTCACAGTGTGGCCAAAGTCCAATTCAAAAATGCCTCTGAAAATTTTAAGGCAACAACTTAGATCATTTTACCTCAAAGTGGAAATAAGTGACCTTGGACTAACATTGGAATGATTGAAGTGCACGTGTTGTGCTGATATCCGATCTGTTACCAGAGCCCAAGAGAGTACAACAATTCCTCCCTTCAACCTTCCTCAGCCTCCTGCCCTGACAGAACCTTCCAGAACTGAGCAATTTGGACTTAAATATGCTAGTGACTCCTGCTCATTTTCCTCTAGCAAAGTGCTACTTTCCATATCTTGAGTCCCTGTCTCCTGATCTGTCAGCTGTAAATCATGTCACATAGTAGGGACTGCTGAAGCCCTTCATGTTGTTAAAAAAAATAATAATTAAATGGCCAGGCACCACCCTGCCTTCCATTCAGCTAGGAGGACAGGAACCAGGTGCTCTCTCCCATTTCCAGTGCACACAGGCTGCAACATTTCTGGGGGGACTAAGCTTCCCCTTCTGTCAGGCCTCAGGTATGTGAAAAGCGTCTTGAAGAACGCTTCATGGTGGCTCTGGGTCATAGCTCAGCCATGGCTCTCCAGCTCAGGGACAGTATTCTCAAGGCTTGCTTTCCCCTTATCTGTCCAAATACCTTAGACTTATGCCCAGTTCATGCTCCTGACACGAGGGTGATAGACCATCTGCTCGTGGGGATGTGGTCAATACCTGTGGCTTTTCTCAACATTTTTGATTTTTCAGAGATGTCATCTGTCTTCCTCACATATATGAATGCCAAGTTCGTACATTCCAAGCTAACTGATTGCCCTCTGCAGCATTCACTAGCAAGTTTTTTGAGGGACATTATTGAAAACTTTTGGACTTTGGAGTCAAAGTCTCCCACCAGAATAAATTTTTGTGTGTGTAAAAAACAATTCTGTTTCTCATTGCCAACTTGAAAAAGTGACACTATGTTTTTACTACAAATGTATACTTTATATACAATACATATGTATTTTGCTGTGAATATGTTTTTGTCAAATTTAAGTCTTTAAAAACTCAAATCAAGTTGTTTACCATTACAGTATATTCAGGCTATGTACTAAAAGAGAAAAAAAATACAAACCACATTATTTGGGCTCAAGGACTGGGAAGTCTTGTTAAGAGAATTTTACCAAACAGGGTGAATACGGTGTTAGATGTGTTAGATCCGTGGGATACAAACACCATCAGCCCAAGTACAAGTTTATAACCCTGACATCTCTAGAAAAGCAGATTTCAACCACAGAATGGGCCTGACACTGAGGATGGATGATAGCCAGATTCTTAACTAGCAACTATTTTATGAATAGAACTGAAATGACCTCCAGAGGGACAATTTAAAAAGAAGAAGAAGAAAAAAGCCTTCTATAAAGAACCTTGTGGAAAACAGTAACTGATTCTTTTAATAGGCCCTACTTTGAGAAGCCATATTCTGGCTCTGTGTTTCCAGAATAAGGTGGAGGAAAGAGACTCACTGGCTCACAGAAAATGTGGAAGCTTTGCTCATCTCATGATATACTCTACTCCATGGCATCAAGGCTCCAGATCTCTGTCACCCGGTCAAAAGAGTTCATCTGACCAAAACTTACATACATTACAACCTCCCATTCCCATCTCATACCATCACCGTCCACATCTCTTAGAAACTAAGGCCATTGCCACAGAAAGGGAAAAGCAAGATTTATCCCTGGTGCAACCTTGGACACAACTCCTCTCAAGAGGTCTAAGCATCTTTTGACACGTGGAACTATCCAGAGTACGAAAGATGTAGAGATGACTTGCCTGTTTCGGTAGTGAGAGTTTCACTCCAGTCTCCGCCTAGGACCAGATTAAATCAATCACATGATCCAGTTACATAGATTCACTTTGTGCAATCTAGGAGAAAAGAAAAAGCAAAGTGTTTCATCTTAAAAGTGGGGACAGGTTATCATGCCACTTAACAGATGATAAAATTTAGAGTATCTGATACTGGGGAAAAGGGGAAATATTAACCAAAATATTTCTGAATCTTCCCCTGGACTTCTCTTTTTGTAGTGAGAAGTCCAGGGGAAATCACAGTTCCCACTAGGAACCAACTCCAACTGGTTGACTTACGCATTACCTTGGTTTCCTGTCTACCCAAGGTTCCAGGAGCTCTGCCTACAGGCTGAGCGACTTTGGCCAAGTTGTATTTCGCATTGTTTTCTTCACATTTAAAATTAAGTTATCCCAGTGGCTCAGGAGGTGGAGGCAGGAGGATCGTGAGCTCAAAGCCAGCCTCAGCAAAAGTGAGGCACTAAGCAACTCAGTGAGACTCCCTACAAAATAGGGGTGGGGATGTGGCTCAGCAGTCGAGTGCCCCTGATTTCAATCCTTGGTACCCCTTCCCCACAAAATGAAGGTATGATGACCTCAACTACTATGTCAAAACTATAATAATGCTCTAATAAAATAAAATAAAATGAAAGTATGACCTTTAGAATCTCTTGCAGTCATCAGAATCTAAAAATCTGTGACTATGCTAGACAGAGGTGGTCTCATTTCTAAATAAGTGACCCTTATCTTAGGAACAGTTTCTGCAGGTATTAATCTTCAGCATACCAAGAAACACACAGAGCCACACACTATGGATTGAAGCAGAATCCTTCTCTGGGAAATCTAAAAGGAGTCCTGTGGGCAGCCAAGGTGACCTGCTTGCACGGCCTTTCTGTCACACTTAACACAGAAACAGTCCCACGATCTGCAGGCATTAATGGCTCTGAAAAAGTAGGGAGTTGGAAACCACCAGACTTTTAGACACAGCTGGATGAAATTTCGAGAAGAAAAGTCTAGATGACAAATGACACTAGACTGCCACGCTGTCTGCACTTTATTCTGGCAATGATTGGGTACCTGGATTCCAGGTTCTCCGAACCTAGGCTAACCCCTGCTCCAAACATTTGAAGATGTGGTTGTTGAGAGAAGGGTTACAGTGAGGGCAGGGTGAGGTGCATCAGTGTGGAGGGACAAGCGCCCTCTGTGCTCCCCTGGGCCCTTGAATGCAGCATTGTTTGTGCAACTGGTAATCGGACCTTCTCTGGTGTGTCATGTACAGTACAGGCGTCACCCGCCCTGCCTGCTGGGCCTGTAGGGTGTGTTGGATGTGTTGAAACAACTCTGGGCTCCAGAAGATGGCTCACCACCAACAGAAGACTGCTCTCAGACACTGCCCTGGGCCTCAGGCACCTTGTGAGTTCTGCTGCGTCAGGGACCCAGTGCTAGTCTTTCTGTCTTGCAAAGAAGAAATGGAAAACAGGCTGGGCCACTCCAGAGAGGGCAGTGTAGCATGGAACTAGAGCACACAAGTTAGCATGTACCTGTTGCCTATATCCCTGAGGGAGAAGAGCAGAGGACCCTGGCATCTGTGGGAGCTCTGGCTCAGTGACCTGGCATCGCGAGAGCTTGCTCTGTGCACACTGTCTTATTCAGAAAGCCAGTAAGGAATTACTGCCCATTGTGGGTGGTTAGCATTCTGTCCTGTGCCATCCAGCAGAGGACAGTGGCACCCAGGGGATTCTGTGCTACTGTCCTCCTACTTGTCCTGCTGGGCCCCAGGCACTTGTGTGAGAAACTCTTCTACTTTCTACCAGTGAAAACAACAGGTGTAAATAGAGACCAACTCCTGGAGAAAGGGTTGTTGTTTGGCATTAAAGTTGTTGCTGATGCACATCCAGGGAGTTCTCTGGAGCATAGAACCTACACCTCCATCTAATTCCTCAGAGGGTCTCTATGTACAAGTCCCTGGTAGCTCCACATTCACACATTCCTGAACAAGAAGGAACTTCATGCCTGTCACTGAACCAAAGTCACCCTGCACGTAAAGACAGGTTGGGTGGAGTCCTCTCCTAGGACTCTCACCAAAGAACACCTGTTCTGAGAAATGGTGCAAGTGACTCACCACATGCATTCTGCCTCAGACCTGACTCTGTGCCCACCTGCTGGAGGGGGGCTTGGAGCAGTTGCAGGGGGTGGCTCCAAGGTGAGTCATACACTAAGAGGCTGACTATTTTCACTCCTGGGGGCTGCAAATCTTTCTTAGATTAAAAGCAGGCAAAATCAACTTCTATTCACTCTCTTCTTTTTTGGCCTCCGTTCACCTGTGGTGATCATGGAAAGTGCTAATATGCTTTTTCCAAAAAAAAAAAACCCCAAAACAAAAAAACATGCTAATACACTTCCAAAACATGTTGAAAGTTTCTGGGCCTGGTGAAACAAGAAAAACTTATCTTGGGAAGGCTACGTAGTATATCAATGTAGTTAACCAAATTATAAAGCCAATAATCTAAATCTACACCATTCTATATGATAACCACTTCTACATGTAACCATTTCATAAAATTAATTAAAATTAAAGCTTGAGTTCCTCAGTTGCACTTATCACATTGCAAGTGCTCAGGAGCCACATGCACTGTGTGGCTGCAGTATTAGACGACATAGCTATAGAATATCTCCTTCATCACAGAAATTTCTACTGGACAGTGATTCAAGTATGGAGTGTTAGAAATACACTGAACCATTCATTCATTCGTTTGTTTAATAAGCAAAGGGGCAGCTGTGTGTTAATGGATGTGGGGTGAAAAAAGATGTCAAACAGGCAATTCCTGTACTCTAGTTTATAACTGGCTGGAAGGACACATGCAGTAATCAAAGATGCAGAAACTCTTTCATCCTGGGAATGAAGTGGACTACACACAAACGAACGGAAGTCTTAGAAAAGGTCAGCTGTAGGGAATAAGAGCAAAGGAGCAAGTCAATCTGGTTCCACTTAAACTTACCAATCTTCCATTCAGCATCTGTTGAAGAGGTGGTGAGTTAGCTTAAACAAGAGTGATGGTGTCACCAACCAAGCAGTGAGACCAAGAGAAGAGAAACCAAGACCCAAAGACCTCTATTTTAGTTAGTGTTTTTTTTTCACTGTGAGACTAAAAGACCCAACCAGAACAATTTTAGAGGAGGAAAGTTTATTTGGGAGCCCACAGTTTCAGAGGTCTCAGTCCATCAACAGCCAACTCCATTCCTCAGGGTTTGAGGGGAGGCAGAACATCGTGGTGGAACAGTGTGGCAGAGGGAAGTGGCTCACATGATGTTCAGGAAGCAGAGACAGCACTCTACTTGCAGATACAAAATATATACCCCACAGGTGCACCCCCAGGGACCTACCTCCTCCAGCCACACTCTACTCACCTTCAGTTACCACTCGGTTAATGCCATCGGAGGATGAATTCATTGACCAGATTAAAGCTCTCATAACAATTATTTCTCCTCTAAACCTTCTTGCATTGTCTCACCCATGAGCTTTTGGTGTTAGGGGGACACCTAATATCTAAACCATAACAACCTCCTGAAAAGTTTTGATAGAGTCTCTAAAAAGCGCAATTTATGGACACAGCTGGTAAGGAAGGGACCATTGTCTCAGGCAATGACATTCCAACCAATGGATGCATGGAGGTGTAGGTTGCCATTGAGGAGGTGTAGGTTCCTCCTGGAACTCTTGAACACTCTGCTTCCCACCACACTTCTGAGAAATTGGTGAGCAAGCAGCTGGCTCTTTCTCCAGCACAGCTGCTCATTGTTTAAAGGATTTTCTCCCAGTCATTTGAAGTGTTTTTACCAGGTGTCAAATTGGACAACCATATTTGATATGCAAAAAGCACAGGGTCTGGAAGCAGGGAGAGAGAGACTGGTTCTCCCACAGCTTCTGGACTGGGTCATCTTAGGGAGGGGGGTTCCCAAGAAAGAAACCAGAATAAAGGGCAGACACTGGCTTTATCCAATAGACACCAGCTGAAAAGAGTGAGTCGTGTGGGAAATCAGCATGTGGGAAAGTGCAGAAACCTAAATGAGAGCCCCCAGAGAATGAAGAGGCACTTCCAACCTTGTGGGAATTATAATGACTTACAGGGCTGATACCCCACAGCTTCCCTCTAATGACATTCATTAATTTGTTTGGGAGAATATTTTTTTTAACACTGGAGGATGACTAGAGATGATTTGTGAGTCATAAAACCAGGTGCTGGACTCTCTGGACAGTCAGCTACAGAAGAACAATTCTAAAAAAAAAGATCATGGACATGAGGAATTAATTTTGTTAATGTAATGTTCTGAATAGAGCAAATGTTTGCATGATTCAAACACTAAGAAAATATGAAAAGGATCACAGTGAAAAGTTCCCTTCTCACCCCACATTTGCCTGGTTCCCACACTTCTCCTGCCTTCACCTGGAAATTACCAATAGGCTCTTTTGTACCCATCCCAAATTCCTTCATAGTTTTGTAAGAAAATGCCTATTTTTTCTCCCACCTAGTTTCACACAAAATGTAGTATACTATATACCCTATTCTGCATGTTGCTTAATTATTTAATGATAAGTCTTGCATGTCTTGGAACTTTTCTCTATCAGTACAGACAGCACACCCTCATTCTTTTTCACAGTTTCAAAGTATTCCATTGAAGACTTAGACCATAAGCCATTTAATGGTAACTTACACATGGACACTTAGCTGCTGCCCATATTTTACCATAACAACAATGCTGCAGTTGATAAACCTGAATATACATTATTCCATATATGTACAGAATATATTGATAGTAAAATCTCAGAGGGAACTTTGGATCAAAGGAAATAAGCCTTTACAATTTGGGTTGATATTGCCAGATTGCCCCCCATTGAAGTTGTGCTAATTCAAGCTTCCGCCAGCAACGTTCCAGAGCCAACAGAATTTGGCTATCAATTTCTTGGATTTCTGCCAATATAAGAGGTGAAATTCATAGCTCAATAGAGAATTAATTTGCATCTCTCTTATTGAGTGAGGTCCAACATTTTGTATATAAGAATCAGTTATATTTTTCTGTGAACTTCTGGCCATATCTTATGCTCTTTTATTTTGCTGTATTGTCTATTTTTAAAAATCAATTTCTTATTAATTTTTCTCCAACATTCTTATCAATTTCAAGACTAACCCTTTGTCTATGAGCTGAGAAACAAGGTATAAACATGGAGTTAATAAGTAACTCTCTTGCCCCATTTAAATGAGTCACCTGAAGCAAGGTCAACCCAGTTCCCCAGGTACCCCACCCTGCCCTTGCTCCACGTCACACCAGGTTTATGGCTGTCCCTTTTTTCCATTTTGTTTGCTTCCTTGGGGCCTTTGTATTAACTATTTCCTCTTCCTGGAATAAGATTTCCCCTTGGTCTTCCTGGTAAATTCCTGCTCGCTTTCTCAAGGCCTTCTCATTAAAAGAGGAAGTGAGGAAAGAAGAAATTAACGACTGGAAACCACGAGACACTTTCCCAAAGCACGGTGAGCCAAAGGGAGACCCAGGATGGCAAATGACCCGGAAGTGGTACAGGTTGGAGGGCGAGGGCGTTCCCTGCGAGAGCGCAGGAGAGCTGATAGGAGGCCCAGGCGAGGATGTGGTGGAGCGAGGGATCTACTGCAGGGCAGAGGTTGTGGAGGGCCAGCCTGGGGGTTGTGAGACCCTGATGTGTGTCCTCAGTGAATGGTGCTCCCAGGAGGGAAGAGGATAGAGAATAGAGAGCAAGGAAGGACACAGAGCATCAACCCAGGAGGCTCTGGATAGGGCCCACGGCATGCTTTATGGGGTTAAATCACAAGGAATTTCAACTGGAAACCTAGGGGCCCTGATCCAAAAGTGCCTAGCTCTCCCCAAAACTCACAAAGCAGAACAAGAAAGAGAGGTGTCTCAGCCTTTGGCAAGAAAAATAAGTCAGGGAAAGTATGAAGAAGGACAAAAGAAAATGAGCCTAAAGCAGCCAACGATGGTGAGAAAAATTAAAAAGTCTGAGAAAAGACTCATGAAACACTTTCACCCTAAACCATATAGCAGAAATCATTATATTTCACAGGCCTGACCACAGGCCTACCACCCTTTTCGAAAGGGCTTGGCCGCACTGCCAGGAAGAGTCTTGTGTTGGCTTCCTGAATGTGCCACACACTCCAGGGCAGGCAACTTGGGGAATCAGTGGGCACCACTAAGAAGGGAAAGGGATGATGAGAAAATCCAGGGCTTTGCCCTTGCAGGAGGGGCATCCCTACTTCATTTCCTGGATGATGTCAGCAATTAGCCTGGAGAAGTCAGAATAAGAACTCAGAAGAGGACTGGGCGTGTTACTCAGTGGCAGACAGCAGGCTTATCCTGCACAAGACCCTGGGTTCCATCCCCAGCACCTCATAGGAATTGTCTGGTTGGAAAGAACATCTGTTCAACATGACTTACTCTGAGGGTCCTTGTTCAATTTTTCATGTATTCATTCAATACATTGTTTGAGCACTTCAGCAAAGGGCTGAGGATATAACAGTGAGGAAGGCACTGAGCATGCCCGGGCCATTCTAGTCCAGTAGAAGATAGAGACACACATTCAAGCCAGAGCTCTGTGTTCTCTGGTGGAAGTGAGCACTGGGCTTGTGTGGATGCAGACAGAGGGCCCTGGACCAGGTTTGAGGAATCAGGGAGGTTTCCTAACTAACTGGGTTCCCTTGGAGAAAGTCCTACCATCTAAGGCCCCTGAGAGTATTTGTCCCAGGTACAGGGTAGAAAGCTCTCCCACAGTGTAGGAGACTGAGGCAAGACCCAGAAGCTCAAGTTAATGCCCTGTACTTCCAGATGAAGGAGGAAACTTCAGGAAAGCAGAACAAGAGATGAGCGCTTTCTTCCTGCTGGCTGCTCTAACCCAGACAGTCAAATTCTTGCACAACGTATACCTTAAAAGCAGTACGTGAGCAAGTTCCAAGCCAAGAATAGAAGCTGCGCCTGATAAGATCCATTCTCATCCTTTTGTTGCTGACTTTTCTAGTAGCTCTTAGCTGAGGGTCAGCATTTTCTGGTACCATCTTGTGCACTGCATTCCTCTTCCTCTCCCTTACTCCTTTAAGGGTATCTAATTTTCCCAGCAGCCTTATTCAATATTTATGCAATCTGGACACAACAAGGCTGCTTTGATCTGCTGTGAGGGCTGGAGATCAGCAGAGGCTGGCCCTCAGCAGCTTACTGGACTGCTGTTTCCCATATGTCCCCTTCCCTAGGGGCTATCTTTTCCCAGCTCTGCAGAGTAAAGTCATACCCTTTGTACAGAGGTTTTTTTCTTCCACTGAACACTGATAGAAACCTGCCAGGGCCTCATGGATCAGGAGAAAGGGCTCTGTTTTGTGCTTTATCAAGTTCTTTTTTAAAACCCCACAGATCCTGCCTTGCTTTATTTATTTATTTATTTATTTATTGATCAGTTAGCAGAAGCAAAAACATCAATTAGCCATCAATGGACAGCTTATTCCAGCAGGGTCAGCACAGGCGATAGCAAAGTGGCTTTGATTTGGGACTCCTTTTTTTTTTTTTTTTTCCCATTGCAACTTAGAATTCCCAAGGCCAGGTGACCTGTCTTCTTTCATCACAGGAAGCAGTGAGATGGCAGGACCCATGTGGCTCATTCTCTCACACTAGTGCATGCTCAGTCAGGATGCTAAATAATAAAAGCGCCCTTGGACTTGCTGCCAAGATGTTCAATGAGAACTGAAGGTCAGTTCAGACATCTGTATTGTTTTGCCTCCAGCACTGAGGGTCTGCAGGAGTACTCAGCCAACCCTACTGTTGTTATCCATCTTTTTAACATAGCTACAAGAAGAATGCCACCACCATGATGGCATCCAGATTCTTGCTAGGTCAGATGGCTGTGAGATGCCATTAGAAACTGGGCCTGGGAGGGCAGGAAGACTCTTGGCCACAGCAGGGCATGTTTCCCTAACATCTTAAAGAAGCAATATGGTAGCGCCAAAGGCAGAGGTCAGGGTTGATAAATATGCAGGACTTTACTTACTGTCTTGTACTCTCCAGCCGTCCTTCATATAGACATTACTAATCAATCATGATCCATTTTTCTCTTGAAAATACGTATCATCTGGGAGCTAGAGTTGCTGACAAAGCTCCCCAGGCTGCAGAGGAAATGCAGAGAGAAGCATTGATTGCCTTTGCGGAGAAGGTTAAGTCTTATAGTTAACAGTTTTTTTTAAAGAGTCCTTTATTGACACTTTGCTACTTTAGGAGTCCAAGTGAATTAATTTCTTCTTATGGGGGAAAACCCAATACCTCTTGATTCTTTGGGTGAATGATGACAGGCAAGAGCAAGGATGGACCTGGAGGGGACACTTTCATAATCCAGGAAGGGCCTACAAGAGTGTGCTGAGCAATATCGGAGGTGGGAATGCAGGACATCTGTATTTGTCCCTAGGTTCCAATGAATTCCTACCTTTCCTAGCAGTTGGAGACCAAAGGAACAGGAAGAGCACTGAGGACCAGTGGCCCAGCCCTGAAGTTTCTTTGGTGATGCTTGGTACTCAAAAAGAATGAAAAAAAGAACAACTTTCTACGCATAAATTGTTCATTCATTCATTCACTAGTGACTAATCTTTCTTGTGGCTCTATGGTTGGCTGGGCATTAGGACTTCCATGGGGGGTAAGAACTGAGATTCCTGTTGGTGAATTGGCCAGCAGCCTCCAGCCAACTCCCCCTCAGTTCCCAGGCATTCACTGCTTCAGGCAGAGGATGACATCACCAACAGGCAGACAAAACCTCTTGAGATTCAAAAGCAAGGCTGGGCTTCCCATTTGCTAGAGCCTAGTATATAAGTGTCAAAAATCAAGGTCCTGATTGCAACTTTTTGGGGTGATGAATCTGTTCTGTATCTTGATTGTGGTGGTTAATTACATGATGGATACATTTGTCAAAACAGGCAGAAGTACACTTAAAACAAAAGTACATTGTGCTATATATAAACCATTGCCTTCAAACGAGGGAAATAAGCATAATATGGAGTTGGGGAAAGTGACAAATTATTATGTACAACATGAAACCACATATGTAGAACTTTTAAAATGTAGATAACCATAGAAGATACTCTTTTTAAACACATAACAAGTAACAATAGAGCAAGAATCTACAGAAGACAGATGAACAACAATTCCGCTTTACTTCCAGGCAGTGACAGAAAGGGGTGTGTTTGGCACTATCTATAGTGGTTAATTAATTTTTTAAGAGGGAGAGCTCTAAATCAAACATGATAAAATGTTAGCATCTGTTTAACCTTGTCAGGGGGTACCATGGTGTCATTATTTTTTGGATATTAAAATGTTTTATAATTTTAGCAAAGCTCAAAAGCCACATGTACACACACACACACATACATATACACACACACACATGCACACCCTTAAGACTCTAAGTGTCTCTGCTCCTAAAGGAAAATAACTAAGAGTGAAGAAGAAAGCAGAAGAGGGGCACTGGGGTAAGTTCAAAGCTTGCAGGGGGGTTGGGGGAGGAGGATTTGAGCTTCCTTTCTGGGGAAGAGGATCAAGTAGGTCATTTGAGGGACAAGGTCTGCCAACCTTTTTTGCGACAAGTCTTTCATAGTCCCAGCGGGCCTGAGAACGCCTGGCAGAATGCCCTATATCCTTCAGGGTGCAGCGGACATTAAAAGTTTCCCCTGGCCCAAAAGGGGCATGGAAGGAGCTGAGCAAAATAGGATCTAAGAGGTAGAAGGTTCCAGAATTTGCTATTTCTGCCACCCTCAGAACAGATACCCCAAATAGATATTAGCTGGAATAATAGAAAAATAAAGAATTTTATATTGCCTCCACCTTTAAGCCTGTAACTTTAGAACTTTGCCCAACTAAAGATGAGTAAGTCACAATGCTTACTCTCAGGGGCTATAGTTTATCTAGGAGAGAGAGAGAATAAACGAGTCATTAAAATGTGATCTCCTCTGAGGAAAGGGGTACTAAATGATATGGAAGCTCCGTGTACAGAAAGCTGTTTTTTGACACCTCTCCTATCCCCCTCCCTAGTCCCGTCTTTGGGGATGTATCAGTTATCTATGGCTGCATAACAAATTACTTCAAAACTTGGCAGCTTAAAACAACCATTTATTATTCTTTTACCAAGTGGGAGTTTGAGAAGCAGCTTAGCTGGGTGATGGGTCTGGTCCAGGGTCATTGTTCAGCAGGACTCAACATGTTGTCAAGAGCCACAGTCGTCTGAAGGGTTGGCAGGGGCCTGAGTTAGAGGGGTGTAACTAAGAGTGAAGATGAAGCTCCGAGGCAGCTCACTCACATGGCTGCCCCTGTGGGCCGCTTGCAGGAGGCCATAGCTGCTTGCCACGTGGATCTCTCCACAAGGCCATTTGAATGTCTTCACAGGATGGCAGCTGGCTTCCCCTGGAGTGAAAGATTCAAGAGAAAACAAGAAAGAAGCCATGTTCTGTTCATAATGAGCAACTTACTAAGTCCAGCCATACTCTATGGGAGAAGAACCAAGAGCCACCTCTTGAAGGAAGGAGTATTAAGTAATGATGTCCATCACATTCCACCATCATTGCTAGCTAACCCCCTCTTCCCTCCCTTCCCCTCCCAGTCCTCTGCCCTATCTAGAGTTTGTCTATTCCTCCTATGCTCCCCCTCCCTACCCCACTATGAATCAGACTCCTTCTATCAGAGAAAACATTCAGCATTTGGTTTTTTGGGATTGGCTTACTTCACTTAGCATTATCTTCTCCAGCTCCATCCATTCACCTGTAAATGCCATGATTTTATTCTCTTTTATTCTGAGTAATATTCCACTGTATATATATGCCACATTTTTTTAATCCATTCATCTATTGAAGGGCATCTAAGTTGGTTCCACAGTTTGGCTATTGTGAATTGTGCTGCTAAAAACATTCATGTGGCTGTGTCCCTGTAGAATGCTGTTTTTAAGTCCTTTGGGTATAGACAGAGGAGAGGGACAGCTGGGTCAAATGGTGGTTCCATTCCCAGTTTTTCATAGAATCTCCATACTGCTTTCCATATTGGCTGCACCAATTTGCAGTCCCACCAGCAGTGTATGAATGTACCTTTTTCCCCACATCCTCGCCAAAACTTATTGTTTGTATTCTTTTAATAGCTGCCATTCTGACTGGAGTGAGATGAAATCGTAGAGTGATTTTGATTTGCATTTCTCTAATTGCTAGAGATGATGAACATTTTTTATATTATTTTGAAGCCACCAAGCAGCATGAAGGAGTCAGACTTCCTGGACTTCCTCCACTGTCCTGACCCTCCAAATGTGATGGATAAGTATACATCCAGTTAGAATAGCAAGAGGAAGCTGCACATACCTATAATCCCAGCGGCTCAGGAGGCTGAAGAGAGAGGATCCTAAGTTCAAAGCCAGCCTCAGCAACTTAGCAAGCCCCTAAGCAACTCAGTGAGACACTGTTTCTAAATAAAATACCAAAAAAAGGCGGGGGGGTCTGGGGATGTGGTTCAGTGATTGAGTGATCACGAATATTGGAAGTGGGATTCAGAAAGAGTTAGAAAAGATTAGGGCTCTGAATGTAAAGCACAGGGAAAACTGCCTCACTCCTGGGATGGGGCACTCAAGTTTAAGTCCAGAAAGTTCCTCCAAACTCAGGGAACCAGTCTGAGAGGGGAAGTGGAAAGCAGACAAGCTCTGATAGCCAATTCTGATAGTCTCCTCCTGCAAGATGCTGGGATCCAGGAGCATCCAGGAGGGCGAGGAGGTAGGTGGCAGGGGTTCTGCACACAGAGGATGGGACCTGGGGCTTGGGAAATCCGCTTGCAGGGTAAGGAAGCAGCTGTGGGTCCTGGGTGCAAAGGCAGACTGCCCAATGGGCAGCCTAAATATTGGCTTAGCAACTTAATTACTCAGGCCCCTCCCACAAAAATGAAAAAATGTTCAGTTTCACTGAGAACACCAATGTTTGGCAGTCTAATCATCTCAAGTAAAATCATTTTAGTTTCAGCATTTGTGTGAGATTGTGTTTTAAAGAGTCAGTATTGTTTTTATTTTGAATTACATAATGATGGCTGTTGGAGGAAATTGCAAAAGGGTCTCTAAAACCCAGCTTACCAACTGGCACATCACACACACTGGCATATTGCTCATGGGCAGGGACCCCACCCACAGCTGGGTCCCCAGTGCCTGCACAAAGAAGCCAGCAGAAGGGGCAGGTGGGAGCTGAAATCCTGTCTGTGTCCTGACCACCAACCCTGGCATCTGATGCAGGGCTGCACCAGACCACAAAGAAAGGACATATTTTTGTTATCCCCCGTTTCTGCGAGCTGCTGGCTCTGCTAACAGCTGTGGATGAGTTGGGATATGGCACCTTAAGCAGGCCAAGCAGCCTAGCCCAGCTGGAGCACCAGCTCAGACTCTTCCTGATGGAAGCAGCCTTTTCTGACTCTGAAAAGGTGTGAATCCAGTCCCACCCAGGCCGCTTGCTTTCGCCAAGCATCAATACCCTGTCCTGGCAGGGTGGCAGGGCTGCAAGCACCTCATCAAGGTTCTCTGCATATTCATCGACCCCGAATCAGGGTGAGATGGGCTCCAAGGAGGCAGCTACACACAGGGCTTACCCTCCAGGTTGGGTGGAAAGGAACCATGCTGTCTCCACTAGTCCCTCCAGAGTCAAGGGCTTTGGCAGCTGACAACAGAGGGTTAACAGAGCCCCAGCAACCCAATTGTCCCTGGGGCTCTCTGAAATGGCCCTCTTAGAGGAGCTTCATTCTGGTTAGAGGGACAGTCAGGTGGTCCAGAGCAGCCTAAGGATGAGGGATGTGAGGCCAGACCCCTCCCGCATCAATACAGCCTGAATCTGGAAGTAGCAGCTTGTGCTGGACAGCTTTATTTGCCCACAGGATTTGGAGTTAGGGGCCCAGGGACTGGATTAGGCTGAAGGAAGTGACATATGCAAATGAGTCACGTGCCTGGCTGCTGAGACCAGACTGACAGCTTTATCCAACAGCACCCTGTATCTCTCAGGGCCTGTTTATAAAGAGGTTTGGAGTCTTCTCTTGTCTTTTGGCAACTCTCCAGTTTGCCCAGGCATGACTTAGCACGGAAATTGGGTTTGACTTTAAAAATTCTCCTTGTGACAGTAACTCTGAGGCCAAGACAGGCTTTGCGCTGAATTATTGAACCGAACAGCACGCATGTTTGCCTTCCCCCGTCAGAGCCTTTCTTGTCTGTCGCTCCTTGGCCTGACAAGTAATTTTAAATATGCAGCAACGCCAGGCTCTGTGCTCACTGGGCCTCATGCTGAGCCAGATTCCAGTCATGCTTGAATAGCCGCCAAGGCACCCCAGGGCACTAGGCCTAGCTCCAGGGTCATGGGGAGCACAGATCTGGGCAAATGGATAGCTCAGTGACCTCCCAGCTATTGTTCTGAAGGCATCAAATCATAAGGCACCAGTTTCTTCACCTGTGTTCCTATTTTTGCCAATGGCGCCCTCTCTTCAGCTGCTCAAGCCCCCTGCCTCGGCCGCTCCCTTAACCCTGCCACATGCGAAGGAACAATCTACAGAGTCTGTGTTTCTAAAACATTTCTCAAATACATTCAGCCCTCCCTATTCCCACTACTCTTGCCTTGTTGGGGCTGTTTACCATCTCTCCTCTGGATTATTAATTAATTAATTAATATTTATTTATGTTGTGTTGCTAGGGATCAGAATGAAGGCTTGTTCAAGCTAGGCAAGTGCTCTACCACTGAGCTACAGCCCCATCTCCTCCTCTAGATTCTTAATCTGTCCTTCTAGTCAGGCTCCTCTTTTCTAATCCTTAGGCCTCAACAATTTTGAAATATTAGTGTCTAACATTCATTGGTTTTTGTTTTTTTGGTACCAGGGATTGAACTCAGGGCACTCGGCCACTAAACCACATTTCCAGCCCATTTTGTATTTTATTTAGGGACAGGGTCTCACTGAGTTACTTAGTGCTTTCCTTTTGCTGAGGCTGGCTTTGAACTTGTGATCTTCCTGCCTCAGACTCCTGAGCCACTGGATTACAGGTGCGGGCCACCGTGCCCAGCTCCATTCATTGGTTTTTATTAAGGTAGGGATAAAGTCTACACTGTTTAGTGCCTTAGAGAGAGCTCAGTTTGAATATGAGTTCTATTCTTGTAACTCTACAACCTTGGGCAAGTCATTTAACCTATAAAATGAGAGTAATAACAATGAGAGTTAAAAGAGATAATGTGCTTCTCTAGAGGCTAAGACAGTAAGATCACAAGTTCAAGGCCAGCCTGGGCAACTTAGCAAGGCCCTGTCTCAAAATTAAATAAGAAGGGCTGGGGATGTATTTTTATTTATAGAGCACTTGTCTAGGATTCATGAGGCCTGTGTTCAATCCCCAGATCTTCAAAAAAAGAAAAAAAACAAAAATAATAGAAAGATTATGTGTATAAGTGACATAGCTCAATATCAGGTATCCAGAAAGCACCAAAAACATTCACCTTTATACCACTCTCCTGCTATCTCATGTGACCTTTATCTCTGTCTAGATACTAGCTAGTAAATTTTTTTCTTCCCTTATCATACAATGAGCACACCAAAAGCAGAAAAAATATATATATCCATTTAAACATTCTTTCAGCAAACAAACACATGGCAACTATATGGGTCAGCCAATGTACTAGATACTATAAACACAAATGTATTAGACATCATCCATATTAATAGGTGCTTAGTTGCAGACAACAATATCCCCTTAACAAATTTAGGCAGAAAGAGTTTTTATTATTAAAAAGATAGGTTTTTAAAAGATTCTGTGAGCTACAGAATCTTTAGAAGGACCAGGTCCAATCTTCTTGTTTATATAACAGCAACAATGCAGCTGAGAACTGTATGAACCAAGGAAAATGACCAACCACACTAAGGACATATTCTAGAGGAAGCATCATTGCTCTAACTACCCTGAGCTGGGGACTGGATCTCAGAGACTCAACTGTACCTGCCCCAAAGGACTAGATTTTGCCACCAGATTTGCCAGAAGATTCCATCTTCATTGCTCACGTCTGTTTGAGGGCTCATACAGGCTATCTTCTTGATGGGACATTCATCACAATCCTATCCCAGCTTCAAGGAAGTCTCACAAGCAAAATTTTAGCAAGCATGAAGAGTTTGGAAAGGGTGTTTGAATGAATCAAACTGCAGTATCTTTGCTCTTAAGGAACTCCAGCTTAGGGATAGTCAGGCATGTAAACAGATATTATGTATTACCAGAGCACGACGGGTGGGTTGTGAGAGCCAAAGGAATAGTCCCCAAGCCAGGTGAGAGAAATTTGTATAAAAGATAAAGTCTTGTATGCCAAGTTTTAAAAGTTTGCATTTTATCCTGAAGGAACTGGAGAGTCATTGAATGATCTGAAATAGGTAAGTTACATGGTCATATTTTAGTTATAGAAAGATCAAGCTGGATTGGAGAGGGGCAAGGCTAGGGGGAAGAAAGCCAGTTTAGAGACTACTGCAGCCATCTGCAGTGGAAAGAGATGACGATGAGCTGAACAAAGGAGGTGGCAGGAAGGCTAGAGAAGAGGAACAGAGACAAGGAAATGCTGTAGATGGATGACGCATTACTCTTGGGGAGAGGAGGTTCAAGGACTCTAGGTCAATGGTCAGGTCCTGGTTTGGGGGGTTGGGAAGACTATGCTTCACCTAGAGGCAGGGGGAGATGTAAATTCGTGGGGAGAGGTGACAAATCCGGTTTTCAATATGGTAACTGGGAGGTACATGAAGGGTGTCCAAAGGAGATGTTGAGCCAGCTGCCAGGTAATTCAGGTCTGGGACTTACAAGGGAGGACTGGGCTATGTAGTGGCCACCTTCTGCCTTTTTAATTTTTTTTTAAGCTGTCCTGTCTATCTTATTTTGAGAAACTACCCTTTTGGGAAAACATGTGGTGGTGAGGAACTAGCTTCTGACCTCTGTGAATGGACTTTTAACCCAGGCATGTCCAAGGTGGGTGCCAACACCCAGGATAGAGAGAGTTAGATACGATCACGTAACCCAAACTGGGCCGATCAATGAAAAGCACAAACTTCTTTTACATCCATTAGAAAGAGGACAGAATGTTTCCCCAGGGATGACAAATAGCAAAAGCCTCGTGTCCAGTGGCCCCATTTCCACCAGGTAACTTGGTTGAATAGGAAGGAGCAGGTTTACCAGAAGGCTGAGTGTGGCTAAACAGAGGAAAGGGAGTGATTCTGTGCCTTCTGCACCAACAGCAACACCTTGCGTGACACACATTTGACATGTGTAATGAGTAAGTGAACAAAGGCTTTAAAGCATGTGTTTATAAATACAATATGGTACTTCAACTAATAACGTCATCCAAAAAAGCACACTACAAGATTAAAAAAAAAAAAAAAAAAGAAACTATCATAATGGATTTAGTGGTTATACAGAAATCTCAGAATGGGCAGGCTCTACCCAGAAGGATGCAGGGAGGACCCCATTTGGCATTTTGTGC
The DNA here is from genome assembly GCF_047511675.1 of Marmota flaviventris. NCBI lineage: Eukaryota > Metazoa > Chordata > Mammalia > Rodentia > Sciuridae > Marmota > Marmota flaviventris. Next base: position 35,871,065 of record NC_092512.1, read on the forward strand.
TGTTTCACCTGGCCACGTCCCTTGAATGTTTAAAGACGTAGATGGATAATATTAAATGCATCACCAAACACCATACCTCACTGGATCACCAATTTCTTCTTTTCGAATGATTGATGCTCTAAAAACAATCGGAGTGTAACAGCGAGACTCGCTTCCAAAGTCTCAGAAGCATGTTTTCCAGTGACTGGTGGAGCGAGGCAGCAGGTCTGGTTAAATTACAAAAACAACAAAGGCAGTACAAATTAAATTGCCATTTTAATCCAGTAGAGATTCAGCATATAAACTGATGTGTACTACATCATGCTGAACGCCACCAGGTATCTATCACTTTTGCATGAGCTCCACTGGACAGAACTGACCACCTAGTCAGGATTTTCCATTTCACTGCTTTCTTTGACTAACAAAGGATACAAGAAATCAGGAGAGCTTATCGACCTGGCTCCGGGTAATTAATTCACTTGACCTCTCATTTTCTTTCCATTTCTTCACCTATGCCAAGAGCTAACATATGTCCTGAAATTTAATTAAACAAATTACCCAGAGGGTATGAGCAACTCTCTTCTCACCTCCTGAGAAGATAAGGACACTGCTGGTGTTGGAGTTCATCTTGAGCTGTTGGGGAACTGAGGGAGGAGAATGCTGCAAGAAAGGAAAAGAGGGGGCAATTTTGAGCAGGCAGTGAGCGCCATAACAGCACAGCGTACCACATTGCTCCTCCCTAAGCTGTAATAATGAACAAGCCAGGCAGGAAGGCACCAACTCCCCTCTCCCTCGATTTTGTCTATTCCTTGGCCTGGTGCCTCTCTGGAGGCTGGCTGGGCTCCTTGTGACAGTGCCACATTTCTCCAGAGTCCCCTCAGCCTGTCACAGGCACTGTTGATAAAGAAGAAGCCTGAGTGTTGTTGGGCCAGGATTTTTCAGGGAGACTCCCACCACCTTGGCCTGCATGGCAGACTGCCACAGGGTGGCTTTTAGCACCCCAGGTTCCATGGCAGGAGGCATTTTTGCTAATTAGATGCCAGCCTCCTCTATTCTCTAGTCTCACATCTCCTTTCTAAACCTGTCTGTCCCCTCTCAGGACTTCTCTTGGTTTACACTGTCCTCGGTGTGACCCACCTGCTCCTTGTTCTTCTTAAGGGTGGGAATAGTGTATTACATCATAGTGACCTTCCCATGGCAGCAGAGAGTAAAAAGGCAGGAATATGTGTGGAAGGAGGGCGTGGAATTTCATCCACAGAGCAGGCGCTCAGCTGACCCCTATTGAATGATTGACAGAACAGTATCTGGCTCACTCTCATAGAACCAAAAGAACATTGAATGCAATATAGGAAAAAAGATTGTTCTTCCTTGTCTAACCTACCCTCCCTCTGGCTTCTCTGGACACTGCCCCCCATCCAGGAGCTATGGATCTAAAATTACTGCTTTAACTTGGCTTACCCTCAAAATGATTAAGTAACCCACCTACCTGGTGAATGGAAGGCTCACTATTATATTAGATCTGATGTCACCAAAGCCACACCTTGTAAGACTAAAAGAAGTTCCCCATATTGCCTGATCATTTTTGGTCAAACTCAGACTGGAGGCAGCTATTAGTATCAAGTGAAAAATAATACTGTAATCTTTGGGTGCCTATTATGTATTAGGGCTTCCATAAATTATCTCACAGATTATCTCGTATAGTTGTATAGTTATTCTGGTTCTATTGTCCTACCCCACAGCTGGGAACACTGAGGTTTAGGGAGTTTGGAGGACTTGTAACACACGGATCACTGGCAGAGTCAGGAATTGAACCCAGATCTGTTTATCTCCCAACTGTACGTTGGGGTACCTTACCCAAAGAGGAGGGTGGCTTCATCCACATTTGCTTCCAACAAAAGTACAAACTATTCCAACTACAGCAATTAAAATTTTGAGCCTGATCTTTTCTACTGCAGGCCAGCTTTTCTCTTAAGAAAGTTCCATTTTGCCTGATTTGGAGACAGCTGTCCCCATGGAAAACCCTGGTGACCCATTAAAATGTTCTCAGGAAAACTGCCTCTGACCAAGGTGAGGATGCAAGCTACAGCATCTGGTGATTTAAGGAGTCCTTTGACTTCACAGCCTTGTGGCATTGGTACAAATGTTACTAGGCAAAGCCATAGAAATAACAAACTGAATTAAGCTTTCATCTCCAAACCATTGTAAAGATAATGAGTGCACTTTATAATAATTGCCGGAAGTGAGAGCAGGGAAGAAAACATTGGAATAGGCCTCCCTCCGTTTCAGTTTCTTCATCTGCAAACCTGAGGTTGTAGTGCCAACCAAGCCCACAGATGGCTAGAATAAAAATGCTTCACAACTAATGAGCTGAGAACAGATTTAGAAGCAGGCCTGCTTTCCAGTGGGTCCACCAGCCTCAGACTCATTACTGGCAATGACCAGAATGACCACAAGAACCCAGCCCCACCCATAGGAAGGCGCTTGGGCACACTGGTCCCTCCGGCTGGAGATCCAGCTGGCTTATGTAATAAACTTAAAGGCAACACTTATCTTCTAGGCAAGGGACTCTGCCCTGGCCCATTTCTGTGGCTTACATGGCAGGCACTCCCAGCTTCCTGGGAATTCAGTGAGCCACCTGAGGGTGTCTCAGGTGACCTCTCCTGTCTGGGTATGTTTGAATCGTCATTGTCAGCACCCCTCCAAGGACAGAAGTCACTGGTCACTTGGGTCATCTCAATCAGCAAGCAGCCCAACAGGGCTAACTGGACGCTGCTCCTGTCTTCCCTCGGTTGCCAATATCATTTTGACCTTTACCCAGCCGGCTCAGACGAAGGAAGATTTATCTACCACAAAAAAGCAGGCAGAGAGGGAAACTTTCCCAAACCAGGGAAAACTGAGTCATTTCAGCCTCTGTGAACATTAGTTTTCCAGTATCTGTTTGATACTGCTTTCGATTATTTCAGGTACCTATCTACTACATATCTACTTGGAAGGGGGATAGTTGGGTTATATGGGATGAGTCCATTGATGTAAAATATCCAGAATAGAAGAATGCAGGCAGACAGAAAGCACACTGGTGGCTGCCAGGGGAATAATGGGGAATGATGACTTAATGGATTCAGGATTTTCTTTTAGGGGAATAAAAATGTTCTGGAGCTTGGTAGAGATGAGAGCTACACAATATTATGAATGTACTAAATATCTCCAAACTAACTGTACATTTTAAAATGGTTAATTTTATGCTATGTGAATTTCACTTCAATAATATTTTTTAAAAAATAAGTTAAGGCCTCAGTCACCTGAGATCTACCTTCCCAGTGAAATACAATGTGAAATAAAAGAAGTAGCCAGGCGCAATGGTGCACGCCTGCAATCCCAGCAGCTCAGGAGGCTAAGGCAGGAGGATCACAAGTTCAAAGCCAGCCTCAGCAAAAAGTGAGGTGCTAAGCAACTCAGTGAGACCCAGTTTTAAGTAAAATACAAAATAGGGCTGGGATGTGGCTCAGTGGTCCAGTGCCCTGAGTTCAATCCCTAGTGCCAAAAAAGAAGTGATAGTGAAAGGATCCCAGGCACTTGGACACTGAGTACAATTGGGGTATTAGGGTGCAAGCAGATTTTGAGGGAGAAGGAAGTAATCTGGTAGTTTCAAACTCATAGATGGCAAAAATCTTTATACTACCAACATTACCATAATCCTTCCTTAAAGCACAATAAGTCCTTTAAATCACTTTCATGAATAGTATTCACAGTCCTAAGTATGTAATTCTATATAATACTTCTTACGTGCCACCAAGTTGAGAACCACAGAACTAAATGAAGGGAGGGGGAAGGGCAAGTTTCTGTGCATAGGAACTCTGGGCCTTCTTCATCTACTGCCATTAAAATAAGGAAAGAAAAAAAAATTGAAAATGTTTCTACTTGTTTGCACAGTTGGTCCCATTCTGTGAGCATATTAAACCTCTATTACATAATCTTTATCCATGCTATGGATTTGTTCGGTGTAGAGGAAATTAAGTGAGAGGAAGCAGTCTCAATTTTGAGAGTGGCCAGGTTCAAAGGATAAGTTAAAAAATAAGGTAAAAATCATTTCTCTCATCCAGATGTCAAATGATGATACATCAATCAAAGACTTTCATTTAACTCATAAGGAGGACTTAGTGGAGATTATAAAAGAGTCCAAAAGAGAACTCACTTGCACCTATTTATAATCAGATTAGGAATGCTGACATGAATTGACACACAGATTTGGCAAAACTGCTCAGTATCCATAGGGTGATGGCATGTTCTGCTGGACACAATTCGTATCCCTATGGACAGGGATTCTTACCATTTGGTTCCTACAAGCAAACATCTTTCTCTCTCCAGACTTGTAAAATAGCCTACTCGAAGATAAAGGCAGATGGTTGCGCCAGTCAGCCCACCCACTGCATTTCAAAATCGGTCACAATTTTTTCCTACATTTCTAAAATCTGGTTGAGCTCTAAATGCCAAGCATGAGCCTCCACTGTATTGACCACAGTCTCTCCTTCTAGCCCTCCAGGATGCTGCAATGTCCCTCCAGGGTCATGTGGAGAGAATTTCTGGTCACCCTGTGGGCAAGAAAGACAATTCTCCCATATTCCTGTGCTAGGTTGTCAAAGGGCTAATGACAAGATTCCCTACCATCCAACAGTGGCTTCTGATTAGTATTATTTATAGGAGTCCATCAGTTTGAACTGAGCTCCTGAACTACACCCAAAAAACCAAACCAAAATGGAGTCATTGCTGCTAAAGTTCCCCATCACCAAGCCGAAACTGAGGTGCTTATTAGACAGTCCAAGAAATCAAGAAAGAGAGGATAGTCATATTTCCTAAACCAGCCAGTTTTCGACAGCATGACAAAGGATTCCCCTGTGCTTTAATGATGACAAGGAAAAGTACAACTTTGAACCAATCAGACTTTTCTTAGCCCTTTTCTGTCTATGAAGTCAACCTTCTCTGCTCCACCCATCCAACAGGCTCATGGAAACACTGATCCTGTTTTACAGAACAAGGTGTTGCTCAATTCCAGAATTGCAAATAAAAGCCAATTATGATCTCTGTTGTTCTCTTGTCTTTTGACACTTCGCTTTGTGAAACCTTACGTGTCCCTTCACTGCATGGCAAAAACAGAGAGCTCAAAGGCAGTTGAAATAATAAAAATTGTCATGCCCACTCCTCCTGTCTCTTCACGCCCCCTGGTTCATGACCTGTTCCTGGTTACTGCCAGGCAGGTCTTTACCCACACAAACCTACCTTCCTGGGCCTGTCTGCTCCCACCTCCATGCCAGGCTTGTTGGGAGTGTTTGATTAGCTGTGTCCCTCAGTGGCACACTCTGCAGTCACTCACTCTGGGGCTGCCTTCTGTCTGACCCAGGCTGCCTGACCCCTCCAGAACCCCAGCCAGGTCCATCTGTGATTTTCTTCCCCTGACATCTCCCCTCAGTCAGATGGTTCCCTCCATGAATCCTCTTAGCTGTGGGTGGGATGGCTCCTGACAGGGGTAAAATTGTAATCATGTTTGAAACAAAGAGAAATGGACTATAGATCTCAAAAGAGTATCTTATCCATGTTAAAAGCCAGATTTTCTCTGAGCGAGAAACTGGGGTCTAGGTGGAGACCAGAGGGCACAGGAAGGTGCATGAGGCTGAGCACAGAGCTCAGAAGAGCTGAGTTCCTGCTCTCAAGAACTTCACTGGGAAGGCAGAGGTGTGAGTCTGGGTCATCCCAAGAAACAGGACCAATAGAAGAATGTGGACACAGAGAGGAGGAGAGATCTCCTTTAAGGAACTGACTCATGAAATGATGAGTTTCTGCAGGATGGACCAGCAGGCTGGAGACACAGGAGAGGGTCTATTGCAGTTCACTCAGTTCTCTCCTGCGTGGGGAGGGGTCAGCCTTCTGTTCTATTCAGGCCTTCAACCAATTGGGAGGCCCACCCATATTACCAAGGGCAATCTGCTTACCTCAAAGTCCATAGATTTGAATGTGAAACCCATCTCAATTCACCTCCACAGAATAATGTTTGATCTGGGCACCTTGGCCCAGCCAAGTTGACACAGAAAAAAAATTATCCATCACACATTCCCAGGACCTAGTCTAGATTCTAGGATCCAGTGGGTTGAGGTCCAGAGCCTTCAGCTTAGACTCTGCTAAAGAACAAAGATGGTGCTGGGGAAAGGCAAAGGAAAACATGGCGTCAGAGTAGCCAAACGGAAGGGCATTAGAACTACCAAGCCTGTTGCTTGGCGGTTCTGCTCTAACTTCCCTCCCCTGCTCCCTAGAGAGGCCTTGTGACACATCCTGCCTTCTGGCTTGTCAAGGACTTTTTATTGAGTTGCTAAAATGAGCCAGTTCAGTGTGACCTTGCAGTCAGACTATCCTTGTGGGTAGTTTCCTCCATCATCAGTGAGGGAATCTGGACCTCCTTCTTGTAATTCCTGAGTGCCTTGTGGCTCTTCACAAGTTTGCAGGGTTTACCTATGATTGTAGGAAGGCAGGTGGGACCAGGCAAGCCACTCTGGGGAGTCAGGGAGGACCCAGCCTGGCCTGGGGCTGCCGGGAGGCACTGAACATAAGGAAGTTCAAAGTGGGATTTAGCCCCACGGAGACTCTGAGCTCCTCTTCATCTCAGTCAGGAACTTTGGGCCCTGGATAGAAGGTTGAACTGTGGAGCCCTCAAAAGATCATTGTATTGTCTTGAGCAACTAATAAAAAGTAAAATAAAATAAAATAAAATAAAAGATCTGTGCACATCCAAATCCCTGTGAATATGAACTTATGTGGAAAGAAGGGCTCTTGGGGATAATTAAATTAAGAATTTCAAATTAAGACCATCATGTTTATCTGGGTGGGCCCTAAATCCAATGACAAGTTTTCTTGTAAGAGAAGACAGGGGACTCTTGATAAAGAGGAGAAATTTGGGAAGAAGCAGGCGGAGACTGTGGTTATGCACTCACACACCCAGGAATGCCTTGAGACACCAGAGTCTTGATGAGGCAAGGAAAGACTCTTCACCAAAGCCTTGGGCACCTTTGATTTCAGACTCCTAGCCTTGACAACTGGGAGAGAATACATTTTTTGTGTGTGTGGCTTTAAACCACCAAGTTCATGGTAATTTGTTGCAGCAGCCCCAGAAAACTAACACCCTTTGAACTTATCTGAGACACTACAGATCCAGGCACTTGAAAGTAACAAAATAAACACGATCAAATTGCCTGATGGGAGGCAAATATAGTGCCTTGCTATATAGCAACTCTTTACAGAGAACAGAGATATATATATATATATATATATATATATATATATATATATATATATATACACACACACACACACACACATTGGCTCCACAGAGCTATAATAACACAGAGATGCTGTGTGTGTTAATTCATCCCCTGAACAGGTCTCTATTGAGTGCCAACCATGTTCCAGGCATCAAGTTTAGTGCTGATTATACAATGATAATCCAAACATCCTGGGAAGGATGCAGTTTCAAAGCTGATATCCCTGGCATCACTTGGTCCAAGCTACTCCATCAGTGAATGGACCATTCAGTGATGAGATTCCCATGCACAGTGCTCCGTGTCTGAATCAGTCTGATCCAGGACCATTCCTTCCTCAATGCTTGATGGCCCTGGTCCAGCCTTCTGCTGCAGTTTGCATGGCTTTGGCCCAGGTCTACCTCACTATCCCAGCTCCCTGGATCCTCTCTGGCCTCACCTTTCTGGTCCCCAGAAACTACTCTCAGCTACATCCTTTCTTCCCTGGCCCAGCTAGCAGTAGATTCCATTGGATTGACCATCCCAGCATGGAGTCACACTACCTGAGTCTGATCCCTGACTTCACCATTTATGGGCTCAGTACACTTAGGAAAGTACTTACTATTTCTTAGTCTCAATTTCCTTATCTATCAAATGGAGATAATAGTGCCTGTCTCATGGGGTTCGTCAATGGATTAAATAAGACAGTGTCTAGTTTCTAGTCAATAAATAATAGCTATTAGTATTTTTGCAGAACTGGTACCTTTCTTAGTTGTCCTCTCTCTCCCACCAAGAGGCCTGGGGTCCTTCTGGTCAAACCTGAGAGATTGTGCTTTTCCATATGAGCTAGGAAGTCACCTTGCAGAATGTGTGAGTGCAACTCACCTTGAGCCAACTGGACAAAAGAGCAATGAAAAGAACAGCGTGGTAGAAAAGGCACCCAGCAAGAGGCAGTGGGACCTCTGGCTTCACTCACCCATAGCCTGGATGTTCAAAGTAAGAAAAATGTAGCAGCAAAGAGGAAGTGGGATCCTTGACCCTGCCTCCCTCATGCTCAGAAACACTTTGTTAAGCAACAGTGGTGGACCATGAGAACTGGCCATGTGCCACATGGCAGTCCTTTCCTGTAGCCTGATTCTCCTGCATATTGAAACCAACAAGGACTAGGACTTTTAGATGCTTTTAATTCTCCCCTCCCTGAGTCCCAAGTTTTAAACTCATTAAAAATGACATTTTGTACTCAAATACTTGTACATGCACATTCATAGCAGCACTACTCATGATAGTCAAAAGGTGGACACAACCCAAATAACCATCAACACATGAATGGATAAACAAACTGTGGTATGTCCATAAGTGGAATACTATTTGGCCATAAAAATGAATGAGGTGGGTGCTGATACATGGTGCGGCTTGAATGACCCTCAAAAACATTATGCTTAGTCAAAAAAGCCATACAAAAGGTCATGTATTGTAGGATTCCATTTATATGAAATAACCAAATGAGTAAATCCATAAAGATGAAAAGCAGATCGGTGGTTGCCAAGGGCTACAGGGAGAGAAGAATAAGAACCAATTGCTTAATGGATATAGAATTTCCTTTTGGGGTAATGGAAATATTTTAGAACTAGATAGAGGTGGTAGTCACATAACATTGTGAATGTACTGAATTATTCCCTTTAAATGATTAATTTTATGTTATGTGAATTTCACCTCAATTTTTTTAAAAATGCTACTTATGCCTCTGACATCAAAAGAATCCAGAGTCTGAAAACCATCTCTCCTCCACAGGTCTGGTTCTGAGAGCTTTACCCAGGGAAAAGAAAGAGGCTGAAAATTTGGAGCCAATGCAATGACTCATCCTTTAATGAGGATTATTTTGAAAAGAGGCAACCAAAAAGCCAGGTCAGGCCATCCGCAAGAGACGTATTTAATTTCAAAAGCAATTTGTTCTAAGTTATGGTATCTTTTATGCATTCAATTCCAGAAATATTAGTGTTTTTTAATACCTCCCCCACACCAACTGTAAGATCTTACAGCAGCTTTCTGGATTTGCAGCAAGCCCCTGATTCCTTCTGAACATGTTTGGCCAAAGACTTGAGTGTCCCTACCTGACATATGGAGAAAAAAAATGTTCCACCCACTGTTGTACCCATTCTCTAAAAGGTCTTCCCAAATGACATTCCATGTAGCAATCATGCAAATGTGTGGATAAGGTAAAGTTACATTTGGAAGAACTATTTCTACTTCAGATGGACAAATGCCAGAATCTTCAATTCAGTGCTATGGGTGCCTGAGAGAAAATAACTCCCCTGTGCCTCACAGATGGAATCTTCCTCTTGCTTCTCTCTTAGTCTAGTAGTCCAGGGCTGGTAGGGCAGTTTGTCAGTGTTGGGAAACCAGACTTCTTCCAGATTGTTTCTCTGCTCATCCTTATCCACACAATCCAGGAAAGTTCAATACTATGTCCACCCTCTGGCCTGCAGAAAAAAGGAAAGAGAAAGGGAGTGGAAGGCAAATCCATTTCCCTTTAAACATGTGAACCTGGGAATTTCACATAACACTTCTGCTGATATCCCATTAGCCAGAATCTAGTTGCACCATCATGCCTAGCTGCAAGGGAGGCTGGCCATATGCCCAGCTTAAACTTCTATGACTTAAAAAAAATAGAGAGAGAGAATGACATTGGGAAATTCAGCTGTGATCCAGCCCACACACCCCCCCCCCCCCCGCCCGAGCTAACTTGGCATTGCTTCTCTCACCAATGCTCCTATCACTGTCATTCAAAATGCTGGGTTAGTGCCCCACCTCTAAGCCTTTACTCACACTCTTCCCCAACAGGGAAAGTTCTATCCACTTCTCCACACCTGTGCTACCTTCACTATGCCCTCAAGTGGCATGTCTTTTCCTAACCCTTCCGTGACAACTACAGCTTACAAAGATTTCCCCCAGCATTCCCCACATTTATGTTTTCATGATGCATCCTGCTGTTTTTCAGACCTAAATAGTAGGCTTCTTAAGAACAGGACCCTTGTTGAGTATTTTTCTTGTGTCTCCTGGATCTCTAGTGCTGAACACAAATATATATATTTAACAATTATACTCTGAAATTAATTGAATTTTATCAAAAAAGCATATGCTGAATAATTTAGGACAATATTCTTTAATCATGGTATTTTTCACCAGAATGGTCTTAATTAATATTTACACACACACACACACACACACACACACACACACACACACAATTTCCCAATTCAAGAAACAGGCTTTATTCCTTAATGTTTTCATTTGATTGTTTAGTGAGCAAATTTGCACCAATATTAGCTGCACCATTTTAAAAATTAAGCAGGATAAACATAACCTAAGCATTTAACTTAGGACCTGGTACACAGCCAGTACAAAATAAATGTTCAGAGAAAACAGTCAAGGATAAAGTATAAGTGCAAACTGAATTATAGCATTTAAAAATTACTGTGATAGGAAGAGCAAAGATTCTGGTATTAGATTCTTCAGGTTGAATTTTGGTTCTTCGACTTACTCTTCCCAGGGTGGCAGAGTATGAATTGAGATTGACTAATGTGTGCTTGCCATTATCTACTCTCTCTCAGTCCAATGTGTACCCTTCTGTCTTGCAAGTGGTGATACTGGGACCTTAGAGGCTGAAAATTATGAATTCCCTGACAAACCAATTTCCAGTTCTGGTCTGCAATTGGCAGGTACAACTGGAAGATTGGAAGGCAGGAGAGAAGAAAGGACTCTCTCCCTGCTTGCACCTGTTTTAGACAGCTACAATTCTAACATCTTTTGATATTCTAGCCTTGGGGTCAAGCCACTCTCCTATCACCAGCCGCATAGTGGCTCATTGGCAGTTCAGTACCAAATACTTGATGTTCTTACAGCAGTTCAGCTTCTAAGGTGGACCTTCCTCTGGACTCCAAGGTTCTTGTTATACCTCTACTTCTGTCGCTCCAGCCCTAAGATTGCTTCTTGTAGTTGCTAATTTCACTTCTCCCTTTTGGATGTTCCAACATCTGTGAAATCCATACACTGTATTAAATACCCTCTGGTTGAAATACTAGCATGATTTCAGCTTGTTTGTTTTTTTCCTGCTTGGACTTTGAATGCTATGGAATGTAATGTGCTACATGCATTTAGACTGTCCAACAAACATTAGTTCTTCCATAGGTGAATCCACTCTGTTGTGTTGAAAAAGAACACATGATGCAAATAAAAATATAGCAATTTTACTTTTAAATTATAGTTTCCTTTTAATGTTCTTGTGCATTCTCCATAGACTCTGTATTCCACAAGACACTGGCTTTCAGCCTTAGGTATGAATCAGAATAAACAGTGAAATCCTCAAATATGAAGATGTTCATGTTCAGCAAGGACCTGAATTTCAAGGGATAAGTCTGACTTAAGTGTCTTTTTAATAATAACTCCATGTCATCATCATTTGTGCTAAAGTTTGAGTATGTCTGGTTTAGACACTCAGACATTATACATTAGATAGTATGATTTCTTGATGCCTCACAGACATTACTTGTTACTTGCTTACTGGTATATCAATAAATGTTGTTTGATAATGGTGTTGATACTTTATCCCAATTACCAGTTTAATAGTCCCTTGTTTCCATGACATCAAGTTCAGACCAACCTTGAGCTGATTGCCTACTGTGGTGCTAGATATTTCTTAGGTCCATTACAGATGTAAGGGGTAGAGCAAACTTCCACAGATGAGAGATGGCAAAATCAATGATCAGCCTATTAATATTAGGAAATGTATCATCACCAGCCACCAGCCAGGGAAAATCAAAGCCTCATCATGGGAACACTGAAGGGAAAACAAAAGTTCTTTGGTGGGCAGACTTGGAGAGAGACTCTATTTCAGCCACGTCACCTAGAATAACTTCCCATCCTGAACCTCAGCCTCTTCAATGATACAATGGGATAAAAGCAATACTTTCCTTATAGGGGAAAATAGATGACAAATGCTTAGCATGCCATTGGCAGAGAGCAAATGCTCAATAAACATCATCTGCTATTATAATTGTTATTATTATTATCACTAGCAAATAAAGTCTGCAGGAAACTTGGACTTCCTCTTCACAGTCCTCGTAAACATCCCCTTTTTGTGGCTTTTTTGCTTTCACCTGTTAAATAAGGCTGACAGAAAGCCTCACCTACTTTTCCTCCCATTATCTGATGGACTAAGAGAATTTGAGCCAAAGGAGAACTTGCAATCATCCTGCCAAAACCCAATCCAACGATTCTCATGAGGGTCAAGTTTCTCAAATAGCCCAAAGGCCGCTCAGCATGGCCTTATTTGCACCTCTGTAAGCCACGCAGGCAGCGACACTAAGAGCACGAATGGGTTCTATGGACCAAATACCTCTCTGTACCATCAAGTCGGCAGGCCTTGCTTGGTGACTCTTGGTAGCAGAAGGGCAGGCACTGGAAGGCCCCAAAGCCTCTTGTCTGGCTCCATTCACAGCGGTAAATAGATACATGCTACAGAGGGACAGTGGCTGCGTGAATCTGGAGAGGTGCGGGAGCCTGTGTTGCTCTCTGAGTGGTTATTTTCTATCTTGTGTATCCTGTAGGGGGTTAATTAACATCCCCAACGGTATACTATTCTGGCTGTGTCACCACTAGGGGATATAATTTAAGGTCACTGTGAAGTTAAGTGAAGACAACAACAGCAGCTGCAGCCTTTGTTATATCCAGATTGGGAGCTGCGGAGCCCTCCCCAGTTCTGCACTTCATTATGCACCAGCACCGTTAATAAACCAATGACGGGCAATTGAACCAGAGGACCAGTGCATTCACTGAGCATGTGCCACTGAGCCAGGGCTCCAGCCTTTGTTCATCATCATGGCTGACGCATGCTGCTCCCAGGCTCTCACTGCCTCCAAATGACATTCCCCAGCCTCAAGATGAAGGCCAGGTTGGGGACTATGACAATTTTTCACATTTTATGTCTCCAGACCCCTTCCCCCTATTTATATATCTGCAGTTGTAATTCAATTTATAGTAGCACTTTCCTATAAGGTTGAAAGTATATCAAATTCTGAAAAAGCAAGTCATATTTTAAATGCGCTGGGTAAATTGGAATTTATGTTAGTTCTCTATCTCCGTGTAACAAATTATCCCCAAAACACAGTGGATTCAACAATGCTGAACATTTATTATCTTCACAGTGTCTGTGGGTCAGGGATCAGGACTGCCTCAGCTGGCAGTTCTGGTTTGGGGACTCTCAGGAGGTCACAGCTAAGACATCAACTAAGGCTGTGATCATCTGGAGGACCTGCTTCCAAAATGGCTCACTCACCTGACTATCAGGTTCTACTCTTGCTGTGGACCTCTTGGTCCACTTGAATGTCCTCCCAACAAGGCAGGTGACAACCCCCCGCCCCAAAGTGCCACGGAATGGCTGAATTTGAAGATCTTTGCAGCATGAAGGGGTTAGACTTTGCAGCTTGGGTGTGGCCTACAGGAGCGCACACACTCCTGGACACCTAGTCCTCCAGGAAACCCTTGCTGGCACTGACTAGGATGTTGTGTGGTGCGGGTTCCAAGATGAGGATTATATGCAGCACCAGGCACAGCTGAAGAGACTCCAGGGCAGGTGGAAAGAGGGAAGTGTGTTTGTGTGTATGAACTATTAATGCATAGTCATTGACCTAGAGTGTGGGTGAATAAAACCACTGAGACAAAGGCCATCCATCACTCAATGTCCCACATAGTGTAGCCAATGTAGAGGAGCCCCAACCCAAGGAAAGAGAGAGTAGAAGTTACATAGACTGTCCAGACATTGACTGCAGGGTCCAAGGGGCATCTACGCATGCAGCAAGAGACGGCAACCTGCTATGCTCAAATGGCCCAACCCAGAGGACTTTTGCTGAAGATGGTAAGGCAAGAATGAATGAGAAGGCTTTGTCCTTCCTGCTGTGAGCCTCTCTCCCATGAGAACAGCAACAATCACCCAGAGGGTTGATGGGGACATGAAGGGGTACCCTGGGTGGCAGCGCAAGCCTAAGCTACTGTTTAAAGTCTGTGGAGGTCAGAGGCACAACATTCAGAGCTCAGTCTCTTCCTCAGAGGGCAATGTCACCTCATGGTTACAAGGCAGGAGGTTGGGTTGGGGCTAACATGTTCAGGTTTGTGCCCTGGTTATGCCATTGACGAGCTGTGTCTTAGAGAAGCCCCTTATTCTCCCTTTAGCCTTAGTTTCCTCACCTGTCAAAGGGAAGAACGGTACCCACTTCACAGAGCTGGTATTTTAGGTAGAGGAAGTGAGGGAGGGGAGGTGATGTGGGGGTAGGAAGGAGAGTAGAATGAACCAGACATTATTGCCCTATGTACATGTATAACTAACTATACGACCAGTGGGATTCCACATTATGTACAACCAGAAGAATGAGAAATTATACTCCACCTATATATGAAGTATCAAAGTACATTCCACTGTCATATATAAAATTAATTGGAACAAAATTTTTTAAAAAAGAAGATAACTGAGATAAAATATTTAACACAATCCCGGGCCTCTAGGAAAACAGTCAGCAAATAGTTGCTATTTTTGATTGTTACTATTTTTACAAATGTTGTGGGCAGCTGCTACCAGGCTTTGTTTGGCTTTGTTGCTCCGCATTTCTTCTTGGATAAACTGGGCCCCCCACCCCGCCCACATGGTTCTGGTGTTCCACTAATCCAAGGACCAGGACTGCTATGACAGGGAAGAGGCCAGTGACCAAGCCCGGCCAACTGACGCTCACTCCCAGGGATTAGAAGCCTAAACACAGACACACAGGAAGTTTGTTCACGCTGAGTCATCCCCGGGCAGGGAATTCCACCACTTCCCAGAGCTGTTCCTGCTGTCTCCCTCCCAGGTCTGGTATCCAACTCACTTGTCCAGTGTCTGAGCATGGCCAGTATCCCCTGACTGGGACCCTCAGGGGCTTCGATGACTCAGGATCATTTTTGTTTTATGGTTTGCAGTCAAGTTTCCCCCCCTGACAAAACCTCCCTGGGGCATGATACCACTTCAGAGATGGCCACCTGAGTAGGAGTGGCCACACAGGGCTGGAGGAAAGGATGTGACCTTTACACTTCCTCCCTTTTCTCTCCTCCTTGGGATATCAGGGCGGCTTCTCTACCATTGATTTTTTTTTTTTTTTAATCATGGTAATACATCTATTTAATTGTGTCAAGTAGTTAATAAATAAAGTTAGGGTATTTTTGTACGCATCTGGAAAAGATATATGTGGATATATTCTAAATGGATCAAAGATTTAAAGGTAGAAAATAAAATCTTAAAGTTATTAGAAGAAAACATGAAAAATAAATGAATTATAATTTTTGAGTGGGGAGAATCTAATTATAACCCCAGAATCTATAAAAGGGAATATTTATAAATCTTACTACATATGATCAAAAACTTAGCAGAATATTAAGGACAAAAGAAACTCCACCCACTGCCCCCCCAAATTGTAACATGAACAATTATTTTTCCTAAAATGTAAAGAGCTCTTAGAAATCAACAAGGAAAAGGTCAAAAACTAGTAGAAATGTGGGGAAAGGACATAATCAGAGTCCAGAGAAAAAGAAAAATAAATGGCTCTTAAATATCTAAGAGATGCTAACTTCATTCATAATAAGAATTTGCCATGAGATTTTACCAACTTTAACTTTTTTTAAAATTTTGTTTATTTTGTGTTTATTGTTTTGTTTTGTTTTTTTGAGACAAGTTCTCCATGGAGCCAGGCTGGCTCCATGGAGAACTTGTCACAATTTTCCTGTCTCAGCCTTCCAAGTAGTTGGTATTACTACTTTAATATCGAACATTTCTTTGGAATGTTATTGTTTCTATTATTGCTTTTATTGTTTCTATTATTACTTTTAATTTCTAAGAGCTCTTTCATGTTGTCTGATTTTTACAGGATCCTGTTTAAATTTTATGAATTGATAGTCCTTTGGATCTTTTTCTGCTTTTTCCAAGTTCTTTCTTTCTTTTTTTTTTTTGATGGAGTGTCTATCTTGCATGCAATCAATTTGTCAGCCTCCAATCATTCTTAAATGTCTTTCAATTCCTAAATGCAGTCTTTCTTGGAGTTTTCAGACTATAGGTTTTCTCAAATAATTGTAAAAATAGTACATGAATGTGTTCTCATTGTCAAAGATTCAAACAATAGGAAAGTATACTGAGAAAAATGTAAAAGTCCCCACTTACTCCCACTCCTATTCCCAGAGTAACCACGGGCGGGCATCAGTTTGGTGTACCAAGGGGACATTCCACACACAGACCGATTCCTCAAGAGTCAGTGCTGAGCTGTTCATGTGTGTATATGTGTCTGATTTGTGTTTTAATTTGTTCATTTGATCTATGAGAGTTATTTAATATTTAAATTAATTATCCAATTTTTGAATATTAGATAATATTCAAATCAAATAATTTAGATTCCTAAATTCAAAAAAAAAGGAAGTCTGGCAACATAGTACCATATACCAATTATCACAAAAGAGTGTTTTTTCTTCAATTTTCCTGGTCCCCAATTGACCTATGCTTAGTTATATTACTTGCCTGGGTCCTGTAAGTATTGGAGTGCGTAACCTTCCAGGTTAAGGTGTTGGTGGTATGTGCTCTGGAAATCGTAGTACATCCATCATCCATCAGATTAGTCTACTAGGTCACAGGAAGGTCTTCCATACAGAAGCACAATATGAGGGAAGGCCCCCCGTTCAGAATGACATAGAGAACAGTGGGCTGGGAAAGATTGAAACCTGGGTCAGTGAGATGAATGGACCTAGAAAAGAGGATGACCTCACTGGCTATAGATGAAAAACTGATCCCTGACTTCCCTAAGCAATATTACTTCCACGGATCTCCTCAAGATAGATTCCACGACGGTGAAACATACTTTCTGACCTCTGAGTGGTACAGTAGGTAGAAAGGGCAGGTGAGGCTGGAAATGTTGACCTGCTACGGGGGGTGGATGCTCAGTGAGCTGTCTGTTACCATAGCTACTGTGTCACGAATGGTTGCCACTAGCCTTCACATTGCTGATTACCAAGGTTGACTCATCACCATTTTCTCTACAGTCAGGGACACAACCCAGTGTGGCCATCTGTCCCTAAACAACATCCCTCATGCATCAAATGCAAGTGGGTTAGGGGTACATATAGCTTTGATCTCTCCGTACAAGTCTTCTATCTCGTTTAACTGGTAAATGGCCACAAATTCATTTATCCAAGGCAAATTATGATTTAATTCCAGATGAATGCTAAAGAACACCAATATTATAAACTAAAAATGGTTAGGGGATATCTGGTAAAATCATCTCCTTGGGCAGGTCCTTAGTTGTAAGAGTGTATTATGTGTTTTCCAGAGGAAGAGAACATCACTGGCCCATTTTAATTTGCTAACATACTTGTTTCAAATCTTTCTTTTAGTGCCTGGAATGGCTTGGGGGAAGGCATTTGGCCAGAGGTCCCCATTTGTTCAAGTGCCTACAGAACCCAGAGCAGAGGGCTGACATATGTGCTGGTGTCAGTCACATAAAGCTCTCCCGGGACACTTTTCACAGAAGAGCAGTGTGACCCCTTGTTTTGGCCACTGTCTTCTCCTTACCCCGCTTCCAACCTTTCTCCCCTTTTCTTGCCAGCTGCACTCCCAAGGGTCCTCTCACTAGTTCCCAGTTGGTCCTCAGCTCTGAAACCTGTACAGAGATCACAGAAACAATATCAAGGCCACCATTAAAGTTTATCTTGTTCCCCAAAAGACACCAGCCTTTCCTCCAGTAAATTGCTTCACTAAATTGTACTTGGGAAATAAAAAGGTTTTCTTTGAACAAACAGTCATCCTGAGCAGAAGTAAAGACATTTAGTGGGGAATGCAGGGACCACTCCAGGCTCCCCTCCTGGATGTTACTTTAGGAGAAAAGAAAAGGACAGGAGTGAGGAGACAACTGTATGACATTTGTCTTTCTTCTGTCCCAACTTAGATGTATTCCTGTCTTTACTCTTATCTAACACTGCAATCATAATTTCTCTTGTTTGCTTCCCATTGTTGCATAGAAAAATGGAATTCTGCGCCAGGATTGAATCTAAATACTAAAATCATTTAAGATCCACTACTCCTGGGACACCCAGCAAAATGTAATAAGTTTCTCCAAATGTGACCTAATTATAACTGTCCTTTTAAGTTTTATTTCCCAACAGGACCAAATGTCTGCAGCTAAAAATAATTCTTGAAACAGGTCCATGTTGCCACAAAACTTTCAGAGTCACTTAAATGTTATCTGTCTTCCCTATATATTTTACTCTTCTATTCCTGTGTGATAAAAGCCAGATGACAAGGCCAGGAGAGACAGGAAGCCAGGCCACACTTCAGCAGGAACATGCTGGGCCAGCATCATCATGCCAGGCCACACCTACTATCTCACAAGGCCAGGGGTCAGGGTACTACTTGTTCACTGATGCTTGAAGGAACCAGTGACCCTATCTAACTCATGCATTGCTCAGGCCCCAGTGAAGGCTTCGATGCTCAGTGGTCAGTACTCTGCCCTGCTGTCCCCATGCCTCCAAGAACACCAAGCTTGAATGACTTGAGCTGGGTGCCAGGAAAACATTGCTGTTGCTCCACATGGTTGAACATGCTCAGGTCTCAGTACCCCTCCATCTCCATGGTTCAAGGTGTTCACATTCTCCTTCTAATGTCACTTGCAGTAAATATCCTATTAAAGGCAATCCTGTTGGGCAAGGTGGTATAGACCTGCAATCCCAGAGGCTTGGGAGCCTGAGGCAGGAGGATTACGAGTTCAAAGCCAGCCTCAGCAAAAGCAAGGTGCTAAGCAACTCAGCGAGACCCTTCCTCTAATTGAGATACAAAATAGGGCTGAGTGTCCCTGAGTTCAATTCCTGGTATTCCCCCCATCGCCCCCCCAAAAAAAGGCAATCCTGTTTTTCTAAAAGAAAAAGCCCACTCTGTGATTAGCCAGCATCCCTTGCTTTATTTACCCTGACTTGACTAGATCTGGCTCCTAACTGCGAGGTTCTCTAAGGACACTTTCAGAAGCGGTTTCCTTTTTAACCTCCCTGTTTAACTCTCTTGAAAAGAGCAAAAGATAAGGGTTCCTCTGATCTAAGGCCACATGCTCTGAAGGTTGTATTCAGAATGCCCGCACATGTTCTGAAGTCAGACAGACTTAGGCTTGACTCCCAGCTCCTCACCTTTGTGACCTCCACCAGGTGCATGGACTTCCCCCATCTCAGTTTCCTCATCTATAAAATGGAGATGATAAAGAGTGACTTCATGAAGTTTTTATAAAGATTAAAATGGAGATAAAGAATTCCAAGCACTTAGCACAAAGACACTGGCATGTGGAACACATTCAATAGATGTGAGCTATTATTAGAGCACTGGAATAAATCCCTTCTTCCAGCTAAGATAATGCCATTAGTACAGACAGAAGATGCTATTTCTGCTTGTCAGAGGGTGCCAAAAGAATTCAAGCCAAAGATGGCTACAAACGAAATTACCTGAGTCCTCTGGATGCTTTTCTCTCCTGGTTCCAACTCATAAAAGAAGTAAACAGTTAAGAAAAGAGGGAGGCTACAGCCAGGTTCATTCCCAGAAGGCCTGATTGGAACCCACCAGCAAAAACAGGTCATTTGCAGCACTTTCTCCAACCTGAAAAGGAGAAGCTGAATTTTAAAACGAGCAGATACATTTAAAATTTCATTCCAGACATACACATTTATTCTGTGCTAAATTGCACCCTTGAATCTCCGCTGGGCGGGGATGGGGGGCAATGAAGGCACCAGTTCACCCATGTTTGAAGCTGGATTTGAAATGCCAAGTCTGATATCAAGAGCTTTATAAAATGATATAGACAGTCACTGAGAGCTCCCTACCCAGCCATGCCAAAAAGCACTGCAGGCTTCTACCCAGAGAGACTAGAAGAAAAGAGACAAGAAAAGAACATTGACGGCCGGAAGCAACAAAGAACAGACTAGCAAAGACAGAAGGTGTGGGAGCACTGCTTGGCCATGACCGTGATGGAGACCAGGGTGCTGGGAGAGATCAGGAAAGGGTGGGGTAAGCCCAACAGCACATCTACAGCATGCCCAGCTGTGCTAGGTGCTCTGAGATCTGGAGCCAGAGGAGATTCAGCCTCCACACAGCATCTCACAGAATTTCTAGCACAAACCACAAGAAGATGGTTGATCGGAAACATCGTGGTAGAGCTTACATGTAATTCAAATATAATGGAAATCTGAGAACCTCCCACTGATATTAATAAACAGAGAGTAAGTAAATAAATATGTTCTCAAAGAATTCCTGAAAAAATTCCAACCAGTAATATCCTAAAATAATAATAATAATAGTTAATATCCCCATGTTGTACAGAGAGGGATCACCTGTCATATTCTTACCAGGTACTTATACGTAAGTTGATCAAGTCTTGGACAGTCTAATCAGAGTCCACTGGCCTCGCCGTTTGTTTTAGATGTCAAATGTGTTAGTCTCTACCTTCATTTGTCTTCCACGCCTGTGCATACTGGGCTTTCAGCTAATCAATATGAAGCCAAAGGGCCAGGAACAGATCCAATGGGCTCCACCCCATCAGAAGTCCCCAAGCCCACCCCAGAGCTCTATAGACTACACCTTGGCAGCCCGCTCTGCGGACGAGAAGTCCTGGCTGTGGCTGCCCAAGAGTGACCCTCGACCAGCAAGAATGGAGCTAGTGGTCTCTCCAGATTTCTCCCCCCTCCCTCATGGTCTCTCAGAAGGTCCCCAGGGTAGAAAGATACTCCTCCACCTTGTTTTACCGGTTTGTCTCCCTCTGTATCTTACTTCTACCTCCCTCACTGTGCCTCTGGCGACACCCGCTGCTTTCCTTTCCTGGGGCTGCCATAAGGAATGGCCACAAATCTGGTGACTTAAGACAATAGAAATTCATTTGCCCCTAGTTCTAGACACCAGAAGTCTACAATCAAGGTGTTGGCAGAGCTGTGCTTACTCTGAAGTCTCCAGGGAACTGTCCCTTCTTATCTCTTCCAGTTTCTGGTGGCGCCAGATGCCTGCCTTGTGACTGCCTCCCTCTAATCTCTGCCTCCATTTTTACATGGGGGCCTCTTCTACGCTTGACATGGAAGTAAGAGCCACAGAGTTAATTCAGGAATATCTCATCTCAAGATCTTTAACTTAATTGCATATGAAAAGGCTCTTTTTTTCCAAATAATGTAAGGTTCACAGGTAGTAGGAGTTAGGATACAAACATATCTTTTGAGGGCCACCATTCAACCCACTATACCTGCCAAATAAACAACTTCATCCCAAATTCTGGTCCCAGGATTTGCTTTTAGCAGAAACTGAACAAACCAGATGGCAAACGAACTGCAGGTTATCCAGCCCATACTTCTACTACCTCTCATAGAAAACACACCCCAAAATAGCTCATAAAGTGTATCAAACTTCAGGCCTGATGTAGCATTCTATCCTCAAGTTTTGCATGACAACTAGCACACAGTAAAGGCTCAAAAAAGTATTTGATGAATGAATAAAGTTACACCACCAGATTCCTAGGTGGAGAAGGAAAACTTCATCTTTTTTCTCAATATTTTTTTTTACAGCTTTATTGAGGTCTCACTTACATACAATAAAATTCATCCCTCGTAAGTGTCCAATGCAATGATTTTTAGTAAATTACTTGTATAGTGTGCAATAAATAATCCAGTTCTAGGACATTCCCATCACCCCAGAAAGTTCCCTCATGCTTATTTGCAATCCCTACTTCCACCCCAGCCCCAGGCAGCCACTGATCTGCCCTCTGTCTCTATAGATTTTCCTTTCAAGAGCTTTAATGCAAATGAAATCATATGATATGCAATCTTTTGCTTCTAGCATCTTGCAGATTGCATGTTTTTGAGGTTGATCCAGGCCATAACAAATATCAGTAGTTGCTACTTATTGCTGAGTTGTATAGATATACCACATTTTGTTTATCCATTAACAATTGAGGTGCATTTGGCTTAATTCCAGTTTGGGCTCTTGGGAAAAACGTTGCTATAAACATTCACATACAAGCCTGTGTATAGTCATATATTTTCATTTCTTTTGAGTAGACATCCAAGAGCAAAATCCAACTTTTTATTTTGAAAATCTGTAGTACAACTGAAAGCCTAATACATTCTAAATCCTTTATCTCTGTTCCTCAGTTGGTAATAGCTTGCTTGCTATATTTGCTTTACTCTATATAAAATATTTTTATCAACTGTATAAAAGAAAGTTGAAGACATTGCATTGCCTTCAAACATTTCATCTCTCAGGAATAAGGCCATTCTCCTACATTATCATAACAATGATGTTTTTCAACATTATTTTGAAATTTGAATTTTTCTAAACTATAGAAAAGTTGAAAGCGTGATACGCTGAAATGAACCTTATCTTTGCTGTGATTTGTCACATGGCTGCAGCGCTCCTTCTTTCTCAGATCCTCTCATTGTTACTGCTCCTACAATATTTGTGTTGGGCTATTCTTGGTGCGAAGCCATGAACTTGTCATGTTCTTTCTCCTCCATTGTTGATTCCCAGAGTTTTCAGCACTGGTTTTGCAAGACTCCAAGGTGCCTCTAGCGTCTTATCCTGAGGGATATTACAAAATTCTCAGAATTTCCCTCCCCTCCACCAGAGCTTAGCTCAGATGTCAATTTCTCAATGATCCTTACCCTCCCCACACTACCAGAAATTTCTGCCATCTCTCTTCTCTCACTGTATTTCCTACCCCTTACTCTGCTATGTTTTTCTTCTCCAAAGAATTTACTACCATCTAACATAGGGAATAATTCATGTATCTATTATATTTATCAGTGCTTCCCCCAACTAAAACATCATCTCTCTGAAGGCAGAGATGTGTGTCTTTTTGGTTCACTGCTATATTCCAAGGCCTAAAAATTACGCCTAGTACATCAAGTTCTCCATAAATACTAGGAGAAGGAATGAATAAATGTGCACCTCTGTATGCATGGCATGCACCTTTGGCCCTCTCAGGAGAAGCAGGGCGAGACTGACCCTGAGCTGATCCCTGCCCCCCTGGAGGACTGAGGAAGGATTTAGCTGTGATTAGCATTCTGAATCCCAGAGGAAGGCTTGGGAAAACCACCATCTCTTTTAAAACTATATAAAGTGACCCCTCCTCCACTTCTGTGCATCAGACCAGAAATTTCCAAATAGGAAATCTCCCAAAAATTTTCTAAAGAAAGATATTTTTTGCCTCAGAGAACCAGCAAGATCAAGTAACTCTCCAAGGACTTGGATCTTAGCCAGCCCTAATTTCCTGGAGGAGGCAAAGACCACACCTACCATGTCCTTAAAAGGCCCTTCCTGGAAGGCTGCACCTGCTTCCCTGGAAGTTGGCTTGTACCAAGCAGCCCATCCTGCCCTGCTGGTCCAAGGGCTGGCACGGCCAGGGGGCTGCAGGATGATGTGCTCTGCCTGCTCTCAAGAGCCTGAATTAGGAACTAGAGAGGGTCCTCCTTGTAGTGGAGTAGCACTAACAAAAAGCAGAGGCTCTGAGTCACAGGGTGTGCTCAAAGAGGCTGTGAGCAGGCAGAAGTCATGAGGTAGTGAAAACTAGGAGACAGAAGAAAAGCCCTTTGGAGAATAGCAGGAGGGTAAAGAATGACACACAAATTCCTCCCCCCGAGGTCCCTTGAGCTGCCCCTGAATTCAGGATGACATTTGGTTCCAGTACTTTAGAGAGACCTGGCTAGTCCTCAGATGCTGTTTTCTGGAAGTTTCCATCACCCTGTTTTGCAATTTTTTCATCACAAATCTCATCACTTGAATTAGATTGAGTGACCCCTTTACTCCTTACAACCTGAAGAATCTAAACAAAATAGAAATATGTGAACATTTATTATGTACAAGAGCCTGTGCGAAAAGACAAAATTTCTAGAGGTGGTTCCCTCCATACCAGGAGATTACTGTCTTCACCCATGCTTCCCCCATAGCATCTCACCCCCTTGTAGTGATCTACAACCTCACCATCCTACATGTTGTCCAAAAGTCACTCATATGGGCATCACCCAGGAGACTGTCAAAACACAGAATCTGCAGCCCTGCCTCAGGCCTACTCAACCCAGGTCAATCATAGAACTTAAGGTTTGAGGACACCCTCTGCTCCCCTCAGAAATAGTCCCAATTCTGTTGTCCCTATCTCCTTTGCAGTTCTGGATGCCCATCCCTCACATATTTGATAACCCACATCAATAATTCAATGGCTGTCAAAGCTATTGGCAGAAGTCTTGGCCTGTAAATTGCAGGCTTCTCAAAGCTACTTCTTGGCCTGTTCCTTTCAGATATCTCTCATTAGATTTTGTTTGCTGTGCTCTTGTGAATGCCTGTCTCTTTTTTTCAGAGGTTCATCCTGTTTGGGTAAAATCCCTTTGAGTAAATCCAAGGATGAAGAGGATCTGATCCCTATCCTGTTCTTTACCACAGTGGATGACTCCTAATGAGCATTTTAACTGCATTCTTTCAACATACCGTCATCCTTGAGAAGTGTACTTTCAGGTTACAGCTTGTTTTCATCTCAAATACCGGAGAAAGGAAAAATATTCCATCAGGAGATGAAACACTAAGAAAGTTGCATTTTCTAATGCAACTGTTTTTCCAGGAGGGATTCATGTTTCAGGCTCAGTAACCATATGCCCTCACTGTGTCCACCATGTGGGTCAGTTGCTGGTGCCTTTAGAATCATTCAAGCCCACCTGCATTCATAAGCCTGCCCTGAGGTCCTCAGACGGGGATCTGGAACAAGAGGAAGGCTTTGGTACACTTTCCCCTCTCTCCCCCTACTTCTTCCACTTTTATGAACTTTATTCATATTTCTTTCCTCACAATAAGATAGATTGAGGCTGACAATGGGCCACACTCTGTGCTGGGTCCTAGAGATGCAGATGTGGCCATAAAAAATACACAGAGAATCACATTAAGGAGACAGACACAGGACCCAGCACAAGGCATTTATGTCCTAGTAGGGGGAACTGCAAAATCAATCATCAACTGAATCTCTTCAGTTATTAAGGACTATGTAAATGAATTGCAGGGTAACAGCAGTATGTAGAATAGAGGCTTCCTTGATGAAATAATGTCAAGGCCCAAAGGATGAGTAGTGGCGAGCCAGGCAAAGAAAAGTGGAAGTTAGCTCCCTGCTCCCTACCTGGCCTCTTCCCCAGTCCAGCCAGCCCAGCTCCAGGATCGTCCATGGAGTGCCC
Source organism: Marmota flaviventris (assembly GCF_047511675.1). NCBI lineage: Eukaryota > Metazoa > Chordata > Mammalia > Rodentia > Sciuridae > Marmota > Marmota flaviventris. The sequence goes on from NC_092512.1 coordinate 35,896,609, forward strand.
CTGCTCTGACTTGGCACCTCCAAACTGTTGACTCCATCCTGACCTTACCCAAAGCCTCGTGGTGCTTATAGCTCCACAGCCAGGGCTTGGAGACTTGCCTCTCTTCTTGTCTCTGTCTGACCTTGGCCTGGGCCATTTTCCACCCTATTTCTCTCATATTGGCGCTGACAGCCCACAGGGTCCCCACCAGCTGGGTAGCAAGAGATATGATGGTATCACTTTCCTCTTGGTTTATTAGAAAGCATTTTCTTTCCCAGCAGACTATTGTTTGCTCTGGGGGCTGGGAAAATCACTCAGGCTCCATGCAGGGTTTATGTTCATGGGGTGGCCAGTACTTGCACAGGAACAATTTATTTCAAACACAGCTGCATCTTCTCATTGCCAAGGACACGGCCAGGTCTCAGTGGCGCAGCCAGCAGAACCTTGCTTGCTGGGTCAGGGCAGGTTGCATCTTGCCGATGCCCTCATCCTGGCTGCCTGGAAACTGCAGTGAGTGATGTCTCCCACAGCCTTCTCTCCAGGTTGCACAGGGAGCTGGGTTTATCTTCTCTCACTTTGAATAAAGTCAGTTACTTTGCTAACTGGACTATGGCTTCCTTGTTTTCAAAACTCACAGGCACATCTTGGGGTTTCTGTTTGTGAACAGGTGCTGCAGGAAGCACGATTCATTTGTTTATTAGGCTGTTAGCCTGTGTTTTGAAAAACAATTTGAAAAGGAAAAATGGCCTGTGCAAAGCCTTTTGCTTTTCCCATCAGGCCCTGTGCTGCGAACAACTGTTCTTACCTTTAGTTTACAGACTCCCCATCTGGTTAGGTACTTTGATTTATGTTGGCTGTGATCCAGAATGGCTGATTTGGTTTATTTTAAGGAGTTTTATTTTAAGAAACTTTTGACATTTAAGAATTTAATTGGAACAATCTGTACCCAGAAATTTTTTAATGCAGTCTAGGATTAAAAGATGTTCTTCAGAGTATGCAAGGTTTCAGAAAAAGAGCAGAGAAGCAAGGCTTTCCATCCCTGGCTAATTTTTGTGCTTCAGGAGTTTGTTCAAAATGTGCCTGGAACATCTGTCCGTGATGAGACTGGATAGAATGGCTATTTCTAAAATGGATTCCTCGGACCCTCAACCCTGTTCCTTATGCTCTGCAGGGATGGACTATCTATCACAGGCTAGTCACAGAGAGAACAGCATATTATCCCACCATCCACTTGGCTATCATCAGGTGGTCAGGCTACACTGGGAAGGGTTACAGAAATCTGCCTCATTCCCTTGACCAAAGGCCAAGTTTTCCCAGTCCTGAGAGCCAGGAAGAGACCAGATTGCTCAGAGATCCCCCAACCTATGAATGGAAACCGTTGCTGAAATTTCAAGAGCCTGGTGTGGTTTGAGACTCCCAAGAAGCCCCAGCATCTAGAGACTGACCTGAATCTCTATAATCTGCTGGATTCTTAGTACTTTTAGTGAGCCGGAGCTGAGGCAGGATCCCTGAGATCAGTGCAGATTGCCCAGGCTCTAAGAGGGGAATAGAGAGGGAGAAGCCCGGGCCCTAAAGCCCAGCGGATTAAAAGAAAGGAAAATAGGCTCATGTTTACCTGGCCCTGGATACTGACTTGCAAACCATGCATCTAGCCTCAATTTCTCTCTCAAATTCTACCTTTGCTGCCACAGATTGCCACATGTGTGTACAACCAACCTTTTGGTTCGGCACATCTGCCTTAAATTCTTTTCCATCTGCAGATGGTGCTGCCATTCTGCATCCTCCCAGTTACCCTCTTAGAATTGCTGTTTACTTCACCTTAGATGTAATATATCCCATAAGCACAATTAATGCATGTTCTTTGTCAAGTTTTTTCACCTCACTAGTTCTGTCTCATCATTTTTTATTAAAAAAAATTTTAAAAATACCTACTCCATACTGCTTTTGTAGAAAGCCCTGAATATTGGGAGTCTGAATTCTATTTGAGAAGTAAATTGGAGAGAAAAAGAATATTGACTTTTTAAAAACACAAACTACGTATCAGTCTCTATTAGACATTTACATGGGAGGTTTAGATTTAATATATCCTAGAGGCCACTAAGAGCTGACTCTGGCATTCTACCTGGTCACAAATATCACCTTTCTAGATATTTCCAATGTGCAGCATGTCTTCTCTCTTTTGAAATTTGTTAGTAATTTGTACTCCCTGATGAAGAAAAGGAAAAGTATCCTGAATTATAATGTCAGTATAATGAATCCTTGTTATCATCCCATCTTAGATTGTTAAATTTCCAAGGGCATGAACTGTGTCTCACTCATCTATTTATTCATATGGTATCTAGAACAATACGGGTGTTCAATTAGTATTTGCGTTACACTGATGATGAAGATTATCACCAGGGCTTGACACATAGTTGTGATGAGGATACAATGACGTCATGTATGTAAAGCACTTACCATAGTGCTTGGCCTGGCAAGTGCTCAATTAGTGACAGCTAATTGTACTACCATCTGTGGCTTCTGGAATTAAAAGCATACACATATTAAGTTCTAACAGTGGTTCTCAACAACTCCTCCCACTCCAACCTACGCACTCATAATTATCACCTGAGGAAATTTTTACATGTCCCGCTGCCTGGGCCAATAAATTTATAAATTTCTCCAAGTGATTCCATTGTTCCCTAAGTTTGAAAACCACAAGTCTATAAGGTTTCCAATCCTCTCCCTGGCTTGATGAGTCAAGAGCATCAAAAAGGAAATGATATCTAAAAAGAACCAACGACCCTTTTAGCAATCCTCCTGTTCATAAACAATTCCAGTAAATAGGAGGCTAGCTCCATTGCAGGGTCACCTTATTTGGTGATTATACTGGAAAGAGTCACCTGGGAGGGGAAGCCTGAGTAATGCAGCCTTCAGTCAGGGCAGGAAAGAAATACCTCTTTGTCAGCAAACTCCTCTAGGTGAAGTTTTTCAAGTTGGCAGAATTTCACAGACATTGCATTTAAATTATGTTTGGCCCCTGCAATGACTGGGTACAGACTGAACATAAGTCAGTTTTATCTCAGTGAGCATTAGTATATTTGCCCCAAGACTTTTGTTCTACCAGAATTTTGTTTATCAAAATAATTGAGCTATCAAACCTTAAAATGATTCTAATTTTCCTAAAATTTGTGTTCATGAGAACAGACTTCCTTTAAGTCAAGACAATAATGTATTTCTATCTTTGAGAATTAGGTATTGCTTTGTCCTTATATTTGGTGAAACAAGCAGTGTGATTGGTCCAAAGTGACACAGGGTGAGGTCAAATATGAAGCAAAGGACACCCATTCTAACCTTGGCATACTCCATTATTATGGCTATGTAGTGACTGCGACATGGTCATGCATCTCATATTAAAGACATTCATTGAAAAAAAATCCTTCTGAAAGGGCTTGATCTGAGAAATAAATAAAGCCATTTTGTTTTAATAGTTTTTGTTTTGTTTTGTTTTGTTTTTTTTCCCACAACAGCCTGGTGGTTCACTTTAAGAAAGAGAGAATGAAGGCTGGGGGTGTAGCTCAGTGGTAGAGCATTTGCCTAGCATACACAAGGCCCTGGGCTTGATCCCCAGCACCCCAAAGAGAGAGAGAGAGAGAGAGAGAGAGAGAGAGAGAGAGAGCAAGAAAATAAAGCACAAGAGAAAGAGAAAGAGAGGAATGTGTGTGTTACAGTTGAATTTTAGAGGCATAGAAGTGGAGGTAACTTCCCCTCTGCCCTCTGAAGTTTTGATAATGGAGTCTGCTAAATAAATGGACACTAGAGAGATTCACAGAAGGCACACACATTTATTACATACCCGGGGCAATCGCAACAATGAAAAGTGAGTCCCCAATAGCCTAATAAGATTTAGAAGCTTATATGTACTCTTTAAGGGTATAGAGGGCTGTGAGCAATTTTAGAGGGAGAGTAAATGATTTTTAGGGATGATAAATAGGCTCTGGCTAGGACAAAGCTCATCTGGTCTCTAGGTGAAGCGTCACCTGTAGTCTTTCGTGCAAGTTAATCGCTCCTGTTTGGTGAGTTATAGGGAGAGGGCTCATGACAATTGCATTCCTTCTGGAAGATAAGGGAACCTCAGAAAAAGCCCTCCTTGTGCTTCAGGAGAAACAGAAGGGAGAGAGGCAGGGGACAGAGAATGCCAGAGAGATTTGGATTCTGAAGCGAACTCCGCATGTCAAAAGCCATACTTAGGGGTTTTGTTTTCTGAGTCTCAACACTGGTCTACGCTCATTTTTTCTGATGTCTCATTATGAACGAGTCTTTAACAAATACTTTAAAAAATATTTTTGAAGTATTAAAGAAAATGTGTTGTTTCTGCAAAGCTCGGTTTGTTCTACTGTAGTTCAATATGGAGCTTTCTTATAAAAACTCTAGATTGTCTTTGAAATAGATATTTGTAGGTATCAATGCTATTCAGTGGATTATAATTATTTTTCTCCTGTAATATATGCATAGCATTCCATTAACACATGCGCAATTTTTTTAACCTTAAAGCAAAATAAACTTTTAAAAACACTCTAGCCAGAACTCTGGATTTTAGATCAAAGCTCAGTAATGCCATGAATCTTTCAATTGTATGGCACCATCAGGATTTTTGTTCCCATGAAAATCATGGCTTTAAAACCATGACTTATCTTCTTAATATTTTTTCTCTGTTTTAATTTTATAAATTTATGGAAGACATATATGTGCTATCAATTTTCAATATGTCAAATTTATTCTCAGAGATCACCGAGAGAGGCCACTGAATACCCCTATGAGTAAAGTTCACAACCAGGAATCAAAAAGTCTACTATCAAAGCTGCAGGAGCAGCTCAGTGCTTGCTTAGCATGAGTGAAGCCTTGGGTTTAGTCCCCAGCAACACACACAAACACATACACGCACGCACACAGAGTCTTCTGTCTATTGTCCTCAAACATCACAGTGATTTCAAGTCACAAGATAAAGTTCTAAGTCCAGACCAACCATAAGGTATAGTAGATTCTACTTGTTGCTAAAAATCTAAAAGGAGACAATAGAGAGTTCCACTTCAGGTCTTATGCATCATCCTTTGCTCTTTGTGCTAGGACTCTGCAATAATATTTCAGCCAGACTGATTGTGAGAAGATATTAGGAGCATCTCACACTACTCTTGTCTTGAAAATGGGAAAGACTTTACAAGCTCTCTGAGTTCTCTGAAATCCTGGCCCTGCCCCAAATCATGGTCAACTAAAACCCACTGAATTAGTGGTAAAGGAGGGTCAAACAAGTTCCAGTTTATTTGCTATGGTGAATTGAGATTAGAAAAAGAATGAAGGGCTACAGTTTTGCCCAGGTTCTCTGTAAGAAAGAAGAGCTATGAATATATTTATCTGAATGCCTGAGTCAGGACCCTTTATAAGCTTCACCTATTGTGTCCACTAAGGAAGGAAGCATTTAACACACTACAAGAACAACAGACCCCATCTTAACCATGAGATACTAGAAAGAAACCAGATAATGTGCTTGTCTATTACAAAAGATGCAAAAATTCTAACGTCAGATTATCTGGCATCAGAATGTCACAGAAAATAAAAGTGAGACACCCAATGTCCAGAGGTGGAAGACCAGGCTTATCGATTAAGATTGGGTTCAACTATATGAACCCAATATATCCATATAAATAGATAGACCAAAGTTTTATTATTTCTCTGTCATAAAAGAAACACTCCAGAGCTGATATAGTATGGCGTGATTTTAAACAACTGGACTCCACCATCCTCTGAATGTGGTTTCCACTCCATGGTTCAAGATGGCAGCTTGAAATCCACCCAAGAAGAAGGATAAAGGGAAGGAGGAAGAAGTAGAGGAGCTAAGCTGTTTTTTTCTTGAGTTTTCCAGAAACTGCCTTTCTTTCATATTACCTAATTAAGTCCACTGACCATATATATAGCTAGCTGCAAGGGGGCTTAGGAAACATGATGTTTACAGGTGGTCATGGTGCCAGGTAAACATTGGCAGCTTTGTTATAAGCAAGGAGAAAGCAGATACTGAGAAAGGGATCCAGTAGTCTCTGTCACAACCTGTCTAATATCACTGATGATGCTCAGGATTGAGAGGCTACCATAACTAAGTGTAAAACTTAGAAGTCAGGGGTCCTTGACTCTATTCTTACTTCTACCAAGTACCCAAGTGACCTTATTAATCTCATCAGTAAAATAGATAAATCATAGCTAAATATTTAATGTTATGATATTATAAGAACATTATAAGAATAATCGGCAAATTGGTGAATTACATTTTTTGTATGTTTCCATGCATAGAGATAACCACTTGGTTAAAGTTTATACTAAATTAGTTGCCTGACTTAGCTTATGAAATTCAAACAATTCCACGGGAGAAAACAAAATGATTGAGAGACATTCCAGGATGTCTAAGCAAGCTCTTTCCCAACACAGGATCCTCTGCCTTAGTAACTCTAACAGATGGTACCCTCTTGGGGGCTTAAGGATTCCTGGAGTGTGTTATTTTGCAGTTTTGTTGATGGACAGCTCCAATTGTCAGATAGTCAACTGGATGGTAATCTAAAAACTCCCTCCCTTGAACTGCTATCATCTGAATCAACAGAGAATAAAGTCATTTCCCATCTTCATGACAATTCTTCAACTAGTGTCCTTCTTGCATCACCTGGACATCTTTACCTCCATTAGTGTTTCTCAAATTCAGTTGACTATGATCCACAGAAAGAAATTCACTTTTAATATAATCAATATGCATATATATTACTGCAACAGAAGTTTCATAAAACAATATTTAGCCTTATTAACTACTATGAACACATACATTTTCCAATTCAACTCCATTTTATTCTGTACTATAGTATTCTTTTTTTATTCTCTCCCTCCCTCCCTCTCTCTCTCTCTCTCTCTCTCTCGTTCTGCTTTGTAGGCTTTTTTTTTTTAACACTGATTGCTATACTATGAATAAATTTCACACTCAATCATAGGTGGTAACCCATAGCTCAAAAATCTCTGTTCTAGATGCACTCTGGCCTGTAAATAGTCTTAGAAGTTGGTGCCCTGATACTGCAGACTGATCTATGTAACCAAAAAGGATTTCTATTTCCTGAGCCCTAAACTTGGTGTCTTAATTTTAAAGTCGTCTCTGTGCATTTAATTTTAAAGTAACAGCATGATATTGTTGACTGAACATTTAAATCAGTTAAATCTATAATACTTACTCCATATGAAGTGTTCCTAAGACTGCTGTCTCTCACCCTATGTTTATGCAATTGAGTTTTTTAAACCCAAATGCAGAGTTTTAATTTACTCCTACTAAACATCATCTTTTTTACCTTCAAATTTTCACAATGTTACAAATGCTCTTTGGATAATTATTTTGTCATCAGTCTTCCTGATTGTCTTGCATAAGCATGTTTAATAAGTACACTTTCCACAGAACGCACTTTTTTTTTTAAGAGAGAGAGAGAATATATTTTTTTTTAGATGGACACAACACAATGCCTTTATTTTTTTATGTGGTGCTGAGAATCGAACCTGGGTCCCGCTCGTACTAGGCAAGCACTCTACCGCTGAGCCACAATCCCAGCCCCACAGAATGCACTTTTTATGGTTTAGCTCTCAAAAGATGGCTGTTTACTTTGCCTCTATTATAGATGTTGAACAAGCATTGAAAACAGAGGCCTTGACAAGAAAATAAAAGTCCTAGAAGGTCAAATTTGAGTTTATTTTCTTCATACAGTCTTTCTACTCAAACTCAATTTTAAGAGTGTTTTCCCATCCTGTGGCAAGAAAATGTCAGCACCCCTCAACCGAATGGGCACTCAGTTAAAGAAGGTTGAATATATGTGGTCTGTACTGCTCAGGGCCTAAGAAAATCCTCTTCTTAGAAACCCTGGAAAAATAGACAGCCTTTGAGGTGGCACAATCTCTTCTGGCTAGGAAGCAGGGTAGAGCAAAGGGACAAGTTCTATTCACTGATTGATTCATCTATTCATTCTACAGGCATTTGTCCTGTCCAACAGGGAAGCATAAAACAGGGGTCCTAAATTATGTTCTGGGGGTAGATGGGGAAAAGAGGAAATACACATCAAGGGGGTCTCCTCCTTTCTCCCCCACTGTCAGAGGCATCCTCTCCCACTTGGGGAGGATGCAGCCCATTTAACCAGCCACTAAACCTCAAAGGTTGGCAAAAGTTATCAAGACAAAGGAACAATATGCTGCAAGGCCAAGAGGTGACTGAAACACAGTACTTAAAGAATAGTGAAGAACAAGAATACTTCTGGAGAACATCAGGAAGGATGTGGCTTTGAACACATTGAACAAAAGCCAGAATCAGGCTGTGATGAGGAAGCAGAGGGTGATCTCTGCCCCTGTTCTACGAAGGACCCTGTCTGTCTACTGAGGATCCTACAAGGTTTAAGGGCAGCTTGAGGACACTTAATGCAGTTGGTACCTGTGTGCTGTCAATTCTTAGTGGATCAATAGAAGCTATAAGCTGTTGGCCAGAATGAAAAAGTAGAGAAGAGATGGAGTTAAAAAGAAAGGGAGTGGTTCTCTTTTTCTTTTCTTTTTACTTCTCTTCTCTTCCTTCCGGTCTGTCTTTCTTTCCTTTCTCTTCTTTTCTTCCTTGTACTAGGGATTTAACTGAAGGCCTTGCACGTATTACAAGTACTCTACCACTGAGCTACATCCCCAGCCCTTTTTTATTCTATTTTTAGACAGGGTCTCACTAAGTTGCTGTTGCTGGTCTGGAACTTGCCATCTTCCTGCCTCAGCCTCCTGAATAGCTGGGATTACAGGTGTGCACCACTGCGCCTGACTAGAATAAATTTCTTTTGATCTTCACACTAAAGTCCAGACTAAAAAAAGATTTTTTTTCTTTTTTTCCTTGATTCTTCTTTTCTTTTTATAAACATACAGATAGTTTGTCTTGGTCTGTTTTTAATTAGTAATTGGCATTGCATTCTTCGTGGTTCAAAACTTGAAAGTTTAAAGAAAAGATATGGAGCCAAGATTCTTTCCCTCCCACCCCTGCTATACAATTCCTCTCCCAGAGTCAAGCAATGTAAACAGGCCTTGTGTATATTTCCAGAAATAATCTATGCACAGATGAGTAATACATATGTACAGCTCCCCATGTGCCATTTTTTTCCTGAGTCAAATGGCAGCATGATTACACATAGATTATAGGTAGTATTTTGTTTTACTGTTTACAGAATTCTCAGAATTGATGAATGCAAAGGGGTAAAAAAAAATTTAAGTGAAAAAAAGGAAACTAGTATCCAAGGAATAAGAAAAAAATAGTGAAGAGTAAGTCAGCAAAAACATTTTAAAATATGTATTATTTTAATACATTGATGTATTAATACATAAAATCTATATTATTTTTCCCAGATACACCATTTACATAACCCAATGTCTCAGGAAGAAAGAGGAACTCGTAGGGAAAACATGTAAGGGGATATGTTTTGAGCTCTTCTTCTAGTTGTTTACTAAAATTCTTGAATTATATTTTTTAAAAAGCTTGCAATCTTTCAAATATAAGAAATATAATAAAAGAACATTGAGAAAAGTTATGCTTTGTACTTAAAATATTATGCAAGCTTGAGGATTCAGAAAGCTACACATGACTCTGTATTGGCAATATTAGAAATCTGTACTGACAACAGGGCCATTCTAATTTTCTTTTATGCGACGAGATTGAGGTAGCAACTTGGGAAATAACATTCAGGCCAAAATAAATGTAAAGAACATAGCAAATGGGTAACAAGGAAATAAAAGCAGGAAAGAGTCTTTTGCATCTAGAGATAATAGTAGCAGCAAGGGTGGTTTTAGTTAATTGATTGGTTAAGAACAATTTGCCTCAGTGACTGTCTTACATTGGGTTTTCCAGAAACTGAGGATGGAATTATCATGCAGCTTATAAAACAAACAGTTTTTGGCCACCAGAAATGTAATTACAAGTCAGAGGACTCGATATGGATTAGTCCTATGGAGACAATTTTCTACTCCACACTATAGAATTCCTTGGGATTCATAGAGGGTAAATCTCCCTTTACTAAAACATTTCCTCTTCAAAATCCTATTACTGAATGAGAAAATAAGTTTTGTTACATTTTGGACTCAACATGTTCTCAACCCCAAACAATATTGCCCAGCTTGAGAGATCACTCACCTTATTCATTCAACCTAACCTTCCTGATAACTTGGCCATTTCTAAATATCCAACCCACTCTCAAAGGAGGAGAACTTGTCAATCTGATAATGCATAAAAGAAAGTGCTCAAGGCTCTGAAAATAATATCATAAGAGAAATTCCAGAAACATTGTAAGCAAAGTCAGCAGCATTAAAATAAATGTATGATGGTATCATTTCACTTTCTCCCAAGTTACGTTCAAGGGAAGATGTTCACTTAGATGTGTAAGTTGTGGGAGATTTGCTGTATCTGCATCATTACTTTATACTCAAACCTTGCAGACTTCTTTGTGGAAGAAATGGAATCTGGCTTAGAGAATGATGACCAGAAGCAAATTCAGAAACTGTCTTGCAACTTGAAATTGATTTCCAAATTAGTTAATTCTCTAACTGAATTAATTATGTATAAAATAATGCCTACAAACAAAATGGAAAGAAACATCTGGATGGATAAGATAATAGGGGCATTTATCTTCTACTCTTTAAAATGTCTTGCATTTTCTACAGGATGATTATGTAATAGGTTGGAAATCAAGAGCAAAGTTTAAAAGTAAAAACATGATATTTTTCTATATGGACATGTATTTCTTTTCCCTTGTGGAGTGGAATATTATCCCAATATTTTTTAGCTGATCAAATACTAAGTTGTTTTCCTCAATAGCACTTTCCTAGGTGGACCAGAAGACCAAGTGAGAAATAGAACCCAAAATTACAAAGAACTTTTTGAAAACTAGCTCAACCTTTTTATTTAAGATCAAAAAAAAAAAAAAAAACCCAAGCAATTTCTTTTGTGTTCTCCCTAAGGAGGAAAAGGTAGAATGGGCTCCTCTGTTCCTTCCAAAACTTCCCCTCCCCTCCCTTCCCTTTAGGTATGCAAGCTTGAGGATTCAGAAAGCTACACATGACTCTGTATTGGCAATACAGATATTGCCAATATCTCAGCCTCAGAGATATCAGGGCATTTCGAGATCTGCCTTTTACTCAAGGAAATAATTTCCATATCTTTTTACCAATCCTGCTAGTCAGTTTAGAAAACAGCTTTTTAGAAGTTGGTCCCACATTCTACCCTCCCCGTGAGAACCCTCTGGAGCCTTGAGGAACCTGACAGATGTGGGGAGGGCCACTGATTTGGAGGATCCTTAACTTCAGCCAGCCCTTAGGGATCCAGACCCTGGAAGAGGAGGAAAAGGACTCCACAGTCAGGTAAAAGGGCACTAATGTTTACATCCAGATCCTGCTCACCTTCTCCTGAGGTCTGCTGTGTGGGAAGAGGCTCCCTGGATCCCCTCCTCAAATCCAGACACCACATGTGGGGACCTTGAGAAGTCTGTTCCAGTCCTTGGGGAGGGAGTTGAACTGGATGATCCCCAACCCCTCTAAAAGGCTGTGATTCCACTCCAATTCCAGTTGATCCTATTATACTTCAGGATATGTGAGCACTTGGAGGAGAACTTTCTCTCTGACCTCATTAATAAAAAGAGTTGTGCTTTTTCAGGGCTGGTGTGTTTTTTATTTGAGAATTGTTAACAGTTCATACTTTTCTTCTTCTGATCAGGCTTGGCAAAATAATTGTGGTCCCCTCCAGCAAGTCTTGAGGGCTGCCTGGTGTGTTTTCTACACTAATCTCATTCTAGTACACAATTTACTTTACTACGTTTATTTTCCTTTATGTCAACTTTTTAAACCTATTTTGTTCCTCTTACTTGTTCTCTCTTGCCCTTTTGAAGCTTTTTTTTTTTTTTTTTTTTTTTTTTTGTATTTTATTTAGAGACAGGGTCTCACCAAGCTGCTTAGCATCTCGCTAAATTGCTGAGGTTATCTTTGAATTCAAGATCCTCCTGCCTCAGCCTCCCAAGCCATTGGGATTACAGGCCTGCGCCACCAAGCCTGGCCCCATTTGAATCTTCTTAATAACTTTTTAGAATGAAGTAGAATATAAATCAAGTCAAATCAGTTTTAAAATATATGCTTAGTTGGGCTGGGGATGTGGCTCAAGTGGTAGCGCGCTTGCCTGGCATGCGTGCGGCCCGGGTTCGATCCTCAGCACCACATACAAACGAAGATGTTGTGTCCGCCAAAAACTGAAAAATAAATATTGAAATTCTCTCTCTCTCTCTCTCTCTCTCTCTCTCTCTCTCTCTCTCTCTCTCTCTTTAAAAAAAAAAAAATCTTTAAAAAAAAAAAATATATGCTTAGAGGTGTTCATTTCTCCTTTCTTGTTCCCCTAAATCCAAATGTAGATTCTATCACCATCATTCTTATTATGCAAATACCTTAAACTAAAAAAAAAAAAAAATCTGCTATAATTAAATTATGACTTTTTAGAGAGCAGGAGTAGTGTCGGACCCAGGGCAGTGCAGCTGTGGCAGGTGGAAGGAGGCCTGGGCTGGGAGTTTCATTTCCAGCTTAACTAGTACTATGTGTTTGACCTTGGGCAGGGCCCTTTGGATCTCAATTTCCTTGTTTATAAAATGAAGGGGTTGAACCAGGTCACCTCTAAAATCCCTTCCAGCTCTGAAATTCATTGACTCTCTGACCCGTTGTGGGTGCTTAATAAATAACAAGCACACTTCCAGAGAACCTCAAGAATGACTTGCATTCAGACACTTCGGTCAACAAATATTTACTTGGCATTCACCCGGAATGTGGCTGTGGTTAGAGACAAATCAGGCCCCCTCTTGGTTCTGCAGAGGCCTTAGATTTAAAGGGGAGACAGGCATGTGGCTGCCCCAGCTGCCTGAGGATTCTGAGTTTTTACAAATCCTAGAAGCTGAAATTGCATGTCAACAAAAAGAACCAAAGATGCGAGGAGGTGGGGAGGGGCATTCAGACAAGAGTTCTTCAGCTTTTATGGAAATAAAATTGCCTAGGGGCTGGGATTGTGGCTCAGCAGTAGAGCAATCGCCTAACACGTTGGAGGCCCTAGGTTTGATCCTCAGCACCACATAAAAATAAATAAATAAAATAAAGGTGATATTGTGTCCAACTATAATTAAAAAATAAAATATTAAAAAAAAGAAATAAAATTGCCTAAGCCTAGGAGGTGGAATTTTTTTAATTAAATAAATTCAGTGTTTAATTTTAATACTTTACAAATCAAAAGTAACTTATTTAAGAGTATGGGTAAAGGGCAGGAGTGTAGCCCCAGTTCTACCACTTAGCATGTATAAAGCCTTGGATTCAATCCCCAGCATATCTCTCTCTCTCTCTCTCTCTCTCATACACACACACACACACAGAGAGTATTAAGTTTAACTTCATTTCACCACTAACTTATTAAGCTTACCATATTTTTCCTTTAAAGTTAAACATTGGGGCTGGATGGGAGTATAACTAAGTGGTAGAGTACTTGCCTACATTGTACAAAGCCCTGGGTTTGATCTCCAGCACCATCAAAAATAATAGTAATAATAATTGAAATTAAAAAATTAAATTAATCATTGTAAATTACAAGTTTGTTGATTGCTTTTTGTTTAAAATTGTTAGCACTTTTTCACACAAAAGGAGTTCTATGGTGCTCATAGAGTCTTTTAGGGTTTACCAATTTATGAAAAATGGAGCTAAGTCAAGAATAAACCATCAACATTATTTTAAAAAGTGTGTGTGCCCCTCAAGTAACCTGAAGATACAAGAAGTACCCATTCATTTCAGAAACAGACTGAGGAGCCTCCTCAAATACAACGTTTGCAGCACATTTTCTCAGATCCTTCATTTTCCTAAACTATTCAAGGAAGAGTCCTTATACCTATTGCTTCATTTCAATCTCAGAGGACCTTGAAATACTCTTGGAACACAGCTTTACCTTTCTAAAGGCCAGATGGTTTTGTCCTTCCTCCAAGCATGGACAGGTGGAGATGGGTTCCTTCTAGAGCCCAATTGAAGGTGTCAGAAGCCAAGCTGCACCAAGCCTTTCCGTGCTCTGCAAAACTTAACCACATCCCCTACATCAATGGCCAGACATGCTTTGTAATTCCAACAAATTCAGGAGCACTGTAATTTATGGGCATAGCTTTGAATCCAAGAGTTTCTTAGCACTCTGGCTGCTTCCTGCTTCTTCAGTCTAACCCTCTTCCAGCTGAGCCATTTCAGCTGAGTCTTTCCTGCTTCTTAATAAGCATTTTGATTTGCTTCCTTTCATCCCTTCCAAGTGGAAATGAACTTGAAGTCTTTAAAAATAAAATTGTATTTGTCAAGGTCATTGCTTGAGACATGGCTGGCAAAGGGATACTCGGTTTTTTAGATCAAGTCTTGGAGAGGTTAACAAAGGAAAGGAAGGTTCCTTTTGAGTCTCCAGGTCTCATTTTCTTGTAATGAGAACAATCCAAAATAGGATAAAATATTAAAATATTTTTTAAATGCATAGTTTTAACAAGTGAAAATTCTTAATGTATACACATACAAAAATACAATACTGTATAATGAGGCGAGATAATTACAGAATTTATTAGAAGGTTAATTCATAATACACTACTCTTGTTGCAGCTTGTTTGGGGAAGACAAAGTTAAATGATTCTTATTTGAATCTGTCAGATATCTCTGTGACTATGCTTAACTTCATCTAAAGTGAAAACTCTTAAACATAGAGTTGAGGCTCCAGGAAAAAATAAATTCATGATTTGAAATAATGTTTTTTTGTTTGTTGTACTGGAGTTGAACCCAGGGTGGTTAACCACTGAGCAACACCCCCAGACCCTTTTATGTTTTATTTTGAGTCAGGGTCTCACTAAGTTGCTCAGGGACTCATTAAGTTACTGAGACTAGCTTTGAACCTGCGATCCTCCTGCCCCAGCCTTCCAAGATGCTGGGATTACAGGTATGCACCACCTCAGCTTTTTGTTTTCCTTATCCTGTTCTTGGATTTCCTAGAGCTCTGGAGAGCACTCAACTTGGTGATGTCAAAGGAAGCAGGTTTTGGCTATGAAAAGAGTGTCTCTGTGAATAACCACTGATCCTAATGGTCTCCTCTGCTGGCCCCCTGTTTTCTGCAGGGTCAGCAAACCACAGACACCTCTCTCTGTCTTTTGTGGGGGCTCCTGCACTGATAACTGGTATCTTCGATCTCTGTTGTCTTCTACTGTCCATAAAACAAACTAACCAAAACCTCGTTGGGTGTTGGGATTGTACAAACCATGACCCCTTTGTCCATTCATCTGTAAGCATTTTAGAAAATGAAGCTATGTGGGTTGCTCCTTGAGCAGATTCTCTTCCTAATCATACTCGGGCTCTAGGAGAGGCTTTTCTCTGAGCACGTCTGCAGGACAAATGTTATGCTGATCTTAATAATTAAAACGCTTCCTGCCAGGATGCATTTTTCAGTTGTTGACTCTGAGTGTTCCAGAAAATATAGATTGCTCTAATTACTACCCCCACCCCACCCCTTGGAGCAGCAATAAAGTGGGGAGAATTTCTATTTCATAGCTTTGAATATTTAATTTCTTGAGGTTAATGATTAGATGCTCCTTGCAATGATGCTTTTGTAAAAAAAAGATTTTTTTAAAGAAATAAGCAGCAGGAACATTGGATCAATTACATATGGAAGAGAAATACAGATGGACCTAGGATATTATTCACTGCATGGATCTGGTGATCACCTTCCAAATTTTTATTGTGTCAAAAATACAGCTGAA
Source organism: Marmota flaviventris (assembly GCF_047511675.1). Classification (NCBI taxonomy): domain Eukaryota; kingdom Metazoa; phylum Chordata; class Mammalia; order Rodentia; family Sciuridae; genus Marmota; species Marmota flaviventris. Next base: position 35,912,430 of record NC_092512.1, read on the forward strand.
AAAGCTTTATGAATATCTTATTGAAAATTGTATTTATTATTTTATAGTATTCCAACACAAAATATTTCCTTTTCTCTCTCTCTCTCTCTTTTTTTAATTTGAGGAGAAAGTAAAATGGAGAAAAATGGAAAGAACAACCACAAATATCTTGCAGCTGTATCCTCTCAGCGCCCTGTGGATGCCCCCATCTGAACATCACTGAGCAGCTGGGTGCTGTGAGAAGAGGGCAAACAAAAGGTCAGAGTCAGGTTCAAGTCCCAACTCCAGCCCCTACTAGCCATGGCGTCCCAAGCAAGTTGTCTAACAACTTACTGCCTCCATCGACTCCTGGAGTGTGAGAATGAGAAAAAGGAAAACACTTAGTTCTGCTGGAATAAATTAGGCAGTAGACAGTGAGTGCCAGTTCTGTCCTTCCCAGAGAGTGATGGTTCTAGAGGGTGTGGGGAGTTTCTTTAGGGGCCTCAGGCTTGATGTAATTCCTTTTTTATTGTATAGGGCATTGAACCCAGGAACGCTTAACCACTGAGCCACATCTCCACCCCTTTTTATGTTTTGAGACAGGGTCTCACTAAGTTGCTTAGGGCCTTGCTAAATTGCTGATGCTGGCTTTGAACTTGTGATCCTCCTGCCTCAGCCTCCTAAGTTGCTGGGATTACAGGTATGAGGCACTGCACTCAGCTTTGATGTAACTCTTTGGGGCTGGGGTTGTGGCTCAGTGGTAGAGTGCTTGCCTCACCTGTGTGAGGTACTGGATTCAATTCTCAGCACCGCATATAAGTAAATGAATAAGATAAAGGTCCAGCAACACTAAATATATATATATATATATTTTAAAGAGAGAACTTAAATACTGTAGTTTGGAGTAGTCCTTAAAATTTTGAAGTGGGCAAAGTGAAGCCCACATGCTTACTCACCATGATCCTCGGGTTCCTCCACCTGGCTGTCAGCTGCCACTCACTAACTGTCACCTGCATTACAACCACTCCCCGTCTCTTTGTCTCTTCCAGGAGTCAAAACATAGGTGTGTTGGTGCCCCCATGAAGTGGTCTTAGAAAGAGACCTTGACTTTTGTCTCTTCATTTTCCATTATTTTTATGTGGAATGAGAAAAGTTCTCCTTGAGGACCTACTAAGATTGCACATGCCTCTTTATGCTTTCCACTGTGAACTTCCACAAGCAGGGACATGGTTTTTGTTTTGTTTTGTTGTTGTTGTTTATTTGTCTTGTGGGGGGTGGGTAACCAGGGGCACTAACCACTGAACCACATCCTCAGCCCTATTCTGTATTTTATTTAGAGACAGGGTCTCACTGAGTGCTTTGCAGTTGCTGAGGCTGGCTTTGAACTCGTGATCCTCCTGCCTCAGCCTCCCGAGCCACTGAGATTTCAGGCATGCACTACCTCCCACAGCAAGAGAACATGTTTTGACACTGTTTGGAACCCACTGCATGGAGACCATGGTGCTTTCTGGACCCTCCGTCATTTAAAAGGTTTGTGTCTGAGGTGTTTCTTTCAGAAGCCCATCCATCTAATGTTCAGGACTGTGAAGGCTAATTGGGCTAGTTGTACAAGGTGGAGGAGACATATAAGCTCTTTGGAGACTTTCAGGAATAGTTACAATTAATTCAAAATAGAAATAAACTGGGATCTGCCAACTTGGGTTCACTACTGGATACGCTCCCTCCTCTCTGCTCCATGCCCCTCCTTCCAGTTTTCTGAGCTTGGTTTTGGCTATTTATTTATTTATTGCCAATGCATTCCCTTTATATTTTTCTCTTGCTCTTTTTTCTCGTTTCCTTTCATTGCCTTTTCTTGTCTTCTGACACAGACCTCATTTCTTGCCTTCTAATTTCCTATTTCTCATCTCTTCCATAAAAGGAATAAGTTTCATCATTGCTGACCAAGTCTGTCTATTTTTTCTTCTCTGTGGGCTCCTGTTGAAGTTCTGCTCAAAACTGCAGTGGACACTGAGCCCTGATTAAAAACCATAGAAAGCAAGAACCCACCCCCAAAATAAACAAGTCACTTCCTTCTTGGAAGGGCCATTAGTAAGTAGTACAAGGAGCACTTCTTTTGTCAAAAGCTATGAAAAGCAAACTATTTCTATACCAGTGAACTCAAGGAAACTGATCCTTGTTCAGCCAACAAATCCTTCTTGAGGTCATAGGCCCTGGCAGAGTGAAAGGTGATGGGTTTGAGAAACCATGATGCAGTCTTAGAAAAGACACAGGAGTCAACAAATAATAAAAAGTCCCATTGGTGACATTCCTTCCCCTATTTCCTACGTCTCTGCCTGCCTGATTTTTCTCCATGCCACTCATTGCCATCTGAGGTCCCTGTATGTTTTTTTAATTGTCAGTCTCACACCAGCTCTGTGGCAAAGGCCTTCTGTGTCTTGATCACAGCAGCATCACTAGCACCTGAACATTGCCAGGCACGCAGAGGGCTCACACACCTGCGCCGAACGCGTGAAGTGTGGTGTGACGAATGCATACCAGAACTGTGCACCAAGTGCCTGGGATGAATAGGAATCCACGTGGAACTGAGAGTCCCATGTGTTTGCGTGCACATACGCAAGTCCCTATGCATGCGAATTCAAAGAGGTATTTTGACACTTTGGGGACTAAAGGAAATAAAATAGCAAAGAATTTAGAAAAGACCTGGTCTTCTGCTGCTAGGGTGATTTGTGGTGCACGGGAAATCTGATATTTTCCACCCTTAGAAGTTTATCAAATTGCTTGTTCCTTTCGGGGAGTTGTATTAACAACGCTTGCATTTCAGTTTGGAAGGGGAAGACAGGGAGATTTCAGCGCCTCCTTAGAACAGGAAAGGAAACCTGGATCACACAAGGCCAAGGCAGGGGTAGGCGGGAGGGACTTAAGAACTTAGTGTGGGAAGTGGCTCTGGGTTTGTTTTCTGGCTCTGCTGGGTGACCTTGAACATCCGACCTTACCTCTCAGAGCTCAGCCTCCAAGGATAATAATACAGATCTGTAGGGTTGTCCAAAAGATTAAGTGAGAAAATGAATGTTGTATTTAACACAGCACCTGCCTGCCCAGCTTGCAATTAAAAAAAAAATGTAGCAATTCTTACAGTCAGTCCACAAAGTCAAAAACCAGAACCCAAGCCCTTGTGTATCCATATTGCTGAAAGCCAGGACACCACTGCTATGGGACATAATTTCAAGTACTAAGTCAGTTTTCTCCCTCTAATCCTATACAGGGGCACTGAATCTAACACAATTTAACCATTTAACACAATTTAGGTGCCAATCAATATTACTCTCCTCCCATCCCCAGATGTTCCCAAACCTCATAGGGAACTGAAAAGGGGGAGAGACTAAGTGCTGGTCCTCCCCTGGCTTCCTGGAGCCCTGCTGATTTCCTTCCACTGGAGCTGGTTACCTGGGTGACTGAGTCATTACCTGTGCTCACTCCTCTTCACTCCCCTCTCACTGCCCCCTTCCCTGGCCATTACTTCCTCTGAAAAAGCTTTTAGCAAAAAAAAAAAAAAAACAATCCACAATTTTACAAGTTGCTATAGCCATCTACTTAAACCGTTTTGTTTTTTTTTTTTGTTTTGTTTTGTTTTTTTCCTTTACTGAATGCATGCCAACATGTTTTTAAATATATGAAGAAAGCACCTTTTCTCTAGGAGAGAGGAAAGGAACAAAGAGACATACCATAAAAGAGAAAGAAGGGAGATGCTAGCAGGAAAGCCAGCAGGATGCCCGGTCTGGATGGCCTTCCTGGGGGTGGGTCCCTGGGCGTTGGGCGATTAGTAAGTGTAAAGATTGTCCTCTGAAAGAAATGCATTCCCAAGGCCACACTTCCCCCCACATCCTCAGTTTCCCAGCTTGCCAACTTGAATACTAGATGAAATTGGGGACCCTTACGGTAAACCGGAGACTCTAAACTGATTGTTTGGGCATATGTGTTTTCAATGTTACCATATATAAATCTGGACCTGGCATTGCTGTTTTTAATATGAATTATGTCTGTAATTTGCTATTGGGTTTGGGGATTTTTACCAATGGATACAGCTGTAGCCAACTGTGATCAAGCTATGGATTTTTTTTCCTTTTTCTTTTTTTCTTTTGCAATGCTGGGAATTGAACCCAGGGCCCTGAGCCTACTAGCCAAGAGCTTTACCACTGAGCTACACCCCCAGTTCAATATAAGGAGCATTTTTAATTCCATAGAAAGTCTCCTTACACCCAAAGTCAAAACATCCCAGCCCACACTGGAAACCATTGTTGACATTTGTCATCATGAGTTAGTTTTGCACACCCTTGAAATTTGTATACAATGCATCACACAGTAGGTACTTATTTGTGTCTGGCTCTTTTTGTTCAGTACTATCTGTGAGATTCATACAGGTTGCTGTATATAACAGCAGTTTGTCCCCTTTTGTTCCTGGCAGTATTCCATTGTATTAATACATCACAACTTACCTATTCTTTGTTGTTCACATTTAGGTGGTTTCCAGCTTGGGATTGTTAGGAATAACAGTTCAAATGCTTTGAACATTTGTCTGTCTTTAGGTGAACTGTGCATTCATTTTCTCTGGTATTGGAAGGAATTCCTCATTCATAAAGGACACACATTCAGGTTTTAGCAAATGCTGCTGAATACTTTATAAGGTGTTTGTACCATTTATATTCATATGACTATACTACTTCCTGCCTTAAATGGGTAGGGGTAAATTTTAGTTGTGAAACAAAACACATTCTTTTGGTAACCCTACATTCTCAGCCTTCTCGTACAAACCAAGTTTCTACCAGTTACTATTCATAATAGTTTGTACCTGTTGTTCTCTCTGCCTGGAACACTCTGTCACTGGTTGTTCCCAGAGCCATCGTTCTTGTTGTTTAGGCCTCAGCAAGGCCTCCCCTGTACATCACTCATCATTGGATTACCCTGCTTTATTTCCTGTCTAGCACTTGCCCTTCCCCTGTTAATTTATCAGCTTATCAATTACTTATCTCCCCCAGGCTAGGAGAGGGCTCCATGAGAATTGGGTACTTACCTGTCATCAAGTTCACTACTGTATCATATCACCCACACCTAGGAGGGTGCCTGGCCATCGTGGGGCAGTGCGTTGGCTGGCTTGCAAGATGCCCCCACCCTGTGATTTTCACTGCAAATGTCCAAATATCAGACACCTTGAACCAGAACCACCCAGCTGAACTGCTTCCAAATTCCTGATGCATAAAAATTGTAAAGAAAAGAATAATGTTTAGTGTAGTTTTAAGCTACTAAGTTCTTAAGTATTTGTATATAGTAACATTTTTAAAATATCAGCACTCAGTAACTGTTTGGTGAACAAATGAATAATTGAGTAATTAAATTGAGAGCAACATAAAACAGAGCCACACACCTCTGCCTTAGCCTGATATGCATGGCCACAGACATCTCAGTACTATGAGTTTTGGCTTGGGCATAGGACCCTAAAGCAGGGTTTCAGGAGGAAACCTCCACCCTCACACTATTGTTATATGGAGCCAGACAACTGTTTGGGGGGGATCAGGACTGTTCATTGCTAGAGGATATTGAACAGCCTCCCTGGTCTCCAACTGTAGATGCCCATAGCAATCCTTTCCTCCAACAAATTTGTCACAAACCAAAATGTCTCCAGACACTGCAGCATGGTCCCTGCAGTAAGAAATCACCCCGATTTAAGAGCCACTGCCCTGAAATTATCATTGATGAGAGTTTAGATATATCCACAATACTGGGTCCAAAGGTGATAAAAATTTATCCTTATCAAATACAAAATATTTGATTTACAAAGATCTGATCAAGTAAGTTTTTTTTTATAAAAAGAATATTGTTATGCAAAGTAAAAAATTCTGTTCTAGCCAGGTACCATGACACATGCCTGTGAGAGGTTAAAGCAAGAGGATCACAAGTTCAAAGTCAGCCTCAGCAACTTAGCTAGGCCCTAAGCAACTTAGGGAGACCCTTTCTCTAAACAAAGTATAAAAAAGGACTGGGGATGTGGCTTAGTGGTTGAGTGCCCCTGGGTTCAATCCCTAGTATAAAAAAAAATCTTTTCTTATAAACATGTTTGGATTAATATATATTATTGTAAGTGTGAAGAAAGATAACTTGACCAGCTCAAGGTTAACCTCTGGATTTGTGACTTGTTTTTTTTATGTTTGTTGTTCAGGTATACCCTTAAATACCTCCTCAATCAGGAAGGCCTCCCCAAATCCACCCTCCCTGGTCTGGTTCTGCTTACCTCCGTAGGGCTTAGCACATTCAGACAGACAACGTACAAATGAGCCTCCACTTAAAAATAGGATTATGTCCCATTGTAAATTAAAAATATTCAAAGTTGAAAATGCATGTAATACACCTCACAGAACATTGCAGCTTAGCAACAGAGTATGCCTTGGACTCTCTGCTCCTGGCCAGATGACAGAGCTATGGCTTACTGCTGCTGTCCAGCATCAGGCGACGATATCAGACTGCATGATCATTAGCCCAGGAAAAGATCAAAACTCAAAATTAGAACTGAATAAAGCTATGACAGATATTTTTGCTGAAAGAGTAGTACTTTTGCATTGTCATAAAGTTGAGGAACTGCAAGTGGCACCATCGCAAGCCAGTGACTCTCTGTATTCAGCTTTTCTTTACTGTCTGCTTCTAACCTGCTAAAGTGTCAGCTCCAGAGAGCAGGGATTTCGTGTTATTTTCTACTGTTTCCTTGCATGAGGAAATGGCATCGAGCTCCAGGTCTGTGCTTAATAAATATTTGTTAAAGGGGGGGGAAAAGTGATTTGCAGTGGGTAGGAGAGGTTAAATGCCAAGGAAGTCTCAAAGTGCTCTGGGGACTGGGGTGAATGGAAGACTTCTTTAACAAAAAAAGAGACTTTTTTTTTTAAGTACCAATTTTTTTTATTAGAAACATGAAGACAACTAATAATGACAATCATATTTAGGGCCACAGAAAATATCAACCAGTTCCTTAAAGTAGAAATTGCATATTTTCTGGCTATCTGCAATAAAAGTTGTAATTGTAACTAATGGAACCAATATATTGTAGATTTCAACCGAGATAGGCATGAATCATTCTTTTCTTCATTCTCTTTGATTTAACTTGCTATAGATAAAAGAGACTATTGTTTAGAGCTGCTTTAAGTCCACAAAAACCTAGGCAGAAAGTACAGAGATTTCCCATATATACCCTGCCCCCATCCATACATCTCCTCCCCTGTTATCAAGTTCCCCCACCAGTAGGTAGATTTGTTACTATTGAGGAACCTACATGACACATCATTATCATTCAAAGTCCATAGTTTATATAGGGTTCACTCTTGGCGTCAAACATTCTATGGATTTTGACAAATACACAATGACATGTATCTGCCATTATAGTATCATACGGCATAGTTTCACTGCCATAAAAAAAAAAAATCCCCTATGCTCCACTTATCATCCCTCCCTCCTCCTAAGCCCTGGCAGCTACTCACCTTGTGACTGTCTCTCTACCTTTGCCTTTTCCAGAATGCCGTATAGCTGGAAACATACAGTATGTAGCCTTTTCAGATTGGCTTCTTTCACATAGTAATGAACATTCAAGTTTCTTCCATTTCTCTTCATGGCTTGATAGCGGATTTCTTTTTTCATTTTTTAAAATATTTTTTTATTTTTTTGTGGGGTGGGGACTGGGGATTGAACTCAGGGGCATTCAACCACTGAGCCACATCCCCAGCTCTATTTTGAATTTTATTTTAGAGACAGAATCTCACTGAGTTGCTTAGCACCTCGCCATTGCTGAGGCTGGCTTTGAACTCAAGATCTTCCTGTCTCAACCTCTGGAAGTTGCTGGGATTACAGGCATGCACCACCACGCCTGGCTCAGATTTCTTTTTAGCACTGAATAATATTCCATCATTTGGATGTATCACAGTTTATTTGTCTGGTTCACCTCCTGAAGGACATCTTTGTTTCTTTGAACTTGGAACAATTATGAATAAAGATATAAGTATCGGTGTGCTGGTTTTTGTATGGACATAAATTTTCAATTCTTTTGGAATTACACAAGGAGTGTAATCACCATACTGTATGACAGGAGTACATTTAGTTTTGCAAGAAACCTCCAACCTGTCTTTTATAGTGACTGTCCCCTTGTGCATTCCCACCAGCAGAGAATGGAATTTCCTGGTGCTCTATATCTGCCAGCATATGGTGCTGTCAAATTTCTCTCTGGATTTCTGCCACTCTAATAGATATGCAGTTGTGTCTCTTTGTTGTTGTAATTTGCATTTCCCTGATGACCTATGATGTGAGGCATCTCTTCATACGCTTATTTACCATTTGTATATCTTCTTTGAAGAAACATCTGTTAAGGTCTCTGGACCATTTTATACTCAGGTTGTTGGTTTTCTTACCATTGAGTTTTTAGAAGTCAAGCTCAACTGGGCATGGCAGTGCATCATACCTGAAATACCAGACTAGTCAACTTAAGGAGACTCCCATCTCAAAATAAAAAGAGATAGGGGTGTACCTCAGAGGTAGTATGCTCCTGGTCTCAATCCCTAGTGCCTAAATAAATAAATAAATAAATAGATTTATTTATTTATATAAATAATTTATATAAATATATTTTATAAATAAAATAATAAAAGTAAAATAGTTCTTGGAATTCTGTAATTTGGGATAACAGTCCTTTATCACATGCTTTTCTTTGAGGGGGGTGCATACTGGAATTAGAATCCAGGAATACTGACACCGAGCCACATGCCTAGCCTTTTTATTTTTTAATTTGAGACAGGATATCACTACTTAAGTCCTCGCTAATTTACTGAAGTTGGCTTTGAACTTGCAAATCCTCCTGCCTCAGTGTCCTGAGTCACTGAGATTAAAGGGATGAATCACCACTCCTGGGTATCAGATGTTTTTTTGCCAATATTTTTTCCCAGTCTTTGTCTTGTCTTTTCATTCTAACAGTGTCTTTTCTTTCACAGATTAAAAAAAATTCTTATATATATATATATATATATATATATATATATATATATATATATATATTGGTGCTGGGGTTGAACCCAAGGGTGCTCTACCACTGAGCCACATCCCCAGCCCTGTTTGTCTTGAAATAGGATCTTGCTAAGTTACACAGCTGGCCTCAAATTTGCAATACTCCTCCTCCGCTTCCAAGTTGCAGGGATTACAGGTATGTATAACTGTACCCGACCAGAAACTTTTTATTTAAAAGTTTAATAGTTTTGCATTTTATATTTAGGTCTATGATCTATTTGGGTTAGTTTTTGTGAAACATGTAAGTTGTGTACTAGATTCAGTTGTTTGCATGTGGATGTCCAGTTATTCAAATATCCTTTCCATTGTACTGTCTTTGTTCCTTCATTAAAGATCAACTAACTATAATTATGAAGGTCTATTTCTGGGGAGGGAGACTTCACTGCATATTGTATTGTGCTTTTTGAGATTTGAATCATGTGAAAATAATAACTAAATAAAAAGGAAAAGAAAAACATGACCAGCTCCCTCCTTCCCCTAAGTGGAGGCAAAAAATGACCACTTCACCATCTCCACATTACTTTACATGATTAGCATTCTTGAAGGATATTTTCAGAATGTTTTGTTTACTTTTATCATAAAACTGATTCTCATTGTTATTGTTTGCACCTCACAAAATGACAGATTGTTTGGGATAGTCATTCTTTATTTTGAGAGCTGTTTAACCTGTTTTAAGTCATGCTTCAGTGTTTCTTCAGTTTTTTTTTTTTTTAAGGCTCTTCAGATACACACTGTAGTCCCTCCTTATCTGTAGTTCTGTTTTCAGTCAACAGTAATCCGAAAATATTAAATGGAAAGTTCCAGAAGTAAACAATTTCTAATTTTTAAATTGAACACCATTTTGAGTAGTGTGATAGAATCCCATGCCATCCTAATCCTTTCTTCCTGGGGTGTGAAATATCTTTTTGTCCAGTGTTTCCACACTGTATATGCTACCCACCCACTAGTCACTGTATACCATTTCAGTTTTCAGATCACCTATCACAGTATCACAGAGTGTGTGTCACAATGCCTATGTAATTCACCCCATTTTATGTCCTCATGTTGACATTATATCATATTACATTATCACAAGAAGAAGGGTGAATGGAATAGAATAAGATATTTGAGAGAGAGAAGAAAGAGGTCACATTAACATAACTTTTTTTTTACATATGACAGCAGAAAGCATTATAATTCTTATTACATATATAGAGCACAATTTTTCATATTTTTGGTTGATACATAGTATATTCACACCAACTCGTGTCTTCATACCTGTACTTTGGATAATAATGATACTTTTATTATGGTAGATTGTTGTAATTGCCACATTTTGTTAGTGCTTATTGCTGATTTCTTACTGTGCCTTCTTTATAAATTAAAGTTAACCACAAGTATATATAAAATACAGTACACATAGAGTTCAGAACTATTCATGAATTCGGGCAGCCACCCAGGATCCTGAAATGTACACCCCTTGGATAGAGAGCGACTACTGCATAAGCAGAAAAAGAAAATAGAAAAGCTGTCACTATGTGTCATCTACAATTGTGAAGAAGAATTATTTGGGGGCATATAATGTAGAGTTAAATTTATGACTACTTTTTGAGAAAAGTAAAGTGTAAATTCAAGTATTATAAAGCAAAGAGTTTAAACTCATTATGGAGAAAATCCAAGACAATTTTTTTTTTGGTCTAGGAATAGTTTTTTGAATAGTTTTCCTTTAAAATTAAAAAAGAATTCTCTGCAAAGTAAGCAATTATTCCTTATTCTATACTGTCGTATCCTTATCCCACTCACACTATATGCAAGTGACACATCTGGCTTCTTAAATGACATGATTCAATGTGTGAAACCCTGGTTCACAGTAAAGGGCAATCACAAAGGTCTTAAAATGCACTTGTTCACTCACTGCCTTTGAACTCTGAGCAGAATACATGACATGGGGTGGGGGAGGGGAACAAAATTGGGTGAAGGAATGAATGAACAAGTAAATGAATGAAATAACAGTTTGTAGGACTGTCGTATGGCAACACAGAAGTAGACATTCACTTCAGAAGTCCTTCGATCTTTTTGGAACTGAATGTGAGGAAGTGAAATGATGCAGAAAAATATTATGTAGAGAATAAGCACTTCAGGCTACTTTCGGTAGCCTGACAGTTTTTTGGAATGCCATCAAAGTGCAGCAGACAGATCAAGCTGACATTCAAAAATTAGAGAAGTGACAGCTCCCACTATGGGAAAAATAACCAGGGAGGTGCAGAGGCAAGCTGTGCATACTCGAGCCTGCCCAAAGGAAAATCAAGGGACAGTTCTTAGAGGCTCAGAGTCAGTTCTTACAAAGAAGAAACAAACATCAGCATTAACACCTTCAAATTTAAAGGACACAGTCTTTAAGAAAGTGGCATGCCCAGATCACCTGTGATGATTGGGGTTTACTGCAAGGTCATATCAGGTAGCAAAGGACACATTGCCTCTTTGGGCAGTGATGGGGCTTCTAGGTCCCACTACTGTTTGGACAGTTGGGGCAACAGAAGAGAAGGAGAAAAATAACTCTACATCCTTTAGGAGACAGCTTGAGCGCATGCTTCAACCTCTCATTAGAGTCTTACGAAAAGAATATTGAGTTGGTTTGTCCCATTCAAAAGGGGCAGTTTCATATTCAGCCACCTCTAGCCTGATACGGAGGCTTGTCAATTTCTTGGCCAGCCCCATCAGCTGCAGCTGAGGAAGGTGGTTGGTCAGTAAAAACAGAAGGCACAAGATATGGCCATTTCTGCAAAATAATAATAATAATAATAATAATAATAATAATAATAATAATCAGCTACTTTCAGTAAAAGAAAGCTGTGGGCCATATCCCAGCCAAACTGCATTGGCTAATGGTAATGCTCTCCTGTTTATGGGGTTACCTTTGACTTCCCTTTCTGTTTATCTGTCCAGTCACCAAAACTTGTCAAGACTTCTTTAAAATGTCTTTCAGATTCTTCTCTTCCTGCCTTCCTGGGGCAGGCATAAACACGATGCTCCAAACCTTCTTCAAGAACTGACTCGCTGCCCATTTATAAGAATGTGGTTACCAATGGCCTCTAACTGTCAGCTTTTTCAGACTCAACCTCAGCTTTCAAGCTAAGGTCACTGCCTTCATTGGTTTGCTGTTGCCATACCTTAATCCCACAGACTGGGTAACTTATAAAGAGTAAAGTTTTGTTCAGATCATGGTTCTGGGGATAGGGAGGTCCAAGATCCAGGGGCTGCATCTGTCAGGGGCTCTTTTGCTTTTGGGGACTCTCCATGGAGTTCCAAGGTGGCACAGGACATTACAGAGCAACAGGGATGCATCAAAGAGACAGAGCCACACTGGCTTTTATTATAGTCACACTCTAGAGAGATAATCCATTAATCTATAATCTATGATATTCATGTCCTAATTACCTCTTAAAGGGCCCACCTGGGCCTTCCTTTTAATACCTTTTAACCCAAGTTTTGGTGGGAACATTCAAACCATAATAGTCACGCTGTTCTTGGAGAAATCCCCAATCAATGACTGAACAGGAGAGTTTGCAAAGGCCTAGCCTTTCCCACTCTGCCGGCCATCTCAGGGGCAAAGTTCTTGCTGACAAGCTGCAGCACCTTATGCTATTCTACTTATGAAATATGCTTCTTCTTCTTCTTTTCCTTTTTTTTTTTTTTTTTTTTTGGTACCAGGGATTGAACTCAGAGGCACTCGATCACTGAGCCACAAGCCCTATTTTACATTTTATTTAGAGAGAGGATCTCACTGAGTTGCTTAGTGCCTTACTGTTGCTGAGGCTGGTTTTGATCCTCCTGTCTCTGCCTCCCAAGCCGCTAGGATTACAGGTGTGCATCACCACGCCCGGCATGAATTCTCTATTCTTTATTTGCTACGGGTTACAGAAAATTGTCTTTGACTTTAATAGTTCCCAATTTAATAAACAAGACCCTATTTTATGCAGACCTTAATTAAAGGTATGCAGTATAAACAAAAGTGACAAAAGTGTTTGAAATACTATCTCAATAATTCATCAATACTAAATCTCTGTATATTTTCTCAATATATGGAACTTTCAAAGCATATCTAAAAATTAGAATTGAGCTAAACACATATGCACACAACTCTGAAGTAGAAGAGCTCCAGTTCCTGAAATCCTCTCTCCCTGCTACAGGTTTAGAATGATTAGAATTCTTTGACTTTAAGGTTATGAAGTAAGAATCATCTATTTCCGTGAGCTTTTGCCCAGGTAGAAGCTAGTTTAAAATGGAAACAGGGAACCATTAAGAGGTCGTGTTGCAAGAAATCTTAATTTTTGAAACAGTAATCAAAAGTTTAAGCCAGACATGGTAGTCAACACCTGTAATCTCAGCTACTTGGGAGGCTGAGGCAGGAGAATTTCAATTTCTAGGCCAGCTTGGGTAATACACTGAGACTCTGTCTCAAAATGAAATTTAGAAAGGGCTGGGAATGTAACTCAGTAGGAGAGCACTTGCTCAGCATGTATGAAGCCCTGTTCAACTCCCAGTACCACCAAAAGAAAAACAACAAAAAACTTTAGTTTGAAAATTAAAATTTTAAAGGGTTCAAAGGTTTAAAAAATAAAGAAGAAATAAGAAAAGGTTTCAAGAATAAAATTCAGACTTGTTCATTGCTTTTCACTATTTCAATTAAAAATCAGAGTTATATTAACAAAAACTCATGTTTTGTCTTTATCATAAACCTTAGAAACTTCAAATTTTTTAGTTGAATAGAATGGAACAGATGAAATCAGCTTCTAGATCTTAGACGCTAAGGGTAGAAAAGTTAAATTTGCTAAACAGATCACATATATTCAGGTTATATTGTTATAACTCTCATAATTTAGATGAGTCAACTAATAATATCTGCAAACACAGCTGAGGGTGGGTTTAAGGCAAGTTGAATTTTAAGATTAGATAAACGTTAAAATGCAAATAAAAATAAAAGAGAGAGGAAGGGGACAGAGGATTAAAAATACCGAGGTCAGAGTCCAGCTCTAGTTTGAATTCAAGTTTTGCCTCTTACCAGTTGAAGACTCCTGAGCAAGTTACCTCACCTTTGTATGTCTCTATTTTCTCTGAAATAAGGATAAGGAAACCTATTCCATTTTGGTTTTGTAAGATTTCACATGTAAAGCATTTGGCACACAGCCTGGTACATAGTAAGTGTCTAATTTTATATGAGAATGAAAATGATCTATAATAAAATATAAAATTAAAATAAAAATCACATCTTTTTTTTTAACAGTGCTGGGGATGGAACTCAATGCCTCATGCTTGCTGAGCTACACTGCCAGCCCTATTTCTAATTTTTAAGTGGTTAAGTTGTAGAGCAGGAAACGTGAAATACGAGAATTACAGTTATCATTCATTGAACCTCTATCATGAGCCAAACATAGTACCAGACACTTTATCTTTTCCTAATGTTCACATTATGTCTGGTATCATTATCTCTTTTTTATAAATGAGGAAACAGAAGATCCGAAGGTCATAGAGGTTGCAAGTAACTCAATAACCCAATCTCTGCTTATTATGCTATACTGCCTATAAGAATTGTGATGAAATCAAATTAAACTGAAAATAAAATTAATGTCATATTTTAAACAGCAAAACCAATTACTAACTTCCATATCACACCTGTCAGATGTCATGGAACTTCTGTTTGGATATTCCCGAGGGTGAGGAGCTTACTCTCTCAGAGGCAGTACAGTTCAATGCTGAACAGTTTGATACTTGCAGTGTTCTCCTTTATTTAAGTGATGCGTGCTCTAATGATTGATTTGCAGCACCAAAAAAGAGGAATTGCCTTCTGTTTCAGTAGCATTTCAACAACTTTCACAGTGTGATTAATTTACATTCCTGCTTTGGCATCATGGCTCTTAGAGTACCATGTGGACCCTGGTCTTAAAGAACCCACTGGATTGAACAAAAAACAAAAATGGAAGACTCGGCCACTCTCCATTCCCCTGTGGTGTCATAGCTTTTCTGGATTTGTGACACTTACTACCATTCCATAAGACACCGAGGGGCTTTTCAAAGTTAGAGAAATGAATGATTACTTTGGAGAAGGGTTAGAAAATTATTAAGAGTAATTCATTAAAATGATAACATGGTGGCTTGAAGAAGTTAAGCCATTCATTTTGGATCAGCAACATAAATGACCAAAATATCATGTTCACTTTTACTCAGTAAAGCATGAGCAGTAAAAGTATTACATTTTTTAGTTACTGTTATATACTCTCCTTTAAATAATTGAGTACTATACATAGATATTCAAATATATTCACCAAATAAACCAGGAAAGTCCCCTCTCTTCTCTCACTCAAATGAGAAATAACCTTTATTTTCTTGAAGGCCTAAGATCCTTCAAGGTTCCTTTGAAGGTCATATCCCTCAAAATATTTATTTGTTGTTTTAAAAACATAACCAAGAAAGCAAAGAAACCAATTAAAATGAAGAAAGGGAAATGACAAACACACGTGAAAAAAATACCCAACATCATTAGCCATTAGAGAGATGCATTCTAAAAACAAAAGATATCATGATACACCCACCAGAGTGGCTATAATCAAAGACACTGACAATTCTAAGGGTTGGTAAGGATGTAGAACAGGAACTCTTGAATACTGCTGGTGAGAATACAAAATGGTACCACTTTGGAAATGGCTTCTTATAAAGTTCAACCCAAAGTTACTATTAAATCCCTCAATCCCTCTCCTAGGTATTTAACCCAGAGAAATACAAGCATATGTTCACACAAAAACTAAAACGTGCAAGTTTACAGCATCTTTATTCACACTAGTCAAAAACTAGAAATAACCAAATGTCCAACAACAGGTGAGTAAATAAACACATTCTGGTATATTCATATAAGGGAATATTACTCTGTAATTAAAAGGAATAGACTAAATAGAGCCACACGTTTTAACGAATATGAAAATGTAATTCAATGAAGGATGAATTACTTTTAACAAATGACACTGGGACATTAAGACATCCACAATTGAAAGAGGGAAAAAAAATCAGAAATAAAGAAAGGGGGATGGAGAGGGGACGGAGATTTTGGAGTGGTGGGAATGTTTTATTGCATATTGTGATTCTGGAGAGAGTAATATGATTATGTAACATAAGCAAGTTTTAATCAAAACTCACCATACCAGTCATCTAAAGTTAGTGAATTTTAGTATATGTAAATTATATTTTAATATATTAGAAAAAATTCAAAAGTGCCCCAATACATAAATCAAAGAAAAAATTCTTAATCTTTCTATACCATTTATTAAATAACTTATACATTTTTATAAAATACAAAACAAAATAAAATAATTTTGTCAAATTAGGAAAAGAGACATTGGAATTACTGTACATAGTGGACATGAATATGATAAAATATGGTGATGGATTATTTTAACATTTATCCATTTAGCCAGGAAAAATGTAGTATAATCTACTAAAAGAGACTCATGCTATACCAGAGCACTCAGAAAATGCTCTAGAGCCATAGAATCCACAACAAGTATGTAAAGTATGTAACAATTTTAGGGTTATTTAGGTCACTATTGGTTAGGATTAGGTTTAACTGCAAATACAGAAATTCCAAATAAGCAGGAGCTTAATTACATAAAATTCTACTCAGCAACAACAATGACAATGCAGAGGTTCACAGGTCAGGGCTGGTCTGGCAGTCCTAAGTTGTGAGAGCCCAGCTGCCTTCAGCTTCAAGGTTCTGCTTTCCTTTGCATTCTGCCTCACACAGGTTGGCTTGCTAGGCTCTTGACGGTGTCCACATTCTGGAAGGGGAAGAGACAAAGCACAGTATAAACCTTCCCATTAAGGACAATCTCCAGAGGTCTCACATGAAATATCTCCTTACATCTCTTTGGGCATTTCTTATTTACATGGCACACTTAATTGGATGGAAGGCTAAGAAATGAGGTCTTTAAAACGCTTCTTAAAAGAAGAAATACAAATGGCCAACAAATATATGAAAAAATATTTAACCTCATGAGCAATTAGGGAACTGAACATCAAAACTACATTGAGATTCCATCTCACACCAGTCAAATTGGCAATTATCAAGAATACAAACAATAATAAATGCCGGAGGATGTGAAAAAAGGGAACACTTATATACCATTGGTGGGATTGTAAATTAGCACAACCACTATGGAAATCAGTATGAGGTTTCTCAAAAGACTAGGCATAGAACCACCAAATGACCCAGCTATACCACTTCTCAGTATTTACCCTGAACGATGAAAGTCATATACTATGATGATACATGCATACCAATGTTTATAGCAGCACAATTCACAATAGCCAAACTATGGTACCAGCCTAGGTGTCTATCTTCAGACCTAGGATAAAGAAAATGTGGTTTGTATACACAATGGAGTTTTATTCAGCCATAAAGAAAAATGAAATATGTCATTTGCAAGAAAATGGATGGAACTAGAGACCATTATGTTAAGCAAAATAAGTCAAACTCAGAAGGTCAAGGGTCATATATTTTCTCTCAAGTGGGGAAACTAGAGAGGAAACAGGAAAAGAAAGGTAAGGGTAAATCTCATGAAAATCAAAAGAAGATGAGTAAAGGAAAGGGACAAAGGGGTAGGAGGGAGGCGGGTAATGTTGGGAAGTGATATTGACCAAATAATATTGTCATACTCTGTGCATGTACAAATACGTAACAACAAATTCCATCATTATGTACAATTACAACACACCAGTAAAAATGTATAATAAAATAAAAAATGCACCTGTTCATAAAAAGAAAGGAAGGAAAGGAAGGAAGGAAAGAAATATAGTCTTTATTTCAGGGAGCCACATACCCAGGTGAGTATCAGAAATTCCATTAGTAATGAGAAGAAAGGGACAGTATTCCCAATAACCAAGATAAGGAACCAAGATAAGTAGTGTTGATGGATAAATGAATTGAGAAATGGGGTATATATATATATATATATATATATATATATATATATATATATAGTGTGTATATACATAATAGAGTATTATTCCTCCATAAAGAAGAATGAGATTCTGCCATTTGTAGGAAAATGGAAGGAATCAGAAGACATGATGATAAATAAAATCAACTAGATACAGAAAGACAAGTACTGTACATGTTCTCCCACATATGAAAAATTAAATTACCTGAAAATAAAAGAGGGATAGGTGTTGGAAGAGAGGAGAGGGGGAAGGGATAAGGAAGAATTAAGAGTGGACACAATCTACACGTGGTATGCATGTAGGGAATATCACAGTGGATCCCAATAATTTTTGCAACTAACATATGATCATAATTATAGTTAAAAATTGAGGGAAAATTTTCTTTAAAAGGAAGAAAGTATACAGGACAAACTTTGCAGATCCATGCACAGGCCATCCTTAGATTTGCTTCTTCAAATGTTCTCAAGCCTCTAATTCTTGATAAGTCTGAACAAGAATTATGAGTTTCCTAAAAAAAAAATCTAAACATCCAACATGCAGGGAAAGTAGATCAGTTGTAAAGCACTTGTCTAGCATGTGTGAGGTACTGGGTTCAATTCCTAGCACTGGGGGGAATAAAAGTAAAAATGCTAAAACATCCAACACTTATGAATTGATTTGCATTTATTCATACTTAATTTTTGTAAGAAATTGTACTAAGTGCAAAATTATTGAGGGAAAGAAACACGTGGAGGGAGAAAAACCTCATTATTAATAACAATTTAAAAATTTATGTACTCTCTTTGGTAGTATATATGCCAAAAAAAAAAAAAACTTACTACTAATCTGTGATATTTAAAATATACCTTTCTTGAAATTTTCTATAAATTTGATCAATGCAGCAAGGGATTAAAATTTTGTCTTTTAAAAATAGTAGGTTTTGTTTTTCTATTTAATCCCATATGTTTATATATATAATCTTTTTCTGTATTTTCATAAATACAGTTAAAGACGATGTTTAAATTTTAATAGTCTCTTTTAATTGATTTCTTGAGTCTGTTCCCTGAATTAAGTAAATGTTTCAAAAAACACAATGTCCCGTTTATTGTTAGTATTTAAACATAACTGGATCATTCAAGTCTTATTTCTCTTCCCCATTTTTACTCCCTATCTCATTTTTATTGTTACCAAATCTAGACCAGGGTCCTTTGCAAAAAACCAAATATAATAAAATGTATTCATTTTTTTCCTAATAAAAAATACTCCCCTCTATTTCCAAGTTTAAATACTTCATTTATTCATATTATTATCCATATATAGAGGTATTAGTAGTCACCAAAATGTTTTCCTCTTTTAAAAACCACTTACTTTGTTTCATAATTCTTCCATCAACCAGTCTTTACCAGTTATCTATGAAGAGGTGGCCAGTATATTTTTTTCCTTCCCAAAATGTGATTATATTGTGGTCCAAAAGTGTCTTTTTGGTTTTCATCTTTCCAATCTTGGCACCTGATATATCTGTTATTTAAACAGCTATTCCAGCTGGGCACAGTGGTGTACACTGTAATTCCAAGGACAGGAGGCTCCAGGCAGGAGGATCACAAGTTTGAAGACAGCCTGAGAAACTTAGTGAGACCCTGTCTCAAAATAGAAAATAAAAAGGGCTGGAGATCTAGCTCAGTTGTAGAGTACCCCTGGGTTCAATCTATAAAATAAAATAACTAAAATAGCTATTTCATAAATATTTTTTAAAGAATAAATGTGACCTTTCCAGGACCCATATCCATTGAAGTTGTTCTGCTTTTTCTTTTCTTTCTTTTTTCTTCTTCTTCTTCTTTTCCCCCTTAGTATCAGATATTGAACCCAGACCTCCTGCATGCTAGGCCAGCACTGTAGCACTGAACACTGAGCCTGGCTTTGTTCTGTTTTTCTAAAAATGAGGACAATCATCCTTGGGGGTAACAACCATTTTACTGACATTCCAGAATCGCCTGGTCCTGATACTATTTACTTACCCTTCCAGAAAAGACCCTGGGACGTTTGACAAAGAACTGTAGAATGTCATAATCAAAGCCTCATGGTGAAATATGCTGTGCACTCCTGTTTCTGTACATCAAGTCTTGGCACTTTCTCTGGATTTGGTAGTCTGTTTCTTCTCAGGTCAAGTTCAATGGCCACTTCTCTTCCCAGTCCTCTTATACTCAGCTTCCTCTAATAAAACAATCAAGCCTTTTTGTCAGTAGCCAAGGGTTAATTTTCCTTTCCAAAGCTTGACCTTGGTAATGTTTTCTGTCCCTAACCTCTATAGAGGCTGCCTACCTGAGACATTAACTTATTTATGCCATCTGCATGCATAAGCTAGCTGTGTTAGGAAAGTCACAAAAGAAAGCTGACCTCAGAACTGCTTAGATAGATCTTTGGACAAATGGTGGTTTAGAAAACCAATCCCACATGCATGCTTTTCTTCCACTGGTCACTTACCAAATTAACATGTTCCTACAATTTTTTTTTTTCAATTATTCAAGCCTAAAGCCTACTGACAGTGTTAGCCTGACTGAAAAAAAAAAAATCAATGTTTAACAAATAAGTGAGGCATTAATTGTGTGAAAGTCAATCATGTCAAAAACACATCTGACTTGCCCAGAATAACTGTCTCATGTTCTATATAGTGGATTTGGTTTACATTTCCTATTAAGTCACTGAAATAGCTTAGGAATTTCTGAGGATTTTATGGCTAAAAAAGAGTAAGAACTCCTCCTAAAAAATAAGTTCAAGTTTAGAGTAATTGCCCCAGAGGAATGACAGAGGAAGCTAGAATACAGAAATTCTGCTCATAGGTCCAGGAAAAATTTTATATCAGGCCCCAGGAAAACTGCCAGAAATTCACATTATGCTTGATTCCTTTTTCAGATGTGTGTTTTGCTAGAAAGGGGAAAAATAAAACAAAAATTTTCTTCTGATACATATGCATTTTTATTGTATTTTAAACCCACAATGAATTCCAAATGTTCACTTTACTTAATCTTGAGTATTCAGGACTGAAATCCATACAAAGAAGGGATGTGGTCTTCTGACCTCTCCACTCCATGATTACTTTTGAAGGTGAACTGATCACTTCTGAATTTTAAACGAGTGCAAAATTGAAACTCCCACATGTCTTTACCTGCCTCAAGGCATGGCCACATGGTAGCAAGCTCCACTGGTCTAGCAGACAGTGTAGCACCAATACTTTCTCTCATTTTTATTTTTTCCTACTTCTCCATAGAAATGATTCCCAAATTCAGACAAACTTGTATTACAAACCAACACCTTCATTTCTGGTCCAACAGTCACTTCCAAAATCTATTCCTAATGCTTCATACCAAATTAAAATCTTCACCTTTGGTTATAAAATGAAAAAAAAAATAGTAAAATTATCATTGACTGAAGATTTAAGGTTAAAACGTTAAAATGATGCCAAGATTCTTATTATAACCTTTCCTTTCTTCTCATTGAAAGATCGTGTGTTTTTGAAAAATAAGTACAAACCATTCGCAAGAGTCTAGGAAGACTTTCCACTGACTACATTATATGAGAAGCCAAATCAAGAAATTCTATTTTATATATTTTGTCCTCTTAAAAAAAGAAGAGAAAATTTGATAGGGAAAAGTTTAAACTTTTAAGTCCCACATACTTAGGAGACTACGGTGAGAGGATCAATCACTTGAGCCAAGGAGTTTGAGACCTGTACAGGCAACATAACATGACCTCGTCTCAAAAAAAAAAAAAAAAAGTTGTAAGCTTTCAAACTATTTATTCAATCAGAATGTACAAAGGAGAAATCACAAGAAAAATAGCAAAGACTGGGAGACAATTAGTTACAAAAAGTGATGGATAGATCCCTGGAATAGAGAACCACAGATAAGGTCATATTCGGAAACACGCTGACAGCCCACAGTGTTTAACTTTGTGGTTTTTCCATTTATCAGAGCTGATTAAAGAAGAACCACAGATAGCCTCTGATTCTTGACAACATAAATTCCTCTCGTGGCAGACAACTGGACAATTGGATCAGGGAAAGATTCTGTTTCACGGAGGCCACTCAGTAAATGATAAATGTGAACATCTGTTTGATTTCAGAATTTGGGCAAGGGAGCACATAGTTGACCTGTCCTACAATGTTAGATATACCAGTTTTCAAGAGGATAGTAAAAGAAGCGGAGGAAATGTAATCATTTGGCAGGAACCTCCCTCATTGACATAAAATAGGAAAATAATCACTACCACAACATGAGCTATGCAGAATTCTAGAATACAAGGAAACAGAACACATATACGTTTGAAGACTCCAAGGAAAAACATATGTGACAAAATTATTATTTACTATGGGAAAAGAGGAAACATTTTAGAAAAGCCTATTTGTGTCCTTAATAGAATGTGAAGACCTATGCTATCAATCAAACAGTGACCCATAAGGTAAGAATGGAAGGAGACTAAAAATTTAACTGCAGAATTTAAAATGCCATTGGATGCAAGAAAGCATTATGATCATAATCAAATCAGTAATTTTTAGAATGAATTTTTTTTTCAGAGAGACTTCCTCACCTTTCCATAAAAAGAGCTCACAGCTCAGATTTCTCAAATTCATATTTACTAGTTCTTACTTCACAGTGCTGCACTATAATTGAGTTTCTTCAAAGAGGAACCATGATTTACCTGTTTTTCCATTTTGGATTTAAAATGTCTTCCAGAAGACCCATGTGTTCAAGGCTTGGTCTCCAGTCCATGGAGCTATTGTGAGGTGGTAAGTAGTGAGTTTATCAGAGCAATTCACAATTAAGTGAGGAAATATTCCTTTTCTAAGGTCATTCTAGACATCAACATATTAGTCAGAATATCTATATTTATTTTCACTTTTATCAAAAGATCAATTTTCCTTTTATTTCTTTCTTCATTTCTTTTCCTTCTCCTTTTCTTTTCTTACCCATTTTCTTTCTTGTTTGCTTCTTTTTAAAAAGTTTTTAGCATGCTTTGGACTTGACAAGGACATCTAAACTTTACAATTCTAGCAGTTGTAACAAATAAAACTTAAATTGCAGTGGCTTAAAAAATAGAATTTACCCCCTCAATAAACTACAAGTTGATGAAAAACAGGTCTTCTAGGCTTTCAGGGACACATTTTATAATCCCATCCTCTTATAAGACTTCAACTGTTCTCCATTCAGCAGGCACATTAGGAACTTAAGAGAGTTCAAACAGGGAAAATTTTATGGACCAGTCCCACAGGCAGAGCACATCACTTTGGTCATATCTCAATAGTTAGCACTTACTTACAGGACCATACCTCACTATAAGGGAAATTGGGCAGTGGAATCCAGCTGTGGCAGTGTTAGAAAAATGGTTTGGAGAAGAGTGAGCCTCTGCCACAAACTCCAGGTTATTTCAGCAATAGATAATCAGGATCTATAGCACTATATATAGCCCTTTCCTTAATTTCTCACTTAATCATTGCAATAATATGATGGAATTGGGAATTAGTATGCCCAATTTAGTGGCCTAAGTTTACATATTTCTCAATGGCAAACCAAGAGTGGGCCCTACTTCTGACTGCAAAGCCCTATGCACAACACTGCTTTCTACAACTAAAATGATGTTGAAGTGAGATTATAGCCTGATTGAATTTTGATTACACTTAAGAGATCATGTAACTGCCACATTTTCAATAGAGTCCATCCTTTGAGAGTTTTTTTTTTTCCAGTTGGAGTGATGGATTCAAGTTAATTTACCTGAATTCTTTCCTGATATAATGTATGGCACAGCTCTGAAGAGATCACTACAGTCTTCTGTGAGGAATGGAGTAATATTTAGTGCCATCACTTATGTCTCATTAGTGCTAACAGACTAACACAAATGTTCATTTTCAGAGTGAACTTTAGACTGCACATTTTAAAAAGAAATTTTATAGTTCCATTTTATTTTTACTACCCTTTGAACAGTAGACATCCATCAGATATATCCATTTACAAATGATAGTTAAATGACTGACCATGAATGGTGTTAAGAAATATACGTGAGTATGTATGTATTCACGTAACCCTCAATACCAGCTAATGAGTTAAGTGCTTTTATTACTAATATTTTATTGCTGTGAATATCAAGGCAAGAGAGGTTTATCAACTTGACTGAGGTAAGAGTTGAGCAGTGTAGAAAAGTAAACAGGTCAGACTAATAAGTGAAAGTCTCTAGTAATTTCCCAGAAATCAAGTCCATAGGTTCTACTTATTGTTTTGTTTTTGCCATAGTTATTCCTTAATTGCTCAAATTACTTCTCTTGAGGTAGTCATGACATACCTTATTCCTATTTCCTTGTAGCTTCATAGCTTCATCTTTATTATGTGAATGTGTTGAGTTTGTAAAACCTACTAGCGCCTATTGTTTCACTAAAAAATACCTTGCTACTTAAAGCATGAGGCAAAAGACTTAGCTTTCCCAAATTAAATCTGCAATTTATTTATGCAGAGGAATCCCTTAATTTTCTAAAACAAAAGGCATATATTCTATATAGACATCTCTATATTTCAGACATTTAAAAAAAAACCACCACTTTCCTTCGTCAAAAAAGATTTAATATCGTAGCTTCTGTCAGATTTCTAGCGTCTACTCCAAGACTGGAAACAATTTCTTAAAAAACAGTTTTGAAATTACTTGGGAGTCAAAGCAAGTCGACTTCAACATCTCAGAAGAAAAACCTCTATCAATTTGTTCATCCACTCACTCTACTATGAATCTATGCTGACATAGAAACTTGGGGGAAAATTTAACACTGAAATTGAACCGTTCACTGGAAATGCTAGGTCCATACTATGCTCAGCCGTCATTTCAGCAAAGAGTAATCTGGGGAAGAGTCTTGTCATCCAGACATTGTATCCATCATAAAGTTCGGAGAGGGTAAGGAATCATTTTGTGTCTGCTAGTGAGAAATTGAATCCTCTAGAAATCTTGGGGCTGAATTCCTGAGGCACTTCTGTCTGCTGTATTTAGTGCAGTCCCCTAGCAGGTGCTCAGTAATGTTAGGAAAAAATCAAGTTGTTCACCCAACAAGGGTAATTGAAGAGTTCCGAGTTTTCTTACTGCCAACTACAAAGTCGATGACCTTTTCAAGTGGTCTTGCAAGGCACGAAGCACTGGTCTTTCTTAACTCAAGCACATTTAAAGGGCGAAGGGGCAGATACTTAACATTGAGAATGTATCTCCTCCAACTTCCTTCAGTGGACTGGGTGGAAACCCTACCATCTCCCGCACCTGCAATTTCCGCCCTTCTCCTTCCCCCTCTTCCAGACTCCAGTCCCCGCTCCTCAACCAGCCTGCGGCCCACTCCCAATGTCGGCCATGGCCCTGGGATTTACGACGCCCTCAAACCTTGCTTCCAGAAGACAAAAAGATAATGGTTTTCATGTTTTAAGTCAATACAGTATGAGGTCTTCAAGTGAAAGCTTTATTTGGGTGAAAAAATTAGCCCACGAAAAACCGATCTGTGCGTCCAAGCCTGTTTCATCGCCTCGCTTCCTTAAGGCTTCCAGGAGCACGTCCGACCCTCGGTTTAACGCCCCTTTACCCGTCGGAACTGCCGGCTCTCTGAAAGCGGCCTCACCTCCCGCCGGCTCCGCCTGGCTCGGCCCACCTCGCCCCCACCTCGGCGCCCACCCATTGTCCCCTCGCGGCTGTCACAGCGCACAGATCCCGAGCTCCGGATTGGAAAGCCTCCGCGTCACTCAGCCACATTCGGGGGCCGGACGCCTCGCTTTCTTTTCCGAGCCTTAAAAGGTCTAAGGCCGTTTCCTTCGAGCCAGCAGGTAAAGCCGCAGCGGCGGAAGGGAGGAAAGGAGGAAGGGAGGGGCCGCGTGCTCGGGCCGTCCCGCCTGGCGACGGGGAGCGGCCGGTGGGGGTCGGGGAGTGCCCCAAGCCGTGCCCCCACCCCACGTCTGACCGCGCCCGGCCCCCCACCGCCAGTCCTGCTCGTAATGCCAGAGTCGCCTCTCCACGCATCATCCCGCCCTGGGGCGGCCCTGGGGCAGTTAACACCGCGAAGCTCGGAGGGCGGGGCGGCCAGGCAGCGGGGAGGAGGGGGGCTGGGGGGGGATGTAAAAGATCCCGGATGTGGCTGAACCGGAGCCCCTTCTAGAGGGAGTGACTGGCGCCGGCGCAGAAAGCCCGAACTACGGCGAAGGTGGGGGTGGGGAGAGACTGACTTCCCGCAGGCTTAATGCTAGAGTGAGCCGGGGGAGGTCGCCAGGGAGAGAGTGTGGGAAAGCCAAAGGGGAGGCTAGGAAAAAGGGTAGTGGCTGGGAGGAAAACAAAGCGGCTCCTTTTCCAGGCGCACTGGGGACCAGAACAGAAAAGTTGGGAGCTGTGCAGGGTGGGGAGGGGTGTTGGTAGCGGAGAGAACGCGCGCTCCTCCGTTCGCCCTCTAGCGCGGGCGGGCAGGGCGCGCGCACCGGGGTGCGGCGGTTGCGCTGGGCCCCGAGAGCTGTGGGCACCAATCAACGGTTGCCATAGCAGCGTTTGACGTCATCGTGCGTGTGGTGCCCCTGCTGCCGGGGCTGGTGATTGGAGGAAACCCCGTGTCTGCGGAGCGGCTGTAGCCTGTGAGCAGCGAGATCCAGGGACAGAGTCTCAGCCTCGCCGCTGCCGCTGCCGCCGCCGCCCAGAGACTGCTGAGCCCCCGTCCGTCCGCCGCCACCCACTCCGGATACAGGTAAGGCACCCGGCCGCGGCCGCCGCCGCCTCGCCCCGCTCTTTCTTGCTCCAAGTCAGCCTTGTGAAGGCGTGGGAGCTGTCCTGGCTCGGCGTCCCCTCAGCCGCTCGCCTGCGGTAGTGGCTCTGGGCTGAGGCGGAGTCTCCTTAGGCAGACACGGGCGGCGGCTCCTCTTCCGCTGGCTCGGGCGGGCATTCGCGGCCGCCTCCGGCTACTTGCTTCCGGACCGACGCCTCAGCACCGATCGGCGTTCGTTCCCCTGACTCTCTTCCTCCCCGCGTGGAGAAGGTGCCCACGCGCGGGATCCCCGGGGGTCCCCCAGCTCTGGAGGGCTGATGAGGCATAGCCGAGACGCCACCGGCTGCGATCCGTCCCCACCCTTGCCCCAGTGGCCCCTCACACCCTCCGTCCTCGCCCCACTGCCCCTCGCTTCCGCCGGAGATAATGATCGGCGGCCGCGGACATTGCAGTGGCGCAGGTGAGGCCGCCCCCTCCCCTCGGCTCCCCTTGCTAGCCTCGCCTCCCATTCCCCTCCCCCTCTCCCTCCTCCGCGGCGCAGCCTCCGCGCCCCGCGCTGCGGCGGCGGGGAGGGGCTGGGGACCGCGGGGACCTGGGCGGGGGGAGGGCCTGGCCGAGAGCGGGCCGAGCTCTGGCCGGGCCAGCGTATCGCCAGGTATACCAGGGCGAGACCGCTCTCTGGTGTCCAGGGCAAACCCACTACGGGTGAGGTTTGGGGTGGGGCTCTCCTGGGACCTAGGGCTGGATTTCCTGGGTTCTGCAGTGGGAGGAAGGACTTGAATTTTCCCGGTCGGGTGGGGGAGGGGTTGGCTCTTCCTACTCGGGAACGGGCGCTGGAAGTGCGAATGGGGGCGCCGAGTCCCTGGGGCTAGAACAGGGGTTGGAGAAGACCGCGGTGAGCGTCGGAAACTCATCCCGGGGGGAGAACTAGAAGGTCCCTGCTCCGGGTATTGAGACTCACATCCTGCTTTGCGGGGCGGATAGGCTTGAGCTTAACAGCCGGTGGTGTCCCCTTTGGGTTGGGTGTGGTTCTCGCCCCCTCCCCCACCTGCCGCAGCTGTTGGGTGCTTCTGTACTCTGCTGGGACACCGGTGGTGTCCGGTGGCTGGGAAGACGGCGGTGGGAGAGCGGGGTGTGTCCGCAACGGGACTGGTAGCGGTTCCGCTTTTGCGGGCGGCACTGGCGACTCTGCCCCCGGGTGGGGCGAGCGGCTCCCCCCCACTTCTGACTTGGGCGGGTGCGCGGGCTGCTCCTCCCTCTTGCTCTGCTGCGGCTGGGGAGGGGGGGTTGGAATTAACACGCAGCGGTAGGTTGGGCTCCTTGACACAGATCCGCCGTGACAAAGAGAGTCGGGGACTTGTGCGGAGGCGCAAGCCTGGGCGGAGCCAAGGAGGGGAGGTGGTTGCCGACAGCGCGGACCGTGGGATTTGCACTTTAAAGTCACGGTCTGCGCGATTTCTTTCACCCTACCGTACGTCTTAAGTCAGTTGAGGGTTAAGTGGGTGCGGCGAGTCTTCTCTGCAGTGTAGAGGCGAGGCATTGGAACCCAAGTTATTCTATGAGAAACCTAATCCACTTCCTCTTGTACCAAAGAGGATAGGGAAACGTTTATATTGGTTTTAGGATATTTTTCGTTAGATGCAACGTTAATCAGAGAGCATCTCAGAGTTCCTAGGGGAAAAATTAATATTTCGAGAACAGGAGGAAAATGAGATAAAAAATATTAGTTTATTCATTGAAACAGTACAGCTCTTACTGAAGCTAGATGATTGTTTGTTTAAATAGTGGTAACTGTTCAGAAAAAAGAAAGTGTAGTGGGATTTCCGTGGGAAGGTAAAGTGTATGTCACTTTCATGGTGTGGGTGGCAGTGGCTCTTCTCTCCACCTTTTAATTTAATAGTGCATTTCTGGCATCATTCTGTGGGATCCCTGTATAGTTTAGTATCTTTCTCTGTGTTGCAGACCCTTTAAAAAGGATTGTTTTTGAAGAAGACCAGCAGAGATAAATTGAAGTCTAAGGAAAGTGAATTAGGTGAAAAGACGGGAAAGAGCAGCTTGATTGATAACATAATAAAGTTGTGACTGCTAGAATTAAAATGCTTTGAGCCTACATTTAAACTTTTAAGCACAGTGACATTGGGTGCTTCCAGTGTGACATATTTTAGTGTGTACAGATAGGACTCAAAAAAGTAAAGTAGTGTGCATATAGCAAGAGATAGATGAGGTCTTAGCATTAGATGTTGCTCCTTGATGTTTTAATGATCAAAATGTCTAAGAAGAACCATATTTGTTCGTTTTTCCCAGAAAATTATCATGTTATAATCAGCTGGCAAGATCTAGTAGGTTTGGGATGGGGATACTAACAACTAAAACTTAATCATTCCTGACAGAAGTAAGTATGATGAAAGTTAAAAGATATGAATTATGTCAAACTGGCATGACTCATGGTTCTGGAAGCATAGAAATTTTAATGCTCTTTCTAGGCATTGTTTTTACCAAATGAAGAAAAGCTGCATAAGTTTTGGATTACTTAGTGATATTGGAAACAATTTATGATCATTCTCCTAAGAGACCTAAATTTTAATTCCCCATGTGAAGAATCCTTCACAGACAACTAGGTTTGAGGTGTTAATATGGCTTATTAAGCACATATAACTTTTGAGTCTGTATATTTGGGAAAACATTTCTAAATACTCCTTTTTTTTTTCCCCCTACAGAACATCCAGTCATGGATAAAAATGAGCTGGTGCAGAAGGCCAAACTGGCCGAGCAGGCTGAGCGATATGATGACATGGCAGCCTGCATGAAGTCTGTAACTGAGCAAGGAGCTGAATTGTCTAATGAGGAGAGGAATCTTCTTTCAGTTGCTTATAAAAATGTTGTAGGAGCCCGTAGGTCATCTTGGAGGGTCGTCTCAAGTATTGAGCAAAAGACGGAAGGTGCTGAGAAAAAGCAGCAGATGGCTCGAGAATACAGAGAGAAAATTGAGACTGAGCTAAGAGACATCTGCAATGATGTACTGGTGAGAATCTGTCTAGCTTCATTATTATAGCATAGGAAATGAGCATCAGTTTTTGTATGACTCTACTCCTCCTTTGGTTTTTCTTTTCCTTTGAAAAATTGTTCTATTTAGAAGTCTTCAGGATGTCATTACTTAAAATGTGTGGAAACAATTATAGATAATTTGTGTAAAATAAATGGAGTAATGATTATCAGTTCGGTTTTGCTAAAAACAGTAAGCTATGTAGGTATCTTACGTGCTAGTTGGAAAGGAACTGGATTGCGTTACATTTCAATTACGGTTAAAATATCTAGTAATTCCAAAAGTGAAATCTTAAATATATGTATGTGGATATAGGAATTCTACACACTTTGTTTTATGGAAGGAATGTAATAGGATACTCACATAATGCTCTTCTCTGGATTATCTGTTATAATGTTAATGAAATGAGTCAGCCATGCAGAAAACTCTTTGACTTCAGTTGTTTCTTCCCCTTCCTGCATTTATTTGTTGGAAGTCACCTTTGAATACCAGCATCCACATGAAAGGTTATGAGTAACTCAGCTTGATTTTCCTGGTTCAAGAAGTAGTTTAAATATGTAGTACTTACTGTGTTATAGCACTGTGTTTCTCTAAAAGCCTAAAAGAATTAGACATTGCATTTTGGTTAATTTTAATCTCTTTTTATAAGCTATGGTTTTCTGATCCAGAAAAATTGGAGGTAGTCTAGTTAGAGAGTCCAGCCAGTTAGCATATAACATTTTACATACATGAATACTTTCCCTTTTTAATAAATTGAGAGTTTTTGGAATAATACTTAACGTTTTACCAAATGATTATAGTTCTAGGACTTCAGGTTACATATATTGGGTCTCAATATGGCAGGTCTCTGATATATAGAAGCGGGCAGTATCCTAAATTCTCTGGACAGGTTACTAAATCTCGGACTCTGGAAATTCACGTGTGCAGTATTTAGGATTTGAACTGTGTTCATGGAAGAACTACTGTAATGAGCAATATAGGATCATTTTTTATGTAGTTGTGGGTTTTTTGTTGTGATAATTTTACAACTCATTTAACACACCAGTCTTCATTAATGGAAAAGCTTCAATTCCTAAATTGTATTTTTCTCTTGGCATTTTTTTTTTTTTAATTTATTTTAAAGTGAGCTCACATTCACAAAATCTTATGTGGCAGTTAAGGTCTTGGGTATATTTTTTGTTGTTTGCTTATCTGAAATCTTTACTATCACAGCTATAATTTCTAAGGTGAAAAAAGGAATATTAATCTTTTATTGAGGCTAATTTTATACTTACGATTACTAAATTAAGCACTTAAAATTTGAAATTGTTTTTTCTATAATAAAACATACGTTGTGGTTTTAATTTTTTTTCTTTCTGTTTTTCTTCCTTCTGGTGTCTACCCTGCCAAGTACTCATTTTTATTTTACTTTCAAAGGTGTATATTACAAATTGTAATTTCCCTTAGAACAAAATTCAGTTTTAGGAATAAAGGGGGGAATATGGTTAACAAGCTTATTTGTAACCCCTGGTATTTATTTGCATTTTTTTCACACACAAAGTATCAAAGCTCTTGTGAGGATTTTCCTAGGAAAAAAACTGTAGCAGTTTTGACTTTGGTTTCCTTATCAAGGAGAGGAAAAAAAAAATCTACATTAGAAGCACTTGATGAAGATGATCAAATTAATCTCTAAATGGCCTCTAAGATTATTAAGGGGGGGTCATTGGTTATCACTAGGCATGACATGTTCACCTCCTTGAGATAGCACTAACTTTTCACAGTTTTCACTTTGAAAGTTTAATTCCTTCATATATATAAATGGCTTAGAGAATTCTAAGCTTCGCTTCCAGGCTTGGTCTTAGCAAGAATAATCTCTCAGTGATCTTTCCATGGCTCATAATGTAGAGTAGGTGCTCAAGTATTTGTTAAATAAACTAGCTTATTTTGGGGAAAGAGGATAGTAGGATTAAGTCAGCAGTACTGCTAATTTTCCTAGGCATTTTCTGTTTCAACTTAGTAGGGAAATTCAGCATTTATTCATGATAACTTTATTCTTTACATATGGGCAGTTCCCTATCATATTTTTCAGAGGTGAGGTTGACTTGGAAACATAAAATTCCTTTTCCCTTTTCTAGTAAAATGGAAGAAACATAGCAGATCTGATATTTTTCTTAAATATTTTTTTCTGGACCATTGTACTTGATTAATAAAAGCATGTACTTTTTCTTAATTTCAGAGGAAAAAAAGCAGGTAATTTTTGTGCAGAATTAATGTTTGCAGGGATGAACCAGATTGCATTGTTATATTGAGTCATGTGTGTTATAATTGTTGAGACAGTGTCCTTTCTTCCCCCCAAAAAAGCAGCCTAATTGCTAGAGTTCTCAGTTTTTCTGAGGGATCCCTAACATAACATTCTGGTTATATGCATTTGTCAGGTGTTTAGTTTGTGCCATT
Source organism: Marmota flaviventris (assembly GCF_047511675.1). Taxonomy (NCBI): domain Eukaryota; kingdom Metazoa; phylum Chordata; class Mammalia; order Rodentia; family Sciuridae; genus Marmota; species Marmota flaviventris. The sequence continues at coordinate 35,944,649 of NC_092512.1, forward strand.
TAAGAAGCAGACAAAAAAAGAGACCAGTGTTACTTTATGGAAATTAGGGATCATTACTGTGGGAAATGGTCACTGGAATAATCTTTACATTTTTTCCTTATGCAGTAGAACTTGAAATTATTTCTTATGTGTTAATTTGAAACATAACTTATGTAGTTATGTGAATTAATGCAGTCTGCCTTTTCTGTAGGTGCTCTTGTGGTGGTTGGAAGGACTTAATGCTAGTGATAATCTAATGCTACTGCTGTTTAAATCTGAAATATGCAGCCAATAATTAGGCAGTTTTTATCTTGGAAATAATGATGAAATTAAAGTATGAAGGAATACATACTAGAAAACCTAATTCAAACTCAATTCACTGTATTGAGTATAATGAGCTCAAGAGTTTGAATCAAAACAACAGTTGTACAATGTGAAAACCATTCAGTCCCTCTTGAATACAAGCTCGATTAAATAGAACCATGGGGTTGTTGTGGAGGAGGAGGATCTGGTAAAGCACCTTGACTTCCCTCTGTGTCCTCAGCTTTGTGGCTGTTTTAAAAGCAGTGATGAACCTGCCTTTACTAGTACAGGAGTCTCTCAACTCAAGTCCATGGATGGGATTTAAATGATCCAAGAAGTTGTGTGTGTCTCTGGGGCAGAGGCTTCATGCCAGCCATCAGATTTTCAAATGTATCACTTAAAAATTTGAAAACTGGTATATAAGGCAAAGAACAGCTTCCTTTCCTTATTAAAGGAGGTCTAAGATAGGAAGCTGTAAAATTGTCTACCATTTGTAACAGTTGGCAATGTAGTTAAGTAATCAAGTACTGTAACAGTGATTCAGTTAACTTGACTGAATTGCATTTTGTTATGCTGCTGTATTTTATTTGCCTGGAACAGTGTTAAGATGTGGTTACTGGGTACTGATTTTTATCTTCAGTCCACAGACTGCTTTTAAGCAGAACAGGGTCAAGATAGGAAACTAGGCAGTGTTTGGGTCTTACCTAGTTAGAATCCATCTGTATATGCCTTGGGCTTCTAAAAAGACTTCTATGTAGTGTTAGTTTTTAAGCCTAAAATTATTAGGTATAGTTTATATCCTGGAGTAAGCATTTCTTAAAAGAATTCTGTAGTGCCAACCCATATTGAATTCTTCGTAGTTATATATATATATACATGTCTGTCACATGTGGCTTTTGATGTGTTTTAAAGTACTAGGAATTTATGTGATGGAGATACCTATAGTACCTTCCAGGAAATAATAAATTGGTCAGTTTTGGTAATGAGTTTCAGTAGTCATTTAATGGTAAGTGCTGGCACTCAGGTGAGGTATTTTGTGTAGCTGGGCAGTCTGAGTTATATAAAGTGGAAGTGACAAAAATAAATGAAGATGAAGGTAGGCAGGTAGGAGTTCCTTTTTTAGTGTAAAAGGGAGTAACCAATTAATGTGATCAAGAGCAACACATTGCCCATTTATATTAAGCAATACTTAGGAATGAGATCCTACTTCTGAGAGATGCTGGATTACCTGAAGATTGTTTAGTGATAAATTTTGAAAATAGTTAAAAGTGAATTAAGAGGGAAAAATTATAGTATTTGAGATTGAAATTAGAATGAAAAATCTGAGAAGTCTCAAAAATATAAGAATGTAGACACTTGTGAAATAATGACCCAACTCTTTTATTCTAAGAAAAAATCTTTAGCCTTATCTTGTATATTTGAACTAAAAAAGTGGGGAATAAGCTATCTTAGGGTTATAATAACTTACAATGAGTAATTTTTTCATTTTTTAAGACTAGTCAGTTGGTTATTGAAGAAATCCTACAGCACTTTTAAAATGATAGAGTAGAAGCTTCTTGTTAGCTATTTGAAAAGAAGCTCATATGTTTTAAACATTTATTTTAAATTAAAACATATTTATTTGCCTTTTTTTTTTAACATGGGATTAAGACATTTTCTTTAAATATGTGTAGATCTACAGTTTGGAAATCATTTCCTCTTATTTCTTGCATAAGCCATCCTTCTAAATACAAATGCATCCTCCATAAAATGCAGTTTGGATTGAGAAAGTAAATAGGCCATTGGTTCAGAATCCCATATGCTGTTTTTTCTGATCTTAGTTGTTCATCCACATCTTTTCATAACTGTATTTCATTAGTTAACATTTAAGTAATTCTAGCTGGTATAGTGGCATAATTTTGTAAACAAATAGCACACTCTTGGTAAGCATGTAATTGCTTTTAGAAGCTGAAGGATATTCCTGAGAGTGACTGGAAAACCCACAGCCTCAAGCACTGAGCCCAATTTATGGGGATCAGTGTTCTAAGAATGAAGAACCTAGAATAAACACGTCTTTATCTATTAAGTGGAATTGGTAAATCCAGCAAATTAACTGGAGTTTCTTTAAGGGAGTTGTTATGTTCAAGATCATTCTATCAGAACTTTAGGGAGGGATAGCCTTGATGGAATTAAAAGCCTTTTTCGGTTTTGGAAGAGATGAGATTAGAAGGAGAGATGGATACAAGTCAAATCATGAAGGCCTACTGAATGCTCTAAATGTAGTAGAAATGGGAACTTTTAAGGTCATGGAAAACACTTTATGGAAAGGAAACAGCTCCAAATTTTGCTTTATCCTGTTTTATAAAGAAATTTAGAGCTTCTTATTAATAATAGATTCTTAATGCCTTCCATCAGTTTGTTAATCATTGCTTACACTCTCATTTTACAGAATTGGTTTTGACTTCTGGGGCATCTTTAACCTGTGAAAGACTTAAGATTTTTTTTCCCCCTGAATAATATTCCTGTTTTCATGTCTGAAAGTGATTCTAGCACTTACAGGACAGGAAGCCCAATATTAGGAAGTAGTCTACCTTTATAACCTTTACAAATCAAATTAATTCCGCCATAAATTTTTCAATTTCAGAATAAATGAAATTTCAGTGCATTTGTACTGAGGAATGTGAGGAAAATTTTTGAAAGTTCAAATTATGGGTTTTCTCTCATGTCAACTAAGTTAAATAACTTCCACTCCTTTGAAATTCTAGTAGGCCTTTTTAAGAGTTTTTCTAGAATTCCTTGGATCCCTATTGTGATTTCATCCTAGTTCCCATAGCTTATAGTACTATTATAGTTTTACACTGAGAATAAACTGTGCTGTAAGTTTTAGGGGACTCAGAATTACTGTCAGTTTCAGTATGCTCAAGGCCGTAGTTTGTCTTGATTTTGAAGCTCCCTATCCCAATTTTTTTCTCACTACAAACTGCTACTGCTATGTTCCCTAGATCATTAGTTTTCAGTAGTTTACATTCATGCTGATATTCATTTTTATGATACACCCCATTGGTATTCCCAGAATTAGACTCAAAAGAGAAGTGTACATTGCCAAATAAGAAATGATTTTGTAAAGATAAACTTGATCTGATTTTAATGAACAAAAAATAAATTATAAATGTTCTTTTACAGTTGCTACTAGTCATTCACTTGAACTTGCTACTTCCCAGTTCTTTGTTGCACATATTTCTCATTGTAACTTTCTAAAATGCTGCTTTCATTTGCTCCTTCCTTGCCAAAGTCCCCTACATAAAGTCTTTAGCTGTACTTTGTTCTTCTGTCTGTCCCTGATTCAAGCCATTGCTAATTCTCATCTTTCTGATCTAAGGGGTTTGTTTCATACTCTGATTTAGAACTTACTTTAATCTTGATATGTAAGTCATTTTTCAACTAGAGAAGATTGGCTCCATTTCTTCATGCTTCTTGAAAACAGATCCATTGACTTCTGTGGTATTTAATTTGTAATGAAAGTACACTGAAGGAATATGATAAACTTAATTTTTTCAGGCACAAATTTGAATTTGGGCTGGGAGGAATATCATGCCAGGTCAGCCTAATACAGCATTTCCCATTTCACTAGGGGCATTTGTGTATAAGAGGTCATAGTCAACTTGTTTTCCATTCAGTAATTCCCTGTATCACATTTAATTTACAGGGAGTGGCTAATTTTTGTTACATTAGGATTTCATTTATTTGACTTTATTCTCATTCATTATACTTGCTTTTCTCAGAAATATTAGCTCTTTTCTTAAAGCATAATAAACACCCTTGCCCGCCCGAGTTTAGAATGACACATTTGGACCTCATTCAACCCAGGACACTTAATGAAAATCCACCAAAAATACATTATTTAAAATTGAGAACCTTCTAATTACACAGGATGTACCATAGTAAAAGCAAGTTCTCAGTTCAATGTGATGAATACTTTTAATACTGTGGAAGATATTGGAAAGAATAGCATCCCAAAATCATCCTGCTATTTTGTCAAGTCATGGCTTCCTGTTAGTTTCCTTTCTAATTGTTCCCATCTGATAAGAGATGATGTTTAGGCTCTTGTTTGTTTTGTTTTGGTGGTGGTGATTTTGCTCTACTGGGGATTGAATCCAGAAGTGCTCTACCACTGAACTGTATCCCTTAGTCCTTTTTTTTTTTTTTTTTTGCAGGGGGGCGGGGACGACCAGGGATTGAACCCAGGGGTACTTTACCATTGAGCTATATCCCTATTTCTTTTTTGCTGAGTTGCTTAGGACCTCACTAAGTTGCTGAGGCTGATTTTGAACTCATGGTCTTCTGGCCTCAGCCTCCTGAGCCGCTGGGATTACAGATGTGCACTACCACACCTGGCTCCCCTAGCCCTTTTTATTTTTTGAGACAGAATCTTGCTAAATTTAAAGTACCCAGGCTGTTCTTAAATTTGCCATCTTGGTGCAGCCTCCCCAGTAGCTGGGATTACAGGAATGTACCATCGGGCCTAGCCAGACTGTTTCTTTCTGGATCACAGGAATAAAACCTGAAGGGTATTCACATCTAATATTTCTAAAAAGGAAACTAACAGTGTGTGCTACTTTATTTTAGTGAGGTGAATTGGTACAGGTTCTGCAGGCTTAACTGTGAAACTCTTGTTTTTCTGTTAAATGTTTATTAACTACCTGCAATTTTGTAAGCCCTTTGCCATAGAATAATTCTGTTCTTGTGTTGACATCCTGGAGAGGAAAAAGACATGTACACAAGTAATAGAATATGAATTAGGCTGAGCATTGTGTAGCACAAGCCTGTAATCCCAGCTACTCAGGGGGCTGAGGCAGGAGGATTGAAACTTCCGGCCAACTTGGGCAAATCAGCGAGACCCAGTCTCAGGATGAAAGAAAGAGCTAGGGATGTAGTTCAGAGGTGTAGAGCACTTGCCTAGCATGTGTGAGGCCTTGGATTCAATCCCTAGCACCACCAAATAAATTTTTAAAATAACAAGATTATGAGAGGTTAAAAAGTACTGTATATGGTTGTACATTGAAGAGTCATCTTCAACTGACTTTTTTATAAGGGTCTGATAAGCAGTGCGCCACTGCCTGTGATCCCAGCAACTCCGGAGGCTGAGGTAGGATTGAAAGTTCAAGGCCACACTGGGCAATTTAGCAAGACTGTGTCTCAAATAAAAAGGATTGGGGATGTATCTCAGTGGTAGAGTGCTCCTGGGTTCAACCCCCAGTGTCACATAAAATAAAAAGGTTCTAATAAAACGTAATCCTATTAGGGAATTTATACATAATATACAAGTTTTTAAAAGCTATAGAAATGAGACATTTTAAGCAAACGAAGTTTTATGATGAAAATAATTGCAAAATGGAGCCTTGATTTATTAGAAAGTTCAGCTTAGGTCAAGGTTGAGGCCATCTGTAGAAGGAGCTCTGGGGGAGTGGAAAAAAGGAAATAAAAGAGTATCAGTTTTAATGTGAACCATTTACTGCTCAATGAGTTCTCTTGGGTACTTTACCATTTTGATTGTCTTTAGAGGTTACATTTTGGATTTGTTTTAAATTTTTACTTCTTTTGTGGTGCTGGGTATTGAACCCAAGGACACTTTACCACTGAACTACATCCCCTGCTCTTTTCATTTATTTTTATTTGAAAACAGGGTTTCACTAAGTTGTCCTGGCTGGCCTCAATTTTGTCATCCTTCCAGTTTAGCCTCCCAGGGCTGGGATTTACAGATGTGAGCCCAACTAAAAATGCCTTTGCCTTATCAAATTGGTTTTAATAAATAAAATGATGAAGATTTTACCATCTGTTTATTGTTGGAAAATGTGTTCAGTTAAGTGACTGGTCAAAAATTCTCTTAACTTTGATTTTTCTCATAGAACACTTAAAATTTACTCCAGTAGGCCAAATATTTTTTTAAAATGTTTTTAAAAACACTGTACTTTATGCCAGGTGCAGTGGTGAACACCTGTAATCCTGCCGACTCCAGCAGTTGAGGAAGGAGAATCACAAGTTGGAGGCCAGACTGAACAATTTAGTGAGACCCTGTTTCAGAATAAAAAAGACTGGGGATGTAACCCAGAGGTATAGTGCCCTTGAGTTAATCCCCAGTACCCAACAATATCAAAAAACTTTATACTTCCTGCTGTTATTTTGCTAGCCTTTGTGAGCCAGAGGCAAGCAATTCCCTGATCCTGATTTAACTTAGCAATTTTTAGTCCCTCTTATTGTAAGCCATTTTACCCAATTGACTTTTCTAAAAATCAGCAGTAAATAACAGTCCAAGCATTCTGTCTTCATTATTTTGTGCAGTTAGTTATCTTATTTTGTTTGGCATATAAATTAGGGAGCAATACATTTTGCAGGAATTATGGTATTTTATGGTAGCATTGATATTTCTCAAGTATGCCTTTGCTTTATCAAATATCTGGTTGGTTTTAATAAATAAAATGATGAAGATTTTACCATCTGTTTATTGTTGGAAGATGTATTCAGTTAAGTGGTCAAAAATTCTCTTAACTTTGATTTCCTCATAGAACACTTAAAATTTACTCCAGTAGGCCAAATATTACATAAAGTAAAAACATCTGGAAATACCTGTTTACTAATTAGTTCATTGGGGAATTACTGGGCATGGGATACTTTTCCAGTAAACTTATATCCCCAGTCTTTTTTTATTTTTTTGGGACAGTGTCTTGCTAAGTTGCTGAGGGTTTTTTGTTGTTGTTTGTTTGGTACTGGGGATTGGACTGGGGGCTGGATTGAATTTAGGAGCCAGGGCACTTAACCACTGAGCCACACAGCACTATTTTGTAGTTTATTTAGAGATAGGGTCTCACTGAGTTTGATTAGTGCCTTGCTTTTGCTGAGGCTGACTTTGAACTCCAAATCCTCCTGCCTCAGCCTCCTGAGCTGCTGGGATTGCAGACATGCACCAACACACCCAACTGCTGAGGATCTTTCTCCTCTTGCCTGAGTCTCTTGGGTTAGCTAGGATTATAGGTGTGTGCCACCAGGCCTGGCTGGCATTAACATTTCTAATGAAGTTCTTTTCTCTGGTTGTTTGGAATCAGCTGAGGAATTTGCAGTTCCAGAGATGAATGGAAGCCACTCTAGCCACAAGGGGGAGTAAGAGACTAATTTCCAGATTAATGGGCTGTTGGCAACAAATTAATGCCCTAACAAAAAAAAAAAAGAATATTAAGAGATCTAGGAATGATATGCAGCTGAGTAGCTCTACAGAGTAAAGTAAAAGTTGTGTAAATATTATTTTTCTATGCATGGAATAATTATACATGACAAGAAATTTGAATTACATTATCTCCTGTTAAGGAGGATGTATTATTTATTTTTGTGGTGCTGGGAATTGAACTCAGATGCTCTCTACCAATGTCCCCAGCTCCTTTTATTTTATTTTGAGACAGGGTCTCACTAAATTGGAGTATTTTGTGAGTTTATAAATTGAGAATTGAATTTTACAGAGTAATTGAATTTTAGAGTTGAAGGACTATCCAGCCTAGCTTTCTCATTTTAATGGACTGAGAAATGAAAGATGAAGGATTTCATGACTTAACGTTAGGTCATATAGTAAGCATTAATATGTTTAGCCCTTTACATAGTACCACCTTATTGAAACTTTTTCCTCTTCTATAAGAGGGTTGGGGGATTTTGTGAGTACACACTCTTAATTTTACTATAAAGATGATCGCTTCTGTGTTAGACTTTGGGGGTCTATACTTAATGAGAATCACATTTGAGGGCTCTTGTACATCCATTTTTGCTTCTTTTCAACCACTGATGGGGTTTTCTTTTTGCTCCCTCTTCTCTCTCTCTCTCTCTTTTTTTTTTTTTTTGGTATGTTTGTGTACGCGTGTGTGCGCACATGTGCATGCATGCTTTGTTTGAAAATAGGTATGTTTGTATTGTGATTTGTTTTGTTCAAGGAATAGAGCCATGGTAGTAAAATCTCAGAGGAAATGCTTATGGAGACTTGATCTTTATTTGGCAAGGTTATGTCACAGTTAGCCCAGCTATATTTTCAGACTCCCAGAAATGTCTCATTAGGGTTTGATTTGTTTTGCTAATGATTTGTATGCATAATTACCTTTGTGAAAATTAAGCATAATGTTATAACCAGTTGGTGACAAATTTCATCAAGACAAAGTGAGAACTCTTTTTCCCCTCTACCTTAAAATGATTCTATAAAATTTAACTCCCAGTTGTTTTTCTTTACAAATGTATCATTGTTTTTGTGCCATTTCTTTCCTGAATTCAAAAGTAATACCAGCACAGTATGGAAATAGGAAAATACATGAGTACAAAAGAATATGAGGGTATGTATACACTGTTAAGCCTATCTTCCAGAAGTAATCACTATTTAGGAGAATTTCTCTTTAAAATTTGTTTTTAGATTAATAATTGTAATATTAAATAACCAGAGAGAAAAATATCTTCTCTACATGTGGTAGTTGTCTTTCTGACCAGTTTATTTTTCAACTTTTTAAAAAGTATTTTGGATTTAGGAAAGATTGGCCTAAAATGGTTTGAAGAATTTCTCATATGTCCTTCACTGATTTATCCCAAATGTTGTTGTGTTATATAACCACCATGTAGTTTTCAGAACCAGGAATGTAATAAAAAATAATAGGTAAGGTATTGCAGATCTTATTTAAATTTCACAAATTGTACCACCATATTTCCTGGATGGCTCCAGAATTCTCTGTCCAGGAGATACTTTGCATTTTGTTTACTCTGTTTTATTGTGGATCAGTTTTTCAGTCTTTACCTTTCATGATTTTGGCACTCTTTCAAGAGTACCTGCCAATTATTTTGTAGATTTTCCCTTGATTTATATTTGCATGGTTACTCCTCACCATTAAATTCATAATTTTGTTTTTGGCAGGGGTCCTGGGATTGATACTATGTCCTCCTCAGTGAATCATTGGAAGGCATGTGATTTTTGTTCTGTTATTTAACCAGTAGCACTTTTATTGAGTACTTGTTTTTAATTTTAAGAGTCTAGTCTGAAAAAGCTTAGTCTATGAACTTTTATTCCCTTTCAAAAGAAAGGAAAAGGAAAAAGTGGCCTTGAATTGAATGTAAGGAAATCTAAGGGATAATGGTAGAGTAGATAGTGTTTGGTGCTTTAGAAATGCTTTTCTGGGATAAAATGGGAAGGGAGTTTTGAAACTAATGTTGCATTAATGTAGCTACTTTCAGAGTCCTGTCATAATTTTGTCTTTGAAACTCTTGTCACATTTCTTGTGGCAATTGATCAGGTTTCCTGACTTTCAAACAAGTTCACTTGCCTCACACTATCTTCCCATCCACCACTGGGTTTTTCTTCGCTCTCCTCATCTTTCAGAATCATTGCATAGAAAGCAATTTTCCAAGGGTCATGCAAGCGTAATTAGGAGGTGTTTAGCCTGCCCTTTGCTACTGTTTCTGAACATATGTGCTTAGTGTATAGTGCCCAAATACTTGTCATTTTAAAAGAGCAATTTCTTAGGTTTTCAGATAAACGCTTTTTTCTCTTCTAGCAAAATATTCATTATCAGACATACCATCAACTCCAGTAATTTCTATCATGTTTTAACTGTTAGAAGTTTGGTGTACGTATTGAGTTTTTGATCATGAAGACTATTTTGAAAAGTTATCTTTATGTAATCCAGTTGGGATTTAATGTTTGATTGTGTAAAATGTCTTTATGGAGCCTTGTAAGTAAGTTAAGAATCCATGTGTATAAGGGGATGGTGCCCACCTGTAGCCCAGCTTCTTGGGAGACTAAAACCAGGAGGATTGCTTGAGTCAGCAAGTTCAAGATCAGCCTGGGCAGCAGGCTGTTAAAGGTGCAAAAATGTAAAGATTATAAATTATATTTGCTTTGGATAGTAATTCAGATTATTATAGAACATAGGATAGAGAGTGAAAAAATGAAGCTATTGTGACCTCATTCCACTTCATCAGAGGTATTCTATTAGTCCTTTTAGTATCCTTCTGGGAATTTCAGTGCCAAGAAAATAATTATATTCTTGAGGAGTAGTGTCATTTACTTGGTGTTTTGTAATTGGTGTTATCCCCCTGCCCCCTTAATGCTTCTTACTATATTGACAGACACCTTGTTTTTTTAATGTCTATCTCTTATTAACAGAAATCAGTATTTTCTTCTTTAACTAAACTAAAAGCTCTCCACTAGACATTAATGGTACAGATAGTGTAGAGGAAGCTGAATATCTTACGAGAATTAACCTTAGGGAGAACATAGCATTTAGAACTAAGTATTTAGGACAAACTTTCTTTTCAGTTGTACTGAGGTGTGATTGGGGGGAGAAATGTATTATATATTTTAAGGTGTATGATATAGCAAAACTTCCTTTTAACCAACAGTTCTTAAAAGTGGTATGAGGTCCTGGAAGTTTAATAGAGTGGCTCCATGAGGTCATGACAATATTAAATAATCATTGGGTCCCTGTCCCTGTTTTGACATCAGCACTGATGACGTAAAAAGCAAGGATGGCTTAAAATCTGGTTACCCAACACGAATCTAGGCAGTAATTCTGTAATGTACTGGTAATCATTGTATTCTTCCCCACCATGCACTCATAATGAAAAAAGAATGCTTTTAGTATCCTTGGAACAATAAAATTAATTATAAGAGTCTTTACATAGATGTCTTTGGGTGGCAGAATGGAAAATACACTTGTCCTCCTGTCTATGGGGATTGGTTCTAGGACTGCTCCCCCCACCCCCAATCAACAGATGTTCATGTCCCATACATAAAATAAAATGATGAACCAGTCAGTGTTCTCCCTCATACTTTAAATCATTGCTAGATTACTTAATACCTTAAAAAAAAAAATGTTCTGTAAGTAATTATTTTATTATATTGTATAGAGAATAATGACCAAAAAAAAAAGTTGTGTCAATTGTGTATTAAACTAGCTATCATTGTGGAATGTTCTTTTTACAGAGAACTACAGACAAACTGATTATTCAGATTTGGGTATTTGGCAAACATGAAAATCAGTGAAGTAAGCCAGTCGCTTCAAGGAAATTAAATGGTATTTGTGACAATGATAAAAATGAGAACTCTGGAAAATTTACAATTCCCTACTGTTACCTTAACAGCTTTCCAGTAAATTTTTATGAATAGAAAGGTGTCTTGAGCAAAAATATTTTAACCAAAAATATGAAACTATTTGTTAATATTTTTCTTTCTGGAAAGTGTACCAGTTGAGAAATAAGTACCATGGTATTTTTAAAATATAAGGAAATGAGTTAAAAGCTAAGGTAATTTCTGGGTAGGTGAGTTGGCTAGTTAGAGAACTGTTTTAAGATTACTATGGTATGCATATTTTCTTTTAGTAATTTGCTTAATTAACTTGGACAGGACTTTTAAAGGGGAAAAAAAGCGTGGCTCATACTAGATTTTTTTGTTTTTCCTTCCAAGAAAAATGAAGACAACATTTCTTTGTTGCTTATTACATGGCAGACTCTACTAAGTGTTTTCTAGACTGTATACTAACTCAATCATCCTTCCAGCAGTATTGATAATCCCCTTCTTAACAGATGAAAAACATGCAGCCCAGAGAAATTGCAGAATTCTGTAAAAGTGACAACACAGATAGTAAGGAGTGAACTGGGATTTGAATTTAGGTAATAATCAGCATAGATCTCTTGGTGGGGAGGGGCGGCAGGGAATTGAACCCAGGGATGCTTAGCCACAAGCCACATCCCCGGCCCTTTATATTTTGAGACAGAGTCTGGCTAAGTTGCTGAAGCTGGCTTTGAACTTTCGTTTCTCCTGCCTCAGCCTCCCAAGCCAGTGGGATTACAGGTATATGCTACTGTGCCTGGCTAGCCCTCATTTTATAGTTGAAAGTTGTGACACCTTGTATAATGCTGTACCCACAACCACTCCTTTTAAACTCAGGTTCTCATCATTGTTTTCATTGTACTTTTGTAGTTGAACAAACTTTAGAACCTTGCATTGTGTACTTAATAGGCTGTTCTCTTAATTTTTGTGTGCATTTTGAAAATAGCTCTCATTCCTTTCTACTTTTCCGTTTTCTACTTTGCCTTCATCTTTTCCCTTGCTTCATTGTTCCACTGCTTTCTGAACAGTGCTGTTTCCTTTTATGCTTTATTCCTTCTTTTCTTTCTGCATTTGTTGCTTTCTTCTGTCTTTCAAATCTGGAAAATTAGCTTTCATTATTCTTTCAGTTTGACAACATTACCTAGTTGCCTCTTTTGTAATTTCAGTTAACGTAATCCAATGAACGCTACTTTCCCTTACAGTTGAAAAAGACCCCATCTATCATCCCCTCACCCCCACCACCACTCAGGGCTTTGTTTTTGATAGGCATGCACTCTACCACTGAGCTACATCCTCATTCTCAGCCCTTTTTAAAAACATTATTGAGACACGGTCTCTATTAAGTTCTTCAAGACTGGCCTGGAATTTGGCAATCTACCTGTTTCAGCCTCCCAGGTAGTTGGTGTTGTAGGCATGCACCATTGCATTTTTTTAATACCATCTAAGTGATCCCTCATGTTTCTTTTTTGGTACCAGGGGGGTCACATCCCCAGTCTTTTTTATTTTGAGATAGGATCTTGCTAAGTTGCTTAGGGTCTCAATAAGTTGCTGAGGCTGACTCCAAACTTTTGATCCTCCTGCCTCAGCCTCCTAAACCTCTGGGATTACAGGTGCATGCACCACTGAGCCCAGCTTGGCTGAACTCTCAATGGGCATTTCTTCACTTGGCATTGGCTGGAACCACTCATTGCTACATTCAGCTAGGATTTCAGTTGAGACTGAAATATCTTAATTAACATGGCTTCACTTGCATTTGCAGTGACTGGGGGTGGCATGCATGTCATTCTTTTTAATAGGATAGTTTAACTTCTTACACAATAGTTCAGGGCTCCAAGAACAAAAAGAAAATCAACTTGGGGGGCTGGGATTGTGGCTCAGTGGTAGAGTACTTGCCTAGCATGTGTGAGGTGCTGGGTTCAATCCTTAGAACCACATAAAAATAAAGGTATTGTGTCCAACTACAACTTAAAAAGATTTTAAAAAAGAAAAGAAAATCAACTTGGTAGGGTCAGCATTTCACCAGAAACATTTACCACTGTAGACGCTTGTTTCTTGTGGGTGCTGGTTATTACTGTTTTGCAGCTAATTCAGAGTTCAACTTGAGTAAAAAGGTGCTTAACTGTTATTTTAATTAGCAGGTTATTTGTTAGTTTAGCATGATTTACCCCAGTGTAAAATAAGAGGTTTTTAGGAATACATAAGTTAATACAAAAAGAGATGACTCATTCTTAAAAACATTTATTGACATCTTGTTTTAAAGAGGTTTAGTTTTCTGGTGCAGTTTAAAATTCAGCCTCTTAAATGATTAACTCTTAACTAACAGTATCTGCTTATGGTCTTCATTTCTACATACAGAATGAGTAGCTGGGTTAAAGTGTTTTACTTACCCACTACTGGAACATAGTGGGTAAACACATGCAGAGTTACAATTAAAACACATTTTTCTAATGATTGTGCTTATAAATATACACTACTAGGCGACTACCTTATGGAGTATAAAGTGTTAGATCATTTTTTTTTTTTTCCTTGTAAGAATTTGGCTTGTCTGGGGCTCATTGAGTCCAGTTGAAAATGGACCTCACCTTGAATTCTAGAGTATACTAACACTTATAAGAAGGGAATGGGTGGGGTGAGAGTGGCCCGTATTTTTGTCTGTTTAAGAGCCTTCTCTTCCAGTATAGTCACCACTACTTTTTTTTTTTTTTTGCTTTAAAATGGTTGTAGAGGGTGATTTTTACTGTTAGGATTCAAATAAGCTTTAATTGTTAAGAGTTTTAAACAGAACTGTACGATGACATTTTAATTTTATCTGCTTTTCTGTGATTTCTAAGCATGTATCTTGTAAGGTAAAAGATCATTTTAAAGAGATTAAAGTTCTGCTTAGATTTTTAAGTTTCCATCCTTTTACTGTCTAATTTGCTTTTGAAAATTAAGCTTTTACTTGAGGGTATAACCTTTTGTGAGGTATTCAAATTATGTTCTTATAAATGAATTTAATTTTTTTCTGCTTCCTCTGACATGAGCTTTGGTTCTGTCATTATGATTTCTGCTTCAGTTATTTTTCTAGACTCTCAAAAGATTTGTCTGAAGTTCTTTGTATTTTCATGTCATGATTGCATTTAAATGGAAAGTTTGCCAGTTCATTAGAAAATGTTCTTTAATATTAACTGTCATGCATTATATTCATTGAAACCAGCATGTGAATAGATAAATATTGTTAAGGACCTATATTTAGTTTTATTCTTAAATAACAAACCAAGTACTAACTTCAAAGTTTAAGCTGCCCAAAGCATTCTAATATTTAAGCCACAAATTCATGAACCCTTTGCATTCTCAGCTATCTTAATGACAGTAATTGGGTATGAAAGTTCTTAGGCAACAGTATATGCTTAAGAAATGCAGTTACATTGTTTTGTAAATGTTTTATTCTAATTATGTCTGTTTCTGTTTCTTTTCTTCTTAAGTCTCTTTTGGAAAAATTCTTGATCCCCAATGCTTCACAAGCAGAGAGCAAAGTCTTCTATTTGAAAATGAAAGGAGACTATTACCGTTACTTGGCTGAGGTTGCTGCTGGTGATGATAAGAAAGGTATGTTGTATTTGTTTTAAACCTTTTGGCTGAACTTGTATAAATGTGGTAGTGTGGAAATAGTTGCCTTCTGAAATAAAAACAATTTTTTGTTGTTTTTTAATTGCTTTAGAGCACTGAATAACGAGCAGAAATGTTTGGGCAGATTTTGTTTTTGAGTGCCGAGAATATATATATCTATTGCTTAATATTGCTATTCTAAAATTATGCTTTCTGAAAAGCAAATTTTGTGTACAAGGATGGTTTTCCAGAATTGGTTCAAAATAATAGAGGCCACAGCATAACTGAGAAGCAGTACAAACTAAGTATTGAAAATGGAACAGTGAGATTACAAGGTTGTTTTGTTTCAAGATTAACAAATAGCTAATCTGATCTAAAAGACCTTCCACTCCAACCCCACCCCCACCACCTTTTTTTTTTAAGTCTTGTTCAGTTGAGGTCATTACAGATTATGTTTCAGCCAACATACAGGGTATTAAATAAAAGGTTTGGTTCAGGGAGTAAAGATTAAGTGCAGACTACTTTATCAGTACATTTTGGTGTTTTATTATCCAGGGATTGTGGATCAGTCACAACAAGCATACCAAGAAGCTTTTGAAATCAGCAAAAAGGAAATGCAGCCAACACATCCTATCAGATTGGGTCTGGCCCTTAACTTCTCTGTGTTCTATTATGAGATTCTGAACTCCCCAGAGAAAGCCTGCTCTCTTGCAAAGACAGTATGTATTTTACTTATTATGTGGAGATTTACCAGTCTTTATTATTTGAGCACTGAAATTTACTTCTTTTTAAATCACAGGCTTTTGATGAAGCCATTGCTGAACTTGATACATTAAGTGAAGAATCATACAAAGACAGCACGCTAATAATGCAATTACTGAGAGACAACTTGACAGTAAGTACAAATAGCATCATTAATGATTAATATGAATGAGGAAATAATTTACTTTTTCCTGGCTTTTTAAAAAAAAAAAAAAAAGCCCATATGAAGAAAACTCTTAATATATAATAAGAAACGGAAATACATTTTCCATTAGTTACAGATCTATTGTAAAATTTTTAGTCCTCAAAATTTTGTGAATCTATGATTTTTAACTTTTAAATGACATTTTCCATTTCAAATCTTGAGTGTCTTCATATTACTCACTGAACAGTTTAATATCAAAAATAGAGACTGTTAAAATTTCTTCAAAAGTTATTCTTATTAAGTTGCCTCCATATTTGCATAGAATACAATAAGGCACTGATAACATCAGCTGGAATTTTCAGGCACTTTGCAGAATCCAAGTGGAAATCTACTTTGCTTAGTCTCTTAACTTTAAAAAAATAAAATGACTTACAGAAGACTATAATTATCTAATTATATTCATATTTAGAAAAAGAACCCCAGTACCATCACACAAAAAATGAACAGTAGTTCCTTAAGTGATATTAAGTATCTAAATCCATTTTCAGTGGTCTCTCTCTTTTTTTTAAGTTTTTTATTTGAATGGGATCCAAATGAAGTCCACAGATAGCAATTAATTTATATGTATCCTTGGTTCTTTAGATTTTTCCATTTTTCTTCTTAAGATAAATATTAAATTTGAAGTTTTGATTCTCAGGTGAAAAAAATTACCAAGTATCTGCTATGTGTCAGGTAGAGGGGTAGAAATTAGACATAGTAGTCTAGAATTGCTAGGTTTTGTTAGTTTTAAGGCATTTCTCTTGGGAACTACATTTTGTTTTATGTTTCAGTTCCAACTTCATTGTAGTCCACTGCCAATTAAATAGCTACAATTATTTTAGTGAGTGAGTATGATTTGGAGCTACCTATAAACTCACTGTATTTTATTTAATTGAGTGAGTTGGGCATGGTATCTGCACATCTGTAATCCCAGCTACTCAGGAGGCTGAGGCTGGAGGATTTCTAGTTCAAGGCCAGCCTGAGAAACTTCTCCAAGACCCTGTGTCTTCAAAATAAATTTAATAAAGGCTTTGGGTATAGCTCAGTGGTGAAGCAGTTCCTAGCATGTGTGAGACCTTAGGTTCAATCCCCAGTACCACAGTGAATCAACGCAGCCTATCTGAAAGAATCTTTATGTCAAATGAAAGAAACACTTCACTTTATTAGCTAATTTTAATATTAATTTCTTTTTGAGAGGCAGCTTAACAG
Source organism: Marmota flaviventris (assembly GCF_047511675.1). Lineage (NCBI taxonomy): Eukaryota > Metazoa > Chordata > Mammalia > Rodentia > Sciuridae > Marmota > Marmota flaviventris. Next base: position 35,961,775 of record NC_092512.1, read on the forward strand.
TTCTTTTCTTGTTGGAAGTGAGATGGAACCTGAATTACTGTTCTGTGTTCTCATTACTTTTTCAAGAGGGCCTAATCTAATGTACACATGGCAGCTGAATTTTGGTGTCGGGATAGCTTAAAATGTATACTGACTGCAACAACTGAATAAGAAGAAAGCCAATGTTCCCATTCTGATTGTCACTATTTACTATGTTTTCGCTGAGCCTTATTATTGTCATCAGCTGATAAAATTGTAGGTTGATTTGATCAATCCTCAACTGAAGAAATTTTGCACAAACCTAACCTAGTATTTGAGTCTGAATCTGGTTGACCACAATTATCAACATACTATCCCAGAGAACTATCTTGTGTCAAGTTTTTAACATTTATACATGAAATTCAAAATTCCTTGAAGGCTAGAACTAGAAAGAGACCTTAGAGACAGTTTCATCATGTCCTGCGAAACTCCTATTGATATAACAGGAGCACAAGTTACAAAAGGTCATTTGGCTAGCTGTGTGACCTTGGAAGTAGTCTTATTTCCAGGCCAGAGATATATTTGATTAATAAATAAATGAATTAATGGAATTTTTTTCACCTGTTGCAGGACCGTAATAATAGTGAAAATGTTAATAACAATCTACAACACTATGAAACAAGTTTTGTTTTTGCCTCTTAGAATATTTGATTCTGACCATACTATTTGGTTCAGCATTTATTTTGAGTCATATAAATAGATGGTATGTTTTTCTAAGCTAAAAATGTTAGAAAAGCTAAATTTGCAGTTAACCCAGAGTAGATACTGATTGGACTTTTATATGATGTAGGATTTTCTTTGGAGTGGGAGGTCAGTCAAAGCTCTATGAGGGGAGAGTAAACAGCCTTATTTCCTTGAACATGGGCCAAGTTAGGTTAATTCTGCTTTAGTTGCACTCAACAAGTATATATATATACATCTCAGATTGGGGCTTTTCTTCTGGACAAGATATTTTGATAGTTTTTGATACTTCATTTTTTTGTTTTAATTGATTTATTCTACTTCACCTTTTATGAATGACAAAAGTTTGCTACATCTGACTTTGTTATTTGAAGACAACTGTGTTGTATATGTATCATGCTTACAAAGATGAGTAAGGAGGAAATAAATGTATTATGTTGAAGTGTGTTTGAAGCTGCTTTCAGTAGAGCTACCTTTTTAAGAATGCTCATCAACTAAAACACATGGTTACATGCTAGGACTTGGCATACATATGAAAGTTTTCCCTTTTCTCCAAACTGAAACATGCTGAAAAACCTTTTCCTCCTTTTTTTTTTTTTTTTTTTAAAACCAGTTGTGGACATCAGATACCCAAGGAGACGAAGCTGAAGCAGGAGAAGGAGGGGAAAATTAACCGGCCTTCCAACTTTTGTCTGCCTCATTCTAAAATTTACACAGTAGACCATTTGTCATCCATGCTGTCCCACAAATAGTTTTTTGTTTACGATTTATGACAGGTTTATGTTACTTCTATTTGAATTTCTATATTTCCCATGTGGTTTTTATGTTTAATATTAGGGGAGTAGAGCCAGTTAACATTTAGGGAGTTATCTGTTTTCATCTTGAGGTGGCCAATATGGGGATGTGGAATTTTTATACGAGTTATAAATGTTTGGCATAGTACTTTAGGTACATTGTGGCTTCACAAGGGCCAGTGTTAAAACTGCTTCCATGTCTAAGCAAAGAAAACTGCCTACATATTGGTTTGTCCTGGTGGGGAATAAAAGGGATCATTGGTTCCAGTCACAGGTGTAGTTATTGTGGGTACTTTAAGGATTGGAGCACTTACAAGGCTGTAGTAGAAACAGATATCCCATGGATCCTACATGTGTGAATCATGTGTTTCTGTGGAATAGTCAATCTCAGTGTACACAACTTTGACTACAGCTGCAGAAGTGCTCCTTTAGACAAAGTTGTGACCCAATTTACTCTGGATAAGGGCAGAAACGGTTCACATTCCATTATTTGTAAAGTTACCTGCTGTTTGCTTTCATTATTTTTGCTACACATTTTATTTGTATTTAAATGTTTTAGGCAACCTAAGAACAAATGTAAAAGTAAAGATGCAGTAAAAATGAATTGCTTGATATCCATTACTTCATGTATATCAAGCACAGCAGTAAACAAAACAAACCCCTTGTATTTAACTTTTTTAGGTTTTTTTTTTTTTTTTTTTTTTTTTTTTGCTTTTGTGATTTTTTTTTTTTTTTTTGATACTTGCCTAACATGCATGTGCTGTAAAAATAGTTAACAGGGAAATAACTTGAGATGATGGCTAGCTTTGTTTAATGTCTTATGAAATTTTCATGAACAATCCAAGCATAATTGTTAAGAACCCGTGTATTAAGTTCATGTAAGTGGAATAAAAGTTTTATGAATGGACTTTTCAACTACTTTCTCTACAGCTTTTCATGTAAATTATAGTCTTTTGGTTTTGAAACTTCTCTAAAGTAAATTGTACATTCTTGGAAATGTATTCCTTATTCCCTCTTGGCAGCTAATGGGCTTTTACCAAGTTTAAATGCAAAATTTATAATAAGAATACTACTAATATAACTACCATTCTCAACCATGTCCCATGTTCCCCTTCCTCCCTCCTCCCCCCAAAAAATGAAAAAAAAATTGTTTTCTGGGGGAGGGTGAGATTGATTGGAAAAAAGTATTGTGTTCCATTCAAAATTTTGGTATATGGCATTTTCTAACTTAGGAAGCCACAATGTTCTTGACCCATCATGACATTGGGTAGCATTAACTGAAAGTTTTGTGCTTCCAAATCATTTTGGATTTTAAGAATTTCTTGATATTCTATGGCTTGCCTTCAATTTTGATCCTTTGTCAGGTGCACAAGATTACCTTTCTTTTTTAGCCTTCTGTCTTGTCACCAACCATTCCTATTTGGTGGCCGTGTACTTGGGAAAAGGCCGCATGATCTTTCTGGCTCCACTCAATGTCTAAGATACCCACCCTGCTTCCTTTGCTTGCATCCCACCAACTATTTCCCACATCCTCTTTACTGCAGCACATCTCTCCTTAGTTGATGAGATTGTGTTTATCTCCCTGTAAACCCTACCAATCCTGAATGGTCTGTCATTGTCTGCCTTTAAAATCTTTCCTCTTCCTCTCTTTAAATAATGATGGGGCTAAGTTATACCCAAAGCTCACCCTGCAGAATATTTCCTCAGTACTTTACAGAAAACACCAAACAAAAATTCCATTTTAAAAGAGTTGTATTTTTTTTCCCCCTTTTAGAATGTAAGCTCCTCAAGAGCAGGGACAATGTTTTCTGTATGTTCTATTGTGCCTAGTACACTGTAAATGCTCAATAAATATTGATGATGGGAGGCAGTGAGTCTTGGTGATAAGGGTGAGAAACTGAAATCCCAAACACTGCTTTGTTGCTTGTTTTATTATGATCTCAGATTAAATTGGGAAATACCGGCCTTTTGGGACTATTTTCCCAAATAGTACATTCAAATAAAAGTGCAATGGAGGCCTTGGGGTCTTTTATTTCCAGGAGAAAAGATCTCATGCATTTGGGAAAACAGTGCATCTTCTTCACAGTTCCTACCTTACCTGTTGATTTCTCCTGACTCCCCAGGCCAGGTTGGTGAAATAATTGTTTTTATAGCTAAGGAGAATTAATCTAGTAGACTTAAGGATGGGATCTCATTCAAGTAAATTATAAATAAATATAAAACTTTTCAAAGTTTGCCTATTAGCTATTTATAGGCATTAGTCATCTAAATTAGTTCATTTCTGAAATAAATGTGATAGTACTTCACTGATAATAGTGATTTAATGTTTTCTACATAGTAGTGCCAATAAATGAAGAATGATTTCCAACTTGAGATTTTTTTCCCTTGGAATTTGAGTAATAAATTTGTTTATATAACTTATTTCCCTAATTGTCCCAAATCAAGGCTTTATGTCTGTTTTTGTTAACATAACATGGTAACACCAGGAAATTGAAAAATCCAGTGATATGTTTTGTGTGGGTGAAGTATTGGAACTTCTTTTTAAAAAGAAAGAACACAGTTGTCCTAGGAGAGTAAAACAGTGCTCTACTTAGGGAAAAGGAAGGAACTTCCTGTAGCCCTTGTCTAGGGGCAGCTTTGTTATTTCTTATTCTATATACATCATAAGAGTTGGGGAGGGAGAGGATAAGAAAATTAAATATTAAGTGACTTAATTTTAAGGGCTCAATATTTTTTCCTCCCTGTCTTCCCTACAAATAGTTGGCAGTCTCACAAGAGCCCCAAATATTTTCGAACTAATCAAGACTAATTTGGAAGATGCAGTTTAGTATTATTTGTGGTCACACCTCAACTTGAAAGTGAAACAGAATAACTGGAAACTTAATGGTGAGGTGTTCTTAAAAATCTGAGAAGTTTTAGAGACTTAAGCATTTAACAGCATCATTTCAATGATTTGTGTATGGGGGAAAACAGTAATTCATTTGAATGCAAGTGCATCATAATCACTGCATGAGAGTGTGCAATGTGTTAAAAACTTTTATCTGATGCTGTTTTACTTAAGAGCTTATCACATTCCTGTAGGATATGCCATATATACATCATATAGGAAATTACAATGGTAGCTTAGAAATACAGTCTTAATGTGTGTTATGAGACCAAGTACTGGAAAATGGCTAGTTGGGTCATTTTTCCCAAATGTAAATCTATGTTTTTATCTTTAGTGTTACTTCTAACAAGCACAATATCATTAGTTAATTCTAACTCCCTATAAATGTTAAAAGACCTAAAAATAAGATTGTTGGGTCTAGGTAAATTTTTGGTTTTTAACAAACTCCATGAAAGGCCTCTAAGAGAACTTGGCTAACCAGGTGGTAATTGAGTACATCTATTTTAACCTAATACTACCTGTGTCAATCCAAATCTGATTTTGCTACTTATTTGAATGTTTTGAAGTCTGTTTGCTGACGATGAACCCCAAAGTGTTTTAGAATTTGGAAGTTACTGGAATAAATCCTTGATAGGCCAAGCATTTGGAAGATATTTGTACCCATCCTGTATAACTATAACTATTCAATTTTGAGAGAGGATGTTCAATCATGCTGGACATGCAAGTATATGTGACTTTGGGATGCAGAAATGAAGAATGAATATATTCGAGCATACTTAACCCTAGGTGATGCCAGAGATTCAAATATTTGATCATAGTTTATTCCATGACATTTCAGAAAGCCCGAACTTAAGTAGGCTAATATAATCAAAGGCTTCTCAGCATTAATTTCAATCCCAGCACTTAAATTATAGCCCTATTAATGTTTTCAGTAGGTGCTTATATTTTCTAACAGAACTGGGTGTTGACTTGAACCATCCACCATTAAAGCTCTTCAGAAATATATGTTTTTGTTTACTATTTGCAGAATGAATGCGCTCCACATAGACAGTAGAGCATGTATAAGGGCATCAAGAGAAGCTACCGATTTAAGAAAACAGTGTGAACTCAAATGTTCGGGGACTCAGATTGTGAAGAAGTGGACTATGTTCTTCCTTCTAACAGCCTGTAGTTTTCATTTCTAATGCTTTTAGAATCACTTAATAACTTGTTTGAAATACCTATTTCCATTTTCAAGGATTCTAATATTTTAGGTTAGAGCCCAGGAATGTGCATTATTTTTAGCAGAAGTCTCATGGATATTAATGCACTGCTGAAGACTGCAAGCAGAGAGGGAATGCAGATGACATTCAGGGAAGTCCAGATGAGCCAGACTTTACATTTTGAGCCAAAAAGGCTAATTCTAAAACTAGAAATAATCTACAAGTTTGTGAACCATGAATACACCTAGTTTAGTTTGGGAGCAGATGCTATTTAGAACTTTTCCTATGTTGAAAGGGAAAAGATAACAATTTGGGAAATTTTCAAAAAATTAATGCCATGTGTATTTTCTTTACCTCATGCCATGCCATGCACAAAATTCAATTCCAGGTGAAAGACTTAAAAAATCAAACTGGGATTTCATAAGAATGTAGGTGAATAACTTGTTGAATTTGAAGTGTTAAGAAAAGTTTTTAAAATGGACACACAAAGCACCAGCTAGAAAAGAATAGATAAATTCTAAATCTTGAAACTAAACTACATATTAAGGTATCAAAGTGAAAAGGCAATTGAGACGACAAGAGGATGGCACATGCCTATAATCTCAATGGCTCCAGAGGCTGAGGCAGGAGGATTGGAATTTTGAGGTCAGCCAGCTTTAGCAAATTTAGCAAGATCATGTCTCAAGAAAAACAGAATTTAGCTCAGTGGCAAGCTCAGTGGCAAAGTGTCCCTGGGTTCAATCCCCACTAACAACAGAAAAGAGATTTAACCAGGGAAATGCAAACCAAGTTTTACCTCCATTAGGTTAGTGTATTTTGGCCATATCACCTGTTGGAAATGTAGTGGAATTAGATTTTTACACATTGCTGCTAGGAGTTAAGATTGGTACATCCCTTGTAAAGGTGAACATTCATATTCCAATAATTCTTAGTATGTCTCCTAGGAATCTTGTGTGTACCAGGAAATAATGAAAGAACATTGACAGCTGCACTGTTGGAATCAGCAAAAAAAACTGGAAATAACCCAGTGTCCTTTGAAAGGAAAAATGGATGGTTATTTACTCGGTAACATAATTTTCCACAGTGAAAATGAATCAGCTATAACTAGTTGGCAACATGATTGAACATTAATAACAATGTTGAGTGAAAAAACAACCCCAAATGACTATATATGCAATATGATCCTTATGAAATCCAAAAATAAAATCTTTTGCTTATAAAACATTTCTTCAACCAAAGTGATGAAAAATAAGTTTAAAATTTAGAGGTTGCACTATTTGACCCAGTTATTCCACTCCTCAGTTCATATCCAAAGGACTAAAATCAGCATGCTACATTGATGCAGCCACATCAATGTTCATAGCAGCTCAACTCAAAATAGCTAAGCTATGGAACCAACCTAGGTGTCCTTGAAAAGGTGAATGGATAATGAAAATGTGGATATACACGATGGAGTATTAGCCTTAAGAGAATGAAATGGGATTTTTAGGTAGATGGATGGAACTAGAGAAATGCTAAGTGAATAAGTTCATCCTAAAGAACCAAAGGCCAAGTGTTTTCTCTGATATTCAGATGCTAATTCATAATAAGGGTGGGAGAAGAAAAGAAGTACTTTGGATTAGATTGGAGAGTGAAGGGAGGGAAAGAGGTATGGGAGTAGGAAGGTCAGTAGAATGAATGAGATGTTTTGACCCTACCTGCACATGTGATTACATGGCCTATTTAACTCTACATCATGTACATCCAAAAGAATGAGAACTTATACTACATTTGTGTATTTTATATCAAAATGCAGTCTACTGTAATGTATAACTATTTAAATGTTTAAAATTATTTTTTTGTTAATTTAGAGGTTGCCTATAGTGAAAAGGAAGTGACAGGCTAAGGCAGGAGGACATGGGCAAATATGTTAGCAATAATTTTAAGTAATGATTTCAGCTTGGGGCTGAGCTGGGGGGCTTACAAATGCTCGTTAGAGAAAGAGATCATGCCATGAACAGGGCATGTTCTGGGCATCCAGGGATTCAGTTTAGTTCACAGAAGGGAAAAGAACTAAATGAAAAGAAAGCCCAGCAGGCCAAAAAAGTTAGTTGAAGGCCTGCTTGAATAGTAAAAATAACATTGACATTAAATACCTGAAAAATAGTCTCTGAGTTTGTTTTTTATGACAGGAAAATGAACATGTAATTTTGCTACCTTATTTCTTTGCCCCCAAATTGGCCTGGAAATTTTGGTCAGGGGGCTGGGGAGAGATGGCGATATGAAGGATGTATTATGAAATGCTAAATGGATCAGAAAGTACCATATGAAACGAAGAAGCCAGAAACATCTTTAGAGACCTTTGGTCTATTTCTATGGGACCTGAAGAGTTTCACATCACACTAGGCAAAGCCAGTTCAGCAAATTCAGCCTGTCTTGAGATTTCTTCCTAGCTTCTGAACCTTTTGAGGAAGTGAGTTGGTTTCAAATCACTTAGGCATCTCCTATCATACCCTGCATGTAGCCAAATCTTGAGATTTTCAGTACTTTGAGATTCTTCAAGAGTTCTGTTTAACTCGATTTGCTTTTTGAAGGAAGAATCTAATTTAGACTTCAGAGATTTAAAAATACAAATTCTACTTGATCCTTAAACATACAGAAATAGTCCTTGGTTTTTTTGTTTGTTTGTTTGTTTTTGTCTCTTCCGGGATTGCAAGAAAGGCACCCAGAAAACCTTAGTTCCTACTTAGAGTGTCTTATAAAGGATTAAACTTGAAGAGTCCAAAAGATTGGAAATAAATTTCTACAGAGAAAAGCTCTAGAGTGCCAGGCATTTCTCTCCATCGTCTGCTTGTCCAGTGGTGGAAAGGAGAGGATGTGCCACTAGGACCTCACACGCTATTCTGGAAAGTAATCTGTGTGATATGGGGGGATGTCAGACCAATGAGAAAGTCTCAAGCCAAAAGATGGGGGTTAGCTGGCCATACAGATGGTGGTATGGGAAGTAACTGCATCAGAATTGGTTTACCCTCCTAAAAGCCAAGGAGGCAAAGAATGTGGATATATTTATAGTAGGCCAAGATCAAGACAGCTTATTGCTATCTGAAAAAGAACTTGGCTTTAGAGAGCTGCCTGGATGAGATCCTCTACAGCAAGAGTTCATGGGATGCACCAGCAGAAAGCAGAGAAGCAGGAGATGGTTTCCAAGAGAAATCAGCAAAAATTTCTGAAGAATTGGTGAAAAGTAGGCAGAACAGCTTAAACATCTGTCATTGTTGGAAGAGTCCTATGCCCATTTTCTTAAGTTCCAGTCAAGTTAGCCTTTTCCTGCTCCCACTTCATTGCACCCAGGTAGAATGAGAGCAGTCAGAAGAGGAAAGAGTGGGCAAGGTGAGGACCTTGAGACCAAGTTACCCAAAAGTCCTGGTATCCACTAGACCACACAGAAGAGGGTCTGCAATGTGAAATGCAGTTAAGAATTTCTCTTTTAACTATCATATGGGACTAGACACTTTCATCCCCACTTGTAAAACAGTCTCAGATCACAGTTAAAAAAAAAGAATTATAAAAATCTGAACTGAACTCTGAAGGATTGGCACACCAAGAACTTGAACTGAAGAGCCACAGGAAAAAACACTATAAAACAAATGTTGAATATTATTAAGAAGATGAAAGAAGAGAAACCAAAATTTAAAAATACTGAAAATAATGTTTTCACTGGTAACTGATAATTTCATAGGTAAGTGAACAGTTTGGCAAGTCATTTAATACAATTAAAGTCCACCTTAACTGAAAAACATATTCCCACTCCCTACTTGATTTTTGAAATTTTCTTTTCCTTCAAAAGACTTTAAAGCAAAATGCTAACCATGAAGAATTTTATTTTTCCTAGGAAAGAAAATATTTTCTACCTAATGACACAAAACATCAAGTTTACTTTTTCCAGAGTATGAAGTCTTATTTATTAAGAAAAATGTCTCAGTTTGGCATGTCCTAGAGAGTTCCTAAGTAAAAGACACATACTTTTGTTATTTCAGGTTATTTGGGGTTAAAGACTATCTTTGGATTTGCTGCATATTCTGAATTATATGAGCAGGAATTAAATAGTCTTCCATGTTTAAAATTTTTTACAAAACTTGTTTACATCTACAGTGTTATTTTCTCATAAGCAAATTGCAAATTATATTACCCAAATCAGAAAATTTATACCATTGTAATACTGTTACCTAAATTACAAACCTTATTCAAATCTGCCAGTTGTACCACCAGATACCTTTTGTATCAAGAGAGGAAAAGAATGTTTTTCTCGTGTCAAGATCTCATCATGGGCTCCAGTTATATTTTGTTATGTCTTTTTAGTCTTTAGTTTGCATTATTCTGGAAGAATTTCTTGGTTTTGTTTTTCATGCTCTTGGTGTTCTCAAAGAGTATGGGCCAGTAAATTTGTCAAATGTCTCAATCCCACCCTGATATTTTGTCATTAAGTTCAGGTCACACACTTGATTTTCAGGAGTCTCACTGAAGTAGTGTTGAGCATCACAAGAGGAAGCACATGATATCTCTGTCCTGGTACTAATGCTGTTAAAGAAAAATTACTTCTCAAGAAAATGGAAGATATCTTATTTATTCAACATTTTCTAAACTGCCAACACCACACCTGCACCCCTTTCCAGCAGGGGACTTTTCCCGTTTGTTGCAGTTACCTCAGGCAGGAGCTCTTGATGATGAAGCTGTCGTCAGCCAGCCCCTCGAGGCAAACATGCTGCAGGTACCCCCGCCAGGTGTTGTACCCAGTACAATTTCAGCTTCAGAAGACAGGACTTCATCATTCTTCTCTCAGCACTCAGCCTACAATCTTGTACAGAATGGACACTGAGCAAGAATTTGTGAAGAAACCTTTAACCCCCACCTCTACAGCTGTGCTGCTTACTAATAAAAAGCCTACATTTTATTACTTTGCAATCAAGTAATATCATGGCTTACTCAGGTAAGTGCTCAAAAAGTATTTTGGGGTTGGAAGGAGTGAACCTCACTGGAGTTATTTGCTTTCAAGACTTTATTTCTAGAATAAACTTGTTCTGTTTTGTATTTAATGGCTTTTTTTAATGTATACAAGCATTTCACAGGGTATTGATAATACTCACTTTGAGTTACTGGTTAATTTAGAAGAGATGTTATAGACAAACAGCTGGCTTCTGTAGCTCTAACCCAAAGCCAGATTTATGATAGCTATCTGTGCTGCACATTGCTGGCACCTGCCCTTATTCACATGCATGAAGTAGAGCTGGGCTTTTCTGATCCCTGACCTCCCTGGGGACTTGTTTTGTCTTTTTCAGCCACAAGCAGAAGTCATATCCATCTTCATGTGTTCATGGCCCGAAGATTCTATTGTTACCTAGGTTTTCTTTGCAACTATAGAGCACATCTTTTTGATGGTTAGGTACAGTCTGATCAGGTGCTAGAATCACAGTTATATTTCCCTGTTAAAATTCAGTGATATCAAATAGACTTCTGGGGCCCAGAGTGAGTGTGTGTACATGAGAGGTGGAGCAGACACAGATGGGACCCAGCGTAAGTCTGCTAGTTCCGATGTGGAAAGAGACAGTCCGGAGATAAACTCCCAATTGTTTCCAGACTGATAATGAGACTCATGAAATAAAAACTCAAGGGCAGTGATTGCCAAACTTCATTGCTTGTTATCATTACACAGAGAACTTAAAGAAATTCCCAGTTCCCCGCAGTACTCAGTCCTGCTGTATAACAGTAGCTGAGCTAGGACTCAGACATAGTTCTTATAAGCTCCCCTGACGATACAGTACAGTCACATTTGAGGAACCGGAATGAAACAGGCCAAAGATAAGGAGCTAAGGGCTGTACTGTTTGGTACATCAGCCCAACTGCTGTGTTTAGCCACTGAGGTTTGAAATGTGACCAATCAAAATTGAGATGTGCCATGAACAAAATGTATAACTTGCACACAAATAACTAAATTTTTTAAAAGTATGTAAAATAATCACTTATAATTTTTCTATTATGTTGAAATGAATAATGTTTTGATAAAGATGTGTTACTGGATTAATATGTGTTACTAAAATCTTACCTTTCAAAATGTGATTATAGACAATGTTAAATTACTTGTGGCTTACTTTATAATTCTATTTTTCAGTGCTGCTCCAGAAAATCAGATTGTAAATAAATATATATCATTTCTATTTAAAGCAATGTGCATTTGTTAGGATTATGATCAGCTACATATAACAAAAACCCAACTTCAGTGGCTTAGCCAAATAGGAATCATTTTTCTCCAAATACAAGAGTCTGGATGTGATGAGGATTTGGATGGTGGCTCCTTAGTCTTCAGAAACCCAGTCTCCTGTCTGTCTGTTGTCCTCCAGGTACATCATTGCTGCAAGGTGTCTAGGAACTTCTGGACCCATTATCAGTGATTCTTATAGCATAGATTTGGAGCCCAGGGGACTGCATGACAAATGAGCTGATCCTGGTGATGCTGATATGTTGTATAGACGCAGTTAAGAAAAAGTGCCCCAGGTGCAGACTCTGTGACAGCAGAACTGTGGTTTGGAGTACCGACAGCAAACTGGGTTTGTGTCCTGATTCTGCCACGAAGTATGTGATCTAGGTTATCTATGTTGTTGGATTTTTTTTGTTTGTTTGTGTTATGTTTGTTTTTAGTGCTGAGAATTGAACCCAGAAGTACTCCCAGCCCTTTATTTTTTGAGAGTCTGTGCCCATGTGGCTATGTGTACGGTGTCCCACTAAATTGCCTAGGCTGTCTTTGAACTTGTAATCCTCAGGTCAGCCTCCTGAGAGCTAGGATTACAGTTTTGCACTATCCTTCCCAGCTTTGGACATGTTTCTTAGTCACTTCAGGCTTTAGTTTCCTCATTTTTAAAATGAGAATAGCATCTACTTCATAGGGTCGTTGAAAGTATTAAATGAACCTTGTAAAGTGCCTGACCTAAAGAAAGTGGTATGAATATTTTTTATTAAATGCATAATAAAATGTGAAGTGCTACAGAGTGTGAAAGTCACATGTAAAACATAAGGCGGGACCAAAACCAAGGTCTGAGTGATTTAGAAAGATACCACGAATTACTTTTAGATTCAGTTTATCATACTTATGTAGACAGCACAAAAAAGAAGAAAAAGGGCCAGCTTCCAAATCCTTGCCTCCCCATAGAAAAGTTGACACTGAAATAATAATGATAGGGAGAGGCTGGCTGACTGCAATCAAAGGTGTATGGCCCTCTTTTTCAGAAGAGCCACCTATAGCCTGAAGCAAGGGGGTTTTAAGTCCTGCAACTCGGTTCTGAGGGATGCTGGGCACAAGGTCCCACATCTCATCTGAACCTGTGAGGCAATGAGAAACCCTCTCATAGGGACATGAGAGGCAAGTTCAAGATGGTCTCTTAGTAGCTCCTCAAAGGCCTCCCTGCCTCTGTATTGTAGGAAGATCACAGGGTCTTCTGTCAAAACTCACATAGAGCTGGGGCTGTAGCTCAGTGGTAGAGCACTTGCCTAGCATGTGTGAGGCACTGTGTTCGATCCTCAGCACCACATAAAAATAAATAAATAAATAAAACAAAGATATCATGTCCATCTACAACTAAAAAAAAAGAAATAAATAAACTATGGCCCAAGTCTGTGCCCATGTGGCTACGTGTACGGTGTTAGGAGAACATGGCAGAGCCGTATCCTACACACAGCCATGTGATCTTGCAAGTAGGAATTTGGTTAAATAAAGAATAAAACATACTTTAAAATGTAATGGCTATTTGGATAGCCTGGGTATAACTTACAGGAAAGATTTGCTTTGTTTTTCCCAGAAAGTTATATTTCATCAGTTGCCAGAAAGTGACATCTGGTTTTAAACTAACTGGGAGGTCATATTAGATATAAAAGGAAATGAGTCTAGTTAGGCCTAAGCTGCACATCCATAAGGGCAGAGAGATGTTGTCAAGGATCACAAAGTTTTGAAAGCACGTATTTGGTAAAGAGAAAGTGCTCTTGGGCATCCCTCTGGGGTACCACTTGATAAAACTGCTTGGGAGAACATTTGGCAATATCTAATTTCTACAGCACATAACTAGTTATCCTACCTCTAGGAGGGTATGCTGCCAATATACACACAAAGCTGTTCAGTACAGCTTTGCTTAAAAAAGAGCACATGAAATTATCTATATACAGAGCCATAAAAAGAAGGACGCTCTTTATGTTTTCACGTAAAAAAAAACCTACAAAATATATTAAGTAAAATAAGTTAGACGAGAACCACTTGTTTAAAAAAAAAAACAAAAGAAATAAAATGGCCTATATAAAAAAAAATCTGTGAAAGAATATTTAAGAAACAAATATGTTTGGTTGCCTCTTAGGAGAACTGGATGTTTCAGGGATAAAGATGAAAAGGATAGCTAGGAAAAAGTTTGAATTTTTGATCTATGTTTGTAAATAATAGGTAAAAGTGGATAAAGCTATCTTTGTAAAGAATTTTTTACATAATGCTAAGCATTCATCATGGGCCATCGGAGAGAAGATCAGGCCTTATTCACACCTCCGACTGATTGCCTGTGCACTTGCACAGGTGACAACTTTCTTGCCTCTGAGCTCATTTTAGAATTCTGATGATGGGATTTAAAGTCAATATCCTCCTCAAACAAGAAGGGGATTTGTAAGGAGCTGGGATCCAAAGATAATGGTTTTGCTAATTGCTCTTTTGAACCCATGTTGTTCATCAGGCATCCAAGTTAAAGTTGAGTAGAAAGAAGGAGAGAAACAGAGGGAGAAAGTCATTACTTTTTCACATTATCTCTCTGGTACTTCAGAATCCAGTGTCTTTCACTTCAAAAATTAGCCTGGAAGAAAAATAAAATCCACAGTGCACTTAAGTCACCCGTGTCCAGAAAACTATTCTTAGACTTTCATGATAAAAATAGAATAGGGAAAAAGTACCAAAGACTATTTCCTCTCCCTCACATCTGATATACCTGCAGCCTGAGAAAGCGTTGTTAGATGCCACCCACACTTTACACGGTTAGCAATCCCCTGAATGAACTTTCTTCTAAAACTTAACTATGACAGACTTGAAAAATTCCAAGTTTGCCTTAATGCCTGTTTTTGCTGGTCAGTATCATGGCATACCTTTACATTTATGAGGTACTTTGAAGTTTTAAACATTCTCATAAAGAAGAGACTTCCTCACTTCTCCCAGCTACCATACAAGGCTACTGATATTCATCTCTCTGGTTTGGCCTTGAAGCAATTTTTTAGACAAGTTAACTTATATCCAAGGCTTATCAAGCAGAGCTGCAACCTGAATTTGAAGGCAGACAGGCCAGGGGAAGGGAAGACAGAATGGAAATCAGGGATGGGAATGAGAAGGCACATCTGGATGAACCCATGTTTGGATATTGGAATCAGGGTCTTGGGCATAGAAATACAAGTGGGATTGGAGCCCAGGAGACACATAGTGCAACTGGATGTCCCAACAAGGGAGTGACTGATGTCCCCATTCTCCAGGGAGGGAAGGGCACAGTGTTCTGCATTGTTAGAGGAGGAAGGCAGCAGGGTTTATCTCAAGCACATCTTGTTGTGGTTCCTTCCACCTAAGGTCTGAACTGATGCACACTTTTGTCGGAGGATGCCTGCTCTCCCAGATTAACTACTGTAACAGCAAACCCCTGTGGTTCCTATCCCTCAGACACATGTGAGTCATTAATGCACCCCAAATGCTGGAAGTTAGGGGAAGCAGTGGATACTTTGTACCACTAAGTGTTTCTCTACTGCCCTCATATATAAGGTTTGTTTTGTGGCTTGTTACGAATGAAAACTGGCCTGAATGGAAAAGCTCTGATGTGACAAGTGGCATCCCTGCCACCACTTCTGCTCCACCCTCTGCCAGCAAAAGTCCCCAAGAAATCAGCTAGGAGGAGGAGGAGCCCTGCTTTATGAACTCCTGGTCATCCTGTTTTGAATAAATGTAAGGAGAAAGGACTAACACTCGCCAGATTTCAGCATAGGAGAAGGAGGTCTTATTCTCCTGTACATGCTTACTTCATTGAACTGTTGTTTCTTAGAGCAGAAGAAAATGACTTCATCCAACTACCTTTCTTATGTAAGAATCACATATTCTTTCATTCATTTATCCATTGATTCATTTGCTTTGATTCGTCATTTGTTAATTCATTCAACATCTAATGAATAGCTACTCAGGGTCAAGTAATGGGGAGAAGCTAAGATAAAATGTATAGACCCTCAGTCTGATAAGGATTTAAGCAGTTATTATTCTTCTGTCTCATCATTTGCTTGCTTTAATATTAGTCTTCAATAGGAAAATATATTAATAAATAATTTCCCTTATTTACTGTTTTCTTTTCTCCCACCTCATAACTCATTTATTTTCATTGTTTTACTTATTTATTTTTGTCTTCTGAGACAGGATCTTGATATATTGCCCAACCTGGTCTCAAACTCAGGCTCAAGTGACTCAGTCTCCTGAGTAACTGAAACTATAGGTGTGCATGCATGGATCTATTTTTATATTTTTAATTGTACGTATTTATTGGGTACAGTGACAATTCAATACATGTAATACCTATTATTAAACAATGTCAATGTAGCAGGGTAACTTAAATGGAGAAGCACAGAGAAGGGGTCCTAAACCTCTCCATGTACCATTTCTTACAGGTAGTCATTTGACCTTTTCCTGGACATCAGGGGACCTGCCTTTGTAGGCTGCCCATTGATTTGCAGGGTGTTTCCATCTTTGGAGGTTCTCTGTACTTACAGATAGAAATTGACCTCCTGCAGCTCCTATCCCATAGGTCCTAGTTTGGGTGCACACAGTCCATCAGTTATTTCCTTTGAATTTATTTGTTGGGTCTCTGACAACTAAGACATATATCTTTTTGGATCAGGAGAAGGCATATTTTTGAGTTCCCACCATTGACTTATTTTAAAAAAAAAAAAAAACACCTCAGTCTAATCCTGTGTCTTAATCTATGGCTTTAGTGATTTTTACCTACAGAAATCAAGATTTTGTTTCAACTCCTTTAAATAAGTCATCAGTGCCCCATTTCCCTCTCTACTTTGTTAAACTCTGACTCCTAATTTCCTTTACAGACCCTTGGGTATCCTCAGAAAGGAATTCCATTACTACACTTTCCTTTATCTTCTATTGCTTAAGATTAACCAAAGCTCAGGAAGCAAGAGATCCTGACACGTGTAAGCCCAAAAGGAAGATAAAAATTGACTTTTTAGGTCAATTCTACATTTCCTGGGATTCAACATGTCCAAACTCTTGTCTCCCCACCTGACCAAAGGGAGTCGTAGCCACTTCTTGGTTAGGAATGTAGCTTCCTATCTTTTACCCAGCCTCTCAGACCACTTATTGGAGAGATGAGCAAGAACAGAAATGATTCTCAGAGGCACTTGAGAGCTTCCAAGAGCAGTTGGACACTTTCCCCAAAGGATGTTGCCCTAGTGTTAACTCAGATGATGGCACATCAATGACAGAAAGGACTCAGGAATCTTCAAATCTAACACCCGGTTTCAAATGAGGAAACTGAGAATCCAAGAGTGGAGGTGATTTGTTCAAGGTCATGGAGCTAGTTTACAGAAAGGAGGGAAATATTGAAGGCACAACAGATTTCTAGAGCATTGACCTAGATTTCTAGATACTGCTTACCTTGACTATCAGAAGATCTCTTTGTAGAGACAACTACCTTCCAGCTCTCATTTGAACCCTAGATGAGTTGGGCTGCCTTATTTGTTGGCCATAGTCATTTATTTCTAAGGATAGGGTAAAAAATTGCACTGCCCAATATGGTAGCCATGTGTCACATATGACCAATAAGAATGTGCACTGTGTCTTGTCCAAACTGATATATGCTGGGTTTCAAGAACAATATGAAAAAAAGATGCAAAATTTCTCATTGATAATGTTTTTATATTGATTACATGTAAAAATGATAATAGTTTGTGCAGATAGAGTTAAATAACATTTTAAAAATTAATTTTATATTTTAAATGTGACTACTGGGAAATTTTAAATCACACATATAGTTGCATTCTATTCCTATTAGAGCTGGTCTAAAATGTAAAAGTCGCAACTTTCAGAAAAAATACAAAATGAACATGTGTTAGATATATTATTTAACTCAATTAATAAAGGAACCAATAAGATGTTATGACCAGTATTAATAATATGTGAGATGATAAGATATGTACAGGAAATTCACAACAAAATGTTAGGATACAATTACAGGATTAGATGTAAAACTGGTTATAGCCAACAGGACATAAATCTTTGGAGTTATGTGTCCACTCAACAGAAATTATATCCATCTCTACTACACAGATATTTATAAATTAACACGTAACTTCACTAGTTCTGGAACTTTTAACTTTTAATAGGAAACAATGAGATGTGCTAAGTGTATTTTACTGGACCACTATTGCCCCAACAGAAATATAAGGTTATCTACATACCTAATTTTAAATTTTCTAGAAGCTGCATTTTAAAAAAAACACAAAAATTAAATCAAAATTAAATTTTAAAATGTATTTTATTTATCCCAGTATATTCAAAATATTATCATTACTCAATATAAAAATATTAATGTTTTAATTTTGTCATACTAAGTCTTTTGGATTGTGTACTTACAGTATGTCTCAGTCCAGATTGGCCATGTGTCAGGAGTTCATGAACCAATAGCCTGTGGCTATTGCATTGGACAATGAGATTATGATCAATCTTTAGGTGACATTTTACCTGCTATGGTACTGAGAGAATGTGCTGTCTACTTTATGTGCCTTATTTCCATATGCTAGATTTTTCTTCTGGCAGTACCCAGAGCTTCATATGAAGTAAGTGGGAATGGAAATGTTCATGACATGGATCCAAATGTGGGTGAGGAGCCAGAGCATCTCTAAGACCAAATCCTCACAGGATTATTTTGGATAATTAAATACGATAATATAGTGACCAGTACAGCTTTTGGTCATAGAAAAAAACCCGATAAGCATCATTCCTTTCTCCTATGCACCTGCTTCCCGTGTCCACGCTGCTGAAGACAGACTGGGAGGGAAAGAGTCACTCAGATGAGTCATCTGTACACATGGGATGGCAATCACTCGCCCCAGCAAGAGGTAGAAGAAGTATTGCTGATGGAGAAACCCTGTCCAGAAACTTCCCACAATTTCAGTGCTTATTCATCTAGAACTCTCTGAAGCCTGTGACAGAGCTCAAACTACTTCCTCCTTCCCCCATTCCCTTGAGAATGGGGAACAGCAGTTTCCAAACTCCCTCGGGGAGATGGAACACCTTAAGTCTCAAACAGTAGCCAGAGGCACAACTGAACCCGTCCTTCCACAAGCAGCCTGAAGGTGCTCCCCACCTGGCCTAACTCCACATAGCCAAATCCTTCTCCTGGAGTCTTAGAACTGTTCACTTGACAAAGGAGGAAATTAGGTCATGGAATGCTGATAAGAGAAGGCCATACACTTCAGTATAATGCACACACAAAACAAGACTTCATAACACATCAAGACTGGCCTGACATTCAGGCATTTCTACCATGCCAACTGCTCACAACTGTGACCTGTTCTGAGTGGCCCTTATCATACCAGCCATACTAGCTTTTACTCAAATAGTACTTCTGAATGAAGTCCTATCCATTACTGAATGTCTGAAGGCACCCCCAAATGTCATGGTTTTTCACACTCGTGGCCCTTATACCTGTAACTTTCTGGAGGCAGAGCCCCTCTTTTCCTTTCTATTTCTCCTCCTGTTTCTTTTCCACCAGATTTAAAAAAAAAAAAAAAAAACTGAAACAAAAACATTTTCCTGTAACATGTCTGGCTCATCGTCCTTGGAAGAGAGAACCCCATAGAGTATCTCACTCTGCTGACTGGACTCATGTCCTATTCCCATTTAGTGACCCCAGATGACATAACTCATGGAGCTTGGACTCCATAAATTTCTCAATCTCACAGCAAAAGCTTCGTTTTCACTTTTGCTAGTTTTCAGAGATTTTATTCCTTAATTCCAAAAAGCCTCGACCAGCATGTTATCCTTTGAGACAGATTGAACAGCCTCTGGTGTGAGGAACCACCAACTCCATCCCTGAGTTCCTTCAGCACTTCCACAAATCCAGTCACATCCTCAGCCTTCCATTGTTATGCAACTGTCCCTTCCCATTACTGTTTCCCTCTCTCCCCGTTCCAGTTCCAGGCCCCTCGAAGGAAGGAGCATATCTTACCTCTTTGTATTTCCAGCTTCCAGCATAGCACTCTTGAAGTCTTGGTTGCCCCGTGTATGATAGTTGAGAATGAAATATACCTAGTGTTTTCTATCTCCACTAAACTTCCTTATCATCATGTGGTTTTTATTGCTCATGTTTTAAATTCATAGATTACCTAATATCAATCAATTCAAGTTCAGAAGTTGTGAAAGTAAAAGGACTTTATTTGGGGTCTTAGGAATTGCAATTCAGGAGACAGGGTTTCAAATAGCTCTGAATCAATGCTCTGAAGGAAGCAGGGAAGGTTGGAGCTTATATAGGCAGAAAGTTCTTAAACCATTAAAAGGCAGTCAAAATCATTTAAAGGGAAACTTTAAACTGAAGTTGGAAAAGAATGTGGGGGCTGCAATGGCCACAAAGGCTATGTGACCACCATGGATACAAGATAAGGCATATGCTCAGCAAAAATGCCCAGGAAACAAGGGTCTGATAACCTCTTGATATGCCTCTTGAATCTCTGAGCACAACCTAATTATCTGGTCTTCAGGTGTCTGCCTTCAAAGGATGTAGGGACCAAGGCTCACGTTTCCAGGCAGCAGCTTGAGATGTGCAAAATCCCTCCCAACTCTATTCTGAAAAGCTTTCTCAATTTTCCTTTCATTGTATTTTTTTTTAGACTGATCAGCTTAGCTGTGTGTTATATTCTTGTTAGAATGTTGCAAATTTGAATTGGTTGCTGGTGAGGGCTTCTCCAGTTGTCCCTTCTCACCCCACAAATGAGGGCAGTGGGGAATAGAGAAGATAATTGCTTGTCCATCATTATCTAGCTGGTGACATTGCTAGGACTGTCATCCAGGTCTCCTGACCCAGAATGGGGATGTTTCCTGTACTCATAATCTGCATCTTATATTTATCTTAATGAAACAGGTTGTGGTGGTCCCTCCAAGATGCTAAACCAATCTCTGAAGGCTTTTAAAACGTCACTTCTGAGAGTCCTCATGTTGTACCAGGGACTGATCAGCAAATCCAGGACAAGGTCTTAGAGGACACAGTCTCTCTAGGAAATAGGGCAGCACTGCCAGCTCAAAGCTTTGTACCAGCAGTCATCTCCCTGGCTGCTCCAGGGGCCTATAACGCTCACAGAACTATAATAGTCAGCTCCGAGCTCCACGAGCTCCCCTGTCCCAGCATTCCTCTTGACTCACCCATCTCCTTGCTCTTCTTCCCCACAGCAACTCCCAAGAATTCCCACCCCACCCATCATTTCTTATCACCACGAAAATAACAACAACCATTTATTTCTCAATGAAACTTTCAAGCTCAGAAAGTGAGCATCATTCCTTCCCGGCTCATATTAGCCACTTTTCTCCCCAAACATTAGTGTGTGAGGTGTTTATTCCTCAAAACTTTAACCACTAGTTTACTGCAGAATTTTAAGTGGAACTTCGAAATTCTGAATGTTCACATTTGTGATTTTTTTTCCTACGTGGAAGAGGTTTGGAATCCTGGAAGCTTATACTGTATATTAAACGAATATTAATTGATACAATGAAAATCATTTTAGTATCTTGTAAAACCAGAAAGCTATCTGGCTTATTAAAGAAAATGGCTCATCCTGTTATTCTGCTTTGGTCCTCCATGACAGCTACATCATGTATCATTTTTGATAAATGCAAAACATTCTTCAAAGCTTTCTTTTGGGAGGGGAAACATCTAATGATAATAATAATAATAATAATAATAATTATTATTATTATTATTATTATTATTATATTTAATGATTATTATCATTATTATTATTTAAGCCTCACATTGTGGCTTAAACAACAACCATTTATTTCTCAATGTTCTGCAAGCTGGGAAGGCTTGCATCAAGGAATTCTAGCCAGCAGATTCAAGATCTGGTGAGGACTCTCTTCCTGGCTCATGGATGGCCATCTTCTCACTGTGTCCTCACATAGCAGGGGGTTGGGGGTGGGCAGAGAGAGCTGATCTCATTTCTTTTCCTTTTCTTACAAGGACATTAATCCCATTAATGGAGATCCATCCTCATAACTTCATTTAACCCTATTTACTTCCCACAGGTTCCACCTCCAAATGGTATCGCACTGCCTGTGAAGACTTCAAAATAGAGATTTGGGCAGTGCCCAAACATCCAGTCTATGACACACATTAACAATTGATATTCACATTACATAGTAGGGAAAATGAGACTGTGGAAATGGAAAACAGCTTGTCCAAGGCCACACCACTAAAAACTGGTCAAGTTAGAATTTGAGGCAGCTCTTCGGAAGTCCAGAACATGAACTATGTTCATCTGTTTAAATCATTGCTTTGAGAGAGCTACAAAGGTTCAGCTCCTGGCAGACAGAAATAGCAAAAATGTTTCCCTAGTCCCCAAAGCAGAGAAGCAGGGTAGTTAGAGCTGAAAATGATCTTCAAGATCAACTAAGTTCAAAATTTTATTCCAGGGTTAAGAAACTGAATAACACAGTGGGTAGTGAGTTGCACTAGCTGGGCAGAGCTGGAATTAAAAGCCCATATCCCTGACCCCCCTCTGGGGACACTTGCCCATGCCTGGCCAGCCTGGCTGAAGGCCATGATGACATAGTCCTGACTGCTCCACTTTGCAATGATTAATGTCCCTGCTGCCAGCAGTCTGCCTCCTGCCTGCAGCCTCACTCACGTCCTCTCTCTGCCCACTGATACTCCAAACTGACAAGTTGAATTCTCTTGTAGGTCTGTTTTTTAACTTCATTTTAATATCAGGAGTGAATCTGCTTAGCAGTTGAGACAGGCTTGTTGGGACCAAGTAGCAAAGCCTGCAGCGTCCTTGACTATTCTGGGACTGCCCCAGGCAGCTACATTAATGGAGTGAGGTTCTTTTGAGGTCCCCTGTTTTGTGACCCTTGCCTCCTCAGGTTAGAAACCAAAGCAAAGTAGCTGTTTGACAAGTTACCTTTTCCTTGTAGAGCCTCAGTTTTCCCATTTGTAAATTGGCAGTAGTGATATTTACCTCAAAATCAAGTTTTTGAGATAAAATTTTTGAGATGAAGACTAAGCAATTCAATGAAATGAAGCAAAGCTTTTGAGCAAACAGCTTAACCTCTGCCCCCTGGACCTTGCTCATGTTTAGAGGCTGACTAGTTCCCCACAGAGACCCACTGGCCACCACCCAAATAAAGCCGAGGACATCTGCCTTGCCATTGGCGCGTTAAGTGCTTCCACCAACATGGTGGTGGACCTGACAAACTTAGAGAGGCATTGAGGTTGGTAAATGTGACACAGACTTGTCCTGTTGCCCCCCTTGAGAGGCTGTGACACATTTTACCAACCCAGGTAGGAGACCTGGCCTCAAAGGGAGGACCCGAGATATTTAAACAGGGTCAGGCTTTCTCTCTCTAGCAGGCTAGAGTGTGCTTCCCTCTGCCTGACGGTGTGTTTTCCTCTCTACTCCCTTTTAAACCTTGGGGGTTGGGGGAAGGAAATCAAAGACTTCTTAGTATGGAGGTTGAAACTAGGGTCAGTCTCTCTTTCTGGGTCTAGATGTCAATTCTGGAGCCTGGCTTCACCACTTACCAATTATTACTAAAGGAGATGACTTCAGTTGTCTTTTTATCTTAGTTTTCCCCTTTGAAAAATTCAGGTAATAGTTTCTATCTCAGTGGGTTATAATATGAGGATTAAAAAATGTGCATGGGGGCTGAGGTTGTGGCTCAGCTGTAGAACGCTTGCCTAGCACAGGCAAGGCCCTGGGTTCGATCCGTAGCACCACATAAAAATAAATAAGTAAAATAAAGGTTTTTGGTTTTGTTTTTTAAAGAAACATAGTGTTTTAAAAAAGTGCATATTTTCAGTTTTTGCTGCTACATAAACAAATTGCCCCAAGGTGTATTGGCTTAAAAATGACGATTTAGTATACCTCAGGAGTTAGTAGAGTTAGAAATTTAGGCAAGGCTCGGAGGGATGACTTCTGCTATGTGGGCAGTGATTGAGGTCACTTGATTGGGGAGATGGCTTCACTTACCTGCATCTTGTATTGGTAGGGATACTGCCAGGCTGGGTTCAGGGGGGCTGTCACTAGAACGTAGGGTGTGGAATTGCTAGCGTAGTGTGCTCAGGGTAGCTGGACCCTTACCCTAGGATTTCTGAGATTGCTCCAAGAGGCAGGAAGTAGGGGCTGATAATTCCTTAGCATCTGAACTGGTCACTGGAAGAGCATCACTTTTACTTTTACATCTATTGGTCAAAGTAGTCACAAAGCCTGCCCAAACTCAAGGGGAGAAGACACAAGACCCCACATATCTATGAAAGGAGTAGCAAAGAATTTGTAGCATTTTAATGCACCATAATAAGCAGAATGAAGACCTATTTTTTATCTTGCATTTTTAGGGTGTGGGTGGCTGCTAAGTATATAACTGTTTAATTTGCATGGTCTCAGTGTGACTAGGGGCTCTGCTGTACTGCTGCTACTTATAGCTCCTATGCACTAAGGCCTTCCTCTAAACCCGGCACTGCTCACCTGCATCTTACCTGCATTATTTCTCACAATGGCAATACCTTGTAGTGCAGATGCTCACACTGTGGTTTGAATGTGTTACACAAAGTTCATGTGTTGAAATCTTAATCCTCAGTGCAACTGCGTTGGAAGGTAGAGTTAATAAGAAATGATAAGGTCAGGAGGGCTTGGCCCCAGTGAATGGATTAGCATCATTGTCATGGGAATGGGTTGGTTCTCATGAGAATGGGTTTGTAATAAGTTTGACCCCTGACCTTTCCCCTCCAGTATTGCTACTAGATCTGAATTCTCTTCTCTTTCTGGTTACACAATCTTGGGTGGAACTCAATCTAGATTACAAATTTCACCAAGTCCCTTTCCTGTACACTCCTTCAGCACCTCAAGGAACAATTCAAACCTCTGGCCTGACTCACCTCATCTCCTGCTCCTTGCACCTCAAGTTTTGCAATTTAGTAGTGCTTTACTGCTTTGGATGACCAGGTACTGGGGTCCTTCACCCCTCTGTGCTTTTGGACATACTTTCCCCTTTTTCTGGAATGCTCTCTTCTTGTTTTTCTACTTGACTGACATGATTTAGCATTCTGTGAAAGCTTCCTGCTGTTCCCCTGTGGACTTAAGAACTCTTACAGGTCACCATAATACATGCAGTGCCTCCCTATACTCTCTATAAGGGCCTTCCCTTCCCATCTTTGCAGCTCTAGGGCCTGCCTAGCACCACAGATGGCCATAACCTCCCCATAATACCTGCTCTTTGACATTACATTCGCTGTACCCAGTGCCCTGGGCCAGTCCCTGAGAGTTATCCCGATAAGCAGAGAGGTCATGGGGCCTATGACCAGAAAAAAAATAATCTGAAACGCAGAGACAGGAAGTTCTGCAAAGGCTTAGCAGAGTAGGAAAGGAAAGTAAAGCTTTCCATTTTTCTTTTGCTGAGATGCCAGTTGCACATAATTTTCTCCTTTTCCTGGTAAGGGAAAAACATCTCTCCAGAATTCTGTGAAGCATTTTCTAGGCCATTCCTTCCCCTTTGCTCCTATTCTTCCTGGACTTATTTTATCTTGTTATCATTTTCCTAACTAGGGGTGGGTGGATAAAGGGAGGACAAGGTTCACATATGGGAGGAGGACAGACTAGGAGCAATGGTTGATGGGGGGAATTTTTTTTTAAACTTTTCCCCCTGGGGGCACACTTTTGATATCCTAGATTTCTTCCTACAGACAGACAAACACAGTGAAGCCATCTTCACGCTTTATTCAAAGATCTTGCTCTTTCTTGGAAACTTTTCTGGAGTTTCACATGATTTAGCCATTGAGTCAGTGCATGTGTCAGCACAAGGGTACAGGGGAGCTTCTGAGAAAGAATCTGAGAAGCTCAAAGACACCTGAAAAGTCTGCATAGCCGTCACCTTATCAGGTCTGTACTCCTTGTGGGACCCACCCAGGCCCACCCCAAGGCTGTTGCTGCTCTGTTCTGCTAAGAGGAGTCAATCCAACTATAAACGATTCTATTCTTCATGTTTGTCTGAGAAAGGATAAAAAGATCAGAACTCACAAAAAACATTGCTTTTCTGTAAGATTCATTAATTTGTTGATCCTTCTACATATTTCTACAAGTATAAACTGGGCAAATTTCATTGCCCAGGTGATGTACTGCCCCCTGAATTTTTACTGCAGAACAGCAGAGATTTTATCTGCCCTGGGTAGTTTCCAGGAGACTATGGCACCCTACATCTCACAGACATACTGCTCCAGTTCTGCCTGCCCTTCTTGAATCATAGAACCCAAAGAACCTAGAAACACCTAGTTCAACACATGCATTTTATAGGTGAGGGAAGAAAGTCCCAGAGAGGTTAAGTGATTTGCTCAAAGCCACTCACTGGCTACATGAGAGCTGGGACTGGTACACAGGTCCCTTGAGCGTCAGTTCTGTGTCCTGGGAATGACTCCAGAGGCCAATTCAGGTTTTTTCCTCCTTGATTTTGAGATAATGTGGACACGGAAGTACATACAGTTCTATGAGGGTGGTGATTACCTTTCCACACCCCACATGTGGTTTAGCAGTTTACCTGGGCTGGTTTCTGCACATACTAGGTGAATAGAAGAGGTCTGAGCCTTTTAGGAGTTGAAAAGGCTGATGACAGTGACACAGAAAGCTGTGTTATTCAAAGGTCCAGAGTCTCCAGGGTCAGGATGCTGATCTGAATGGGGCTCTGGAACCAGAGTTGCTTACAGAAATGGCATAGAGCTCCAGGAGTGGACCTGGATATCCTGGGCTTGGGACCAAGTAACAGACAAAATGCAGAGACTTCAGTGGTGATGGAGACCAGGAGCCAGTGCAGAAAAAGGTACACCAGCTTCAACAAAAAGGGCTGCTAGAGGCTGTGTTGCATTCCCTGAAAGATGTTGAAGTCCTAATCCCCAGTACCTGTGAATGTGACCTTATTTGGCAATAGGGTCTTTGTGGATGATCACGGTTAGGTGAGGTGATTAAGAAGGACCCCAATCTCATATGACTGTGTCTCTATCAAAAAGGGACATTTGAACACAGAAACAGATACAGGGAGAAGCCAGGTGGAGGTGAAGGCAGAGGCCAGGGTGATGCTTCTACAAACCAAGGAGCACTGAAAGTTTGCAGCAAACCACAAGAATCTTTGAGGCATGGAAGAAGTTCTCCGTACAGCTCTCTGTGAAATGACACTGCTGACACCATAGTCTTGAACTTCCAGCCTCCAGAACTGCAAGACTACAGACTTTGGTTGAAGTCACCCAGATTGCAACACTTGGTTATGGCAGTCCTAGCAAACTAGTAAAGGCTCCTGACTAGGTCAGCAGGCTCAGCAGAAGAGAGTGGAGAATGGGTACTGCTTAGGGGACCCCCAGATCCAGGTCCCTTGGGTGGAGGTCTGGAGGAATCATCAAGGGCCCCAGGGGGCTCATACATAAATAATAACTTCACTGATTAAGTCCACCATCCAGTTTAAAGTCTCCCACTGCCTCTAGTCCTGGACAAAGGGAGTCGTGGGCTCTTAGAAAACCCGGTCTCCTCAGCAGCCTCCCCCACAGGGGCCACAGGCATCTCTTCGAAGCAGAGTGGCCTTCCTTTGATGGGGGGGTGGGGGGCAGAATCCATTTAAATTACTGTCAGCTCAGGCCATTGCATCATATATTTTCCATCAATAATTTAACCATCTCAGGAATAGAGGCTCTAGGGGGTCTCAGGAGAGCAGATTTACTCCATTCATTATTGACAGGGCACTTACAGCCTATCCCTGAGTGCTGGGGGACCCTGCTTCAAGTTAGACACCTTCCCCAGTATTCTTCCCTTCCTTTCCCTGCTCTTCATCCTCATCTTTTTCTGCTTCTTCTCTGAAGCTGATTCCTGTCCTCTTGTGTGGAGACCTTTCAGATTTTACAGTTACCCACGTATATATATCTTGCTGTTTAACACAAGCAGAGATGCCAAAGTCTACGAGGAAAGATGTATTTAAGGTCTCTATTAGTTCTTGGTCATGATTAAAAAGGGATGATTTGTGTGAAACAACATTCATAGATTTCGCTTCTTTGTTGCTTATTTTTTTCCCAAGATCTTTTTTTTTTTTTTTTTTTTTTGGTACTGGGGATTGGACTCAGCGGGCATTTAACTGCATCCCCAGACCTTTTTTTCTTATTTTTTAAATGTTGAGACAAGATCTCATAAGTTGCTGAGGCTGGCTTCAAACTCACAATCCTTCTGCCTCAGCCTCCAGAGCCTCTGGGACTATAAGCCATGTGCCACCATGCCCAGCTCAAATTTCTATATAGGGTGCCTTGACAGACCCCAGAGAGAGTAACTTTAATATTCCTTCTGATGGCTCCTTTGTACCCACCAATTTCCTGGGAGATGTTGGTTTTGTGAGTGGTGGTGTTGGGGGGATGCTGTGAGTACCTGTGCTGTAAGCATAGAGAGAAGCAAGGCTGGGGAGATGGAATCAGAACAGTAGGGTCAACAGTGTGCTGGTGTTCCCTGCCTGGCATCTTGAATGGACAGAAGCCATTGCTAGGGATGAGATCCAGAGGTGAAGGGCCTGGTTTCACCAGATACATAAGATTCCAGGTTCATCCTTCACTGTCCTGATAGGCCTGGATTTGATGGCCAAAGGAATACCCAGGGACAGAACCTGTGAAAAGACCAGTCAGCAGTGATGATAGTGAGACAGCTTTAAGTAGTATCCCAGGCAGTGGAGATGAACAAGTACGATTTGGAGCAGAAGAGGAATTATGTAAGCCCGGAGCAGTGGCGTACACCTGTAATCCCAATGGCTTGGGAGGCTGAGACAGAAGGTAGCCTCAGCAAAAGTGAGGTGCTAAACAACTCAGTGAGGTTGTCTCTACCATAAAAAAAAATAGGGCTGGGGATGTGTCTCAGTGGTTAAGGGCCCCTGAATTTAATCCCCAGTACCCCCCCCCCCAAAAAAAAAAAAAAAAAGAGAGAGAGAGAGAGAGAGAAAGAAAAGAGGAATAATGTAAGGACTCTCCATGGTGACTGCAACTGGCATATTAGTGAGGGGGACACAGGTATCCCTAGACGTCTCTCAGAGAATTAAACAGCAATGGTGGTGGCAGAATCTATCATCCTATAATCAAGCACTCAGATCTTATTAATTGGGACATTAATGTTAACATGGTCTCTTTGGAACTCATAGCCTATGGAAGTCTATAATATATGATTTATATCCTAAATATAGGATGATTTAAAAAGTTAAGAATCATTTTCTAATATTTATCATTCAGTGTTTGGTTATCTAGAGTTATGAAACAAAATACCCCAACATTTAATAGCTAAATGCAACCATTTATTTTTCTCATGATTTTGTAAGCCAGGAATTTGGGAAGGGCTTCCCTGGATGATTTACATCTGTCCATGGTGTGTAACCCCGGGAAGCTGGAGCACAGATTTCCAGGAGGGGTTTCACTCTAATGTCTTGTCCATTTAGCACTTCTTGACCCCCAGGGCCTATGCACATGACTTGAACTTACAGCCTGGGAGTCTCAGGGCAGCTGCTTTTGTTAAGTGACAGCTGACTTCCAAGGGCCAGTCCAGTTAAGGGCTGCAACAGGAACTGGCCCAGGATGGTTTTTACTGTACAATATTGATGGAAGAAAGCATGGAGTCCTCCTTGGTCAAAGGAGTGAAGACATAGACCTCCCACTTGACAAATGTAAATGTAAATGTGAGGTACTAATATGGCCATCTTTGGAAAATAATCTACCACACACATAACTGCATTATGCATGAATATGTAACATAGTTAAAACTAGTTGAAAAGAAGTAATCTTAGTTATTCCTGTAATCTTTACAAAAGTTTACTGTACATACCTCATGTAACATGTTAATCCAATAGACTTACTTCAGACTCAGAGTATCTCATCAATGACAATGGCTGAGATGATGACCATCATGTGTCCCTTCATTTTCTTAAGGCTATTGAGGAAGAGTGGCTTAAACATAAAGTTCAGGAGATGACTAAGTAATGAATGACTTTTGGAAAGTTTACAATGGTCATTGAATTTCCTCCTATACTAATTGTGTTCAGTTGATGAAAAGACCAAGTTACACAACACATATTTTCAAAGAATTAACTTTGAAAACAATATAGGATATGGTCAGGAGTTTATTAGGCTTTAGAATCAGATGAAACTGGGCTCTTGTGCTGGCTCTGTCATTTATTAACTATGTGACCTTAGGGAAAGATTCTTAACCTCTCCCAGCCTCAGTAGCACTTACACTATAAAGTTGGTATCAAGAGTTCCCATCAATCCTTGCTGTGCAGCAACCCCAAAACAGTGAAACAGCAACTTATTTCTTATGATACTGCAGGTTAGGAAATCAGGAAAAGATAAGCTGAGTGGTTCTTCTGCTTCACTTGGCTTCAGCTAGGGCAACTCTCACAGTTGCATTTAGCTAACTATTTGGTTCATCTGGAAAGTCAGATGTCACTCATATGTTGGTGCCTCTTTCTCTCCCACATGGTCTCTCTTTATTCAGTAACCTACAAAAGCTTCTTTACAGTGTGGTTTCTAGATTCCTTGGAGTATAAGTAGAAGCTTCTAGGTCTCTTAAGAGTTAAACTCAACCCTTATGGCCACTTCCACTTGTCTGTTGGTCAAAGCCCCTCACAAGACCAGACCAGATCCAAGGTAAAGGGAGAAGGACTCTAACTCTGTTGCAAGGAGTGACATGTGAATGCAGGGAAGAGAAGACTTGTTCACAGCTATCTTTGCAGAATACCTATCACATTAGAATCCAGAGAGATAATTTATATAACATTCACAGCATAGTGGTCTGGCATTCAATAAATGTTTACCAATAATAATTTTTAAATGAGTAATATAAATTTTATTTTTTCCAAAATGTTTTGATTTCCCAATTAAGAAAAATTATGGACTGGGTTTGAAGCTCAGTGGTAGAGTACTTGCTTAGCATGTAAGAAGCCTGGGTTCTATCCCCAGCACCACCGGAAAAAAAAAAAAAAAAAAAGAAGAAGAAAGAAAAAAATCATTACACAATAAATTTATTTTTTTTCTCCCTAACTACTTCACCTTTATCTTTATTAATGCTTTTAATCTTCACAACAAATCCTAATAAATCAATTCTATTTTCCACATTTTACATTAGGAAAGTTTAGAAAAAATATTGAACTTCTCTTAATGTTAAGGGGCAATACACTTTGATGAATTGAAGATCTAACTACAAATGCAAATATTTGATCACAAGGGATACATATACTTCAATTACAGAAACTATAAAATTTGTAACATCACTAGCACTAAATCCAAAGCAACTGCGTTTCTAGGCGCAGACCCACCCCACTATGTTCCATTCTTCATGTCCTGGGAAAAGATCAGCTGGGTGGTTCTTCTGCTTCACTTGGCTTCAGTTAGGGCAACTCTCACAGTTGCATTTAGCTAACAGATTAAGGGATAGGTGAACCATGCATTTCTTCTGAAAGACTCAACAACTCACCCACCTGTTTCCCAAAGTTATGTGTCTGGGGAGCTGTCTTTGTCGCTCAGTGAGCCCTACCGGTTCCCTGATGTGCTGGCCCAGGGCAGCAAGCAGAGCAGGCAGATGGGAAGAAGTACTCAGGACTGCGCAGCCTGTGGGGCAGCAGACTCCAGGAAGCCCTTATCCAGCCCTGGCACATAACAGAGCTGGGTGTAGACTACCAAGGGCGCATCAGTGCTGGGCAGCAGGGAGTGCAGAGCGCATCAGGAGAAAACTGAGAACAGTCTGAAAGAACAGAAGCTGGTGGGCCTGAGAGAATGGCATTGACACCAGCCCTGCCACCTCCCACCCAAAAGCAGGCCTGGACCCCTGCCTCAGCACCCCAGCCATGCCCACCTCTTGGGACCCACCGAGTTGTTCTATATCTCAAAAACTAATGCAAGGCCAGCCTCAGCAACAGCAAGGCGCTAAGCAACTGGGTGAGACCCTGTCTCTAAATAAAATACAAAATGGAGATGTAGCTCAGTGTTTGAGTGCCTCTGAGTTCAAATTCCCAGATCCTGCCCCCAAGGAAAAAAAAAAAACTATGCAAGAATGACATTATCAGAACTGATTCAATTAAACTAATCTTTATTGAGCATCTGTCGTGTGCACAATGCAACAAGGCACAATCTCTACCTTCAGGGACCTTATTCTATAACATGGGGACCAAGAGAAGCAAGAGATGGGATTTTGGGTGAGGTTGTAGTGCTGTTTAGAAAAGAAGAAAAAAGGAAAAAGGGAGAGTCAGAAGTCATAAGTTATGAGAGGGAAGACTTTGAATTTAAAAAATTCACCATCACATACAGTTTCCTTATCTTTAAAGTCAGAATTATATCTACTTGTTATCAGGCACCATAGGCTTTTTTTATGCTACAGTAACAAAGACTCAAAATCTCAGTTGCATACCATGACTAAAGTTTATCTGTCACTCTTGCAAAATGTCCAATATGGGTCCTGGGAATTCTCCAGATGCTGTTCTTCGTGGTGGCTCAGCTTTCCAGGGGGTTTTGATCTTAAGGTACTTCTATATCAACATGTGCTTCCAAAATCATTGCAGCAGAAGTCAGGGTTTAAATGCTTCCATGCCCACGAAATGTGACACTTTCACTCCCATTTCCTTGACCAGAGCAAGTTATGTGAAGAAGCTTAATTTCAAGGAGACAAGGAAACAAAGTCCTCCCTGCCAAAAAGACAGAAGAGCCTGAGAAATTGGTGAACAGCTGTGATGTCACTCCTTTGCCCCAAAGGGTGGATGTGATGATTAAATAAGATCAAGTTAACAGCTGCGAACCACATGGCCACACTAAGAAGGAACTGCTGGGTGGCTAGTTAGCCCCACTCAACACTAGTGACTAACTCCTTCCCACCAGCCTCAGGGACACGACTTTGATGAGTCATTAGTTACTGTGGATTTTGGAACTTTCATGTCATTCTTAAAGAGTTGAAGATCTGAAGCATTAAATTTGAGAATACAAAAATTCTGTGCATATGAAAATGTTTGCATCTGTTTTCTTATGTTTTCACCCCTCTATCTTGGTCAATTTGGGCTGTTATAACAAAAAGGTCATAGACTGGTTTAAATAATAGACATTTATTTCCCACAATTCTGGAGGCTGCAAGTTGAAGTCAAGGATGCCAACATGGCTGATTTCTTGGTAAGGACTCTCTTGCCTTCTTGCTGTGTCCTCACATGATGCAGAGATTATCTCTTACTTTTAAAGTTGCTAAAATCCCATTCATGAGGGTTCTGCTCTCATGATCTAATTACCTCTCAAAGGTCCCACTTTATATTCCCATTACATTGGACACTAGGCTTCAACATATGAATCTGGGGGTGGGGAACACATCATTTAGTCCAAATGCCTTGGAACTATGACTTCCCAAAGCAAAATAACACCCAATAGAAAGCACCAGGCCTTAATATATAAAGTCATATATACTCATAAAAAATCCTTTCCTTGATGGGTAATGCATGCCTGTAATTCCAGCAGCTCAGGAGGCTGAGGCAGGAGGATCATGAGTTCAAAGCCAGCCTCAGCAACTTAGCCAGACCATGAGCAACTTAGTGAGATCCTATCTCAAAATTAAAAATAGAACAGGCTGGTTATGTGGCTCAGTGGTTGAGCACCCCTGGGTTTAATCCCAGGTACCAAAAAAAAAGTCCTTTCTTTGTGTTTTGGGCCTTTGCAGTGGCTATCAACTTAGCTTCAATTGGGATGAAGGAACTGGGATAAAGGAACTTTCTAACTACATTCAACTCCTAGGTCATAAGAGAGATTGTTTTGATTTAAATTGTACATTTTCTAATCATAACTCCTTGGAGAGATTTAAATCCATTCACTGCTTTCCAGGACTATGGCATCTATTGGGGAGATAACTGAGTACAGTTTCAAAATGTCCTTGGTGTTCTTGGGACAGTCTGTTCAATTATTAGCCAACTACTTATTTTCCCTTTAATCTGAGTGATGACATTTCTGTAGCAGAGGCCAGAGGGTGGGCTGGTAGCCAAACAACCTCAACAGGTAAAAGCAATGTTAGGAAGAAGAGGGGAAAGGAGCAGGTCAGGATGAGATGGGGAGGCAAAGCTAATGTGGAGAGGTAAGTGCCACCGCAGCCCTCTGTAGCCGTGGGAGGACTCTGATGGAGTGAGAGGCATGGAGTGGGGACACTTAGAGTAATTGACTTTGACTCTTATCAAAAAGTTCTCCAGAGAGTACACACTTTCCTACTGAAATGTGCAGAAAATAATGGAATTGCGGGTGGTTGACTCATCTTCCCTAGAAAATATATACAACCTGCAATTACACCCTCATTTGTGAGCTCACTGGAGTAATAGTTTCCTCCTCCACCATCTATATGCTCCAGAATAAGGTCTGGCCTTGCTCACCACAAGAACCCAAAGCCTTACATGATGGCAAGTTTTGGCTCACTCAATCTTGGCAGACAAAGTGAACAACAAGATCATTACAAACAAAAGTGTCTGGCCATGCCCAAGGTTCTCGTTCTGAGCATCTGTTCTTATTGCCCAGTCCCTGGGTGTAGACAGGGTGGAAACAAACAGACAATTGATTCCAAGTGGTCAGGGCAGCCTCTGCTGCTACTACACGGCAGGAGTCCAAATCCTGGCTTTGCCACATGCCTGCATGTAACCTTGGGCAGACTTCTGACCTCCCAGTGCCCTTGAGTCCTTATCTATAAAATGGTGATAAGAATAATAATGCTCGCTTTACAAGGTTGTAATTAGGATTAAATGAAATAATACCTTTAGTACTTTGCCTAGGAAGTAGCAAGGAAGAGAAAAATGTTGGTTATCGGCATTATTAAAGCTAGAGAACTATTTTGGATACACTCCTGATCTGAATTTGTAACTCTTTTGGTCTTTTTAAGGAATTTAAGCTTTAAAATTTAGCCACATGGGCTGGGATATAGCTCAGTTGGTAGAATGCTTGCCTGGCGGGCACAAGGCCCAACACCACAAAAAAAAAAATCAGCCATATTTCTTGTTAACTGAGGTTTGTTGGAGGCCATTGGTACCAAGGAGATTCCATTTAGCATAATGTATGGGAAAATGATGCTCTCATTTACCATTTGCATTACAGTTATAAGGCTTAACAAACATACTTAATTATGACTCTTGGCCTAGGAGTCTTTTTCTGGCTATAAGAAATGTGCTTGCAGATTCCAGTCAAGTTGTGAGACTTCAATCATGATCTTTTTCATTTTCCTCTTCTGAGGTTTTTATACTGTGTCACCTCTGCTAGACTGGAACTCAATTTGTCATGATCCCCCTTACTGTGTGTTTGTATGACATTTGGAGGGTAGAAAAACAGTGACCAATGTTCTCTGAAAGTCACCCTGGTTTAAACATGAGAAAGACCGGTACAGAGTGCTGCAGGATTCTATCTTGTCCTCCCTCCCTCTGGCTCTGGGACCACCTCCTCCTGACTTCTCTACCAATCTCCTGGTGGTCCCCCTCCAGCAGCAGACATGACTGGCTTCCCAGTCCCCTCATAAGCTCTGACCTTCCATCCATGCCAGCACTTCAGCTGATCTTCAAATCCCTTCTTTTCAATTCCTCTTCCTCAGTTTCTCCTCAAATTGTGTGAGATCTGTTTTTCTCCGTTTTCTTTTCTTTTCTTTTTTTTTTTTTTTTTTTTTGTACCAGGGATTGAACCCAGGGGCACTCGACCACTGAACCACATACCCAACCCTTTTTGTATTTTATTTAGAGATGGGGTCTTGCTGAATTGCTTAGGGCTTCACTAAGTTGCTGAGGCTGGCTTTTAACTCATGATCCTCCTGCCTCAGCCTCCCAAGCTACTTCTACTTCTTGATTGGACCCTGGCTATGAGGGTCATTGAAGCTGCTTTCTCACATATAGCATCTAGTTAACCTTACTACCCAAGTAGCCACACCTTTGTGAAGTCCCACATCAATTTCAGCTGGCCCTGTGACCCTTTTGGATTTATAGACTTTCATGACAGTGAATTAGCACATGCCTTTTCTGGCCTTAAGACTCAAAGTCTGATGATTTCCACTTTGGTGCTTTTAGGAACCCATAGTCCCTATGTAACAGGACTAGCTACCTGGCTGAAGGGACCATGTGGGAAAGCCTGAAGGGGAGAAGTTTTGAAACTATGGGTAGAGAAGACCTCTGTCCCGGTGTTCTTGCTGAGCCCTGCGACCAAGCCACCTGCACCAAAGTGCAGGAGAAAAGGAGCTACACGTGGAACCATCTGGAATATTCCTACCCCAGCATCTGACTGCAGATGCAAAAGATCCCAAGTAAGACCAGAAGAAAAGCTGACCAGCTAAGCTTCAGACCACCCACAGGAGCAGGAGAAATAAGAAAATAGTTGTTTTAAAAGTCTTTCTACTTTGATATAATTACAGACTTACAGAAAATATATAGAACTACATAGTACTTAAGAATCCCATGTATCTTTTGCCAAAATTGCCCAAATGTTAACATTTGTCCCCAATTCAGGGTAAGTTATAGACACTATACTTCTTTATGCCTATGTACGATAGTATCTCCTAAAAAACAAGACAATTCTCTTATACAATCATGTACAATTAAAAAAAAAAACAGAAAATTACTTTCAATGGTGCTATTATCTAATCTGTAGACCTTGTGTAAAATTTTCCAACCATCTCCAAAATGTCCTTTATAGCAAAAGAAAACCCTGGATCATGGATTGCATTCCCTTGTTTATCTACAACCTCCACCAGTCCTCTGGCTTTCTTTGTCTTTCATGACATTAGGTTGTTTTGTTTTGTTTTGGTACTGGGACTTGAATCCAGGGGCACTCTACCACTGAGATACACTCCCAGCCCTTTTTATTTTTTATTTTAAGACAGGGTCCCACTAAGTTGCTGAGGCTGGCCTTGAACTTGTGATCCTCCTGCCTCAGCCTCCCCCGTCTCTGGAATTATAGGTGTGTGCCACCAGGCCTGATTGACATAGCAGTTTTGAAAAGTACTGGCCAGTTAGTTTGCAGAATGTTCCTCAACTTGGGTTTATCTGGTATTTCATCATGACTAGATTCATGTCGCACATTTTTGCAGAAGTATAACAGAAGGGATGTTTTATTTTTCTCAGTGCATTGTATCAGGAGGTAAGCAATGTCAATTTGTCCCATTACTGGTGATGTTAAATTTGAATTTTGTTTATGGTGGTTTTTCTGATAGTTTTGCAACTTTGTGTAAAGCTACTATTTATCTTTCTTTCTTGTTTACTATGATTATTTTTCATTCTTCTTAGCATTCTCAGTGTTAGCAGAGTTTTTGTTGTTTAACAAACATTTGGTCAAATCAAATAAGTGGAAAAAATTGTCATTTGCTTATCTGAGTCATACTTCCCTGTGATAGTCTGCTTCTGGTTGAACATATGGATCTAAATTAAACTTGCTGAGATTCTGGCCTGCAACAAGGCCAGGCACAGTATGATGTCACATAAGCTTGGCTAAAATAGGACTCAGGGAGAATGAGTTCCACTTCAGTGAAGAGAGAGAACCCACGAGGTAATTTCATCAGAAGATTCAGCTTCAGAAGAGATACTCCTCCAAATGAGTCTGGTCAGCCAGGACACAGGCCATTCAGTTTCTGTTGAAGCGAGTATGGCCACCACCACATTCCTCTGGATCAGAACTGAAGCCAAGGTTTTTTGTGCTTTGCAGCAATCTCCTTCATCTTGGTATCCTCCCGTAGTGAGGGGTCCTCTGGTTTGACCTAAGATCTACAGGAGAGCCCAGGGGGCTGCCGTGTGAAAGTGATGCCCTTGGAGTGGCAGTACTGGATCAGTTTCTCCTGGGAGAGGTATGAATGACACTTGATCTGATTATAACTGGTTTATATTTAAGTCCAAGTTTATTCAAGAGCCTTTCAATCTGAAAGTGGTTGAAGCTGAAAACACCAAGGGCTTTCACCAACTCCTCATCCACCAGTTCCTCCACGACCTCCCATGCATCCAAGAATGTTGACTTACCAGTAAGGCTATTATTGCCTGTATTGTTTTTGGGAAATAATCCTTCCCAGGTTGAAATACCAGTTGCCAGTGAGTAAGAGAGATGTTCAATAGGCCAATTTCAGATCCTGAACGTCTTCTCCCAGGCTTCCGTCAGAAGGCTTCTCTCAAAGATGCACCACCACTTGCTAACAAAGAAGAGGTCGTCCCACTTTGCCACCCTCTCTTGGTTCTCCTCTTGGATGGCTTCTTCCACCTCATTCTTGTCTTGATAGACAGAGGTGTAATCTATATGGTGATAGCCTGCTGCAATGGCCCCCTTCATGACTTCTTTGCCTAGGGGGGACTTTCACAGTCCTGCACCATAATAGGCACCTTGGCTTTGGTGCTGTTGCTGTTAATACAGAAACAGTTCGGAGAGAGCAGATAGATGTCATGTTATAATTTTCATTGTAATTAAATCTTACCATGATACTTTGAGACCACACAACTATCCTGTTACTCTCCAAGACACTATAATGCACTAGCTTAGTATCCACTGACAATTCCATTTACAAATTAATTATTACCATGGTGATTGCCTAATGTTGATTTTTTAATTTCATCATTCTTTCTTCATTTATGAGTTAAGATTCTACTGTCAGGAAAAAAAAACCTTTTTCTTCTCCCCATTTATTTATTTATATTGGTCTTAACTCACTGGTTTCAATTTTATTCAGTGGGTTATAAATAGTTACTATCATATTTTTTCCTGATGCTTAACCTCTTACAGATTTGGCCTTTGAGAGCCTCTTCAAACTAACCCCTCTTTTTCATATGTTTCCATGATTTGGGGGCACTTCTGTATTGTTTTGGCACAAGATTTTTCAGGCTCATCTTGTATTGTCTCTGCCTCAGCCTTTGAATCAGTCATTTTCCTACGGAACCCTAGTTCTTTTTAGTGGAGAAGAGTATTTAGAAACCAAGATGGAGGTAGTAGGCATGCTCATTGTTATTTCAGTGTTGATGTTTTTTGGCCCCCTTTGTGCTCATATCTAGAAAATATATGTATGCACACACACACATACATAAACACCCACTATAGATACTACTATCTATTGTTGATTCCATCTCTTTATGTTAAAAATCATTAGTTCAGCTTCATGGTGGCATATGCCTATAATCCCAGTGACTCAGGAGACTGAGGCAGGAGGATCACAAGTTTGAGATCAGCCTTAGCAACTTAGCCAAGCTTTAAGCAACATAGCAAAACCCTGTCTCCAAATAAAAAACAAAAAGGGCTAGGCTTGTGGCTCAGTGATTAAGTGCTCTTGGTTTCAATCCCCAGTATCAAAAACAAACAAACAAAAAACCCCAAAACATTATTTCAAATCATGAGTTTACCTTTTCTAATTGCTAAAATCATGGATTTTACCCATGATATATTGTCTTATTACCCATGATATATTGTCTTATTTTCTTAATCCTGGAATATGCAGAGAACAGTTTCAAAATTGATAACCCATACGCCTGCAGAATAATAACACACACCAAAAAAAAAAAAAAAAAACCTGCGACTTGAGTTTAGTGTTTACAGATGGTTTTTGTCTCTAGCCTCAGGGGAAATGATCCAAATACTTTTTTCAAAAGTTGCTCAAGATAGTTTTGGTGGTTGTTTTAAGCTATCTAGTTCTGGGGTGGTTTATTTTGCAAGAGATTATAGAATGACTTTGCAAATTAGCACTCTCCACATTCCAATATGAAAAAGAAATTGGGTTGCTGGGAGAGAACTTTCACCTGACCCCCACAGGAATAGGCATTCTGGGTGGTGGCATTTCTCAGGTGAATCTGCAAGAGCAGCACTGGCCTGGGGCTTATTTACAAGTTGAGGAGTTTGTCCTGGGTGTCTGGTCTCTCTTGTTTTTCCATCATTCCTATTTCTCACTTTGCAGATACCTGCTTACTGTCTACCAGCACATACTCTATGGTTTCCTGGCTCTGCCTAGGTCTTCCTCCCAGTCCTCCATTAGACTTCTCAGTTCTCAGCTATGAATGACCTGTGACTTCCTGGGAGGAGGACTGTCAACTATAGTTAAACAAATTCCTAATGCAGTGAGAGACTATTAGCTGATGAATTGGGTCCCCAGGGCACTTCTGCACCATGTTTGTTAAACTCAGGCTTGGGGAAAAGTAAAAGGGAGGTAGAGGTCTTTGGAACTTGTCTTTCTGTCCTGACTCTTGACCCCTGCCTACTTAATCTGGAGTCTTGAACTGTCCTGCTGGAAGAGCTGGAGGTAATATGTATAATAAATGCTGACTTGAAATCTATTGCAGATAAATAGATCGATATAATTCAGATGAGGTCTTACTATGTTACCTAGGCAGGCCACAAACTCCTAGCCTCAAGTGATCTTCCTGCCTCAGCTTCCCCAAGTAGAAGGAACTACACAGTGCCACTGTGCCTAGCAATTACAATATTTTATTATCCCCTGGGTGGCTTAATGCAAAAGTAAATATGTTGGATTTCTATACTTATGTTATGAACTAGTAAGCTCAGGGGCACTGATATTCCTGTAGCTCCGGACGTGATGGATGTCCTACTGTCCATCACTTGAGAAATACATGAGGTAATATGTCAGCTAAAAGAACTGGTCATTGGAAACTACAGAAGAGCCCCCCCCCCCCCATCCCACTACTACTATCAGCACCTCAGGGTAAGAAAAAGT
Organism: Marmota flaviventris; assembly: GCF_047511675.1. Taxonomy (NCBI): domain Eukaryota; kingdom Metazoa; phylum Chordata; class Mammalia; order Rodentia; family Sciuridae; genus Marmota; species Marmota flaviventris. Next base: position 36,002,313 of record NC_092512.1, read on the forward strand.
CCTGCGAAGAGAAGTCCTGTCTGAGCTGCTACCTGGCTTTGGCACATGGAGCATTCATGCCTTGGCCAGCACAGCAACTGCTCCAGAGGGGGTGGAGTGGACTTCAGAAGCAACTAGAAGGATGCCTCACTGACCACAAAACTATTTCTAAGGGTGTTCAGAAATTATTTTGGGGAAAATAACCTTGTAATAAGAACAGAGTTGCCATTATAATCATGATGAGGGCTTAGAGTCATTCAATTTGGATTTTTAGAGAGCTAAAACCTTATTGTGTACCCCAGGTTGGCAAGAGAGGGCATAACTCCTGATATAATGCCATGTCAGGTGAGAAATGACGCCTGCCCATCTGAATTGTTCTCTGCAGCTAATTTCACAAGTGTCTCAAGAGCAGAGCATGATAAGTGAGCAAATGAATTTCAATATCACAGAGAGATTTTCAGGGAGCTACATTACAAATTAATAAGCTAAGACTGGATTTGGAAGGATGATTAAAGTACCTGGCTACCTTATCTTTGCTGGCAGAACTTCTTCCCTTTGGGGTTCTGGGATGAATTTCAGGGGATCCATGTCCCCTCAAATTACATGGAGTTTTGTTTAAAGTTGTGCTTGTGTGTCTTCATGAGGAGAGAGTGTCAGTAGCTTTCTTTATATTTTCAAAGGAATAATTTTCTCAAGGTTACACAGCTGACTGGAACAGTCTGTCTTCTAGACTCAGCTTCCTCCTGATTTAACAATTCCAACCAGGAAGATGAGACTAATTTTATAATTCTACCAATTCTCCTTTACTAGCAGTGTAACTTGCTTTGAGGGGTTCAGGGAAAGGAACAGGGGATGAGAGCCATCGGTTTCTTTCTCTAACTAGCTTCACTTTCTCATACCCTCTATTCTATGTCCCCTTTCCCCATTATACCTTTTTCTGTAGCCCCTGTCCCACTTGAGCAGTATCATTGTCCACCCTGTCACACTGCAGAAAATAAACAATCTCAACTCCTCCCCTCAATCAGGCATTCCCTACAGACATGGTACATGAAGCTGGAGGTGGCACTGGATGGGAGTGTTGCAGAAGGGGAAACAGAAAACCTTCAGGAATCAAACCTGCACCCCTCCTTGTGGACTTCCCACAGCACCTCGGAGGCTCTAGCTTGACCTTGGCCTCTTTTCTGGCCGATAAATTGATGCATCCCCAAAACATGCGGAGTCCATGGTGGGCTTGGTGGTGTTTGTCATAGCTGTTTTTCTTCCTCCCTCTTCAGTATCCTTTCTAGGTACCTGGTTGGTCAGCTTTGCCTCCTAGTTCTGCCTTCCTCTCTTTACCTTTCTCCCATGGCCTCCTACACTAGCCTCAAAGTTCCCTACCCCTGCACATTCCACTTAGTAAAAATCTCCTTCATGACCCATATCTTTTCACATTCAGAATTCATGAGTATGATTTATGCAATATGCTAGACTTAAGCCAGTGACCACTGAGAGATTAAGCCAGATAGAAGGGCAAGACTATGTGCCAGACTCCTTGAACTTAGATTCTGGCTAGTAATAAGAATGATAATGGTTCCTACCTCATGAAATTGTCACAAAAAATAATGCACATGAAGCATTTAGAACAACACCAGATGCTCAAGAAGCTCAAGAGGTTATAGATTTCCTCCAACATAGAGGCATATAGGCATACCAAGGAGAGCAATGATTTGGTGATCCTTCAAACCAAAATTACTAAATGTTTGTTCAAACTTCCTTTAGGGCAGTGGTTCTCAAACTTTGACATGCATCAGAATGCATGCCCCCAAATGTCTGATTCAGCAGGTCTAATGCTGACTGAGGTTTGCTTTTCTAACAAGTTAATGCTGCTGGTCTAGGAGCCACACTTTGAGAACCACTGATTTAGAGCCTTGGTTGTCTATTAAAACCACATGGGAAGCATTTAAGATACCCAATTTCCAAGCTGTTTCTGTGGAAATAAATGAAGACTCCCAGCCCCAATGAAACAAAAGCCATTTATTCAGAGCTTGCTCTAGCAAAGAAGGAGACGCCATTGCTTGTGTTTGGCAGAGACTCAAAGGCAGGCAGAGGACTGGGAAAAAGGGACAGCTTCAGATGTGTTCTGATTGGGGCTCATGGGCACAGAGAAGCTCCTAATTCCTAATTCAGCAGTTAGGTGAGGTGTGTATATTTGACTTTCACTGGAAGGTTCTAAGTGGGAAATGGGCAGAAATTAGGGAATCTGGAAGTTACCATGAGTCCTGAGTGTTTGGGGCCAGTTGCTACAGAGGTTAGGGTTTGGCTTCCTGGACGGGTTGGTGCAGATTGCGGGTCAGAGTTCTATTTCTCTAAATTATCTGGTTGCTATACACTGTATATTCAGACTCCTTTATATTCTCAAAAGAGTAATTTGACCACTTAAATCAGAATCAGTGAGGGCAGGATCCAGGTTTCCATATATATATTTGAAGTACTGGGGATTGAATCTCACAATGCTTTACCACTGAGCTACATTCCCAGACATTTTGATTTTTTATTTTGAGACAGGTTCTCACCAAGTTGCTTAGGGCCTCCCTAAGTTGTCCAGGCTGGCCTCAAACTCATGGATCTCCTTCTCTCAGCCTCCAAGTCACTGAGATTATAGGCATGCACCACAGCATCCAGCTCCAGTAATTTTTTTGTGTGTGGTGGGGTGGTACAGGGGATTTAACTCAGGGGCACTCAACCACCAAGTCACATACCCAGCCCTATTTTGTATTTTATTTAAGAGACAGGGTCTCCCTGAGTTGCTTAGCACTTCACTTTTGCTGAGGCTGGCTTTGAATTCGCTATCCTCCTGTCTCAGCCTCCTTGAGCCATTGGGATTAACAGGTATGTGCCACCATGCCCAGCTGTCATTTTTTAAAATCTCTCCAAAAGGGAGTTAAGGTTAAGAAGCATGATTTTGAGGATGAGCCTGAGCACTCTGCAGGAGAAGGTGCAACAGGAAGAGAGACAGCTTTCTGCTCTTCCTCTGCTCTCCCCGCCCAGAACTAATACCATTCTCCTAACAATGCTGTGCACGTTCATCTCTGTACCTAGAGGCAGCTCGAAAAGATGGATCCTCCTCAGTGCAGGCACTTATCAAAAGTATGACCACTGATAGGATTCGCCCCAAGAGGAGTTCTTTCCCCCATCTCATTGACCTCTCAGTGCCTTTTATCATCTCTTATAGATTGGCTTCTAATGAAATTAGAATAAAAATCCAAACCCACTGGGAGCTCCAAAGCTCTGCCAATTCTCCAATCCATATCCTGGCCCTTTGCCCCCAGGTCTCCATTCCCCTTCTGCCCAGCTGAGCTCAGCCTGTTCAGCCACAGGACCGCCTCTGCTCCCCTTCTTCCCATGGCTTGTACATTCTCATGGCTCAGACCCAGGCCAAACTCCCACCGAAGAGCAGCCTCCCTGAGCCCTCTCTGGAGAACCTTCTCCTTCTCTCCCATCACTTTTTGCCCTATTGCTCTATTTTTTATTCTCTGCATAGTGCTTACCACTCTCTGAAGTCAGTTCATTTATGTAGTCATTGCCTCTCTCTCAGCAGGGTATTTGTCTGAAGGCAGGGTATTTGTCAACCAGACACATCTGTGTTCTTGATTCATTCATAAGGACTTTGTCCTCTGCCCTGTCCTTTACCAAGTCTGTGGCTTTGGGTCAGTCACTTCAGCCTCTCTGAGCCTCCATGTTCATATCCATAAATGTGAGAAGTGAGAGGTCCCAGAATTTCTTCTAGAGACGCTGCCATGGTTTCCATCTTGATGGATTTAAGCTGAAGTGCAGCTCTCCATCACCACCTCTGCACTTCAGAAGGGCTTAACCTGTGGGATGGCTGCAATGTCCAATAGTAGGTTTAGTCAAGGGGGTACGGAGCACTGCCAAGGTCTTCCTGTTCTGCCACACACGCAGCAACCAGCTCCAATGAGACCCAGAGCCAGCTGGTGGCCCACCTTCCAATAGTCTGTGCTCCTCATGACAAGCATGCCCTGATTCCTTGCGGCCCTTGGGTGAAATCCACATCCACTGAACCAGGAAAGGAGGCATGGCAGCTGGGAAAAGTCCCTCCAATCTCCTGTGGGAGTATGGGTCACCAGCACCCTCCAGCTGCACCCTCCTTTTTCTTCATTACGGTGATCTCACCTAGAGCACACTTTCCCAGGTTCTATAGCTTGGCCTTCCTGCCTGGCACAGGACTCTTCCAACAGTCAGCCTCTGCTTGGGGACTCCCCATTACCTGGCCAAGCCACCCCAGAGCTGCACCGCAGTCAGGTTATTTCTACCCAGTGGACTCTTCCTACTCTCCTTGCACAGACACCCAACATGAATAGTGGTCAGAAACCTCTCCTGCTTCCTCCCAATTCTGCCCCTTTATCCTCACAGGTGTTCCCCCCCAACCCCGGGGGTCTCGGGCTTATTAAATCCCATATATGTATCTTCTTCTCGGAAGCCTGACACAGAAGAGCTGGAAACATGTCCAGAAGCTCCTGGTTTTGATCTAGCCCTAGAACAGCTTGCGAGATGTAAATTTTTAATGAAGGCGTCATTGATCAGGAAACACCGTCTCCTCTAGTACAGGCTGTAGCAAGCTCAGCTATGGGAACAAATACTGCTCTCCCACATCAGGCTGAGTGAGGTGACCCAAGACTCCTAGAAGAGGGGAGTCATGGAACTCACAGGAACACATAGTTTGGGAAGTCCCCCCATCCCCCTCCCACCCTGTTCTAGAATCCCCGGAGGACAGATGCATCATTGTCCTTAAGGTTAGCTCATCCTAAAAGGAAAGAGGAATTTGTCAGAGAGGAAATTAAGACACACTTGACAAGTAGAGCTAATGGATGGTGGGATGTAAGAGGAAGTCAGGGAGGGGGAGCAGCAATGCACTTAGGAGGAAAATATGCCTTGTGGACTCAGTCCAGAAGCAATCCCCACTCGACATCTGAAAGTATTCAGTAGGCACCTAAGTGCAGGAAGTGTTGCTTGGAGGGATTGTCCAGAGCAAGAGGAGACAAAACCACAAGACTTCTCAATGGGACATCTGGGAGCTCATATCCTAGCCCAGTGAATTTCAAATGGGTTCCCTCAAGTAACTTCAGGGATTCCCTGGAAGAAGGGTCCTCAAAGACATGGCTCTCCTTGCCTTCTCATTCTTTAGTCAAAACATTTTCCATCACAAGAGTTCTGTCTCTCCAAACCAAGACTGGAATCCACTGATCTAGTCTTACTCTTTCCTTTTATTCACAGAAAAATGGAAGCCTAGAGAAATAGTGCGACTTGCTCAAAGTCACACAGCAAATGAACAGCAAAAGTGAAGGAGTCAGACGCAGTGTGCTTAGCTCAAGTCCCGTTCTTTTTCCGTTTCATGTGTCACCCTCTGGAGGAATGTATAATTTCTAGGTCAGTTTAGTGCTCTGAAGATTGGACATTATCTATTAAGCTGAATCAACAAATGGAGCAGTTGTTCAGATGAGGTTGGACAGATGTGTCAATTTCCTGTTTAGAGAAGGTGGAAGGAAGCAAAGAGATTACTCTGCCTTCCTCCCAGGTTGTCATTTATATTGAGGTCACTTGCATTTACTCCTGGATGTTCAAATTCATCATCTGACAAATGTTCCCCCATAGAGGCATGTAGAATAGTGGAAACAGCACAGTTTTTGAAGCCAGGCAGGTGTGGTCTGAAGCCCTGAGTCCTCTTCCAGGTCCTCAGACAAGCTGACATCATCCTCTGGAGCCTCAGTTTCTCTTCCTGTAAGTGTGGACAGTGCTGTGCCTGGCACACAGTGGGTGCTTTCTGTAGGTGGAGCATGTAATAGAAGGCTAAGAAGATTTGACCTTCAGATGGTGATGCATTCAAAGTCATGGGGAAACCAGTACATGTGGCGATGAAAGGACAGCAATTTCTGAATTTTTGCCACTGATAGTAAGGAATTCAGAAGAGGCAGAGACAGGTATGAATAAAATTAACCCCCAAAGATGATTTAGAAGCGAGAGAACTCACCTTGAGATCTGGGATGGTGGCAGGTGGGGAGGTGAAGCTGGGGGGACATGAGGACAGGCTGATAGTATGAGAGGCATAAGTAGAAGAATTCAAGCCACTGAAGCACTGGGAGTGGACTCTAGGGACTCGGGGAGGGAGAGAACAAAGTGCTGAAGGGCAGGAAAGCTACAGAAGCCTGTCTTGCTCCAACAGGAAGAGAATTGTGTGTGGCTAGCATGGGTTCAGTGAGGTTCAATGTGGTGGATTCTGGGAATGGTGAATTGTCTTGATATGAACGTTGAAAAGGAGCTAAGGAAGGGTAAATTCCAGGTTCCCTCAGCTTTACTTACTCCAGTTTTTTACAGGTAAAGAAACTGAGAAACAAAACAAAAAACTTCAGCAGCTTCCCCAGTCACACATTAAGTGACAAGAATTGGTCTTGGAACCCAAACCTTTAGATTTCCCTTGTCCTTCATCCCTTCCAGTTTCAACTGCCCTATATTCTCCCTAGTGCCAAACACAGGACTGGGCAGACAGATAATAAATACTCCGGGAAATGCAATAAACTTTGACTGTAATTCAAATAAATCACAAGTGTTCCAAGTGTTCCTTTACACTAAGTGCACACTGAAATCTTCAGGGAGCTTTAAGAAGAGAAATATTGATCCCCAGATTCCAATGCACCACTTGAAAGAGAATCTCAGGGGCAGGCCCTGGGCATCAGTATTTTTGAAAATTCCCCAGGTGATTCTGGTGTGCATGGGGCCTGCTGCAAACACCTGGTCCAGTCCTGTGTCACAGCTCTGTAGTGACACACCATCTGGGTGATCCACAGGCCCTTCTGTGCTTCCCTCAGCAGCCACCGGTCTCTCCCTCCCTCCCTCCTTCTTTGCCATATTGCCTCTTGATTTGGTCTTCAGACTCCTGGTGATGACTAATTAATCCTTCCAGAACCATCGAAGAAGACCTGCTTATGGGTGAACCATCTGGAGCTCCTCCTTGGTTGAATTGGACTTTGGGGAGGATGAGAGAAAAAACAGTGGGAGATGACTCACCCTCCAGATGAAACACACAAATTGCATTTAGTCAAGGCGGCTTGTGGTGTTTGGGGCTATAACTTTCCCCCTGCTTCTCAATGGTTCCAGATGGTACCTTTTCTCTTTCTGCATGCCCGTGTCCACACTCACCTCCACAGACAGAGAGGCATAGATTTGCCATGATACTCCTATTTCAGTTCACAAAGTGAATTTGGTATTTTTATAAAATGCTTCAAGGACTAGGCAGATCCCTCACACCATAGTATTCTTTTATAGTAGTATTCTCCTTTATAAAAGGGAGCAGGGAGGGCAAGAGTCAATCAATCAACCACTATTTATTAAACACCTAGTTTGTATAAGAGATGGCTTTAGAGCCCACTCAGATTCACTTTTTGGGATCCAAGTGCCCATTTCACAGCTGCCTTTATGGCGGCTACAGACGGCTCTTGGGTGTCATCCTCTAGAGAAAAGTGTCTCTTTCCAGGAAGTGGGACTCCTTGGTATATGGCCCCATAGCCCATGACTGACTGACAAGAGGGTGCCAAGCCCCAGCCTAAAACAGGGTGGCTTATGCTCCTGAAAATCAAGGTGAGCTTAACTTGAGCCACTTTTAGAAGGGTCCCCTTATGGTGCTGTCTTAAAAGTTTGCAGGCTTTGAGATTCTTTCTTAGAACCCCTTCTAGCTGCCACTATGTTAAACCATGATTCTTCCTTGGCAAACACTCCTTGGTTTGTTACAAAGGCAAAACAGACACACAAAAAGTTAAAAGAAGTAACAATAGCCATTTGGAGGGACAGGAAAACAGATGCACAGTTTTTGATAGTTTTAGAGACAGAAGGGTTCGATGAATGATGGCAAAGACCTGTGGAGGAGGAAATGGCATGGACGAAAATATGAAGAAAAACAAGGTACACAATATAAAATCACAGAGCAGGGGTTCTCAAAGTAGGTGACATTGAAACTCCCCAGAGGGATTCTGAAAACATGGAATGCTGAACCATCAGGCCTTCCCATCCTTTAGGTCTGGGTCGGGCCAAGAATTTGCATTTCTAACAAGCTTCCAGCGAGAGCTGGTGTTGCTGGTTTGGCAATCATTCTTTAAGAACAACTTAAGATATAATTTCAGTAGTAGGATAATTTCCTATGTTCCCTTGTATCAGTAGATGTCAAGGGAGAGGACAGATTCCTCTTGCCTGCTGACCTTAAGGAGACTTTCATAAATCTCCAGCAGAAAGGAAATAACTGAATAACTAACAGGCAATCACTAATAACTAATAATATCTGTGACTTGCAGATGTTAGGACCAGGGCTTAAGTAGGATTTCAAAAGTTTGACTTTAGGTATAAAAAGCTAAAGTCTCTAAAATTGAGATAAGAGAGTTAAACCAGAAACCAGGAGTCTTCAAATAAAAGCTAGTGACCTGGTTTTGTACATAAAGATGCACCAGTACATGCCACTGCCATCATTTACATATTGAATAGTGGCTATCAAGTGACAAGAGTACAGTCAAGTAGTTGCCACAGGGAGAGAATGTTCTACAAAACCAAAAATGTTTACCATCTGGCCCTTTATAGAAAAAGTTGCCAGAAATCCTAGAGTAAGGTCAATGGGAGGAGGAGAGGCGGGAAGTTGATGATAGACAGGTAATTTCCTCATCTCTGGGAAAAGAGATGAATGAACATCCTACCAGCTGGTAGGAAAGAAGATATTCATGGAGGTTATGGTGAAATGTCTCTTAGCAGACATGAGGATAAGAGAAGGGTTATGTTCAGTTATAGGAAAATAAACTTCCATTTTTGCATTTCTAATTATTTGTAGAAGTCATATCTGCTAGGGGTAAGGATCAGAATGGGAAGAGTGGAACTAATGACAGGGCACACGAGTGGAACTGTGGAGAATGTTTGCACTTGGAGCATGGGACAGGGCCTATTGGGTGTGCTTCCTGTTTGCAGACCAGGCTCTCTGGTACATATCAGGCTTGCTTTTATCATCAAAGTGATAGGATTTGATTGAGAACCTCCTCTAGTCCACTGTAATGGGCTACATACATAGCCCTCTCCGTATATTGAATTTCAAACGCAATAAACAGAGGTTTTGCATCCATTTCACAGATGCAAACCTGAGACTCAGAACCCTTAATGAACTAGCATGTGGCTATCAGGGTAGTTCAGGGAATAGACTGATCAAGTGGATGAGTGATTACCAGGCTAAGCATTTGGGACTTTCTCCTCCAAGTAGGGGTAAACCATGTCAGGCTTTGAAAAGAGAATGAAATCTGAGTAGAAAGGATTTAATTATTTTGTGTACAGGGCTGCCTCTGCCAATAAGACTGTGCCCCTGACAAAGAACAATGTCTTATTCCTCTATAACCTGAATGGCCTCATGGCCCATGTAAGCACTGGATCACATTTTTAAAAAGCATCAGTCTGATGCAATTTTTTTTACAATATTGCTGTTGAATTTTCTTGAAAAGATGGAATTCCTAAACTTATAAAAACCTATTTCCTGAAAGTTCTACTTGGGACTAGAGGGCAGCTGTTCCTCTCATGGCTATTTTTCTCCTCTAACTTCAAAAAATTTGCATGAAACTCAATGCCCCCTAACTCTTCTCCCTCCTTCTGCCTACCTTCCCGGTTCTAACTAGTTCTATCCTTTCCAATGCAATGGCCTTTGTCAGCTTGCTATTTGTTTTGTGGCCCTTTCCAATTCACTTCTCTGGGTGTCACCCTGTTCAATCTAACAAAAGCCTTAAGGGCTGAGAATGCAAACTTAGAGACCTTCCTTGGAAGATGAGAAAGTGAATCCTGCACTCAGAACACTGTGTGTGTGTGTGTGTGTGTGCGCGCGCACACCTGTGTCTGTCCTCTGCACCCCCAGTACCTGCTGGGGTTCCAAGGAAACAGGTGCTTGGTAAATGTATGTTAAAAATAAAGGGTTAGGGTTAGGGTTAGGGTTAGGGTTAGACTACCGGTGCTCTGCTTATTTCACCTCTCTGTCTTAACTCTTTACACCTCTGTGCTCTTTCACTGCAGTAGCTTGCAGCCATGTCTCTGCTAGAGGTCTATTCTGGTCTGCCTGAGAGTGCATACACCTCCCTGCCCCAAGCCCTTAGCTGAAGAAATAAAAGGGATAAAACTGGAGGTGGGACAGTCAGTTCGATGCCATCACAGCCATCGGCATGTGAGTTTGAGGCGTGGATGGTGCCCAGAGAAGTAGGGATCAAAGTAAGCGATGAACGTTGGGTGGGTGTCAGGAAGAGGTTAGGAGACCTGAATGGGGTTTGAACACTGATAGAGGTAGGACATTGGCCACGAGAGGGCACTAGAAGTCAACATAGTGGAATATGTCTTGGTCTTGCCATTTCTAGCAGCATGACCTTGAATTAGTTATTGAACCTCTCCATGCCTCATCTGAAGGATGAAATTAATAATATACCTGTATATATGATTGTTATGAAGAGGAAATGGACTAATATATATAAAGTGCTTGGCTGCTGTTATTAATGAGTATCAGCCCAGAACTCTCTGTGTACCCAACAGGGCATTAAATCCAATAGGCTTGTCAGTTGGGGGCAGTACCACTGCTGGGGCAGGACAGGGCCCAGGACTATGGGGCAGAGTCTACCAGAGTGGCACTAGATATCAAGCACCCAGCCTAGCTGGCTGCATTGGGTCAAATCAGGAAAGTAAACACCACAGATTTTTTTTTTTTTTTGGTACCGGGCATTGAACCCAGGGGTGCGCAACCACTGAACCACATCCCCAGTCCTTTTTATATTTTATTTTGAGACAGAATCTTACTAAGTTGCTTAGGCCCTCGCTAAGTTGCTGAGGCTGGCTTGAAATCTCGATCCTCCTGACTCAGCCTCCCAAGTCGCTGGGATTACAGGCATGCACCACCATGCCCAGCTCAGCACCATATATTTTGTTATAGGAAATGAGACCACAGACCCAGGCTTTAGAAGATTCTGGCAGACTACTGGTACTCTGCTTATTTCACCTCTCTGTCTTAACTCTTTACCCCTCTGTGCTCTTTCACTACAGTAGCTTGCAGCCATGTCTCTGCTAGAGGTCTACTCTGGTCTGCCTGAGAGTGCACACACCTCCCTGCCCCAAGCCCTTAGCTGACTAGTGTGGGAAATAACACTCCCCTTCCCATGCCCTTGAGGAACCAGCTCTGAAGTGTAGTCACACTGTCTCTAGAGCTCCCTTTGAGAGTGAGCCCAAGTTACTCCTATGGGTCATTGCCTGACAACTTACCCTGACTCCTGTAAAGAAAGTTCTACTGGTCAAAATGGCATCTGACCCTGTTAGAGTGATCAGAAAGTCAAAATAGCATCTGAAAGTAGGATCCTCCTTCTGAATGATGGGAGCCCATATTCAATCAGACTTCTTAGATTGTCAGCAACAGAAATAGATTCTGGAGAACTTAAGTGAACTTCAGTGAATTTGTTGGAATAATATATGGAAGTTCACAGAACCGATAGGGAGGCACGGAAATTGGGTTAGGAAAGGCAGATGTTAGGAATTGAATTGAGTCCCCCAGAAGTTACATTGAACAGTTAACCTCTAATACCTCAGAATGTGACCTTACTTGGAAAAAAATGTGTTGAGATATAATTAGTAAAGAGGGGGTCATTAAGGTGGGCCCTAATTCAATATGACTCGTGTTGTAGTAAAAAGCAGAATTTCATCTGGGGTCTGGAGAATGAGGCAGGAGGATTGAAGGTTCTAAGCCAGACTGGACAGTCTCAAAACAAAATTAAAAGGGCTGGGGATGTTGCTGAGCAGAAGAGCACTTGCGTGGCTTGTGCAGGCCCCTGGGTTCAATTCCCAGCACTACCAAAAGGAAAAAAAAAAGAAAGAAAGAAAGAAAGAAACTGAGACAGACATCAGTAAAGAGCATCATAAAGTATGAAGACGGCCATCTAAAGCAAGGAGAAGGGCCTCAGAAAAACCCACCCTGTTGACCTTGATCTCAGACTTCTAGTCTCCAGGACTGTGAGACAATAAAATTTCTTTTAAGCCACTTAATTTTTGGTGCTTTTAAAAGGAGTCCCCAGAAGCAAATACAGAGGGAAACCAAGGGACTCGGGGTCTCAGGGGAATAACAGGTTATTTCAGGGGAACTCTGAGGGGTAAGTGAGAGTCAGAGAGTCAACTCTACACCTTTTTGTCATTCTGTCCTATGGTTCAAAAGCAAGAGAGAGTGAATGAGCCTCCCATTAATTGTCCCCAAGGCTGTGACCAGCGTACAGAGGTAGTGCCTCATGAGTGACATAGGGTGTTGGTTGTTTTCCTTTTTAAATGAGGACACTATAATGCAACACTTGAGAGGGCTCAGCAGCAAGAGGCCCACCCATGGCCCTGCTGTGTGGCTTGGCCTACCCTGTCTCCTGAGCACTAACAGGGGTCTCAGGGCCCCACAGTGGAGGAGGTGCAGCGCTGGGGCCTGCCTAGGGCTCTGGCTGGGGAGACATGTAGAAGCAGCCTCAGCCCAAAGCAGCCTCTGCGGCCCTGCTTGGAGTGGGTCAAGCCACTTGCAGACCTCTGGCCACCTGGAAGAGTGGAGCCGCCTGGAGCTTTGCAAGTCTGAGTGACTTGTCCTGGGACTCAGAGACCAGGTTTCTAACCCCCTGTTAAAGGTTCTTCCACTGGACTGCCCAAGATGGGGAGGGAGGCTGGCACATGCCCAGGGTGAGTATGGCCCAAACTCAGGCGTGGTGTGGGAAAGGGGAGAAAGCACCAGGATGTTGTGGAAGAAGCTTCCATTTGTAAGAGAGGGAATAGTCCGTCTTATTCACTCACTCGTTGATTTTCCAGGCCCAGGGGTTTGAGGTGTAGGGGTGTATTTCTCCCTGACTTCGGTTTATTTCTTTTTGATCTTATTTTTTACAAGCTGGGATTGAACCCAGAGTCTTGTGCATGCTAGACAAGCACTGTGTCCCTGAGCCACATCCCAGTCCCTCCCTGATTTCTGGAGAGAAATGCATTCTGACTCTATTTTCCCCCAAAATCTTTACATCCTTAAAAGCTGTTGATGACCCTTAACATTCATCCAACCTCGAAGCCTAATTTGCCTACTAAAGCAGCCCAGCAGAAAAAGAAGCACCAAAGGCTAAGAGTATGATAACTTTGGACTTGAATCCCAGTCTTTCCATTTAATAGCTGAACAACCTGGAACAGTCTCTGCACCTCAGTTTCCCTTCCTACAAGTTAGAGTTAACAGGACCTGGCTTCCAGCCTTTAGCGGGTAGCACAGTATGAGGAGAATGTGGGCTTGTCTGTGGGTGACATTGTGCCATCTCTAGGTTTTCTGGCAGTGAGTTGGCAGGACACAGGCTCTCCCTCTTCCCAGAAGGAGGCTCTGCGCATGTCCTCTGAATCCTATCAGGCTCCCAGGTGTTACATGCACCCTGGGAATCTACGAGAAGCTTTCCTCTGCTAAAATGGCCACTCTTATGACTGCAGACACTTCCTGCTCACCAGGTACTGTCCCCAGGCAGAGTCCCTGGAGAAAGAGAAAGCAAAGGGGAGGTGCTTAGTCTGTTCTGGTCACTATAACAGAACACCTTAGACTAGGTGACTTCTGAACAACAGAAATTTATAGCTCACAGTTCTGAAGGCTTGGAAGTCCAAGATCAAAGGGCCAGAAGATCTGGTGTCTGTCGAGGGCTCACTTTCTCCTAGTTGGCACTTCTCGCTGTGTCCCCACATGGTGGAAGAGCCAACTGGTTTTCAGGAATCTCTCTTATAAGGTCTCTAATCCCAATCATGAAGGCTCCACCCTCTGACCTAAGGTGTCCTGAAAGTTCCACCTTCCCATATTGTCACATTGGGAATTAGGTTTCAGCATGTGTATTTGAGGGGCACAAGCATTCAAACCATGGCAGGTAGGGAACCCTCCTGGAACATAACCCTTCCCCTCAGCTAGCCTGGCCTGAGCAGGCCTCTCCACGCAGGACCAAGCTGAAGCTGCGTGGGTCCTTCCTGATCTTGAGCCAGGACTTGGGATGAACTTCACGAGACATGGGTTAAGGAATAGGCTTTATTTGAGAAGGACAACCCTTGGAGGCTAAAGAGGAATCTCACATTCTCTGACTCTCGCATCAGGCATGCTGGATCCTGGGCTCTGCTGGGCATGCAGACGGCCTCTGTTCCCCCACCTCACTCCTTCCTACCTCCCTTCCTGCAGGGCAATCAGGAAAGCAGCCTTGTCAGTGGGGGAGCAGAGAGTCAGAGGTCTGGATTTGGGGGTCCGAAAAGTGTGCCTAAGGAGCTGCAGAAGACCCCTGGCTATCACTGTTCTGTCCTCTAACCTGGAGAGCTGGGGACAGAGGAGGTGACTCTGCCATCCTGTCACTCTGCATTAAACAAACACAAAGCCAAATGTTCTTGTCTCAGGCCTTCTCCCCAGGCTGCCTTCGCAAGGTGAAAGGCTGACGAACGTCAAGTCCAAAGATGCTCAGTGCTCTGGAAGCCTTCTCCAGGCAGTCAGCTCTTACAGAAGCACGAATTTCATTTCGGGATCAAATAGACATTTCCCTCCCTGAGAAGTGAGTTAAATTAAGAATGCTTTATTTTGACTCGGCTGATCGAGTGACAAGTCCGGGTGAGATCAGATGACTAACGGATGGCTCACAGAGGACTTTTATTTAATCCTTACTGTTTCGACAAAGCAGTGGGCTTCACAGTCAGTGGGCATTGTGACACCACTGGTAACTCTCCAGCAGGAGAGACAAACAACGGGGCTGATGGGCAGGCCCAGCCACGGTCACTGCGGTTAACACCCCTGAGTCCTGGGGTGAATCAAGGTAAACTATTATATCCGCTCTGGAACAAAGTGACTTAACAGTAAGATCCAGGCCTCGTTCTGAAAGGAACAATTTATTTAAAAATAAACTTTTGCCTGGAAAGAAAAGAAAAGCAAGCAGCTCACATTTCTAGTGACTTCTAGATAAAAACCTGCATTCCAAATGATGACTGTGAGGCACAGAAGGCACAGGGAGGTGGCGGTGTGTCTTCCCCGGGCAGCCTGTAATATTGTGACGACAAAACCAGACCTGTTGTGCAATGAAATTATAAAAATGTTAGGGTAAGAAAACAATGCCTTCTCTCAGCTTTTCTCCAGGAAGCCTAATTAACCATGGGTCCCTACCTTTTGGATTGTAAATAACTGCCCAGGAGTCTGACTACTATTCCCTCTTGAAATTTAACAGATGTCTGTGGGAAAAGAAAAAAAAACATTTCTTCTTGTCTGTTTCTATGAGCATGCTTTATGTTAGAGACCCTGCACAAGGCCTTCAGCTGCGTAGATTAGGAATATTGTGGGGGGCGGGTACTGGGGATTGAACTCAGGGGCACTCAGCCACTGACCACATCCCCAGCCCTAGTTTGTATTTGATTTAGAAACAGGGTCTCACTGAGTTGCTCAGCACCTCGCTTTTGCTGAGGCTGGCTTTGAATTCATGATCCTCTTGCCTCAGCCTCCCAAGCTGCTGGGATTACAGGTATGGGCCACCGCATCCAACTGGAATTTGTTTTTTAAGAGGAAAAAGCCCCAAATATAGGCTGGGTCTAAGATGACGCCAAATAACCTATAAATATTGTGAGAAACTGTGGATCAGGGCTCAGAATTTGGAGTTTTGTTTTCCTCTGGGCCTGGTGGCATAAAATAAAGTTTGGAGTGCTCCTCCTCTCCAAGTGCTGCTTGCTGCTTCTCAACCAGTCTGTTTCCAACAACAGTTTTAGGCTCAAACCTCTCTAGCCAGAGATAATTTAAGAATTGTTCTTCTTAAAAGCCAACTACTGAACAAAATCAACAAAAGGGAAATATAATGGGGCAAATGATGATAATTCCAACAGAGAATTTTGTGCAATACAGTAGAAACCATTAATTAAGCACCAACATCCTCCTGCCTAATTCTAATAATAAGTCCATGAGGTAGGTACTATTTTAATTGTCCCCATTTTATTGGTTTAAAAAATCTTATGATAGGGCTGGGGATGTGGCTCAAGCGGTAGCGCGCTTGCCTGGCATGCGTGGGGCCCGGGTTTGATCCTCAGCACCACATACAAATAAAGATGTTGTGTCAGCCGAAAACTAAAAATAAATAAATAAATAAATAAATAAATAAATAAAATCTTATGATAATACCTTTCAATAGGTGGATGAATAAATAGACTGTGGTATATCCAGACAATGGAATATCTTTTAGCACTGAAAAGAAATGAGCTGTCAAGTCATGGCGGAACCTTGAATGAATAGTGCTAACGGAAAGCAGCTGATCTGAAAAGGTTACATACTATATGATTCCAACTATATGACATGCTGGAAAAGGTAAAATTATGGAGACAGTGGAAAGATCAATAGTTTCCAGGGGTCCAGGGGGACGAGTAGTTGGAACACAGACGGCTTCTAGGGCAGTGGAACTCTTCTGTATGATACCAAAATGGTGGAAACACATCATTTGCTTTTGTGAAACCCCATAGAATGTTCCAAAAAGTGAGCCAAAATGTAAACTCTGGATGTTGGTGATGACCCACCATGTGTTCTCTGCCATACCTCCTACCATCTTCCATGCCATGCTCAGCATATAGTGATTAGTAAATATTTATTTGTCAAATGAACACATGAATGCATGCCTGAATGCATGACAGAAACTCTACTGTTTTCAATTAGCAAGGGGACATTTATTTTATCCTGAGTGATGGATCATCCTTAGTTCAAACCACAGGCAATTCTATTTCCCTATGTACGGATAGGCCTCAGGGTGAGTGTGTGACCTAGCTCTAGCCAATTAGGGATAAGAATGGGGCTAATATTTAGCTAGAACATACCAGAATGATGTGTTAGTTGAAAAAATATTGAAACACTTTTGTACCAGGTGATAATTACTCCCTCCCTCCTGTCCTAGACCTCCTGCTTCTTTCCATAATACAGTATCTACAAGGCTACATTAGATGTAGGAGGAAGCCTCCAAGACTTCTCTCCAGGGCTACCACAATTTGCTCCATTCTGATCAGCCAGTGTTCATTCCATGCTGATTGTTAAATAAGTTTACATTGAGTAATGAGACGTCTAGAAGGAGCATTTCTTTTTTTTTTTAAGAAAAATTGCTCCTTGAATAAACAACAACAAAACCTTTTTGATCATTTCCTTTCTTCCTCCCTTAATACTGCTATGTGACTTTATGACAGCCATCTTGCAACCATGAGGCAACAAGACATAGATATAGAGCCTGAGTCTTTAGTGGTAATGCACCCCATACCTGGAGCTGTGCTTTCTTTACATGAGAAAATTAAACGTCTTTCATAGAAGCCTGGATTAATTAGTTTTTCTGTTATTTGCAGCTAAACACATCCTAAATGACACAGACTCAAGTTTCAAGGGCTAAATAATGGAAAGATCAATAGATCAAAAGATGCTGATAGAGTGTTGCGTGTTAAGCAATTGGCTAAATAATTCGTGCTTATCATCTTTGCTTGTCTCGATAGGCTGAGGAAAAAATTGCTGTGATTTGAATCTGGAATGTTCCCTCAAAGTTCCTGTGTTGAAAGCATAGTCCCCACAGCAGCAAGGTTCAAGGTGGGGCTTTTGGGCAGTAATTGGATCACGAGGTCTCCAAACTCAGAAGTGGATCAATCCATTGATAGCTGGATAGACTATTGGGAAGTAAGTCCTAGTTGGAAGAAGTAGATCACTGGGGACTGTCCTGGAAAAATTTATCTTCTCCCTGGCCCCCTCCCCTCTCTTTCTTTGCTTCCTAACTGCCATGAGCCTAGTAGCTGTCCTTTGTCCTACTCTTCCACCATGATGCTCTGCCTTACCTCAGGCCCAGGGCAATGGAGCTGACCAACCATGGACTCAAACCTCTGAAATCATGAGCCAAAATAAAACTGCCTTCCTCTAAGGTGTTCTTGTTAAGTATTTTGGTCATAGCTACAAAAAACTGGCTAACACAGAGGTTCTTTGTTATCTCCACTTTTCAGATAAAGAAACCAGAGTGTGGAAAGCTTAAAAAATTTACCCAAGCTCATAAAACTAGCAAGAAGGAAAGTTAGGACTTAAACTCAGTGCTGGACTAGAATATATATTATCTCATTTGTAGCCTTGTCTTTGTGGAAGTTCTGACTACTCACTTCTGTTCATGGTACCTGTGTTGGTCAGCTTTGGGTTACTATAGCAAAATACCCTTCACGAGCTACTTATGAAGTAAAAAGAGGTTTATTTTGGTTCACAGTCCTGGAAGTTCAAGTCCAAGTTTGGCAGCCTTTTTGGTTTGGGCCTCTGGCAAGAGTGGCACATCATAGCAGGAGCAAGGACTCACATCTCAAGATAAACAGAGATGTGAGCCCCAACGACCAAGGACCTTCCACTAGAACCTCCTTCTTAACGGTGCGATAGAACTTCCCAATACTGCCAACCTAGGGACCAAGCCTTTTAACCCATAGACTGTAGGGGACACTATCCATATTCAAACCAGATAAGTCCCCACATAAAAGGTGGGATCCTCCAAGGACATGTGCGTGCCGTCACTAAGGCTGGACTGCCTGTCTTCCCTAAACATCCAGAATAGATCCATTACCCAATAACTTACCCAAACCTTTACTTGAGCTATTTTAATTTTAAGCTTCTTATGGAAATTAGTTTCACAACTCACTGCTGTGCTTTAAATCTTTATTGGAAAAGTATGTAAAGACAGAGGAGCCAGTGGAGAGACTCTGGGGCTCAACAGGCCTGGATTAAGGCTCCAGCTGTATCACACTGACCTCGAGACCCAGACTCTCTGCCTTGGTTTCTCCATCCATAAAACGACAACACTGACACTGGCCTTATGGAGTTGTCGTATCTAGAGTGTGTCTTCCGTAAATAGTGATGTCTGCTATTATTTGTATTAATTATTCTTCAAATGATGACAGTCACATATCAGGAGTGTCCCTTAGTTCTACTTCCTGGGATCTAATGGGAAAGCCATATTGACTTCTGGATGCTTCTGTGAAGTTACCTAAATCATCCTTATTGAGACCACTGAACTCTATCTGCAAAGATTCATCTTCCCTTCCAATTTCAGATCTTTTAAAGAAACAAACCAGGTCTGATGGTGCACACCTACAATCCCAGCAACTTGGGAGTCCGAGGCAGGAGTATTGTAAGTTTGAGGCCAGCCCCAGCAATTTAGCAAGGCCCTAAGCAACTTAGGGAAATACTACCTCAAAATAAAAATTTAAAAAGGGTCTGGGAATGTAGCTTAGTAGTAAAGCACTCCTGGGTTCAATCCCCAGGACAAAAGAAAAAAAGAAGGAAAGAAAAAGACAAAAAAATACCTGTCAGGTTTCATGTCTCCCTAAGGCCTTTTCTCTCAGTCCTTCTCCAGAGGATGCCTCTACCCAGGAGCCAGTGCACAACCCTCCTTTGCATATTTATATTATATATTGTAACATGGATATGAATCTGTACACAATAAATGTTTTGTGCATTTCAAACTTACACCTGGAAGTTCCTTGCCATACAAAATTTGTTTTTAATGTGTTCTCATTCGCAAACTCAACATCTCCATGCCAATGTTTATTTCATCCATCACCCGTTGTCGGGCCACTGTGATATCCTTGTCACTCAGTACTGCTCAGGGTCTATGCCCTGCAGGTGCTCTATGGCTCCCCTAAAGGGGAACGGTGGCTGTGGCTGGGCTTTGCTGCATGCATTTTCCTGAAGGCGTCAGCATTTTCTTAACCCTTTTAAAAATATGACAGCAGATTAAAAATGAAGCCCAGCTGACATGTATAAGGTAGTGTACATGTCAGGCATGATAGCGGCTTTGTCACCAATATTCACTCACTGAATTACTATTAAAAAGGCAGCTGTTATTTGTTAGTATTAAACTTCAACGTCCAAGGGTTCTCAATGCTCCTCCTGCTGTCACTCCACCTCTCAGAGTGACTCTAAAAGGACACCAGCCCAAGGATATTTTTAAATGATGGTGAGAGAGTTGGCAGAATTTGTGTTGCGAGATATTATGGTTTGGATGTGAGGTGTCCCCCAGAAACTCCTGAGTGAGATAATGCAAGAGGATTCAGGAGACAAATGATTGGGTTATGACAGCCTTAACCCAGTCAGTGAGTTAATCCCCTGATGGGTGGCAACTGGAGTGGGTAGGGTATTGCTGGAGGAGGTGGGCATTGGTGGGGGTGTATATATAGGTACATATTTTGTATCTGGCAAGTGGAGTCGCTCTTTCTGCCTGATCATCATGTGAGCTGCTTCCCTCCACCATGATATTCTGCCTGACCTCAAACCCTAAGGAAGGAAGGCAGCTGTCTATGGACTGACATCTCTGAACTTTGAGCCCCCAAATAAACTTTTCCTCCTCTCCAATAGTTCTTGTCAGGTATTTTAGTCACAGCAGTGAAAAGCTGACTAAAACAGGAGATAAAATTCTGCCATGGGTACCACGTGGGTTGGAGGCTCTGCCCTTATTTTTGGGTGCTCCCCATTCAGCTGCACTAGCCTCCCTAATATGTCCTGAGCCAACGTACAGATGCCCCCCAACTTATTCTGCCTCCTCCATCCTCACCTCTTTCCCTGCTCCAGGTTGTTGCTATAGCAAACAGTGGGACTATAAATATCCTTGTACATGAGTCTTGGGTGCCTTGGCTTCTGTGGGGCAGATTCCCAGGAGTAGAATTGTGGAGTCAAAAATCAAATTTTTTCATCGTAATAGATGTTGTCCCATTGTGTTCCTGGTGTCTCTGACATTTGCAGTTCCACCAACAGTGCATGACGCTCTCCTTGTCTTTGCATTGCTGCCAACATAGGTGTCATAGCTATTTTCATTTGTTTCCAGTCTGGTAGATACAAAGTCACTTGAATTTGCACTTCTTTGAGCTCTGGTGAGTTCGGGTATTTTTTTCATGTTTGTGACTATGGAGCTCTGCTAGTCTTTATATCGCCAATTTCTTTTCATCCCTTTTCTCTTCTTTCCTTTCCTTTCCTCCCTCCCTCCCTCCCTCCCTCCCTCCCTCTCTGTCCCCCCAGCCCCTCAGTCATCTCCGTCTTGTCTCTGAATGCCTTCTTGTAAATTATGCCATTCTTTGTATATTATAAATATTTCTTTTTGAGGATTTGTGTCCTTCAGCTTCAGAAAACTATTTTTTCCCCTTATTCCCTTGTTTGCTTTGTTGAAATCCAGCTTGAGGCATGGAGCACAGCAGCCAGGAAGGAAGGAGTGACCTGGGAAGAGCAAGGACCAGGTGAGTCACAGGCAGGAGCTGGAGCCCCCAGGGAGAGTTTAAGACAGGTGCGTATAGGTTCTTGCCCCATGACACTGGCAGCTGATGCAGGTGTCTGCTGTGGGTCTTGGAGCCAGACGTACTCGGTTGGCCCAGGTGAGCAGCTGGGCCAGGGCTGCTCACACCAGGAACTGAGCTAGCAGTAGTTCCAGCTGCAAGTGGATGGCTGCTTCACTTTCAACTTCACTCCCAAGAGTCACTCTCTTATGGCCCACCCTCGCCCAAATATATAGGGAAGGGAACTCTGAGAAATGTAGTTCAGCCTAGCTAAATTGACACAGGCCAAAGCCACCACAGCTTCCTTCGAAATCTTATTTAACACTCATAGGGCATTTTAATATTCATATAACATAGCTATGTGCCAGTTACTGTTCTGAGTGCCATATATATAATATAAAATATATACTTATACATAAATATAATATTTTATATATAAAATTTTATTTTTATAATGATTTTATGAGGTAGTTATTATTATTAATAACACTATTTTATAGCTGGAGAAACTGAGAACAGAAAGTTTAGGTAATGTCCTTGAGGTCACACAGCTGGAAATTGGCAATGTTAGGCTTTAAATCCAGAGAGTCTGACTCCAGAATACACAAACCCTACCACTATGCTATGCAAAGACAATATCGCCCCCTGGTCAGATGAGTACTTAGAAGTAAAAACTAGTGAGCTGTAGAGCTTTATTTGGAGAGCTGTTTGTTTATTTGATTGACTGTGATTTTATTTTGGATTCCCCCAATGGAAGTGGTTTGGTGAAATTTTTGGACTAAATAGTCAAGATAAGAAAGAGCTACTGGAGGATCTGCATTCCGCGCCCCACTGGCTCCCCTACTTCCCTGCTAGCAGGGAAGGGAAGAGGGCTCATTCTCACCCACAAGAAGAGTGTGGTGCTGCCCTCTGGCCACCTCCTGTCTCTGAGGGCTGTGGGCTCTGGGAGCTGTGTCCCCAGGCTGGGAAGAGCCCTAGAGAGGCTTCTGCATGCTGCACTTCTCTGCACCTCATCAGTCTTAGCAAATAAACCCCACTTTGCTCCCCAGAACTCTTCCCTTGGCTTATAAGAGAAAGCGCAGGGCGCGTCCCTGTGTAGCCACAGCCTGGCGGTCTTCAACCATGAGTATTTATCCTGCCTCAGTCACAAGGAGTCACAAAAACGTCCAGCCACCTCTCAGCTCTTTTACTATGGAGCAAGTTGGCCATTAGCAGGGCCTGAGGACACCTGATTGCCCTGCAGCATCCTGTTCTTTCTGCCTCCTGCTCAGAAGCCCCTTGCCCATGTGGGAAGCAGCTCCAGCTGTCCCCAAGAACTGAGGTCACTGTGGCATGGTCCAGCCTCCTCAGCACCTTCCAAGATCTCCAGAGGCGCACAGGTTTCTGGTTCCTGGGTCCCACCCCTGGGACTGCTGTGGGCAGTGCCAATTTAACAGGGAGCCCTTAGGCTTCCCGGATCCCATCCCCAAGACTGCTTCTTGGGTTTTGCACCTGAGTAAGGACTGCATGTAGGAGCCTTATTTAGCTGGCACTATCTGAGCAGGGTGGGACTTATAACCAGGCTTTGTCCCTAGGGCCCCCCAAGGCCACAGAGAAGGAGGACTAAGGGCTGGCAGTGAATCCCTGCGTTAAACTTGAGCCTGCTTCAGGATCCCCCTGAAGGCTTATCACACAGGCCATGTTTCCAGAACTGCTGATTCAGTGGGGCCTGTGAATTTGCGTTTCTTATAAGCTCCTGGGTTATGTCCCTGCCTCTGCTGAGGAGACCGTACTTTGACATCCACTGCTTTCCATAACATGGCTTTTCCTGAGGCCTCTGGGGCAGGGCGCTATTTCAGTACCAACAGCTAATTTTTTGCTGCCAGCCAGACTGGGAGCACCCCGGGGGCCTCCTCCTAGCTTTGAGCTGGTCAGTGTCAGCAAAAGCCATGGGAAGCCAGAAGACAGGCACCCCTGAGGCCCCAGCCCTCTGCTGATCCTCGTTCTCCACACAAAGCCTTTGCTGTAACACAGACATGCTGACAATCACCTCCCTGTGTTTGGGAATGAACCAAATCTTCAAAACTGTCAGACCCATGGATTCCTGGCTCTGAAAACAAACGCAAGCACACCCACAACCCACCCCGTGGACACCCTCATGCAGGCCCACTGAGCACAAGGCCCCAAATGGGGCCTGGCCTATAGTAGTCTAAGAAGGGCTTCCTGTGATACCAAGCCACCACCGGCCTGGCCACTGAGGGACGGCTGACGAGACTCCAGGCTCCTCAAGTGCTCTAAGTGTTCTCTGCCTTAAAGAGCCTGGTGAGCCAGTCTAGTATGCAAAACCAGACAAACCCCCTGATTGCAGAGAAAATCTGGGCGGCTGCTCAGCCACATCAGCATTCCAGACACAAGTACCCTCTCAGAGCCTTCATCCACTTTGTGGCTTCCAGGTAGTTGCTTTTCCTGTCATCCCCTCTCCTCCTGGCCACCTCTGTCCCATCACTATGCATATCAGAGGGAAACATTTGCATATACAAAGACCTGCTAATGGCCTTCTTGGTGTTTAAATGTGAACAGTCTAGTTTGTGGGTCTTAGCGGAAACCCTGAACCCTGGTGTGAACTGAAGTGTGGTAGGTTGGCAGGGGCTTAGGTGCTTTGTCTAATTTTGCCCCAGAGGCACTGAGTAAATAAGAAAAGTGGTATCAGCTCACTCAGGTTCCCCTGCCTAAGGAAAAAAACTGAAATTGCTGTCTTACAGCCTCAAGTGAAAAGGGAGAGACCACCCCTCACCGGGGCTCTTTCAGTTGCATAATTTTGCTTGTGAGCGGCCTGCCAGTCGCATTTGTTCACTGTCAGTGGCACAGATGGGGTTCAGTTCACTACCAGATATCAGTCAGGTGGTTTTTGTTTTTAGGTATTGGGAATACCTAAACAGGGGCGCTGTGCCACTAAGCCATGTCCCCAGCCCCCACCCCCTTCCTTCCATTTTGAGACAGGGTCTTGCTAAGTTGCCCAGGTTGGCCTCCCACTTGGAATCTTCCTGCCTCAGGCTTTCAAGTTGCTGAAATTTATGGGCATGCACTACCACACCCAGCTCAGTCAGTTACTTAACTTCTAAATGGGTTCAAGAAGTTCAGAAAACTACATGTTTATATTCTAATCAAACACAAAAAGCCACATGATCTTTATTACTATAAAATCAGTTTCTCTCTGACATTGCTAATCATTTTTTTTTTCAAAGACTAATTTGAAAGGGATGCCCACTTCCATCTTGCCACAGGTCTCAATCTGACCCTGTGTAGACTCTAAAACTGGCGCTCTGATGGTCAGTTCTCAGGTGAGTACTCAGTTATTGCTGCATTTTCAAAAGAGACATAAACCCCATCAGTGAGAAAAGGGTGGGAACCACTGGCTTGGATAAAGCTCACAAGTCACTCCCAGCAGTCCACCTCCTCTCCTTCCCTCTGACCAAGTGTCTCCATTTTTCTTGACTTCTCTGAGATGATGGACACTTGTCTATATTGAGAAGCACTTATTTCACCAATCACCACCGATTTTAGGATTAAAGCAAGGCTTTGGGTGGGGGAAAGAGGTCTGAGGAGCTTTGTGATCCAAGTAAAGTAGCAAATGTAAAAATGTTATATGAAATCAGATGGGAGTAAGGAGTTAGAGAAAAGGCAGGAAGTTGCCAGCACAGGTACCTGCAGTGCATTGTTTGCAGGACCATCTGTGGATACCCAAATCATGGATGCTCACGTCCCTTATAGAAAATGGTATAGCATTTGCATACAACCTATACACATCTTCCCACATACTTTAAATCAACTCTAGATTACTTTTAATACAGAATACAGTGCAGATGTTATGTAAGTACTTGTTATACTGTATTGTTTAGGGATGATGACAAGGAAAAAAGTCTGCATATGTTTTATACAGACACAACCATCACAGGCCTCACTACACTTTCAATTCATGATGGGTTGAATCTGCAAATGCAGAACCAGTGGATATGGAGAGCCCAGTGTATTTGGAAGTTAATATAATGACTGATACCGAAGCTACCCAGGGCTATCCAAGCTACTTACTGCATGTCCTGAGTGACAATAGTAGCTAATATGTGTTGGTAACTCCCAATCTTTCCTATTTTCATACCAACTTAATGAGATAAATATTATTATCCCCACCTTTCAGATGAAGAAATCAAGGCCTAGAGAGTTTAGGTAACTTGTCCAAGTTACACAGAGGGTTCCGGCTGGAGGCATTCTGCTTGGACCCTGACTCTTAGTCACCACTGAACTCACACCTAGGAGTTCCCACATGCCTAGGAGCTGCTCCAAGCATGCTGAGTATTATTTAATCTTCACAAACCCATGAAATAGTAATAATATTGTTCCCATTTTACTGAAGCCAAACTGAGGTGGGGAAAGATTAATCACTTGCCCATCACCACACAGCTAAGAGACACTGGGGTTTAACCCACAGTCTTACTCCAGAGTTTGCAAACTTAACCCTTCCACTAAAATGGGCAGGATTTAAGGAGCCGAGTTCCTCAGCCTCCAGATGGCCATCCCCGGCCATTCATTAGAAGCAATTTCTGTTATTGGAGAATATGAGCATTTTTTTTTTTTAAGAACCAAACCTTGGTGACTATTTCACCAGTCTTTCAGATAAACAGCTTTCCATCCGCCCACATGGGTTTCATCAGATGCTTTACATGCACCTGCTGAGCGCAACGTGCTGCGCGGGCTACAAGAGCTGTTGTGCGTCTAGGACAGCACGGTAGCCAACAAACTGATGGGAGGCCCTGGCCACAGGCTCCAGGAGTGCGGAGAGTTCCGCAGCTGTGTTGGTGGTCCCTGGGGACCTGGTGGGGCGGGGCGGGTAGGACCGTGTTTTAAGTGGCGCCTGCAGTCAGAGCCGAAATGCGGGACAGAGGTATTCCTTGGCCACTGGCTCCTCTGCTGGTTCCAAATTGTAAGGATGACTTGGTCTGCGCATCCCGCTGGTCTCCTGCTTCAGGCAGCTAGCTCTTTGTTTTCCAGGCTCACTAGCATCTCCAGGGACAAATTCCAGAGGGGTGGGGTTCTGCTCGGTCACACAAGGACAGACACTTCTCTCAACTCTTCCAACCTTGTGTTGGGGCATCGCGTCCTTGAAGTCCCCCTGCCCGTCTTCTGAGTGATGAACTGCAACGGAGAGGCCAGCATTACATAAGCCTATTATGAAACTGTAGCAGGAGGGTCAGTGATCCATCTGTATAAATAGACAAAACCCTCATTGCCGCGCCACTGTGAGGCTCGGAGCCATCTAGTGGCAGAAGATTATATCTGCCATCCTAGCTGATGCACTCCAAAAATAAGGACTGAAAAAGATTTAAATTATGAAACATTGTACATACCCCTGTTGGAAGGCTTTGGGTTAAATTACTTTGATAGGAAATGAATGCGTACAGCCAGGCGCTGCGGCGCAGGCCTGTAATCCCTGCAGGCTGAGGCAGGAGGATCACAAGTTCAAAGCCAGCCTCAGCAAAAACGAGATGCTAAGCAACTCAGAGACCCTGTCTCTAAATAAATAAATTTACAAAGGTCTGGGGATGTGGCTCTGTGGTTAAGCACTCTGGGTTTAATCCCCAGTACTAAAAGAGAAAAGGAAGGAAGGAAGGAAATGAATGCACAAGTTTTTCATGTTTAGGAGTACAATGTTGTTTTTAATAAAAAGCACATCATAAGCCAACCTTAATCCTATTTCTCCCCAAAGTTTTAAATGCACACAATTGTGTACAAGGTACAATAGAGAAAAATCCAGATTGAATGACTGTATCACCTCCTCTACACATTCACCTGCCCTGATGTGGAACCTTTGTGATGTAATTAGCTTTGTCACCAATTTCATAATTATTACAAATTGGTCTTACATGTGAATATATATTTATACATGTTTATATATTCACATGAGATATATATATATATATATATATATATATATATATATATATGTATAGAAATAATATTCATTGTACAGGACAATATTCTTTCATTAACCAGAGTTCTTCCTCCCACTACTGCTCCATTTTCTTTTTCTTTTTGCTCTTTCCTTATCAGTTGGGAGCTATTTGAGGCAAATACTTTAAGGGTGAAAAGTGACAGCACAGGAAAAAAGAGTGGCTCTACTGGCTTTTGAGTTTAAAACAAGTTTAGGGGATATATAGGACTTAGGATACAAGTCTACTATGTGTGTTTTTTTTAAAATAAGTCTATAAATTAGCTTCAGAGAATTTCCGATGACACAAATAGTACAGTGTGATGCCATCACACCTGAGCCCACCTATGTGACCCGTGATCAGTTCAAGTTCAAGAATTTTCAGCCCCTCCCTGAGTCCCTCCGAGTAGTTACCTTCCAATCTCCCTACTGTTCACCACTCCCCTGACTTCTGATGCTGAAGATGAGCTCTTACTGTTTGGTAAGTTTCTGAGTGGAATTATCCAATACACATCCTGTTGTGTTTGTCTTCTTTTGTTTCACATTATGTTCATGGATCCACCTTTGCTGTTGAACATGAAAACAGTTCATTATCAGAAAAGTAGTTCATTATTATTGGTGTACAAAATTCCATAATGTGAATACATTAGTTTATCTTAGTGGACTCTGAGTTGTTTCTAGTATTGAGCTGTTAAGAATGATGTTGTTAGAGACATTCTTCTTTTGTATGTACATATTCATTTCCTAGGAGCTATAGTTAGGGGTGGACTTGCTGGATCATAGAGGATGTTTGTTCAACTTTGATAAGATTCTGAAAAACTATTTCCAAAGAAGTTATCCCAGTTTCCACTTCTGCCAGCAACATGTGGGGGTTGCAGATGCCTTAGGATCCCACAAAAAGAAGGCGATGTGACCAGATGACATACTGCCCGCCTGTGCCTCAACACTGGGAGTTTCTTAGCCATGGAACTGGATAGGTAGGGGAGTAAGTCCCAGACTAAGGGACTTACTAAGATTTGCCTCCCCAGTGGAATGGAATGCACAATTGAATTAAGTCAGACCACAGAACAAATTTTTTAGTGCTTGTATTTATTGTCTGAGATATATGACACACACCTGGTATGTACCCATTTTTTAAAATAGGACCATTAACGCCAAGTGCAGTAGTACACACCTGTGATCCCAGGGACTCAGGAGGCTGAGGTAGGAGGATTGCAAATTTGAGACCAGCCTGAGCAACTTAGCAAGACCCTGTCTCAAAATAAAAAAACAAAAAGAACTGCCAATGTAGCTCAATAGTAATGCTCCC
Source organism: Marmota flaviventris (assembly GCF_047511675.1). Lineage (NCBI taxonomy): Eukaryota > Metazoa > Chordata > Mammalia > Rodentia > Sciuridae > Marmota > Marmota flaviventris. The sequence continues at coordinate 36,030,890 of NC_092512.1, forward strand.
CTGGGTTTGATCCCTAGCACCAAAGGAAAAGGAGGGAGGATTTTACATAACATTCTAACATACTTTGAAGAAAAGCACTCCTTCATAGTAAACACACTTCATAGTAAACACACACACACACACACACACACACAGGACTTGTGTATTAGGATCCTAGTTGGAAACAGATGATAGAATCAAAATGGCTAGTTTACAAAGTTATGGGTGGAATTTATAGAAACTAACAAGGGATCCTCCAGTACCCTGGAGCTGGCCAGAACAGGAAACTTTCACCACTAGACCAAGGGGAGGGAACCCAGAGGGAGTCCTGCTGGGGTAGGAGCTGGGAGGACACAGCAGGCTATAGCACACTCTTGGCAGGGACACGGTGGAGGAGCTTGGGGACCAACCCATCACACTCCCCCACTCTCTCATCTCTGCCAGAACCCAATCAGAGGGCAAAGGTGTGGCTGACAGGCTCAGGCAGTTCAGCTGCCCCAGGTCCAGAGTCAGGAGGAAAAGGGAGAATGGAGTTAGAGGTGCCAAGGGAAGGTATCTGGCACTAATGTTTGTTCAAACTGTGTCACATAAGATAGGTTTACGTCTCATTCCATCAGCTAACTTCCTTTCTCTCCCCCCAACGCTCTCTCACAGTCTAACCATTCATTCACTTGTTTTTCATTCATTATTCAGGGTTTAACTAGCTTTTTTTTTCTGATTATAGAAGGAATACATATTTATTTTTCTAAACACAGAAAATACATAAAGGTATAAAAAAGAAAGTAAAGATCATCTTAATTCCACCACCCAGTGATGGTCACTGTTAATGCTGGGTTTTAGTCTGATGTTTTTGCTAGGACCTGATAAGAATAATTAAAAGAAGAAAAGTTTATCTGTGGGCTCAGGGTTTCAGAAGTCTCAGTTACATAGACAGCTAGCCCCATGCCTCTGGGCCCAAGATGAGGCAGAACATCATGGCAGAGGTGTGTGGCAGAGGAGAGCAGCTGGGAACCTGGCGCCAGGGAGCAGGGAAAGGGAGGTCTCCTCTCATCAAGGATAAATATAAAGTCTAAGGTCATGCCCCCAGTGACCCACCTCCTCCAGCCACAGCCTACCTGTCTACAGTCACCTATCAGGAATTAATGCTCTCTTAGGTTCAGACTCTCACAAGCCAATCATTTCACCTCTAAACCTTCTTGCATTGTCTCACACATGAGCTTTTGGGGAACCCCTCCTATCTAGGCCATAACATGCTGTGATATATCTCTTTTCAAGTCTTTTCTGTACAAGTCTCATATCTCATTGTGGTTTAAATTTGCATTTCCCTGATGATTAGTGATGCTGAGTAGTTTTTCAGAAGTCTCCTTTTTGAGAGGCTAGGTGGGTTCTATTTTTTTTTCAGGTGGAAATAATGTATAATTGTTGTATAATGTTGTATAATAATATTGTGTTAAACATCCTTGTATAGTTTTTTGTTTGTCCATCCACTTATTCCTCTGGGATAGTGGTTTTCAAAGTGTGATCCTTGGGACCCTGAGAAGGCCCAGGAAGTTTCTGTAGGGGCAAAGTGAAGCTAGGTATCAGCTCCAGCTCCTAACACGGCTTTAGTGATTATAGTCTCACATCCCTCTCTTCTAGTGGAAGAGTTCCACTAGAAATGCAATTGGCAATCAGTGCTTTGGGAGGTAGTAAAAAATAATCTTGTGAGCTCAAAAAGCATGCATGTTTAAAGATTTCATAGATACTACCAATTGACACCCACCAGGAAGGCATACAAATTTATATTTTTACCAAAAGCATCTGCATGTACACTCTTCATTTATGCTGACCTAATGGCATAAATGTCATTCTTTTCATTTATATTTTCTTGACTGGTCATTGCCTTAGTTTCCTTTTGTTGTTGTACAAATTACTACAGAGTTGGTGGCTTAAAACAATACCACGTATTATTTTACAGGTCTGGAGGTCAGAATGGGTCCCACAGGCTGAAATCAATGATCCAGAAGGGTTGCATTCCCTTCTAGAAGCTCTAGGAGAGGCTATTTCCTTGCCTTTTCCAGTTTATTGAAGGCACCTGCCTTCCAGGACTTGGGGCCCTTTCTCCATCTTCAGAGACATCCGTCCAACTTTTGCTTCCATCATCACATCTCTTCTCAAACCAGATTCCTTAGCCTCCTTCTGTCACCCACAAGGACCCTTGTGATCACACTGAACCCACTGGATAACCCAGGATCATCTCCCCATCTCAACATCCTTAACGTCACCACATCTGTAAAGTCCCTTTTTCCATGTAAGATAGCCCTGGGAATTAGGACCTGGACAGACTTGGGATCCATTGTTCTATCACAGAATGATAGAGAATGTGTTAGGTTTATTGACAATTTATAGCTTTTTTTTTTTTTTTTTTTTTGTCTCTTCTACCAGCTGAAGAAAATGTGAATTTCCAAGAACTTTCATATTTTCAAAAATCTGTAAGTTGTTAACATCATCCAAAACATTTGACTTAGGGTCACTTCAGGTCACTATAACATGAAATTGTCTGACTGAAGCACACAGGATGAGACCAATAGAAATAAAGGGTGATGAAGTGGGTAACTTGGTAAGTGATAAATGACTGAAAATTTTAAAATATGAAAATCATCATTACTGTTATTATCATCACAACATGTAGGATTCACAGTGGTTGCTGCCTGACTTATACTGAGCACTGTCTATATAACCAGTGGCCTATACTGTCATAAAGGCTAAAACTCCATGGAGTTAAATGACATTTTTAATTTTTTAAAAAGTACTCAATATGCTACATATTGACATATTGAGATTCTTCATATTTTATTATATATGTAAGTGTATGTGTGTGTGTGTGTGTGTGTGTGTGCATGTAATCTCTTCAGTTGTTTACAAGTGATTATGTCTAATTTTTCTGGGCATTGAGCCCAGTTTGGCTTAATTTTTATTTATTTATTTATGTTTTTTTTTCCTTTATTTTTTTTTTTTAATTTTTTATTGTGGGTTGTTCAAAACATTACAAATTTCTTGACATATCATATTCCACACTTTGATTCAAGTGGGTTATGAACTCCCACCTTCACCCCATACACAGATTGCAGAATCACATCAGTTACACATCCATTGATTTACAAATTGCCATACTAGTGTCTGTTGTGCTCCGCTGCCTTTCCCATCCTCCCCCCTCCCCCCTCCCCACCTCTCCCCTCCCCTCCCCTCCTCTCTCTCTACCTCCTCCACTGTATAACCCTGAGGGTCTCCTTCCATTACCATGCAATTTCCCTTCTCTCTCCCTTTCCCTCCCACCTCTCATCCCTGTTAAATGTTAATCTTCTTCTCCTGCTCTTCGTCCCTACACTGTTCTTAGTTACTCTCCTTATATCAAAGAAGACATTTGGCATTTGTTTTTTAGGGATTGGCTAGCTTCACTTAGCATAATCTGCTCTAATGCCATCCATTTCCCTGTAAATTCTATGATTTTGTCATTTTTTAATGCAGAGTAATTCTCCATTGTGTATAAATGCCACATTTTTTTTTATCCATTCGTCTATTGAAGGGCATCTAGGTTGGTTCCACAGTCTTGCTATTGTGAACTGTGCTGCTATGAACATCGATGTAGCAGTGTCCCTGTAGCATGCTCTTTTTAGGTCTTTAGGGAATAGACCAAGAAGGGGAATAGCTGGGTCAAATGGTGGCTCCATTCCCAGCTTTCCAAGAAATCTCCATACTGCTTTCCAAATTGGCTGCACCAATCTGCAGTCCCACCAGCAATGTACAAGTGTACCCTTTTCCCCACATCCTCGCCAGCACTTGTTGTTGTTTGACTTCCTAATGGCTGCCAATCTTACTGGAGTGAGATGGTATCTTAGGGTGGTTTTGATTTGCATTTCTCTGACTGCTAGAGATGGTGAGCATTTTTTCATGTACTTGTTGATTGACTGTATGTCCTCCTCTGAGAAGTGTCTGTTCAGGTCCTTGGCCCATTTGTTGATTGGGTTGTTTGTTATCTTATTGTCTAATTTTTTGAGTTCTTTGTATACTCTGGATATTAGGGCTCTATCTGAAGTGTGAGGAGTAAAGATTTGTTCCCAGGGTGTAGGCTCCCTATTTACCTCTCTTATTGTTTCTTTTGCTGAGAAAAAACTTTTTAGTTTGAGTAAGTCCCATTTGTTGATTCTAGTTATTAACTTTTGTGCTATGGGTGTCCTATTGAGGAATTTGGAGCCCGACCCCACCGACTGTAGATCGTAGCCAACTTTTTCTTCTATCAGAAGGCGCGTCTCTGATTTGATATCAAGCTCCTTGATCCATTTTGAATTAACTTTTGTGCATGGCGAGAGAAAGGGATTCAGTTTCATTTTGTTGCATATGGATTTCCAGTTTTCCCAACACCATTTGTTGAAGATGCTATCCTTCCTCCATTGCATGCTTTTAGCCCCTTTATCAAATATAAGATAGTTGTAGTTTTGTGGATTGGTTTCTGTGTCCTCTATTCTGTACCATTGGTCCACCCGCCTGTTTTGGTACCAGTACCATGCTGTTTTTGTTACTATTGCTCTGTAGTATAGTTTGAAGTCTGGTATCGCTATACCGCCTGATTCACACTTCCTGCTTAGCATTGTTTTTGCTATTCTGGGTCGTTTATTTTTCCATATGAATTTCATGATTGCTTTCTCTATTTCTACAAGAAATGCCGTTGGGATTTTGATTGGCATTGCATTAAACCTATAGAGAACTTTTGGTAATATCGCCATTTTGATGATGTTAGTTCTGCCTATCCATGAACAGGGTATATTTTTCCATCTTCTAAGATCTTCTTCTATTTCTCTCTTTAGGGTTCTGTAGTTTTCATTGTATAAGTCTTTCACCTCTTTTGTTAGGTTGATTCCCAAGTATTTTATTTTTTTTGAAGATATTTTGAATGGAGTGGTTTTCCTCATTTCCATTTCAGAGGACTTGTCGCTGATATACAGGAATGCCTTTGATTTATGCGTGTTGATTTTATATCCTGCCACTTTGCTGAATTCATTTATTAGCTCTAATAGTTTCTTTGTAGAGCCTTTTGGGTCTGCTAGGTATAGAATCATATCATCTGCAAATAGTGATAATTTAAGTTCTTCTTTTCCTATTTTTATGCCTTTAATTTCTTTCGTCTGTCTAATTGCTCTGGCCAGTGTTTCGAGAACTATGTTGAACAGAAGTGGAGAGAGAGGGCATCCCTGTCTTGTTCCAGATTTTAGAGGGAATGCCTTCAGTTTTTCTCCATTCAGAATGATGCTAGCCTGAGGCTTAGCATAGATTGCTTTTATAATATTGAGGTATGTTCCTGTTATCCCTAGTTTTTCTAGAGTTTTGAACATAAAGGGATGCTGTACTTTGTCGAATGCTTTTTCCGCATCTATCGAGATGATCATATGGTTCTTATTTTTAAGTCTATTGATGTGGTGAATAACATTTATTGATTTCCGTATATTGAACCAGCCTTGCATCCCAGGGATGAATCCTACTTGATCATGGTGTACAATTTTTTTGATATGTTTTTGTATCCGATTCGCCAGAATTTTATTGAGGATTTTTGCATCTAGGTTCATTAGAGATGTTGGTCTGTAGTTTTCTTTCTTTGAAGTGTCTTTGTCTGGTTTAGGTATCAGGGTGATGTTGGCCTCATAGAATGAATTTGGAAGTTCTCCCTCCTTTTCTATTTCCTGAAGTAGCTTGAAAAGTATTGGTATTAGTTCTTCTTTAAAGGTTTTGTAAAATTCTGCTGTATACCCATCCGGACCTGGGCTTTTCTTAGTTGGTAGTCTTTTTTTGGTTTCTTCTATTTCCTCAATTGATATTGGTCTGTTTAGGTTGTCTATATCCTCCTGACTCAATCTGGGCAGATCATATGACTTAAGAAATTTATCTATGCCTTCACTATCTTCTAATTTGTTGGAGTATAAGGATTCAAAATAGTTTTTGATTATCTTCTGTATTTCTGAAGTGTCTGTTGTGATATTGCCTTTTTCATCCCGTATGCTAGTAATTTGAGTTCTCTCTCTTCTTCTCTTCGCTAGCATCGCTAAGGGTCTGTCGATTTTGTTTATTTTTTCAAAGAACCAACTTTTAGTTTTGTCAATTTTTTCAATTGTTTCTTTTGTTTCGATTTCATTAATTTCAGCTCTGATTTTAATTATTTCTTGCCTTCTACTTCTTTTGCTGTTGTTTTGCTCTTCTTTTTCTAGGATTTTGAGATGAAGTATGAGATCATTTATTTGTTGGTTTTTTCTTTTTTTAAGGAATGAACTCCAAGCAATGAATTTTCCTCTTAGAACTGCTTTCAATGTGTCCCATAGATTCCGATATGTTGTGTCTGTGTTTTCATTTATCTCTAAGAATTTTTTAATTTCCTCCTTGATGTCTTCTATAACCCATTGATCATTCAGTAACCTATTGTTCATTCTCCAAGTGATGTATGCTTTTTCCTTCCTTCTTTTATCGTTGATTTTCAGTTTCATTCCATTATGATCAGATAAGATGCATGGTATTATCTCTACTCCTTTATATTGTCTAAGAGTTTCCCTGTGACATAATATATGATCTATTTTTGAGAAGGATCCATGTGCTGCTGAGAAAAAAGTGTAACTGCTTGATGTTGGGTGGTATATTCTATATATGTCAATTAAGTCTAGGTTATTAATTGTGTTATTGAGTTCTATAGTTTCCTTATTCAACTTTTGTTTGGAAGATCTGTCCAGTGGCGAGAGAGGTGTGTTGAAGTCTCCCATGATTATTGTATGGTGGTCTATTAGACTCTTGAACTTGAGAAGAGTTTGTTTGACGAACATAGCTGCACCATTGTTTGGGGCATAAATATTTATGATTGTTATGTCTTGTTGGTGTATGGTTCCCTTAAGCAGTATGTAGTGTCCCTCTTTATCTCTTTTGATTAACTTTGGCTTGAAATCTATTTTATTTGATATGAGTATGGACACTCCTGCTTGTTTCCGAAGTCCATATGAGTGATATGATTTTTCCCAACCTTTCACCTTCAGCCTATGTATGTCTTTTCCTATCAAATGCGTCTCCTGTAGGCAGCATATTGTTGGGTCTTGTTTTGTGATCCATTCTACTAGCCTGTGTCTCTTAATTGGTGAGTTTAAGCCATTAACATTTAGGGTTATTATTGAGATATGGGTTGTTCTTCCAGCCATATTTGTTTATTTCTGTTACTAAACATGGTTTGTTTTCTTCTTTGATTATTCCCCCCCCCCTTTACTGTCCTACCTCCCACTGTTGGTTTTCATTGTTATTTTCCATTTCCTCTTCCTGTAATGCTTTGGCGAGGATGTTTTGAAGAGATGGTTTTCTAGCTGCGAATTCTTTAAACTTTTGTTTATCGTGGAAGGTTTTAATTTCATCCTCCATCCTGAAGCTTAATTTCGCTGGATACACAATTCTTGGTTGGAACCCATTTTCTTTCAGTGTTTGAAATATGTTATTCCAGGATCTTCTAGCTTTCAGAGTCTGTGTTGAAAGATCAGCTGTTATCCTGATTGGCTTACCCCTAAATGTAATCTGCTTCCTTTCTCTTGTAGCTTTTAAAATTCTCTCCTTATTCTGTATGTTGGGCATCTTCATTATAATGTGTCTAGGTGTGGATCTCTTATGATTTTGCACATTCGGCATCCTGTAGGCTTCTAGGATTTGGGATTCTGTCTCATTCTTCAAGTCTGGGAAGTTTTCTTGTATTATTTCATTGAATAGATTTCTCATTCCTTTGGTTTGGAGCTCTGTACCTTCCTGTATCCCAATGACTCTTAAGTTTGGTCTCTTAATGTTATCCCATATTTCTTGGATGTTCTGCTCATGGTTTCTTAACAGTCTTGCTGAGCTGTCTATGTTCTTTTCCAGTTGAAATACTTTGTCTTCATTGTCTGATGTTCTATCTTCTAAGTGTTCTACTCTGCTGGTAGTATTCTCCATTGAGTTTTTAAGTTGGTTTATTGCTTCCTGCATTTCTAGGATTTCTGTTTGTTTGTTTTTTATAACCTCTATCTCCCTGTATAGTTGATCCTTTGCTTCCTGGATTTGTTTGCGTAATTCGTTGTCGAAGTGATCTTTCATTGTCTGATTTTGCTGTTTAATGTCTTCCTTGATACTCCAGATCATCTGAAGCATGTATATCCTGAATTCTTTATCTGACGTTCCATCTGCTGCAGCTGTTACCTCTTCTAAAGTTGCGTTGACCTGCATTGCTTGTGGTCCTTTCTTTCCTTGTCTTTTCATACTGCTTGCGTATCTTTCCTGCAGGCGCGGGCGGCGGCTCTGCTCTCTCCTTATTCCAATTGGGGTGTCGTGGCTACCACGCCGGCAGGTCACTGGGCCTGTTCTGGGAGCTGGCGGCGGCTCTGTTCTGCCCCTACTCCAATTGGGGTGACGAGTGTACCACGCCGGCAGGCCACCGGGCCTGATCCGCCGGTCGGTTGCAGGTTTGCCTACCCTGCAGGCGCAGGCGGCGGCTCTACTCTGCCCCTACTCCAAATGGGGTGACGTGTCTGTCGTACCGGCAGGCCACTGGGCCTGTCCCGCTGGTCGGTCGCAGATCTGCCCACCTTTCGGGCATGGGTGGAGGCTCTGCTCTGCCCCTACTCCAATTGGGGTGTCGTGACTACCCCGCCACAGGACGCTGGGCCTGTTCCTGGCACGGGCGGCTACTCTGCTCTGCCACTACTCCAATTAGGGTGGTGTTTGTACCACGCTGGCAGGCTCCTGGGCCTGATCCGCCGGTCTGTTGTAGGTCTGCCTACCTTGGAGGCGCGGGCGGCGGATCTGCCCTGCCCCTCCTACCACGCCTGCGGACCCCTGGGCCTGATCTGCAGGTTGATCACTGGTCTGCTCACCCTGCGGGCACGGGTGGCGGTTCCGCTCCGCCCCCACTCCAATTGGGGTCACGTGACCACCACACCGGCAGGGCCTGATCCGGGCGTGGGAGAAGGATCTGCTCTGCCCCTACTCCAGTTGGGGTGACGTGTGTACCACACTGGCAGGCCACTGGGCCTGACCCGCCAGGCTGTCACAGGTCTGTTTACCTTGCAAGCGCGAACGGCAGCTCTGCCCTGCCCCTCCTACCACGCCCATGTACCACTGGGTCGCGGGTCTGCCCACCTTGCGGGTGCGGGTGGCGGCTCCGCTCCGCCCCCTCTCCAATTGGGGTCACGCGGTCACCACGCTGGCGAGCCGCTGGGCCTGCTCCGGGCGCTGGCGGCGGCCCGGCTCCTCCCCTCTGGCTCGACGACAAATTGAGGAGACTCGGGTGACTGTGCCTCACCCCCCCTACCAGGAGACCAACTGCTTATGTCACCGCTGGTATTGATGAAGTTCTCTCCTCCGCCGCTTTCTGCAGACATCAGATCTCTGCCATGTTGGTATCCTATGCGAATGGCAGCATTTCGTTCCCCTTGCCGGGCAACCAAAGCACCGGGTGAGTCCTGACCGGCCCTCAGCAGGACCCGGACCGAGAAGCAGTTTCCGCGGGCTCCTAGCCCCGGGCCAGGGAAGTTCCGGGAGCCGGAACTCGGCCGCTCCGTGCTCGGTGTAAGCTCCTATAAGTGTAAGCTCCAAGAAGCAGTCCCCGTGGGCTCAGTTCCGGGAGCCGGAATTCGGCTGCTTAGTGCTTGTTGTATGCTCTGATAGGAGCAGGGTCCAAGAAGCAGCCTCCGCAGGCTCAGCAGCCCTGGGCCAGGGCGGTTCCGGGACGGTTCCGGGAGCCGGAACTCGGCCGCCCTGCGCTCGGTGTTCACTCCGATAAGATCAGGTTCTAAGAAGCACCCAGGCACTGAACCCTAGCAATCTGTCTGCAAGCCGCAGGTGAATTGCAGCCTGAAATTACCTGTTCTATGGCTGAATGAGCTGCGGTCAGTCGAAAACAGGGGTGGTGACGTCAGTTTACCAACATGGTGGCTGCTGGCCTCCTCTGTGGTCTGACCGGTGTGGAGAACCGAGATGGACCGCTTCCTTCCCCCGTCTCGAACCCAGAATTCAGCCCTGAGTACGGTGCTTGCGCGGCTGGCAGAAACTGCAGCGCTGTAACCCTGCGTCTCTATCCCAGAGCACGCTGCAGACTCTAGCCGCGGGGCGATTTGCTGAATAAGCAGTGTTACCCTCCGTGCGACCAATTTATAGCTTTTCATAAATTGTCTCTCTTTGTCCTTTGTTCATTTTTTATTGAGATATTTGTACTTTTTTTAGCTGATTTCTTTATAAAATTTTGAATATTATGAACACTTTACCTCTTACATATGTTGAGAATTCCCCCCCCACTCACATTTCAGGTCTTTAATCTTCCCCTAGACTGTATATTAATCTGCTCTAGCTGCCCATAAGACACCTTAGATTCCATGGCTAAAGCAACAGGTCTTTGTTTCCCCACAGTTCCAGGGGCTGGACATCCCAGATCAGGGTCCCAGTAGACTAGGTCTCTGGGGAGGCTTCTCTGGCTTGCAGATGTCAGCCATCTCACTGCATCTCAGTGGTGGGGAGAGAGAGGGAGCCCTCTGGTGTCTCATCTTATGAGGACACTGATCCTATCATGAGGGCCTCATGACCTCATCCAACCCTAGTGACCTCTCAAAGGCCCCATCTTTAAATTCCCTCACATTGGGCATTCAGGCTTCAACATACGAATTGGTGGGGCACATATATAACAGGTTGTATGGAAACCTTTGGCTTTCCATAAGGTTAAATCTGCCAATTTTTAATTTTTCTTAACCTGTACAGATATGCTGTGACTATAACCCTTCAGTAGGCAGCAATCTGTGGTGTCTGAGCCAAGACAGGACAAAGTGGAAGCACCAGATGTGAGGAGACAGCTCTGCGACTGAGCCTGGGGACAGCAGAAGGAGGGCAAATAGGTACTGGGAGGCAGAGCTGCCAAGGCCCAGGTCAGGCAGAAGGCCTGGCAGGGAGGCCGGGACTTCCATACAAGAGGATGGGTCTTCCAGTCTCACCCCTGCTGCTCCTGCCACCACCACAGAGTAGACTTCTGGGGCTGGGTTCCACCTCCAGAGCTGGGCACAGGCTGGGCCTCCACCAGGAATAGCTGTTCCTCTCTCTACCAGCTGACAGCGTCCTTCACCCTTCCAGATTCTGTTCTTCTGCGGAATTTATTCTGCCCCTGCTGGTCCATTGCCCCAACCCCAGGCTGGTTCACCACCACCCATCTCTGTATGGGATCAGGCTGTCCCCTTGGGAAATGGTCTGCTCCTCGGAGCTGGCTTCAGAGACCCAGCTGATATAGGTTCTAAGCCTTGGGTGTGACCGTGGGCAAGGTCCTTGTCCCTTGGGAGCCTTGGTTTCTCTTTTAAATTGGATGTGATGATCAAGAATACAAGTAACAATAAATGTTGACAAGGATGTGGGGAAAAGGGTACAGTGCTGATAGGACTGCAAATTGGTGCAACCACTCTGGAAAGCGGTATGGAGATTCCTCAGAAAACTTGGAATGGGATCACCATTTGACCCAGTTATTCCACTCTTTGTCATATACCCAAAGGACTTAAAAATCAGCATACTACAGTGATGCAGCCACATCAATGTTTATAGCAGCTCAATTCATAATAGCTAAGCTATGGAACCAAACTAGGTGCCCTTCAACAGATGAATAAAGAAATTGTGGTACATATACACAATGGAGTATTATTCAGCCTTAAAAAACGACTTTACGACATTTGCCAGAAAATAGATGTATCTGGAGACTCTCGTGCTAAGCAAAATAAGCCAATTCCAAAAAACCAAAGGCCGAAAGTTTTCTTTGATATGTGGATGCTAACACACAGCAAGCTAAGGAGGGGAAGAGTAGAAGTTGAGTAGATTAGACAAAGGGGAATGAAGGGAAGGGAAGGGAAGGGGATGGACAGTGGAATGATTCTGACATAACTTTCCTATGTGCATTTACGAATATACTACAGTGAATCTCTACGTCATGTATACCTGGGATCCTAATTAGAATAAGATGTACTCCATGTTTATGTAACTTAGTCACATTACACTCTACTGTCATGTAGAACTAAAAGATCAAAAATTATTATTTTTTGAATTGTATATGACGGTGGACACTCTGAGCCACGCTGCGCTAGATGAGTCCCTGTATGTGGGAGGAGCTGCAGCGGCCGGTGCTGGTCCGGGAAGCTGCACCCAGCAAGGCCAGTGGGGTGGACGCCTGGGTGGAATAGCATGGAGGCGGGGAAGAGGGGCACATGGTCAGAGGACTGCATTGGAGGGCAAGAGAGGATCTGACTGTGGTTTCTCCCAGCTGTGCCCAGCTGCTGGGTCCTGGGCATACATCCTCAAACCTCTCTGCTGTCTTTGGGTCCTTGAGCAAGATGGTGGGAGGCTGGTCTTGGGAAGAGGTCTCGTGAGGCTGTTTGAACCTTAGACAGCTGATGGGACCGTTCCTCATCTCCCGGGAGAAGAGCCCTCACAGCGGGCCTTTTGTTGCTGCAATAGCACTGCTGTCCTCTGCTCTGGGATCTGCTCCTCCTTCTCCCAAGACACGGCCCAGGTGTCTCAGTAGCCCCGTGAGAAACTGCATCCACCTCTCAGGGGCTTCATAAAGAGAGGAGGTGGGTGTGCGGCCAAAGGCAGGGTGGGGAGCGAGAGGCAGTGGGGAGGGAGAGGCAGCGAGGAGGTCTGCCAAGAGGAACACATGGGGTGGGAGGGGGCATGGAGAAATGTCATACTTAGGCTCCAGGGTATGGCCACCAGCCCTCTTCCCTCACCAAAAAGACACGGGGAGGAGACAGTCCTGGGACAAGGGCTGGCCTCAGTGTGGGACGTACTGACTCTGGGAACTCAGTATCACCCAGGCTAAGAAGAGAGGACCAGGACCTTAGGACCAATATGTGACTTGCCAGGAGAGATGGGGTGGGGAGGCCTGAGGACTTTGAGGAAGCTCACTGGTTGCAGTCCTCCTGTCAGAGGAACAGAACTGTGGGATGTTTCCGTTTGGAGATTTCAAGCCAAGAGGGCTGGTGGGACTGTCCTGGAAACAAGGAGCTACTCCACCCCACTCCAGCCATCTGTACCTCTGTCCCTGTTTCCTGTCTCTGCCTCCCTCTGCCCAGAGTGACTTTTTTCATTCCCTGGGGTCATCCTGGGCCTAGATCCTCCTCCTTCAGAAGCTGTGCTGATACCTGCAGGTGTGGGTGGGTGTGTCCCTCTTCTGTACCTTTGAACGTGTGATGGTTCTTAGTTAGGTCTCTGTTCATCTTCCCAGTTGGGCCACGAGGCCTTCATGGGGGGATCTATGTCTGCTCCTTCTGAGGGAGCCTAGGGAGTTTGTCCGGGTGCCTGGCACATGGGCTTCCCATGGTAGAATCAGCACCCTAGAGGCGCAGAGGTGGGGTAGTGCCTGTGGCAAACTGGATGGTCTGGGATGGGCTGAGGAAATGGTCCAGGCCAAGTTGCTCCCAGCTGTAGGGCATCCAAGCTTGCTCTCTATAGTCCTGGAATCTCAATCCTAACACCCAGGAAAAAATCACCCTCAACTCAAGGCAGAAAGAGGGAATTCTGCAACTAAGTACTGTGACTGATACAAATTCAGGTTCTGAAATCGCCTCTAGTATTTTATATACAGAAAAGCATACCAGAAATAAGTAGAAATCATGTGTGATCCTACGACCTGGAAGCAATCACTGTCACCTTTTTATTGTTCACCTACAAACTTGGTTTCTTTTAGTCATTTTTTCCTATAGTAGAAATGATAGAGTTGACATCATTCTATGTCAGACTTGTTTACTGAACATGGGTTAAAGTAGCGTCCCTGTCACCCTGTCCTGGAGGCCTTCAGCAACTCCTAGACTAAGAGACACTCCCCTGCATCTTCTCTGGAGCATTCTGCTCTGAGAACACAATCCAAGTTCCACCCACAGCCCACGAGGCCTTGAGGTTTGGCCTCGCTCACTTCCCCCCTCCTTGGAGTTCCAATTTCCCCCTGGCTCCCTGCTCCAGTCACACACCTTCCATCCCATCCCTCCCGCAGAAGACTCCAGCATCTTAGAAATTGCTGTTCCATATGCCTGGAATATGTGTCCCTGGCTGTTTATTTTGCTGGCTCCCTCTCATGAATCATGTTTCCCTTCAAATGCCACCTCCTGGGACAGTCCTTCCGTGTGTGCCCTTTCTGAATAGCCCTCTTTGACCCACTTGTGATCCTCTACCACAGACCTCTGTGACATGCCACATCTGGAATTGTCTTACATATCTGCTAGTTATTATCAGTCTTCCCCAGTAGAACATCAGCTCCCAGAGGGCAGAATGTGCCTGTCTTGATTATCACTCCATTCCCCAAAGATCCCCTTCAATTACGATGGCAACATAATAGCAAGTGTAGAGTAGGCCACACTTGTTTCACCCTTCCTATTTGAGGACATGTATTAGTTTCTGGTTATAAATAATATTACAATGAACATCTGGGTACATAACAGACACTGTCCCTCCCCCTGAAGTGTCAGTCTTATTGTGGATGCTTTTCCACTTCAGAAATGTTTAGCTTAGCAAGGTTTCTCTCACTTAAGACTAATAAGCACGCACTACACTTTGTTCTTCCATTTTTAAGTATTTGTTTTATTTTACATTCAAGTTTTAATCATTCTGGAATCTAATTTGTGGTAAGTTCAGACTTATTTTTCTCCACTTAAAATACTTTGGTTACCATTTTCTTTTTCTTTAAATACAACTTCAAATAGTCCAAGTACTTAAGCCTCTAATGAAAGCTTAGAGCCCTGGATTTGCCATCATCTGAACATTGGCCTTTTGCAACTCATTTTATTCCTTCCCTTTCTATACTAGTTGTACAAAACTTTTTTTTTTTTTGGTCTATCTGGAAAATCCATTCATTCAATAAATACCAACTAAAGCCAAATTCCTCCCCCCACCTTTCTTAAGGAAACAGTGAATTTCTTTAATATTTCAGGTTTGAACGGCTTTCCTGTGCAGCAATTTGCAATTTACTCATTCGAATGTATATTTATGGCTTTCACACTTTGAATCCTAAAGTTATTTGATCCTCAAAAGATGTAAAAAAAAAAAAGAAAATCTACCTTTTTTCTGGAGGTTCCTGTGTCACCTAAAACATTAAATAAATTCATATTTTTTCTCCTGTTAATCAGCCTTTTTTTTTTAGGTTGTAGACGGGCACAATAACTTTATTTTATTTACTTTTTTTTAATGTGGTGCTGAGGATCAAACCCAGTGCCTCACATGTGCCAGCCAAGTGCTCTCCACTGAGCCCCAGCCCCATTAATCTACCTTTGAAAGCAATCTACTTAGATTTTTGAAAAAACTACTCTAAAATCATGTGCTTCATCTGTCAGGGCCACTCAGTGTCCTGCACAAAGCCAGTGAAAAATGTTTGTACTGGGCTCCGCCGGGCATGGTGATCCACGCCTGTAAGCAACTTGGGAGGCTGAAACAGGAGGATGGCAAGATCAAAACTGGCCTCAGCAACTTAGCAAGACCCTCAGTGTGATCCTGTCTCTAAATAACATATAAAAAAGGGCTGTAGATGTGGTTCACTGGTTAAGTATCCCTGGGTTCAATCCTAAGTGAGAGAGAGAGAGAGAGAGAGGGAGAGATCCTAAGTACTAGAAAGAGTCAGCCTGGCTATAGGTTTTTGTTTTGTTGAAATTATATGAATTCTGAGTGACACTGAATATTTCCTTCCCAACCACTGACTGCCAGAAACTCATTGAAGTGGATGATGAATGAAAACTTCATACTTTTTAAGAGAAGCATATGGCCACAGAAATTGCTGCTGATGCTCTGGGTGAAGAATGGAAGGGTTCTGTGGTCCAAATCAGGGGCAGGAACAACACACAAGGTTTTTTCAAGAAGCAGTGTGTCTTGACCCATTGCTATGTTCGCCTGCTACTTCGTAAGGGACACTGCTGTTACCAAGAACTGTAGAGAGAAAGAACAAATCTATTTGGGGTTGCATTGTGGATACCAATCTGAGCATTCCTTAACTTGGTTATTGTAAAAAAATAATGAGGAGGGGAGAGAGAGAGAGAGAGAGAGAGAGAGAGAGAGAGAGAGAGAGAGAGAGAGAGAGAGAGAGAAAGGATATTCCTGGACTTATGGGTACTATTTTGCTTCATTGCCTGGGACTCAAAAGAGCTAGTAAAATCTGCAAATTTTCAATCTCTCTTAAGACAATGACATCTGCCAATATGTTGTCAGAAATCCTTAAACAAGGAAGGCAAGAAACTAGGGATCAATTGAAGATTCAGCATCTTATTACCCCATGTGTCCTGCAACACAGATGCTGGTGTATTGCTCTGAAGAAAAATAGCGTACTAAGAAGAATAAGGAAGATGTGGCAGAATATGCTGAACTTTTGACCAAGAGAATGAAAGAAGCCTAAGAAAAATGCCAGGAACAGATCGCCAAGAGACACAGGCTGTCCTCACTGAGCACTTCCACTTTTAAGTTTGAGTCCAGTCAAAACTAAGAATTTTTAGCTAGGTGCAGTGGCACACACCCGTAATCCCAGTGCCTCAGGAGGCTGAGGCAAGAGGATCTCAAGTTCAAAGCCAGCCTCAGCAAAAGGGAGGCACTAAGCAACTCAGTGAGACCCTGATTCTAAATAAAATTAAAAATAAGGCTGGGGATGTGGCTCAGTGGCCAAGTGCCCCTGAATTCAATCCCCTATACTCCCCTCTCAAAATAAGAATGTTTAAGTGTAACAAATAATAAGATCAGACCTCCAAAAAGAAAGAAAAAAGGAAATTATATGAATTTTATGATAGTTGAAATCATATACTTTTTTAAGGAATGGTTTTCAGCTATGATACTAGTAATTAAAAGAGAAAATCAATACAACTTATTAAGACATAATTTATCTGGAATGATAATACTTAGGAAGTTTGAAGTTTAGTTAAAAAAAAAAAGAATGGTTCATGGAGAAATTCAGAAAAGGTCAAGGGATTTTTTTCAAAAGTTGGTGGCTGGGGTCTGAACAGTCATAATTGTTCTTCTCCTTGTCATTCATTCAGTGTGCTGGTGTCTGTCAACCTTATTGCAATTGTGTTGATTGAAAACAATTAACATGTAAGACAAAAGTCAGGAGAGCTGTGTTTGACAGAGCGCACATAGCCCTTGTGACATCACCTTTAGGGGGAGGAAAGGAAAGGGCAGAAAAAAGGCCCCAGTGGCCTCTGTGAATTGTAAATTGGCCCCAGGCCACTGTGGAGCCATTTTTTAATCACTTGCTGAAGATGCAAAATGATGACCTCAAACGGATGACCCTGGACTCTGCTGCCACTCTGACCTAACTGGAGGTTGGCACTGAATGTTGCCAGAATTAGAACTGAGACTACTGCTGTCCTATGTGTGTTTGGGGGTGGGGGAGTGGATCTCTAAATCTAAGGGAGGGTTTGGAGATTGACAGTGATTAAAGAAACAAAAATAACAAGGTCAGTTTTCAGCACAAGAGAAAAGAAGCAGTTAAGTAGGGATGGAGAAGTATACTAATGACTCAGTTATTCGTAACATTCGTACAATCCGAAGCAAATTTTTGTGCAATTATCAATATGCTGCCTCTTCAGATTGCTCCAAATTCACAACATATTGTCTGATGAAAATGGATCTGGGTTCTTGGAATCTTTTTCCTTTGGCTGCAGCATGATGTTAAAAGCTTTGCCCAGTAGAGGGCACTGCGGGGACGCTGCAGCAGGAGGGGCTCTCCTGCGCCTCCAGGGCTTTGCTGCCTGTTGCTCCTGCGGTTTGGTTGCCAGCAGTGTGGGAAGGACGGCTGGTGAGGGCGGTGGGTCCTATGGAGTTCCCGCGGCACCTTTTGGATCCCCGTGGTTGGCTTCTCAGCTTGTCTCACCGGCTCTCCAGAGAGGTGATCCTGCTTTTTAGTCCTGCCAAGGTTTTCCACTTTCTTTTTTTTTTCTTTTAAATATATTTTTAAAATATATTTTAATATAATTTTTTCTTTTAAATATATATTTAGTTGTAGATGGACACAATATCTTATTTTATTTATTTTTATGTGGTGCAGAGGATCAAACCCAATGCCTCACTCATGCAAGTGCTCTACCACTGAGCTACACCCCCAGCCCAAGTTTTCCACTTTCTAAACCCAGGAGTAGTGTCCTGGCTTGTCCTGTAACTGTGGCCCAGCTCTACCCCGGAGCAACCCAGAAAAACCTCTCTGCCACCTCAGTCTTAGGGAGGGATGCTCCTTCCTGAGTGTCTTTGCTCACCTCTAGAGGATTCGTTAGGGTTCTCTTTCTCCCAAGATCCTATTGTAGGATGACTACAGTAATTCCATATTGTAATTTACTTGGGGTTGGGGGAATTTTACTGGGGATTGAACCCAGGAGCGCTTTTCCTCTGATCTATATCCCCAGCCTGTGTGTGTGTGTGTGTGTGTGTGTGTGTGTGTGTGTGTGTTGTGTGAGGCAGGGTCTCTCTATGTTGCCCAGACCCGCCTCAAATTTGCTTTCCTCCTGCCTTAGCCTCTGAGTTGCTGGGATTGCAGGTGTATGTCACCACACCCTGCTCCATTTTATAATTTTTTTTTTATACTTAAACTTTCCCTATACAGATTACCATGTGATTTTTTTTTCTCCCAGTTGGTTCTTGACCAATATAATACTGAAAACTTTTGGGAGGATGGGGACATAGGAGAAAAGAAATATCTTTTCTTCAAATCTTGGGTTCATGGCTGAGCCAGCCTATCACAAAAGCCTGATTAATGGGGCTGGGGCTCAGTGGAGAGCACTTGGCTGGCACATGTGAGGCACTGGGTTTGATCCTCAGCACCACATTAAAAAAAAAAGTAAATAAAATAAAGTTATTGTGCCCGTCTACAACCTAAAAAAAAAAAAGGCTGATTAACAGGAGAAAAAATATGAATTTATTTAATGTTTTAGGTGACACAGGAACCTCCAGAAATGAAGACCTAAAGAAACGAGGAAATTGGTTATATGTTTATGCTCAAGCTTGGTGAAGGCTGGACCACGATGCAGAAGCAGGATGGACGAAAGCGGGCTTGATCTATTGGCAGTAACTGGGGGTAGTAAATACCCAAGAAAGTCTACCATGGTAAGTGTTAGGTCCTTAGACCAAAGTAACTCCATTTTGAAAATCAGCACCTTCATTTTGAAAATCAGCACCCAAGCATGACCTTCTCATTAGGCCCGCCCCCAAAGAGTCCCTACCTACCAAAACCACAACAAAGGCGTCAAGTAACAATCACAGGACCAGATGGGTTATTTTTTAACTACTCCATTGTACATGACTATATAGTTAAGAAGTGTTTTACCTGCAGGCTGCTGCACCTTACAGAAGGGCAGCCTGGCAGATATTCTCTGTCAATAAACCTTTGTTTGACTCAGAGCTGTGTCTCTCGTGGATATGTGTGCCAGCTACCCTCACAGCAATATTCTAACATAAATATGAAAATAAGCAGGTGACTATAAAACTCCCACTTGTAACCGGTGCACTGGCACATGCCTGTAATCCCAGCAGCTCTGGAGGCTGAGGTAGGAGGATCATGAGTTCAAACCCAGCCGCAGCAACTTAGTGAGGCCCTAAGCAACTTAGTGAGACTCTGTCTTAAAATTAAAATAATAATAATAATAAAAAGGGCTGGGGATGTGGCTCAATGGTTATGTGCCCCTGGGTTCAATTCCTAGTACAGAAAAAAAAAAAAAAAAAAAGAACTACTGCTTGGGCTAGGGTCATGGCTCAGTGGTAGAGCACTTGTCTAGTATATGTGAGGCACTGGGTTCAATTCTCAGCACCACGTATAAATGAATAAAGGTCCATTGGCAATTTTTAAAAAAATTTTTAAAAAACTACTGCTTGTCACTTGGTTTTCTTATCTCTAATATGGGGATATAGACACCCTTGTTTTGTGAGAATTAGAGATAATCTGTGGATATATTGCTAGCACAGTATCTGGTTTGTAGAAGCATTAAATAACTGCCATTGATATTTTCATCACTTTTATCATGGTTTTAATTGTTCTCATTAGTGTTTGAAAGTAGAGTCACAACCTCAGATGGTTTTAGAAGCCAGGCCAGGAACATATGTGAGGCGAGTGGGCCTCCTGGGGACTGTGGCTTAGTGGAGTGGACTCGCCCCCTCTCCATGGAGCAGACCCAATTCAGTTCCCATGAGTCCTGTCAGATGAAAATGCCGGTCATTATCCTCATACTTTTTCCTTTTTTTCAGGAAAACAAAGAATCCAAACTATGAGTCCTTAGTATGTAGTCACCCCGTGACTTCCCGTGTCAGGTGGCCCCCAGGGTTTTTTCCACACTCCCGCAGGCCCAGGTTACCGTGTGCAGCCTCTTACCAGTGGCTGCCTGACCCTGTTGGCCCCAGGGTAACATAAAGAACACAGCAGAGGCCGTCTCCTCCAGGGTGGGCCCTTTCCTGAGCCCCGCTCCAAGTCCTTCTAGGAACTCTGAGTCCCACCTGAGGAAAGTGGCCAAGATGGCGAGGTCATTCACATTGAAGTGTTAATGGCTTAACAGCTCACTCCTCACAATGGATGTCCACTTTTTCAAAGTGAACACTCAGGAAATAAAATTAATTACCAATGCAGGAATTTTAGGGTCCTGAGGAAGGAGGGTATTTACTTCAAAGTCTTCCTTGGCTTTTTAGATCTCACCGATGGAGCAAAACCAGGCTCTGTCTTTGGAGAAAACTAGCTGAGGCTAGCGGAGCTGCAGCTTCCGGGCCTCTGAGGCCTGGTTTGAAAGTCTCTGGGGAGCCAGAGGGGGACACCTGCAAGGCCCTCCCCGCTGTCCAGCAGTTGTTTGACTTCCACTCAGCACCCATCCTCAAGTCAAAAGCAGCTCAGTGTCTTCCAAAAATGAGCACTGATCCCGAGAAGACAGCAATCCCTGTGGGTTGAGCTAGAATGATCAAACATTATTTATACTTAAAAATAAGTTAGCAACTGTTTGCTAACTTCATTCCAGGTTTTCACCAATAAGGTAAAGGATGTTTCCCTGAGCTAAGAAGCAGGCCTTGCAATTTAAGTGTGTGGTCACCAGGTGGTGGAAGCGTGCTGTGGCTATGCAGTCCACAGAGTGGCGAGACTGGTGGAGCACACCTTGCATCAAATTACCATAAAAACAGAAAAGGCTCTGCCCGCCTTCCCTTACAGCCATATTCGGCTTGGAGTTAATGGAAAGGTGTTTGCCTTCTAACAATTCTTGGCTAAGAGAGTCCGTATTGTAACCCCGAACACCTTTGCAGACAAATTTCATCTTTCCCCCTACCTCTGAGAAAATGAAGAGCTCCTGTCCTTAGAAAATGCAAAAGCCTTGGAACACTCCTCTTTCAATAAGCTCATCTTTGCCATTTGCTACCGTATTTCTATGTCTCCCTTCCGGTCCTTCTTACAGGAGGAGGGCAGCCTTACCTTGGTTACATTCCCTGGAAGGAGCGCCTACACAGCTGGGACCAGCCTTTAGGCATGACTTATCATAGAGATGGCAAAAGTCGAGGAAAAACCTGTCCAGGGGGGAAAGGGGGTGACAGAGCCTCCTCTGGGTGGTGTGGAGAAGGAAGAGGCTCAGCAGCTCCTCTTTGCTTTCTCTGTCTGACAAGTGGACCCCTACCCTCTTTTCCCTTGTGTTCCACCCTTCACTGATTTCAGTTCCTCTTCCCTCCTCCAAGAACAGTCTTTATTAAAAGTAGTTTTGCTCTTGACATTGCTTTAAATACTGAATTAGCAAATCCTGAGTTCATAGGGGAATCGAGCTCATGTGGGATATATAAGTGTATGAGCCCCTGGTCACATTTTTACCAATCGATCAATACATACCCTTGTTTTCTACATGTTTCTGTTTAAAGACACTTTATTTAATAAATATTGATTAACACTGAACTCACAGCCAACAGCACTGTAAGTTTCCTAACACATGTATTAGACGCTGTAGGGTGTATCACAGTCTTCTTGTGCTTAGGAACTCTTTACAGCTCTTCAGCACCATGCGTGGGGACCATTTAAACAGAAATGGTTTTAAATCGCCAGCAAAAATGTAAAAAAAAAAAAAAAGAAAGAAAGAAAGAAAGGAAAGCAACACTCAACAGACTAGTGAAAACAGACTTGATTACATCCTGAGAGCTGAACCAGGAAGTCGGAGCTGCACCTTGTTGGACCTTTGGGGTAGAAAAGGGGTGACCCCCTTCTTTCCCATCATAAAGTGTCACAGCTGGCACCCCTATACCAAAGACCTATAAGAAGATATAATGACTGTATCCGATCATAGTTCACATGACTTGGGACACTTTAGACTGAAGGAGTCTGAAGAAGACCCAGGGGAAAAGCATGCATTTGGGGGGGGGGGCAGGCTCTATGCAGCAGGGGCAGCCCCGTGAAAATATAGGCAGAAAAGGTCTGAGCTGATGGAAACAGACAGGTGGGGAACCCCAACTCGGTCTCTCCAGATTCTTCTTGGCTTCTCAGTTGTAGCATTTCTTCCTTCCAGGTATGAGTCAGGACCCCTCTGGAATGAGGGTCTTAAATTTTTTATGGCCAGTTGTTATCCAGAAAGATGAGGAAAATGCTGAAGTGATATTTTTAGGTGTTATGGCTGACCTTGGGGCAAAGGGGCTACGGTTTTTGTGACTTGCTTTGGGGAAAAGGAATTCTAGTTTCTGTGACTTGCCCCAGGGGAAAGTGAGGGTGAGAGACAGGAGGACAGAAGGTCAGAGAGAAACCTTTTGCCTACGAGGCCTTCATTTTGAACTATTTTTCTGATCCCCAGCAGATCTAGCTGAAAATGTGCACATCAGGTGACTCAGAATTTTCACCTACTGTAAAGGGCCACCAAAGTGTGCCACCAGAATTAGTTTGGGGGTTACAAATAAATTTTAGCAATTAGGGAAATTTGCACGTAGAGAATTCACGAACAATGAAGATCCACTGGATAAGTGTGCCCAATGCTCAGAGATCTTGGCTTTCCGCATTTGGTTTCTCACTTTTCCCAAAAGGAGTTCTTCTACTCTCAAATCACAACTATCATCTTTGAACAAATTACTCCAAAACATTTATCTAAAGCCATGACCTCTCTCTAGACCAACAGTTCTAGAGTGTGACTCTAAGATCCTTCATGGAGGTTGCTGTAAGGTCATCACTTGTCCAAGCACCTCTCTGTGTGCATCTGTGTTTTCTTCATAAACTTCAGCTAAAACAATTTACTTCATAGCAAACTGAATGTAAAGCCAGCTCTGAGAATCAAGCCTTTTTGTTAAACCAGATATTAAAGAGACTTATAAAAATGATCACTAAATTTTTTTTCAGAAAATTTCATATTATTGATGTTCAAAATAGCTTAGGACAGTCACTTTTATGCAAATGTAAAAATACTTTGTGTTTTAGTTCTAATGTCTAATACAATGAACATTGATAGATAAAAACCCATTCGGTCAAAAGTTCTTTGGGTACTCAATATCTTTGAAGAGTGTAAAATAATTTTGAATCCAAAAGTTGGGAAGCACCACTCTAGACCTATGATCCCATTTCCGGCAGTATACCTGATATTCCTACTTGGACATCCCAATAGCACTTAAGCTCACCATGAAAGGGTACTCACCAGTCCTCCCACCCTCAGGCCATTCCTCCTCCTACATCATCATTCTCCACCATCTGCGTCCAAAATCCCATCTCTCCAACTTTTCCCACTCTTGTGAATCTCCTACAATTTTTACTTTGGAATATCTATGGAATCTACCTCCTCCATTTCCATTGCACTTGCCTCTCAAGCATCAGCTCATCCAGCTGCCCTGTTGTATTCACCTGCTTTACTGTTGTTTTTGTTGCTGTAACAAAATAACTTGAGACTGAATAATTAATACAGAAGTTTATTTAGCTCACAGTTCTGGAGGCAGAGCAGTTCAGGACCGCGTGGCCACATCTTGCAAGGGCCTCATGCTGTGTCGTTCCATGGAGATAGCATCACATGGCAGAAGCATGTGGGAGAGTGGTGAGTGGGAGCGAGTGGAATAGAGGGAGAGGACAAAGGAGCTGACCCACTTTATGACAGCCCACTCTCCAGGGAACGGATCCAGTTTCACAAGAAAGATAGTAAATCCTCCTTAAAGGCACCACTTCCCAACACTGCTACGTTGACATGAAATTTCAACATGCATTTTGGTGGGGTCAGACCACATCCAAGCCATAACACCTATGTTCTACTGGCAAGTCAGTCACCCCCAGGCACCCCTGGGCCAGCCTCCTGCTCCAATGCCACCAACAGAAGCCATCCGCAGAGGAAGTCAGGGATCATAGACCTTTCCAGCAGCACCTGCCACTCTTCCACCCACACTTTCTTTCTTCCCTCCAGCAGAGAAGGGTGCTAGTGAAGGATGGAGTGAGGGGTTGGAGGTGAGCTGCTTTGCTCCATATGCCAAATGGTTCTGCATCTCTGCTTCAGTTCTACCAGGACAAACTTAGGGGTGTAGCAGGTATGAATATGTTCTACCCCAAAACTTAAGAGTTCCCACTCTCCTTTTTCTTCTCCCTGGGGTGAGTTCTAAATCACATGGCTTGTGCAATGGCTTTGATCTGTCTTATGCTGGCTTCTATTGCCATTTAAGGGGTCCACTGTGATCTCCAGTTCTGACTTCCCAGGAGGGAAGTACTCCTGCAGCCTTTGTTTCCAGAAGGTCTCAATGCTAGCCAAATGCACACAGATTGCTCTTCCCCCAGAGACGAGTTAATGATGATTTTACTACCCGTAACAATAGCTTATATTTATTGCACTTTTACCATGTGCCAGTCTCCAGGCTGGGCACTTGTTAAGTTTTATCTCGGTTAATCATCATAAAAAATCCTATGAAATAGATACTAATATTATCACCACTTTGTAGCTGAGGCTCACAACACACAAGCAATTTGCCTAAATTTACAGTTAAGTTGCAGAACTGGACTTCACACTCAGAGCCCAGGCTGACAGTAAGAGGTCACATACTAGGAAATCTTCCTCTTCAGGAAGCTCCTGGAATCCTTCCTTTCCCACTTTGCTTTGATGACACTTGTGTCCTGGTGCTGGTAAGAGGTTAAAATTAAGCAGGTGTGTGTGCTCTGCCATACTCCAATCAACAATTAATTGATTCCATCAGCCAAGATGGAAAGAGGAAAAAGACCTAGAGGGTACCCTCCAGAAGGACATGTATAACTGTTATGCTCTGCTCTGAGATGATTCTGGACCGACTGATGATTCAGGGTGGGTGCAAACAAAGTCATCCCTGTCATTGCTTAAGGCCATCAAGCCTATAACCCCAGCTAAGAGCCAAGGGGAAGGACTGTCTGTATTCATCCTGACTCAGGGACTCCCTCTGAGCTTTCCCCAGAGTCACTGTCCTGAGGAGGGAAACCTCAGTCTTCCAAAGATAGGTGACTAATGAGGGTCAGCAGAACCATATTAGCCCTGAGAGGCAGATATAGAGACTGGAAAATGGAGAGAGGGAGGAAGGAGGGAAGAAGAAGGAGGAGAGATAAAAACTCTCAGAGATACTGCCTCACGAAGACTTGCTGTATGCTGAAAATGTCACCCAATTGGGAATCCTATCTCTAGCCAAGTGTGCCAACTTCACCCAAAGGTCACCTGCTGTCAGAGGGAGGCCAGGTGGAAGGGATTCTGATAGGCCGATCTCATTCTGGTTTAGCTGGTTTCTGTTTAAGTAAATAAATAATGGTAGAGTTTCAGCTGTTCTCCAAAAGGCAGTAAAATGTGCCCTGTCATCCCAAAGTGATAGAAAAATTAATATCAACTGTAACTTGCAAAGAAAATGGAATCAAGAGAAGCACAGGTGGATGCTCAGGTATTTGAAAGGAGGCTGGCAGAGTGGACTTCAGAGCCTAACAATCTGGTGCCCAATATTTGAGGAGCCACATCTGTGGAGTATCTATGGAGCACTGATATGTGGCAGCAGAAAAGAGGAGTGGATGAAGCACAGTGAAGAAACAGGAAGACCTCAAATAATTGCAAACACTTCTATCACTAGGAGCTTTTTGGTTGCAAACCAGGAAAATGAGCTCTGGATAACTGAAGACCAGAAGTAGATTAAAGGCCATACAGTAGCCCCAGAATCACAGGAAGAGCCCTCAGCAAGGACAGGACTAGGGCAGCTCCAGAGATCCAGGGACAGGAATTAATGGGCGGTCCTGCCCTTCAGGATGAACTTGCTTTGCCACTGGGAGTTATCTTAGTCCATTCAGGCTGCTGTAACAAAATACCTTAAAATGAATGACAGAATTTCATTGCTCACAATTATGGAGGCAGGAAGTTTAAGATCAAGGTGTCAGTAGGGTTAATGGGGGTCTGTTCTTCATAAATGATGCATTCTACATGTCCTCACATGGCAGAAGGTGCAAGCACGCTCCTTTAGGCCCTTTTATGAGGGCACTAATCCCATTCAGGAGACCTAGTCACTTCTTAAAGGCCCTCTTGATTCTATCACTTTGGAGATTAAGAGTCAACATAAACATTCAGAGAGTTGCAGGGTCCTTCTGTCACATGGCTTGAGATCTAATTTTCACAGGACAAGATTCCCCTTTGCTAAGCTCTGATCACATGCTCAGCTTTGGTTAAGGGTCAGTCACCTCAGTTGACAGATATCTGTTATTGATGAAAACTCTCAGAGGTGCTGCTTCACAAACTTGCTCTGTGCTAAAGATGCAATGGGTGAAAAGTAGTGTTCCAAAGGAAAATAGATGGGGACACAGGTACTGTGCCAGGATTGTCCAGATGTTTATCTCCCCGAGCTTTCCCCATAGAGGTACAGGTAGAATCTTATGGGAATGAATTTTAAGGCAGCATTAATCATTGGAACTGAGCTTGGAAAGGTCAGACACAGAAATAGAGATACTATTGTAGGAAAAAAGGAATGGATGGTCCTGTGCACCATGGCACACACCTGTAATTCCAGCAACTCTGGAGGCTGAGGCAAGAGGATCTCAAGTTTGAGGCAAACTTCAGCAACTTAGCGAGGTCCTAAGCAACTTAATGAGACCCTGTCTCACTATCAAAAATAAAAAGGGCTGGGGATGTGGCTCTATGGTAAAGTGCCCTTGGGTTCAATCCCCAGGACCAAAAATCAATCTCAATAAAATAAAAAGGAATGGGAGAAAAGTCAAAAGGAGCAACTTGAAGACTATCGGTTCATCAGGGGATGGGGTAGGATATTGGAATAATTTCTTCTCCTCCTGTTCACTGCTGTTCAGAGTTCCCACGTGCAGTCTGGAGAAAATACACCAATTATCATACAAGGGAAGACACTAGTGCTAACCATAAACAAAATAGGAAGAAACAAATAGAACAAATCTACCAATTCAAACTTTGAATCAAAATGTGAGGGCTAGAAATATTTAGGCATCTAAAGAAAAGCAAAATCAATTTCTTAGATCATACATAGTCCCTTTGGACTCTGAAAAACTACATGATTCCAACTAAGAAAAACCAACATGGAAGCTTCTAGTGAAGAAAGAAAAGATCATAGTAGAGATCAAATATTCAGAGAAGCCATATACACACAGACTGGTGATGAATTGACAAGTCAGGAAGAAAATGAGAAATGATTAATATAGATGTCTACCAGAAATGGGGAAAATGTGTTTCAGTGCCGAGAGAGAGAGATGGGATAGAGGGGGAGATTGATTCCCACAGACAAGTCTAGAAATCCAAAAAGTTTGAGCCAAGAAAATATTTGAAATCAACACCAAGGGTCAATAATGTAACAGAAGCAGGTACATCCTTGAATTGAAGGTAGTTGAAGGACCTCCCCCTGAATTCATTCACTCAACAAGGAGAACCTGAGCTCCAGCTGTATTCTAGGCAAACACTCTACCACTGAGCTACATCCCCAGCCCACCAGCTGTATTCTAGATGTTGTCCCAGGTCTTGAGATGACTGGATTTGACACATGGAGTCTACATTTATTACCACCCTACTCATACTCATTTAAGACCCTGCAACACAAATATGGGAATATGATGATCACCAAAGTTTTAAAAGTTCTGTGTAGTTGCTTGAGTTTATTACTTTAACCAAAAGACACAAAAAAATGAACACACAACATGGAGCTTCAGATCAATTTCATATAAGTTTCTTAAAATTTTCTAATTAAAAAAAATAACCCTCAAAACTCACAAACTCATTTTTATTATTCTTTCAATGGCAAAGGTAAAAATCTGCATTTCAGAGGTCAAGCTTCTATCTTGATAACATGAAGATTTTTTTTAAAAGTCATTTGACGTATTACTCTACTCAGGTGGGAAAATGTAACAAAACAAAAAGCACTTTCAGAATACAGAAAGATCTGAGTCTGGTCCTGTGGGTTGTTTTTAGAGAGAAGAAATAGGGTAAGAAATTTTCTGGATTTTGTCCAGGTCAGATCTAATTCAAGCTTCAAAGAGAGAACAATATTGTTATTTGAGTTCAGTTTCAATTCAAATTAAAATATCAGTTTCCTACTTTGGGTTCAGTTCAACTCCCTGCTAAGAGCTGAGAATGTCATTTAGTGGCAGAAAAGATGCCAAGGTAGTTACTATTTTAACTCATTGTGTATCCACTCAGCCCACCAAGAATTAAGACAGGTGACAACTCCTCTCAGATTCTCAGAGCACTGAAGCACTATGGAAATCCTCCAGTCCAGAAAATTCCTTGAGTCCTGGGACACATGTGGCCAGAGAGCCTTGGAGAGCTCTGTCTAGAGGCAGGAGGTCGGATGGGGCCCCCGTCTGTGGGTTGGCCAGGGCCAGAAGGCTCAGCCACCTGGAGCTGGGAAGCCACACTTGGTAGGGAGAGGGAAGCCAGGGGAGTAAGACAGGCTCAGTCCTACATGTGTGGCTGAGGTGACATGAAAATGCCTACCTTTTTGCACTTCATCCATAACCAGAGACCCTGACAAAGAAACTTGGCGTCCTAAGGAAAAACTGATAAATGGGCAAAATACAAAGAAGTGACACAAAAAGGGCAGTCATGGGAAGCACCTGTTTCCCCCTTCCCCTGCCCCACTTGCTAATGTATGTGTCCTGGCCTTGCTGAGCGGAGGCCTGAGGCTGCTGCCCGTGCACCCACCCACCACAACCGTTTTCATCACCAACACCCACAGCCCTGGCCGGCTGGCTTCTTTGGGGAGGCAACCCAAACAGTGTTCAAAGTGACAACTTCTTACACTCCTCCTGCACCCACCCTCACTCTAAAAAGAGCAATTGGAGACTTCCTGGGAAAGTATTGAAGAAAAACGATATAGGCATTACCCATCATGAAACCTAGCTGCACACCTGGGCATTCCATCCCTGCCCTGTTCACAGTCACTTCAGAGGATTAAAAATCAAAACCAAACTGGAGCAAAAACAAATAAAAAAGAAATTCGAGGCCACACAGGACATTCTGGACTTGTTGCAATCTTCCAATAGTATAGAATTACAATAGAATTATAAGTAATATATATCATAAGGTTTTTAAAAATTATACAATTTTACTATTTTAAAACCATTTTCATCATTTTTAAAAATTTTATTTTTTTAGCTTTAGGTGGATGCAATATCTTTATTTTATTTTTATGTGGTGCTGAGGCTAGAACCCAGTGCCTCATGCATGCTAGGCAAGCTCACTACCCCTGAGCCCCAGCCCCAGCCCCCATTTTCATCATTTTTAAGTGTACGTTCAGTGTCATGAAGGACAATCACTGTTGTGTAGCCATCACCCCCATTAACACCCAGAACTCTCTTCACTTGGCAAAACTGAAACTGTGTACCCATTAAACACCCGTTCCACCAGCCACGCTGGAACATGCCTGCTATCCTAGTAACTTGGGAGGCTGAGGCAAGAGGATCCGGAATTCAAAAGCCAGTCTCAGGGGCTGGAGTTGTAGCTCAGTGATAGAGTGCTCACCTCGGATGTGGAAGGCACTTTGTTTGATTCTCAGCACCACATAAAAATAAAATAAAGGTATTGTATCCATCCACAACTAAAAAAATATTTAAAAAAAAAAAACCAGTCTCAGCAACTTAGTGAGACCCTGTCTATCAAAATAAATCATAAAAGTGGCTGGGAATGTGACTCAGTGGTAAGTGCTCCTGGGTTCAATCCCTGATGCCAAAGCAAAAATCAAAAACAAATAACCAACACTAGTTTCCTATTTGCCCTGTCCCAACCCTAATAAACACCAGTAACCATTTCTACTTCTTTATCTATGAATCTGACTACTCTCAGTACTTCACAGGACTGGAATCATACAATATTTACCTTTTTGTGATTGGCTTATTTCACTTGGCCTAATAGCTTCAAGGTTCATCCATGTTGTATATAGCAAGTTTCAGAAATCCCTTCCTTTTTAGGACCAAATAATATTTCATAACCCTTCTAAGAATCCTCTGAAGCCACCAGCCACTTTACAGAGAGGAAACAGAGGAAGCTTGATATTTATTTAAATAGTTCATTATTTTGCCCACTGATTGAAAGTGCTACCTTTGCTATAAAGTGAATTACCATATATAGATAACTATTTTTAAACTCTCTATTTTAATCCATTTGTATGTTCAACCATTTCTGCTTCAATAACAAAGCCTTGAATAATGGATTACATTTTCCTATTTGATATCATTACCTTTTTTCCCAAAAATAACGTGTTTTTTTTCCCAAAAATAAATTTTATCCACATGAGCCCTATATTTTAATTTGATTTAGTTTGTTGTCTAGGGAACTCACACACATGGTACTGAACTCATGCATATTGACACCGGAGGGTACACCATGAGTGCCTAAATCTCTCTCTTGTATATTCTATAATCAACTACTGTTATGGGCTTTCCTTCTGCCCTCCCAGGTAAAGGCCATACCTATTTTTGAGTTCTTTATATACCCTAGAGATTAGTGCTCTATCTGATGTGTGAGGGGTAGAAATTTGGTCCCAAGCTGTAGACTCTCTCTATTCACCTCACTGATTGTTTTTTTTTTTTTTCTGAGAAGCTTTTTAATTTGAGTCAATCCATTTATTCCTTCTTAATTTTAATTCTTGTGCTATAGGAGTCTTATTAAGGAAGTTGGGGACTAATCTAATATGATGGAGATTTGGGCCTACTATTTCTTCTATTAGACACAGTGTCTAAGAACTCAAAAAGCTAAACACCAAAAACCAAATAACCCAATCAATAAATTGGCCAAGGAACTGAAGAGACACTTCTCAGAAAATGATATATGAAAAAAATGTTCAACATCTCCAGCAATTAGAGAAATGCAAATCAAAACTACTCTAAGATTTCATCTCATTCCAGTCAGAATGGCAGCTATTAAGAATATAAATAACAATAAGTGTTGGTGAGGATGTGGGCAAAAAGGCACACTCATAAATTGCAGGTGGGACTGCAAAATTGTGTAATCAATATGGGAAGCAATATGGAGATTTTTTGGAAGACTGGGAATAGAACCACCATTTGACCCAGCTATCCCACTTCTTAGTCTATACCCAAAGGACTTAAAAACAGCATACTACAGAGACTCAGCCACATCAATGTTTATAGCAGCACAATTCACAATAGCTAAACTGTGGAACTAACCTAAATGCCCTTCAGTGGATGAGTGGATAAAGAAAATGTGGCATATATACACAATGGAATATTACTCAGCAATAAAAGAGAATAAAATCATTGCATTTGCAGGTAAATGGTTGGCGTTGGAAAAGATAATGCTAAGTGAAGTTAGCCAATCCCAAAAAAACAAATGCTAAATGTTTTCTTTGATATAAGGAGGATGATTCATAGAGGGATTAGAAGGGGGAGCATGGGAAGATTAGACGAATTCTAGATAGAGTAAAGGGGAGGAAGGCGAAGGGAGGGGAGAAGGGGATAAATGGAGATGGGGATAAATGGTGGAATAAGATGAACATCATTACCCTAAGTACATGTATGAAGACATGAATTGTGTGAATATACTTTGTACATAACCAGAGATATGAAAAATTGTGGTCTATATGTGTAATATGCATTGTAATGCATTCTACTGTCATATATAACATATCCAAATAAAAAATAAAAAATATCAAAAAAAGGCCATACCTACACACTTTAAAATAAGTTTGTCAAGTGCTACCAAAAATTTCAATTAAAATTTTGCTTACTCCTGAATTGATTGCATAAAACTAATTTTCAAGGAAAATGACATTGATATAATAACAAACTTTCCCATCCAGCAACCCTAATGTCTATTTTTTTGTGTGCTTTTCAACAAACTTTAATTTTGCCCACATAGATCTCCCATATTTTTTTTAGTTATAGTTGGACACAATATTTTTATTTTATTTATTTGTTTTTATATGGTGCTGAGGATTGAACCCAGGACCTCACACATACTAGGCAAGCAGTCTACAACCTCAGCCCCTCCCATATTTTTGAGATACATAAGCCTACATAATTTAGCATTTTTTGTGATTTTTCCAAGAGGTGATTTTGTATCTTCTTTATTAGTTCAATATCTCATGACTTCCCATTCTATTTTCTATCTGGGTAATGGTAGTATTTATGGTGACAGCTGATGCCTTCCTTTTTGTCTTTGTGCAGGAGAATCCAGAGTTCAAAGCCAGCCTCAGCAAAAGTGAAGCACTAAGCAACTCAGTGAGACCCTGTCTCTAAATAAAATACAAAATAGGGCTGGGGATGTGGCTCAGTCGTCAAGTGCCCCTGAGTTCAATCCTTGATACACCTCCTAGCCACCCCCCCCCAAAAAAATACAGAGTTCCCCAAGTGGCTGCTTCGACCTCTTTTATCTACTAAGTTTTTAATAACAATGTGTGCTGAATTTAATCAAATGCCTTTTCAGCATCTACTGAGGTACTCAAATGTTTTTCCTCCTTTAGTATCTTAACATATTGAATTACACACATGGATTTTCTAATGTTGAACCATTTTGGCCTCCCCAGAATTAACCCTGCTTGATCGCAATGCACCATTTAAAACATATTTTCTTTAGTATCTTTGCATCTGTACACATAAAGGAGATGAAGACCTTAATTTTGAAGTCCTGAATGCCAGGCTAAGGAATCTGAATTTCTTTATTGAGAAAGAATGGGGAACAATAAAGGTTCAATTAATATTTGTACCACCTAGAAAATTTTATCCCAGCCAGCCTCATAATAAGAATTCATGTTCAGCTAATTGGGTCTCTTTTCTGTATTTGCCAAATGTTTCTGACTTTGTCCTGTTCTAGGCAGTGTGGTTTAATGACTATTATGGAGATATGGCTGCAAAATCTTTCTTTTTCTCTTAATTGGAAATCATCCTATTTTGGGGAACTAGTGTTTCTTTTGATATTTTCATGTCATTGTGTTTTTGTGCCACAGTGGCTTGCCAAGAAAGGGTGTGGGGCTTTGGAATAACAGCTCCATTGGGAAAGACGATGCATCCCCAGGGCCCTTCAATGGACTCTCACAGGAGTAAGACGACACAATATAGGAGCTCAAACAGGGTGACCATATTTGCTAAAATTCCCGATCTTTTTAGGTATCCTGTTTCCATTGTCAAGCCATGTGTCAGCATGCATGTCCTTCCTTGTTGTTTTGAAAACAGGGCCACTACAATCACGGGGAGAGCAGCTAAAATCCATTTAATATGCTAGAAGCCTAAGACAGGCTGGAGAATTTAAATCCTCAGTAAGTGTTGGTTCGAAACAGGTTTGTTTGCCCTCACAGACTCCTGAAAATAATCCTGCAGCAGCCTAGGAGGCCACACAGAGCCTGTAAGAGGCAAAGTGGTAGATGACAGTAGCAGCAGGTGAATGGGGAACCTGACTGACCACCAGCTCCCTTTTTGGGGTCCTGCACTTCAGGTTCTTAGTTGCACTTGGGAATGGTGATGATACATGTGGCCGATTCCTAGCTGTCCTTCTATCCAGTATTACCTTCCTTCAACAGGGTCTGGCTAATACAGGGCCACTCAGGCAAAGACTCCATTTCTCAGTAATCCTTGTAGCAAAGGGGCCACATGACTAAACTCCTCCCAAGAGCCTGTGAGCAGAAGTAATGGGTGCTACTTGCAGATCTTCCCATTAAAACTACAAGGTTCACACTCCCCTTATACATTTCCTACTTCCACAGAAGTAGAAGCTAAGGATAGGGAAAAAAGAGCACTTGGCTGCCCCTCATTCTCCTGTTGTAAAAGTACTAAGTTATATATCTCTTGAGGCCTTGCCTCACTCTTGGGGACAGTCATACTTTAGCAGGTAGGGGACCAGGCTTTAAGTATTGAAACCCTCTCCTACGTTGGGGACATATCCACTGTGTTGGTGAGGAACAGGCTCAACTTCCCACTTAGGAAGCCCTCCAGGCTTATTTCTCACAAATGAGAGAGAGACCAAAGCTTAGCTCACAGATGCCCCATGCTACCTCTGGGGTAAGAGGCCTGGAGAGCAGGGCCACTTCATATAAATTGGGAAATGAATAATAATTGTATAGCAGTTAAGTGAATATTGGTTCAAAATACAAAAAAAAAGTTGATAAATTAAATCATGTTGTATAATAGATATAATCAGATGTAATGAAATAAAACTAAAGGGGAAAATATAAATTATAAACAGGGAAAATCTAATATCAAGCTAACTAGATTATTATAAAACATTTAAAAAATTCCAATGTGGCGCCTGCTTCTCTGCAAGGCAGATTCAACAACACATTTTTAACTTTAATTATAGCGAGAACACCTAACTGTTGGTTGAAGCTTACAGGGTAGACTTTCTGGGTTGGCACACTCACAAAAACCTCTGAGGAAAAATTGCATTCAGAAGCACAAGTGGAAAAATAGAAGGAAATGAAATACATTTACAAATTGATGGAACAAATGGAATTTTAACAAATTAATGAAAAGGAGTAGACGGACTGGGAATTGACATTCTTAGAAAGTTCAATTAGCAGCTCTGGAGCAGGCTCTGGAAAATTAAAAAGGCCAAATGAGACCTGAGAGTTAGCAGAGCTATGTATGCTATGCGTAAAACCCACATTTGCAGATTGATCTAGAAAGCAAGCAGGATAGGGTCCATGTTTCCCAAGAAACTGAGGGGAGAGCAAAACTTTACACAAAAGGCAAAAGAGTCACTCGAGGTCTAAAGCTGTTGGAGTGAGATGGGGTCACTCCACAGGCTAAAACCTGAAAGTGGGTGATGCTTACCAAAAATCAATTAGGCCACCTCTTCCTACCACCAGCAGCACTCTTCAGACTTTTAACTTAATATACCAGAAGTCCAAGGTCATTGTTTTAGTGAAGCTTGTAAATCATTGTTTACCTCCCCCATTATGCATGCAATTACATGAGCCATGACCCTGAGAAGGAGGTGGACAGGTCCAGGATCACACCAGAAGGAGTGGAGGTCTTAGGTAGCAGCAAGACCAGTGGATCCCCTCAGTTTGTGTCAGAAGTAGGGAACTTACAATGTGGTCAGGACAAAAGTGACTTCATCAAGCTGGAATGTACCTGGTTTATCTTAAGCTAAAACCAAGGACA
This sequence comes from Marmota flaviventris, assembly GCF_047511675.1. Taxonomy (NCBI): domain Eukaryota; kingdom Metazoa; phylum Chordata; class Mammalia; order Rodentia; family Sciuridae; genus Marmota; species Marmota flaviventris. The sequence continues at coordinate 36,066,387 of NC_092512.1, forward strand.
TCAGGCACATTCCTGTTGCTGATGGTGCCTGGGTCTGGTCCTAATGCTTCACACACCACTCTAATGGTTTTGTTTATTTTGTTTATTTATAGTATGTTGAGACACTGTGCTGGGAAAACCGACCAGAGTTATTTGGGATACTCATAGTGGTTACAACTCAAGATGGCTTCAGACATGTCAAGCTGAGTCCTGATAGCCTCTGTCCTCATCATTCACTTCTTGTCACCTGTCCTTTGTGGCCTCTATGGGCTCAGCTCTTTTGGTCAACCTGGGACCTCTCTGCTGCCTGTTCACTATGTTCAGCCCAGCAAAGCTGGGGCACTGTCTCTGGACAGTCTACCTGAACTCATCAGACAGCCACTTCCACTCTGGCTTCTGAGGAAGGGCAGAAGAGTGGGTCCCGAGTGGGTCCCAAGTGGGTCCCAAGTGGTCCCAAGTGCTGTCCAGCTCTACAGACCCATCAGCACATCTTCATGGAATTTTAGTACCTGAAACTATCTTATTTATTTGTTACATATATATTCTCTTCTGATGCCCTAGGGACAGGGCTCTGTCTGCTTCTTATTTTTGGAAGCCCAGCAGCTAAACAAGTGTCTGGCTCACTGGCCCCTTGCCCCATTTCAGGGTCACACCAGGACCTAAATTCTGCTCCTTCCCTTGCAACCAAAATCTTCCTTGCCTGATCTGAGAGATATCATCAGTGACAATCCTGCTGATCTACTGCCTTCGAAAAAGTGCTTCCTTTTCCCCAGAGGCTCCAACAATTGAAACTTAAAGGCCATAAAAGACTCCTTTCCTCTGAGTCCCAAAGGCAGTTATCTGAAGACTGGCAAGCTGAGCTGCAGAGGAGGTAACAAGCTGCCAGCAGCAAAATGCAGGAAAATTTCAATGCAAGCAGTTACATAACAATTTAAAATTTTCTAGTACTCACATTTTAAAAAATGTAAAAAGAAACAGGTGATGTTGGTTTTAATCATATTCTGTTTAACTCGATATATCCAAAATATTATTTCAACACCCAAAGAGTTATGTTGGTAAGCTAACTTGTCTTTGCTTAGTATTTGTCTTTGAATTTCAATATGTTTTATGCTTATAGGACTGGCCACATTTCAAGCACTCAGTGGCCACCTGTGGCTGGCAGTTCCTATAGGACAGTGAGACAAGAGCCAGGAAATGGAGGGGAAAAGTCTCCATGGATATTTTAAAATGTCACCTGCCCACTTTATTTCCATGTCTCCAAGATGGAACACATGGCACTGAAGATGGCCTTGTCACTGAGCTTAGGAGAGGACGGGATGCAGGTGTGGAGTAGGTGTAGAGTGTGGCCGAAGTGGTCACTACCCTGCTTGCTTTGACCACCTCTAAGTTGCCTCCCTCACATTTCCATGGTGCCTGATAGGCTGCCTTGGCTGTGTCTAAAGCTAGAAGGGCCAGCTCTCTTTCAGATCCATTTTTGGGGGTGAGGGGTGAACCAAGAAGCAATCAAGGGGTCAATGGGAAGCTGCCCCTCACAGTGGTCCCAGCCTTAGCTAGGATCAGGCTCAGAGCATTGCCCCTGCAAAGCGTCTGTCTCTCATGCCCGTCATCTCCCATGTTCCTCCAGGCTACCCACCTACAGACACCCCCCCACCAGTCGTGTCCCTAGGTGTTGTAATATCACTGCCTAACACCTCGTGCCATTTAGTCTGTGTTCCGGAAAGGTGGTTCACAGCGTCTCTGTGCCAGTCTAAAGGGTAATTGCCCTATTATGAAGCTGGGCCTTGTTTCAGAACCTGCCATCAAAGGTCTCCAAGGCGCCCTGCCAACCCTCATGAGCTTCTTCCCCCTTTTTACTGGAGAGGAAGCACCCACAAAGCCAGCAACTGCCAATAAACAGTGAGTCAGGGCAGGGACAGCACCTCTTCCGTCCCATGGCATGGCAGCAGAAGGATGTCCCCATGAAGTCTTCCTTGTTGAGCAATAGCACATTCCACCTCAGGGGATGGCTTGGATGCCTGAAGCCTTGCTAGTAGCCACTCTGTTACAAAAGACCCCTAAGAGATCACAGCTGTCCCTGCTTTACTCTGTAGAAGATTCTGAGCATGCTCTTTTTCTTGATGAATCATGCTCAGGGTTATGGCTAATAAATCTTTTTTTATGCTTTATTTTATTTTTAATTGACACATAATAATTGTGCATTAATAATTCTTAAATGATGCTCTAAGCATATTTATTTTTGATTCTTTCCCAGCTGTTATCTGAGCCCTGCTTGTTTCACTCTCCCTTTTCAAATGCTTCACTTGCTGTTGGCTAGAGTCTGAAAAGCCAGGTAGCCATGTCTTGTAGCAATGTGTGTAAACCGAGTCAACAAGTCCCAAGTTTCATCAAAGGGCCTCTCTCTTCATTGACAGTGCTTAAGTACTTGGGCTTTGTCACAACCATTTTAGTTTCTGAATGTTCACTTACCTACAGATAATCGAGGACTCCCTTTATTGGCTTGGAAGCACTCCTTTTCCAGCTTATACCAGGTTTCTCTGGCTTTTATTTTATATAATCTTTTAAGATATTGGAGATTCCAGCTTATGATGCAAGCTCAGGGGACTTCCAGGAGAGTACACAAAGCTGGTATTATTTGCCGCATCAAATGTTCTCATTTTTCACTAACCTTTGGGCACATTTACAAATATTCTTAAAGAAAGCATTCATAGCTTACTATCTACCAAAGGAAAAACGGAAACCAAACCTGGTTTCACTCACACCTACCTTTTATGAATATTCACAGTTTCTTACCATGATCATGGAAAGGAATGAATTCCCATTGGCAAGAGAAATGTTTGGTTTGGACTTTAATGTAAGGATTGAATTTTGATGGAATCTTATCCTTGGGAGCATTTCTCCTTTGCCCTTATCTCTATAAAATCCTAAGTTGTGTGAGGTCTTCACAAATACAAGTCTCAAGTGTGATTGCTTTCGATTTTCCCTTCAGAGTAGGGCAGAGAAAAGAACTCTACCAGAGCAAAGAATCCAGGGTGAGAATGGCACCCCAAAAAGTCAAGGGACAAAAAGCTGGCCAAGCTGGTCTTCATAAAAATGGGATAACAATCACATCAGGTGGAGCAGGTGATCTGGCACCCCAAGTAGTTGTACAGCCACAAACTGGGGTAGAAGATGGGAGGAGAAAGGATGGAACACTGTGGGGCTTCCTGAGCAGTGATTTTGCTTTGAATGGTACAGTGCTCACTTCCTGCCCGGACACAGCTTCCTCTAACCTGGGGAAGCAAGGGGAAGCTCATAGCAATGTAAGCCACAGAGAAGCTGCACCTCTCCAGGAAGTATGTGAGGCAGGGGTTAAGCCACAGGGGAAGAAGCAGGTGTAACCGATGCAGCCCTGCTTCACCCCCCACTTCACTCACTCCTGACTGGGTTTCCCTGGCTTCGCTATGCCAGGGGGTGCAGCGTTGTTTGTAAAATTCCCTCAAAAATTTTGCTGAAAGTTTCTTCAAATGAGCAAAGTAGCCCAGTGTGGTGGTACACACCTGTAATCCCAGCGTCTTGTCTCCGGAGACTGAGGCAGGAGGATCTCAAGTTCAAAGCTAGCCCCAGCAATTTAGCAAGACACTGAGCTACTCAATGAGACCCTGTCTCTAAATAAAATACAAAAAAGGGCTGGGGATGTGGCTCAATAAGTGCCCCTGAGTTCAATCCCCAGTACTACCCCGCCCCCGCAACAAAAGAACAAAATAGTATCATTTCCCTTCAGCTATTAGTCTAGGGTTGCTATCAATAGGATCTAGAATAAGGTGCAACGTCACATAACCTGTTTACCACAGTAAGTGGGGTACATAAAGATTCAGGGAAAGCCCATGAGATTCCTCAGGAGAAAATGCATTTAAGGAAACCGAGGCTCAACCTTCCCAAGGACGGAATAGCCCTATGAGGACACAAGCAGATGCATTCTCTCACTGTGTCTCAGGAGTCTCTCATCTGTCTTTATGCCACAGTCTCTCACAAGCTCAGTCTGGCACTTTCCAGCTGCTCTAGGAGAGCAAACAGGTGCCTGCTACCCATGTGCCCTGCACTTTCTGCAAAGGTGGCCCCTTGTCCTAGAGTACCACTTCTCAAATGTGATTTGCCCATGACAGCTGCCAACTAGGAACATTCCTGGGGACTTTGTACCAAACTATCTGTGCCTGGGTGTGTGTGTGTGTGCATTTGTGCAGGCTCATTTTTGCCATATCTAAATTTGCCTTAAAATTCACAAAAATTAAATATAAAATGCAGTCTGGACAAACCACCACTATGTCAGTCCTAGAATCTGCTAGGACTGCTAACATCATACCAAGTTGTCCCTAAGTCTTTAGCTCTCACAGGCTCAAGTTGAAGGCACTGACCCAAGTGCAGACAAGACACTGAATGATCACTTAAATAAGGAAACAAACCAGGCCAAGTCTTCTTTGTTGAGAACCCAAATTAAAATGGTCTAGTTACTATTGCTACATCACAAAATTCAGGATCATCTTTATCATTTTCTAGCTCTCATCTGGAAAGGTGGACGATACTGTTTCTTCCTTTATAGAACAATAATCATGGTAAGAATATCATTTTCTATCTCCTAGGGCTGTTGAGATCAGGCAGGAAATTTCTTTGTAACTTTGTGGCTCTCCCTAAGTGACTAGTCCTCCACCACTCTGCACCCTGTCACAAAGGGAGAGGGCGAGACTTTTGTAAACCAAGGATGCCCCAAGCCTGGAGTTTGGCCTGGGTCTGGGTCCTGACCTAAGTGGTTGGAACAGTTGGCAATGAAATAGCTTTGGTTTCTGGGGCGTTCCGGCTTTGGTGACCCTCTGGAAGAGTGGGGTTGCAGTCTGGGGCCCCTGCTTTTGGGGGAACCTTAGAGCATTTGCCTCTCCTTTCCCTACCCAGACAACAAGGGGCATCTCTGTCTTCTTTGTTCAGACTCCAGCACCTCCACTCCCTTGCGCTTGAGCAACACAGGGCCTTTTCCTCTCTCAGAACCCTACTAATCTTGATGAAACCCTCTGTCTCCATCTCCTCCCTGAGAAAACCAAGGTGTCTTTCAAGGACAGGGATGGGTTAGTAAGAGCTGGTTGGCCCCCAGCCTACACTGCTACACACACACACACACACACACACACACACACACACACACACACATGCTCACACATACAACTTAACTAGTCATTCTTCCCAGACTTCATCTTCACAAACTACTGCTCAGATGGTGTGACTGGTTTTCAGCGGGTTTCTGGGAACACCATTTTCTAGTCTTGACTGAGAAGCTTAATGCTCAGGATAAAAAGAGCTGACATGACGTGGCCCTCCCCATAGCCTTCCACCCAGCGCATGCTCCTTTGAGAAGGAATTTTCTGATTCCCTCCTGTTAAGAGGAGGGAATTAGTCCAGGACATCATTTGAAAGTTGAAAGGTAGCTCTGAGGATAGATAGACTTGATCCCTGGATGGCAATCAGGATCCCTTGGGATCTTCATCCAAAAACAGTTCCCAAATGTCCCGTTGGAATTCAGTATTTACATTCATATTTATAATTAAGTGCATGTATGTATATTCAACTTGTACAACTCACAAGAAAACAAGGAATTCCTCATCACCCCCCTCTGCCAATTATCAGGAACTGAATTTCCTATGCCTTTCCAGAGCAAGGCATAAACAAAACAAAAGCCCATCACCTATAAATTCTTCTTTTGTTCTACCTTTAGGTCATACAGTGTTTCTTCTATTACTAAGAATTTGAAAATGGTTGACTGAAATATACATTAATATCTTAAGTAAAAAAAAATCAGCTGGGCGCAGTGATGCATGCCTGTAATCCCAGCACCTCAGGAGGCTGAGGCAGGAAGATCGCAAGTTCAAAGGCAGCCTCAGCAACTTAGCAAGGCCCTAAGCAACTTAGCAAGACCCTGTCTCTAAATAAAATATAAAAAGGGCTAGAGATGTGGCTCAGTGATTAAGTACCCCTGGGTTCAATCCTCAAGATTAAAAAAAAAATCAAATTCATCTTTATCAAAAATTATTGATCAAAAATTATTTTGCCTCTATCTATAATAAGATATATCCCATGCTTGCATAATTACATCCAAATGGATTCTGCTGTCATATATAACTAAAAAAATACAAAATTGAAATATATTTTTAAAAATTTTATTGTAGGTGCACGCCTATAATCCCAGCTGCTCGGGAGACCAAGGCAGGAAATTAACAAGTTCAAGGTCAGCCTAGAAAACTTAGAGAGACCTAGTCTCAAAACAAAGCAAAAAGGTCTGGAAGTGTAGCACGGTGGTAGAGTGCTGGCCTAGAATGTGCAAGGCCCTGGGTCCAATCCCCAGTGCTGCAAAACAAAATAAGCTATTTTGCATTTACAGCTGGCAAAACATTGCACTAATGCCATCAACCGCCACTGCAGACATCTGGATATTAATACTCATTATCTTGTCTTGGGTATGGTTACTGGCTCAGGTGAGAGGCTTAGGACAGAAGAATATCTCATTAACAAAAAACTCCTTTGGGGTACTCACTAAGAATACTAATATTTTTTGAAATTTAATATTGTTCTTCCAAGACCTTATCTCAAGCTTCATCAGTTTTGTGGAATTTGCAACTAGAAGGCCCCAGAAATACCATCTGGTCCCTAATTTCACATATGAGTAAACAAGGACTATATCAGCACTGAATTAGAAAAAAAAATGCTCATGAGAAAAAAGCTTGGGGGCTGGGGATGTGACTCAAGCAGTAGCATGCTCACCTGGCATGCACGGGGTGCTGGGTTCGATCCTCAGCACCACATAAAAATAAAATAAAGATGTTGTGTCCACCGAAAACTAAAAAATAAATATTAAAAATTTCTCTCTCTCTCTCTAAAAAAAAAAGAAAAAGAAAATAAAAAGACTAGGGCTTATCCTAGTTCTTTAAAGACATTCTGAGCACTGTTATTCATTCAACTTAAGTCCTTTGAACACCTTCCACGTGCAGCCTGGTTTGAGGCTTCAAGATATTAGGAAAAGACCTGCCCCCTCCAAGGAACTGACTTTTGGGGGCACCTAATGTTTCAAGTACACTTTACCTTTAAAGATGTACCATAAGGGAGGTATCACTATTCCCATGTTACAGATAAAGAAACTAAAGTTCAGAGAACTATGTCCAAGATCACATGAATAATAACTAGAGAGCAGGAATTAAACACAAGTCTATCAAGTTGTGTTAGTTTTTATCTTGCTATGCCACTAATTTTCACAAAGTTAATGGCTTAAACTAGCACCCACTGATGGGCATAGTCGTCCCAACTAATCAGGAGGCTGAGGCAAGAGGACCACTTGAACCCAGGATTTTGAGGCCAACCTAGGCAACATATTCTGAAACTATGCACTTCTTCCCCCCCAAAGTTGCAGTCATTGACCTTTGGCCTAGGCAGACGAACAAAAGTTATATCTCATTAGTGCAATTAGGGAAGTATGTAAAAAGTTCAAAGAAAGTTAGAAAGAAAAAACTAGTTCACTATGCATTAGTAGTGGGGAAGTGGGAGGCATTTAAGGGGGGATTGAGAAGCGATGTTTCAACTGGATGGTCAGGAAGAGGTCCTTTCCCTCTCATTCTTGTATCTCCACTGTCTCAAGGCACACAGTAGATTCTTGGTAAATGTTTGTTCACATGGATGACCACCTGGGTGTCTCCTAGGCAGAGAAGGGGAAAAGAGCATACTAGATACTGAGAGCTTCATGTGTAGAGATCCAGAGGATGAACTTACATCCTAGAAACGGCTGATGCTGTTTAGGCATGCAAAGCAAGAAGCAGCAAAAGAAAAGGCAGATAACAGGCCTAGAACATGGAGACCCTTGAACACAGTGCCTAGAAGACAGGACTTTGTTTTGTAAATGAATGGGTGCACTGGGAGAGTTCTAAGGAAGAGGGAAAAAATCAGACTTATGTTTGAGAATGTTAGCGCCAGTGGACAGAGCATTCCGAAGGCTGGCTTGGGGTCAAGTTGTTCCTACAGAACACGTACCAAGAAGAAGTGAGGGTATGCTGGGATGTCAGAAGAGTTGGTGCCCATGAAAGTCCCTGTTGAGCCATTAACCATGGAAGGCTCAGGAAGACAGGGAGAATAAGACTCACCATACCACATGTAATTCAGACAAACACAAAACTCTAGTAGAATAGATTATTGCAGATTTCTTGGGTTAGGAAATACTTGCTTTCACTGAGGTCTATTCTTTTAGAACAAAAGAAAAGAACTTTGAGTTAAAATATATTATTCCCCTTTGATCTCTCTAATTAAGAGAGTGGACCCACATATTCATCCATTCTTAATGAAAGTTAGTGGTATTCCCGTTACTTACCACAGAAAGTAACGGGAATACCACTAACTTTCTGTGGTCTGTTTTCTCATAACTTGAAAAACCAAAGAATATTTTTTATAAGATCATTGGGGGTAAAACAGAATTTCACAAGAAGAAAGATCACTGTGGAAAAACAAACTTTTAAAAGAGGACAGATCTTTTTTTTTTTTTTTTTTTTTTTTCTTTCCTCATCCTCAGACTCCACCAAATAAACTGAACAAATACCAGCAATTGCTTGGCCCCACCAAAAAGCCTGGAGATGTGTATACTTAATTGAAAAAATATAAAGACAAAGTCAACCAAATCAATTCATTAACAGTGTCAGAACTCATTATTCAGAGCATGTAGCCAATAATAATCACTCAGTGAAGACCCAGATCAACTGAAATGCAAGGATCCAAGGGCCAAACAGTAAATCTCTTCCTGCTTTTCTCCTCCGCTCCCTGGAAGCTGAAGTTTAACTGAGTAGCTGGCCAGGTACTCACATTCTTGGTGACTTGGAGGAGGCCGGAGACTTGGCAAAGAAGTGCTCTTGTGCGCGCGCGCGCACACACACACACACATACACACACACACATACACACACACACACACATACACACACACCCGGACATCTCACTTCTTTCCTCTATGGTTCCCTGAAACAGGCTCTTCTGCTTTGCTTGGAATAGCAAACTTTCCAGTTCTAGAATAAAGCTGAGGATGTTTACATGAAATCACGCCATCTTTCTAGTATTCAATTAGCAGGTGGCTGTTGAGGCTGAGTTTGCACCTTGAAACCAATGGATGAGAGAAGGATTTGTGAGAACTTTGAATAATGGACAATGGGGTCCATGGAGTGGTGAAGAGGCCCCATCTAAGGGAAGAGGAAGAGGCCAAAATAACAGCAGCAAGGGCAGCTGGCAATGGGAAGTAGCAACTCCTGGAGCCTAGATGGGCAGAAACAGAGGCTTCTGTCCATTAAGCAAAGCAGAAATGGAACTACAAATGAACAGAAAAAGACAAAATATTTTCTTACTGAGAACGGAAAAGTCACATTCCCACTCCCAAACATTTTTTTAACCTTCCTTCCTTCCTTCTTTTCTTTTCCAATCTCTTTTAAGAAAGTGTTGGATATGGAAACACACTCTCTCTCTGCCAATTTGTAAGAAAAATCTGTTATTCTTTCCCAGTGAAAATGCATTTGAATTGAGACATAAGTGGTTCCTCAGGTAGAAATGAAGTAGGAGGGGTTTGAATATTTTTATCTCCTGCCCTGTGAAGGATTGGAGTTAAAGCAGAAGTGAAAACAGGTTATATGGTGCTGGGGCTATAGCTCAGTTGGTAGAGTGCTTGCCTCAAATGCATAAGGCCCTGTGTTCAATCCCCAGCACCACACACCCACCCCCCCACACACACACACAAACAAAAATGGGCCATGTACTTAGACCAGGTCCAAATCCTGGTTCCACCAGTTAATAGTATGACCTGGGAAAGAATACAATATAAGCATAGATTTGTCTTTTTTTTAAACCTTTATTTTATTTATTTATTTTTTTAATATGTGGTGCTGAGGATGGAACCCAGGGCCTCACACTTGTGAGGCAAGTGCTCTACCACTGAGCCACAACCCCAGTCCAAATAGATTTGTCTTTTAACAATGTAAACAATTTCAGCTTCTGAAACATTCCTGAATTTGGAAGGAATCTGTATAAAGGATTGGGGACCTGTACTTTGGGGGTTGTTGAAAACTAGTAACAGAATTGTGTGAAGTGCTTGTAATAATGCCTGGTATTTTGTAAATGCTCAGGAAATAAGAACTATTATTTATTATCTAAAAATACCAAAACAGCTGGGTGTGGTGGTGCGCACCTGTAATTCAAGTTACTCTGGAGGCTGAGGTTGGAAGATCACAAGTTTGAGGCCAGCCTCAGCAATTTATCGAGACCCTGTCTCAAAATTTTAAAAAGGGCAGGGGGGATTGGGGATGTAGCTCTATAGCAGTGCCCCTGAATTCAATCCCCAGTACAAATTAAAATAAGATATAAAAACATTAGAATATTTTAATTGTTGGATGCCGATTGGCCTATCTGCCCTAATATGATCTTTATACATTATATACATATATTGAAATATCACACTGTACCCCATAAATTATACAATTATGTGTCCATTAAAATTTTTTAATTTTTTTTAAAATTAAAAATGTTCAAATAAGTGTGGTTATTGTTCTTGTTGGTCTGGAATCGGCCCAGGAGAAACACTTGGCCCTGAAGCTCTGCCTCTGCTACTATGGGCCCTGCCACCCCAAGAGCTCACAATTTGAAGAAAAAGAACTTCTCCAGTAGGAAGATTATGAATCGTGTTTCTTCTGGTGCCAAGGAGATCCACAGCCTAAGGCCGAGGGAAAAGTTCCGAGTACCAGCATCTAGAATGACCAGGGCAGAGAATGGAAGGTGTGATATTGGATATACTCTCTCTAAAGGTGGCATGGCATGATGGCAGAAGGCTCCCCTTTGGAGTTGGGGAGAACTCCAGTATTAGCCCTCGCTCTGCCCTCCCTTGTTCTGGGAATCACTGTGTCTCAGTTTGTGTGTGACATGGGCTAATACTGCTACCTGAAAGTTTCATCATGATGGTAAAGTGCTTGGGTAGGGCTTGGTACATGGAAGGTACTCAGAGGCAAATTCAGACAGACACTTGCACACACCATGTACACTGAATGTCAAAGAAAACGGAGGATACTACCAACTGCAGATCTGCCTGGCCCTAAATCCACAAGGGCTCTCCTGAGCAAAAGCCAAAGCCTTACATTTCTGGCAAAATCGAGGATAAGAGGCCAAGTAGAAGGTTCCATATGAAGACTTCCAAGCACAGTGGGAGGACCTGAGCCTGGATTGTTTCTATACCCACAGGGTGGTCACTCTGTGCCATCTTTGGGGACTTCTGATTCAATAGGACAAGCATGCATAATGTCATGTTGGAGAATTCCAAGTTGATGTGTGGAAACATAGTCAATAAGGCTCATTCACACCCTGAACCCAGTTCTTGGCCAGACTACCACGTCCCAGTTTGACTCTAACCTTTATAAAAGGAATAATTTTAAAGAGTACCTAGGAGAAGAAGGAGTTGTTTTCTGTCATTCAAAAAGAATCCTTTCATAAAGGAGACCTTTCACCCAAATTATCACCTTGTCCTCATATGCCCGAATCATCAATTGAGAACAAAAAGCAAACAGCTATTCATTGCAGAAGTGGCCTTGAGCATAACCCCAGCTAATTTGTGGTTTTCGGCAGTTGGAGACTTTGACCTTCATAATCACCTTTTTTTCAGATGTGAGCCATAAGACTTGATAAATGCCAGGTGTAAGACATCACCAACCCCCAGGTGTTCCCAAGCACCACTCCTTTCCTCCCTCCTGCCCATGCTGAATGTGAGGATTCCCTGTATTAGTTGGGGTTCTTCAGAGAAACAGAACCAATGGAAAGTGTATACTAAAAAGGGGATTTTTTAAAAAAATATATATTTATTTTTTAGTTGGACACAATGTATTTATTTATTTATTTTTATGTGGTGCTGAGGATCGAACTCAGGGCCTCACATGTGCTAGGTGAGCGTTCTACCGCTGAGCCACAACCCCAGCCCCTAAAAAGGGGATTTATTACAAGATTGGCTTCCGTGGTCACAGAGGCTGAACAGATGAGCAGAGGAAGAGAGTCAGAGAAGCCAGTACTGTGGTTTAGTCCAAGAAGCTGCAGGCCTCAGAACCAGGAAAGCCAGCGGTTCTGGACCCGGAGCCCTTGTAAGGCTGTTGGCGCAATTCCCAAAGGCCAAAGAACCTGGAGTCTGCTGTCCAAGGCCAGCTGCAGGAGGAACATGTCCCACAGTAGAAGAAAGAGCCAGAGAGAGACAACAGTTCCCTCTTCCACTTTCCTGTTCCATTTGGACCACCAGCTGATTGGATGGTGCTGCCCCCAATAAGCATGGATCTTGCCCACTCAGGCCACCGACCCACAGCCAATCTAGAAGTAATGCTTCGCCAGGTCTCTAGGCATCCCTCTATTAAGCAAGCTAAGCTGACACTTCAAATTACCTATCTGAGAAGTGTCTGTTCAGGTCCTTGGCCCATTTGTTGATTGGGTTGTTTGTTCTCTTATTGTCTAATTTTTTGAGTTCTTTGTATACTCTGGATATTAGGGCTCTATCTGAAGTGTGAGGAGTAAAGATTTGTTCCCAGGATGTAGGCTCTCTATTTACCTCTCTTATTGTATCTTTTGCTGAGAAAAAACTTTTTAGTTTGAGTAAGTCCCATTTGTTGATTCTAGTTATTAACTTTTGTGCTATGGGTGTCCTATTGAGGAATTTGGAGCCCGACCCCACAGTATGTAGATCGTAGCCAACTTTTTCTTCTATCAGACAGCGTGTCTCTGATTTGATATCAAGCTCCTTGATCCATTTTGAATTAACTTTTGTGCATGGCGAGAGAAAGGGATTCAGTTTCATTTTGTTGCATATGGATTTCCAGTTTTCCCAGCACCATTTGTTGAAGATGCTATCCTTCCTCCATTGCATGCTTTTAGACCCTTTATCAAATATAAGATAGTTGTAGTTTTGTGGATTGGTTTCTGTGTCCTCTATTCTGTACCATTGGTCCACCCGCCTGTTTTGGTACCAGTACCATGCTGTTTTTGTTACTATTGCTCTGTAATATAGTTTGAAGTCTGGTATCGCTATACCGCCTGACTCACATTTCCTGCTTAGCATTGTTTTTGCTATTCTGGGTCTTTTATTTTTCCATATGAATTTCATGATTGCTTTCTCTATTTCTACAAGAAATGCCGTTGGGATTTTGATTGGCATTGCATTAAACCTATAGAGAACTTTTGGTAATATCGCCATTTTGATGATGTTAGTTCTGCCTATCCATGAACAGGGTATATTTTTCCATCTTCTAAGATCTTCTTCTATTTCTCTCTTTAGGGTTCTGTAGTTTTCATTGTATAAGTCTTTCACCTCTTTTGTTAGGTTGATTCCCAAGTATTTTATTTTTTTTGAAGATATTGTGAATGGAGTGGTTGTCCTCATTTCCATTTCAGAGGATTTGTCGCTGATATACAGGAATGCCTCAGAGTTATACAAAAGTACATACAAGAGGAAGTGAGGGGAAGGGGAAAAATAATACAAGGGGGACAAACGAATGTCAGTAGAGGGGGCAGAGAGAGAAGAGGGGAGGGGAGGGGAGGGGAGGGGTGATAGTAGAGGATAGGAAAGGCAGCAGAATACAACAGACACTAGTATGGCAATATGTAAATCAATGGATGTGTAACTGATGTGATTCTGCAATCTGTATATGGGGTAAAAATGGGAGCTCATAACCCACTTGAATCAAATTGTGAAATATGATATATCAAGAACTATGTAATGTTTTGAACAGCCAACAATAAAAAAAAAAAAAAAAATTACCTATCTGTTTTGGTTAGGTTTGCATTGCTGTGACTAAAATACCCAACAGGAACAACTTAGAGGAGCAAAAGGTTATTTGGGGCTCACAGTTTCCGAGGTCTAAGTACAGAAATAGCTGAGTCCATTACTCTGGGCCCAAAGGGAGGCAGCATGTCATGGCAGAAGGGCCCACCAGGGGAGAGCTGCTCAGCTCATGGTGGGGTCCAGAAGAAGGAGGGGAGCCGGAGCTACAGAGACCTTTCCAGGGTACATTCACCTCCTCCAATCATGCTCCGCCTGCCTACAGTTACCCTCAGTTCTTTCAACTAGTATGAACTGATGCAGATCATAGCTCTCACAATCCAATCCCTTTTCCTCTGAACATCCCTGCATGAACACAGGAGTTTTGGGAGGATGCCTCATATCCCAACCATAACATCATCATACCCCCTTTTTTCCCACCCTACCATGGTGCTCAGATGTCCCACCCCTCATTCCAGGTGAATCACAGCAGATTCTAGGACACACCTCCTCAATGTCTGACCCCACCCAGCAAGCACAGTCTTCCTGGTCCATGCTTTGAGTGATGGCTCTCCACGAACTCCCTCTTCTTTCTTCAGAGCAGATGGCTCAGAGGCAGACCAATTACAGGGTCAGGCAGCCACAGAAGAGGGGTCAGAGAATAAACACAGGAGGGAGAAAAGGAATTTTTTAAAAAATAACTTGTCATTTAATTCATTTTTAAAGCATCAAAATATAAAAAAAAAAAATCTATGCATCCATATTGAAATGTAAATAAACAAAAACCAATGTGAGAGAAAAGTCAGCTCTTCTTTATGTAAGAATTCCAATGCATAAATGTAGAAATAATTAAAATAGAAAATCACTATTAAAACACTACAATAATAATTGCTGCAGGCAAGATCCTAATGGAGGCTAAAATTTCTGGGTGAAAGTTTGAGGAGAAACAGGCTATTTGCATAGTCTCAAAGTATTTTTCTCATTGTACTTATTAATTACGAGAGGAAAAAAAGTGACTTTACAGTGAAGAAATCCCTGTAATCACCGTAATTTAGTAATCAAGGTTAGCATCCCCAGTATTAGGACAGATTGATATATGCACTGCCCTGATATTTTTCACGGAGAAGTGTATTCTTATCAAAAATGCTCGACTTCAGGGTTGGGAATTTAGCTCAGTGGCAGAGCGCTTGCCTAGCATGCTCAAGGCCCTGGGTTCGGTCCTCAGCCCTGGGGGGAAAAAAAAAAAGCTAAAAAGGATTTTAAAAAATGCACGACTTCAACATAATTATGAGAAAATATTACACAAGCACAAAGTGAGGGACATTCTATAGAATATCTAACCAGTACTCTTGAAAGGTGTCAAAGTCATGATAGACAAGGGAAGGTCACAATTGTCACAAATCAGAGCTAATGAAGGAGATGTGACAACTAGAATCCTGGAGTGGATATAAGAACAGGAAAAGACCATGAGGGGGAATACTGGGGAAATCTGAACAGGATCAGCTAGTAGTACTGTACTCATGTATTTCTGAATTGCAATCATTGAACTATGGTAATGAAAGACGCTAACCTTACGGAAAGTTAGGTGAAGAATTCAGGAGACCCCTTTGTGTTATTTTTGAAACTTTTCTTTAAGTCTAAAATTATGTCAAAATAAAAGGGTTTAAAAAATAGGCATCAATCCAGACATGGTGGTGCACACTTGTAATCCCAGTGGCTTAGGAGGCTAAGGCAGGAGGATCTCAAGTTCAAAGCCAGCCTCAGCAATTTAGCGAGGCACTAAGTAACTCAGTGAGACCCTGTCTCTAAATAAAACATTAAAAAGGGCTGGGAATGTGGCTCAGTGGTTACATGCCCCTAGGTTCAATCCCTGGTACCAAAAAAAAAAAAAAAGAAAAAAATGGCGGGGGGCATCAAAGTCATGGGATCATTGTTGGACTTCCTTGTATTAGTTACAAAGGTTGCTATTATTTCTATTGCAAATTCCTCATTGTGGATGGGGAGTGGAAAGATAAGACACCAGAATTATTTTAGGGCTCAGTGCCTCTGAAACCAACTTTGGTCAAATTTTGGTTTTGACTCCTCAAAAGTTATCAGTCAACTCCATTCCTCGCCTCAAGTCTCTTCTTTCTTCCTTGGAGGTTGGAAGAAATTAGAAACACCTGGTGGTTCATTAGCAAACCTTCTTCCAGGATGGTTCTGGGGTCTCGGGTGTGGCCATGCTTTATGGTATCAGTGGGCAAGCCCACCAGAATAGACCACTCACTTTCCCCCTAACTCCAGAGATAGCATTCAACACTTGGGGGCAAGGTCATTTCCTTAGGGTAATAATAGAACCAATTTTGTTGGTTGTAAGAAATAGATGAGCTAGTACATGTTACGTCCAGGGTGTACCTTGTAGGCATTATGCTAAGTGAGATAAACAGGTAAGGAAGGACAAATAGTCTGATTCCACTTATATAAGGAACCGCTAATAGGCAAATTCATAGCTACAGAAAGTAGAACAACGTTACCAGGGTCTGGAGGGAGAAGAGAATGGGGAGTTTTTGTTTAACGGGTAGAGTTTCAGTTTGGGATGATGGAAAAAGTTCTGGAGATGGTGGTGATGATTGCACAATATTGAGAATATGCTTAATGCTACTGAATTGGTTGTTTAAAATGGCTAACATGGTAATTCGTAAGTTACATGTATTGAATCCCAATAAAAAATACTTAAAAATGTTTAGCAAAAAGAATTAAACAAGTTTATGAGAAGTGCTTTTATAAATCACCGGGCCATGGTAGACACTGAAATATTCTTAGCTTCCTTTTTCACTAAAGTTTTACACTATTAAATGGTTGCTTGATGTGAATTTTGGCCATGGTAGCTACATATAATTTCCTACAATTAAACATATTCTTAATCCCATAATGTTCTTGTTTTCAAATTTTGGTTTTTGCTATATGCAACATTAAGACTGAAGTGCAAATTTCAAATATTAAACACAAATGTCCGATGAATGTGTTTCTGTTTCAAATAACCCGTGAAATGGATGCCATCCTCACGATGCTAGATGCTGCTCTAGGGAGCTGGCCAGGGCTCTAGGTGGGCTTTCATAAATGTGCTTGCAACTATACTCCAATTTCATAGATTGATTAACTTACATTCCTCCTCTGATCTGTCAAATCACTGTAACCCTCTCCCACCACCACTGACACTGATGCCACCACCCCTACCACTTCCAGCTATGGATATCTGAGCCACCTGGGAGGTAATTTCAGACCGAGGTTCACAGCTGTGTTGTCGTGTAGCCAGTGGCCAAACTTGAAGATCACTCTTACAGTTAGCATTGACACGATATCTTACTGCTGTTGATTGTGTGGCCAAATGCTGCTACTGTGCTGACTCTCAGCTGGCATTTTATCGCCCTTATCACTCAGCCCTGGATTCTGTGACAAGGCTGCCAGCTGCACGGTAAGACTTCAATGCTGAGCCTCTCGTTAAATGAGGCTTACGGGTAGGATCCTGGCCTTAGATGCTGGGGTGAGACTTGGTCTTGCAAAATCTTTTTTATGGTTTTCCATGATGTAATATTATATTGTTCCACAATTTAGCTTTGGTTTTCATTACATAATCACTGCTCCTATAATGAATTCTGATTCTGTGCCTATGAAATTGGTCTACACCATTGAAGACAAAGGGGTGGCCACAGCTGTTTTCACAGGGGAGCTCCAGACACTCTGCCTCTGTACCCTCCTCCCCCTCTGCCATCAAGCTTGCTGATGTTGTGAAGAATCAGCCTCACATTTTGCTACAGTTTTCTGGGAGAAGGTGGGAGTGGCATAGCATGAAAAGCTTCCCTTTTACACAGAGAGTAGCAGATTCCAGGATGATTCCAAATTTGCAATTTGGTAAAACATCAACTATCTCTCTACAACCAAATTGTGGTTCCCTCACTAATCTGTCAAAGCTTACAAGTCTTTGTCCTTTACCTTTTTTTTTTTTTTTTTGGTGGTGGTGCTGGGGATTGAAGTCAGGGCCTTGTACATGTGAGGTAAGCACTCTACCAACTGAGCTATATCCCCAGCCCTGTGTCCTTTACCTTAAGATCAAGGTTACCAGGTAAAATGGAAGCCTCCCAGTTAAATGTAAATTGCTGATAGACAATGATTATATTTTTTTAGGATAAGTATGACCCAAATATTGCAATGGGACATACTTATGCTAAAAAATCATTTGTTGTTTGAAATTTCAAATCAACTGGGCATCCATTATTTTTACCAAATTATTAGTAGTTATTTATGCAAAGATGCCATTGTCCTATCCTCTGGGTCTGTCCTGGTGGAGCTCCAAAAATGCATTCTGCCAAGAAGCCTGGGATGGAAGGAGGCAAAGGAAGAATCTTAATCACATTTGGCTTCTGTTCTTATCTAGCTCCAAGTGTTAGAGTTATGCACTAAGTTCATAAGTAACTGAAAACCTTTCAATTGCACAACGAATTTTAATCTTTATTCTGGAACTGTAGCAAGATTGAATTCCATTGAGAGGAAGGAGATTGGGTAGCAGTAGCTTATCCCAGGTGAGTGACCATGACAAAGCACTGTCCCTTTAGTTCCTGAGTCTCTATTGCAAAATTTAAAGGATTGGACCAAATGACATTGAAGCTCCCTTTCGGGGCTAAAAATTATATGATTCTACATTCAAAAGGTCTGAAACTTTCAAGGTATATAATTGAACATCACAATATCAGATAAAAATGTAAACATCGCTTTTTTAATTTATGCTGAAATTTTTTAGTAAGTTGCTTACCAAATTCCCATCTGAGAAGAGTACAAATCTTGACATCCTCAGAATTCTTGCTGTTCTATTAAATGTTATAAAAACTTGTTACTTAATTAGTATCTAGGTACAAGATTCACCTATCAGAATACCCTTATAGAATGTTCTGCTTGTCTCTTATTTCCTGCATCACTTTGGTAAAATCCAATATTCTAAATTTAAGTTATAACATGGACCAAATTATTAGTAGCTATTTATGCAAAGATGAAAATGATCTTGGGTAAAGGAAGATGTTCAACAAAATTTTTTGCTTTTTACATTTTTTTTTTTTTTTTTGGGCACTGGAGATTAAACTAACTCAGGGCCTTGTACATGCCAGGAATGTGCTCTATTACTGAGTTATGCCCCAGCCCAATATTTAAAAAAAAATTTTTTTTAGACAGGGTCTTACTATGTTGCTCAAGCTGTTCTCAAACTCCTGGCTCAAATGATCTTCCCACTTCAGCCTTTCAAGTAACTGGGACTCCAAGGTGTATACCACCATACTCAGCCAAAAGCATTCTTAATCCAGGTCCAAAATGCATGCAAAGAAAAAAAGGTCTTAGGTGAGCATACCTGCTCATTCTTTTCAAGTGATTCAATAAACATCAATGTTCTGACCCACCCAAACCTCCACTTATGTTTTTCTGGCTTCCAAATCTCTGTGTTCACATTTCATTTCTAACCTGAGTTCCAGAACCCAATCTCCAACTCCCTACTTGTAAATCCAAAATAAACTTCCTATTATTTTCATCTTACAACCAGCCCTGTTGGTTTCCTCAAGCTTGGTTAATGGTTTAATTAGCCACCATTATAATTAGCACAAGCTAGAAATGCACCTGGAGTCAATGTGCTACCAAGTCTACTTTTGCTAAATATCTCTTCAATCTATGTCCCCTGTATCTATTCCAAGGCCACTGCCTTGGTTCAAGCTTTCTCATCTAGATGGTTGCAGTCTTCATTCTTTCCCCCATCCACACAGAAACAGAGTGGAAGTTCTGAAACACATCTCTGATCCCCCCAATCCTTGCTTACAATAGCTTTCACTGCCAGGGGAAGAAAGTACAAATCCCTCCACATGATTTCTGACCACAGATGATTACTCCAATCTCAGGTCCTTCCAAACTGTAACACCCAACAACTCACCATTTCCCCAGACCAGGGTCTCCTTCCAAGGTTGCCTGTACTGATCGCTTTATGGAGATGTCACTCCTTCCCTCATTTCCTCCTACTGGTGACTCCCTCTCTACTCATCCTCTTGGGCCTCATTCAAGTATCCTGGGAAATCTTCTCTGATTACTCCTCTGCCTCACTCCACCCCAGGCAAGTTTAATGACTTCCCCTGGAATGCCTCAGCACATAGTTTATAACTTAATTATACCACCAACTCTTTGCATTACAATTATGGGGTTTTCATCTGCTTCCTCTACTGAGTACCAACACTTCTAAGATGAGTTCCTGGTGTACTTGGCTTTTCATCTGTAAGGCCCTAGAAAAGGGCTTGGTGCAAGTTCCATAAATATCTTAAGGAGTAGAGAATGGAAAAATGAAGTTTAAAATGAAGTGATATTTAACATAAGCATTGTTGTAAATGTTTGATCTCATTTATTTCCTACAACAACCTTATAGAGGAAGATTCTATTATTATCTCCATTTTATAAATCAAGAAACCAAGAGTTTAAGAAATTTGTTCAAGTTCAGAATGAATCAACAATGGAGCCCAACATGGTTTTTGTTCTTCCAGATTCTTTCCACTCCCAAACGTGGAGGGGGACTTCATGAGCAGAGGAGAGGTCAAATGCAAAGAGACGTTATAAAGAGCAAGAATATTCTACAGATTGGATAATCTGTCTCTCGATGATGAGAAACTCATTAATGAAATAGCGTATGAATCCCATTTAAATTCAAGGTTTCCTGCCTTGATTTTGTTTACTTTCTAACATTTTTGTTATTATGAAATATTAGCTATCACAGGATGAGTGGATAAAACTATGTAGATGGTTTAAGAATAATTATAAACTTGTATAAATCTTACCCACGCTAATATAGAATTGCCAGGGCTAATGAGCCCTGTCCCCCTTGTCTCTCTATCCAATTCCTAGCGGAACCACTATTCTAACCTATGATAATTATTTCCTTGCTTTTGTTTATAGCTATGCTATAAATCACACACACACACACACACACACACACACACACACACTACACACACACTTATATTTGTTTCCTATTGCTGCTATAACATATCACCACAAACTTAATGGCTTAAAACAACACAAATTAATTATCCTACACTTCTGAAGACAAAAAAGTAAAAAATTCCACTGTAGGGCTTTGGTCCTAGAGGCTCTACAAGAAAATCTGTGTCCTTGTATTTTCCAGATTCTGTAGACCACTTACAGACTTGGGGCCCCTTCCTCCATTTTCAAAGCCAGCAGCAGAACATCTTCTCTCCTCTCTGTCCTCTGTCTCTTTCCTCTTCTGACTCTGCCCTTCCTGCTTTCTTTTAAAAGGACTTTTGTGATTACAAAAGTTGGATAATCCAGAATAATCTCCCTGTCTCAAGATCCTTGACATACTGTAATTTACGAAGTCCCTTTTCCATGTAAGGTCATTATTCAACTTATCATAACCTCTAAACACTTTCCTTTAGTTTTGCCTGTTCTTGGATTTTACATATACTGAATCTTATTATATTATTTTGTTCATATAATCCATTTACATGACAATATGATTATACATTGGAGTTTAAAATTGCAATATTATTTATATTTGTTCCATTTTGCTTTCCTTTCTTGCTTTCTTGGATTATTTGATTTTTACATTTTTTATTATTTTATCATTCCATTTTCTCCTTCTATTGGTATGGAGGTTCTCACTTTCTAAATTTTTAGTGATTATCCTAGAAATTAATATGCATCCCTTAATTAA
The DNA here is from genome assembly GCF_047511675.1 of Marmota flaviventris. Taxonomy (NCBI): domain Eukaryota; kingdom Metazoa; phylum Chordata; class Mammalia; order Rodentia; family Sciuridae; genus Marmota; species Marmota flaviventris. The sequence continues at coordinate 36,087,908 of NC_092512.1, forward strand.
AGTCTGAAGTTAACTAATGCCTTTGCCCTTCTCCCTTCTCCAAAACCTGGGCAACATTTTGATTCCATTTGTTCTTCCTTACATGCTATTTTTGTTTTTCTTTCTTGTTTTTATTGTTGTTTGGTTTTGCTCTTCGAGATATTATTATCATTGTTGCACACAGACAATATTCATTTATATGATCCATATATTTATCACCATCTTTGCTCTTTTTTCTTTCTTCCATTCAGATCTTCCTGGTGAGATCATTTTTATTCTACCTGAAAGAAAGTTCTAAAGTCAGAACTTGCTAATAATAAATGCTCCCAGTGGATCTGACAACGACATGATTTTGTCCTTATTCTTGAAAAATACTTTTGCTGGGTGTAGAATTCTAGCTTGCAATTATTTAAGTTTGTGGATGGTTTCATTCCACTGGCTGCTGGCTTTCCTGGTTACTTCCTTTGTTACTATTGAAAATTTGGTTATTAACTAGTTGCTGTTAGTTTGAAGATCATATCATCCTTGGTTGATTTTAAGATTTTATCTTTGGCTGGGGTTAAAATTTAACAATGATGATACCAGGTGTAGATTTCTCTCTCTCTCTCTCTCTCTCTCTCTCTCTCTCTCTCTCCCTCCCTCCCTCCCTCCCTCCCTCCCTCCCTCTCTCTTCCCCTCTCTTTCCTGCTTACCATTCTTAAATCCATAAATTGAAGTCTTTGATCAGTTCTGAAAAATTTTTAGCCATTATGTCTTTAAATATTATCTTTCTCTAAGTCCTTCTTGCCTCTTCTTCTGGGAGTTTGATTAAAGGAGTATTAGACCTTTTTCACTCTATTCTCCAAGTCTCTTTAATTCTTTTTCATATTTTCTTTATTATTGTCTGGATAATTTCTTCTGACCTATATTTCAGTTCTTTAATTCTCTCTTCAGTTATATCTAAACTGCTATTAAACATACCTATGAAGTTTAAAATTTTGATATTATATGTTTTATTTCATGAAGTTCTGTTTTGTTTTTTCAAATCTGCTAGGTCACTTTTATAGTTTCCTGTTCATATTTTTTTCCTTTAAATTGAATAAGCACAATAGAGTGGTTTTCATACTCTATCCAATCATTTTAATATTGGAAATGTTTGCTGATCTCTTTCTTCTAGTTCACATTCTTGATGTTTTATTTTCTTCAGAGATAACTTTCATTTGCCTATGCCAAGGACCCAGGGGCACTTTAAATGAAGTTACTTTAAGCTAAATTCATGACTGGAAGAAATTTTATGTTTTCTTTAATTTGTCTTTATTTATTTGTTTGTTTGTTTGTTTGTTTTATTTATTTTTTGACCCTCAAAGTGACATGAATTTGGAAACTGTGGGAAAACCAACCTGCAGTTACAGTTTCTAAGAGCAGGTCCCTACTATTCCTATCTGCCCTCTCTTCTCATCAGAAGGGAAACTTTTCCTGTCTCTGGGGCCTGATAGTGAAGGCATATTTACTTTTGTTTCACTCTTGCTCTGTGGCATTGACCCATTTTAGTAAGGGAAGGGGCAGGGCCTGGGCTGTGATTCTGTTCTCCTTGTCCCAAGAAGCTCTCCGAATCAAAGTTCAAATCTGCCTAAACTGGCAAATGCCCTTAGTGCAAAAATTGCTTCAGAGCACAACTTAATTAATTATCAGAGTTCTTATTTGCCTTTTGATTTTGGACTTTAGTTTTTTCACTATCTTGTCAGATCTTTGATGCTTTTAAGAAGAAGAAAAAAAGTGTGTGTGTGTGTCTGTGTGTGTCTGTGTGTGTGTGTGTGTGGACATTTTTGCTTGTTTTTAGTTTTGAATACTTAACCTGTCTTGTTCTTGGATAAGGAAACCCCTTTCTGCTCTTCTGAGACATTTTTGAACTGCACCCTTAGAAACTAAAAACCCAACATGACCTCTTCTCAGCAAGATAACACATGGAAAAAGCAAGCATATGTTGTTTAAGTCTCCTGAACTTTAGGAAAAGAATGATGGCAAGATTCCCGTAAATACACTACAAAAGATAAATTACATAAAGCTTTTCAGGAACATATTTGAAATTTTCTAAGAAATTTTTTTTTTTTCAAAATTTAATTTTCTGGCCACTATTAAATTATTTTAAAATTGTAATACTTTACCCAGAAATGACTTTTCCAGCAAACTCAGACATCCAAGAATCCAGGAGTAAGTGTAAAATGACTCTACATAATTCAGTTAGATGGCCCAAGGTTCATCACCTTATCTTATGTACTTTATTCATTCGAAAGTCTCTAAGGCCTCATTCGGAGCCTATTAACTCTTATTTTACACACAATTCAAACAAACCTGATTGTGTGGTTTTCCAGCCCATAACCCTTAGAAACAATAACTTGAAAATAGGCAGGCATTTTGAAAAGTAGGCTCATTGTAAGAGCCAAGAATGGTATCTCACTGCTCCATGAGGTGAGAATAGACAGGACTAGAAAAATCCATCCAGAACCTCAAGAAAAGGCACAGTGGAAACATTTAGCCCAAGAAGGCACTAAAGCTATGGGAGGCTCCCTGCCTGCTCCAGTATAGGGAATCAGCATTTGTGTTCTTAGTGCTGATCTTGAGGCCAAGATGAACCTGTTAGACTGCTTCTGAAGGCAGAGTGGGGTGTAATACCTTAACACTTTTCCATATTTATGATCTATATTTATATGGAGTTAAATTTAATTTTTTTTTCTGATTTGGAGAATCTCACCTGCTAGTAGGGAACCAATAAATACACATTTCTACTTTATAGCCTCTTAAAATCCAATTTCCCTTGAGACTGGCTCCAGAAAATTCAGAGCTTATAAATTCTTTAAATATACCTTTAAGTCCTTTGCCCTCCAATCTACTAGTTAAAGAGAAAATATTTTCTCAGGATCACTGAGAAGTTTAAAGCATGGATTTAAGAGAAAAAAGTGGCCAGGTTTGCAACCAAGTTGGAGATAGAGGGTCTGGCTTTCCTTCAGAACTGCGTGCTTTGGGCAGGTTATGCTAATACTGAAAGAGAACTTTATCAATGCAAAATGAAAACATCAGATTGTTAAGTGATAGATAATGATGGGGAAGGGAGGGTGAAGGCAGTCCTGAAAAAGAAAATGCTTCCCAGACTGCCCTGCTCTTTTTTGTCCCCTCTTCCACCCCACCCCACACCACCCCAATCTCAGCACAAAAAATGCCACCCCCAGCTTCTGATGTAAATTAAATTACAAGCCAGGATCGTCAAGTTACATATTGATTTTGGATCCAAATGAAATGTGGGCCCTGTTTTTGCAGTACTAGAATCATTATTTATGGCTGGGGGTGCAGCTCTGGGCTCCATCCCCAGCACCGGAAGAAAAACAAAAAAGAATCATTATTTGAAGGGTTTCAATTTTCTTGCTGATCCATAAAATAAGAGACTGAGTTTTAGAATCGTTGGGGCTCCAAACACAATAACTCAAAATATAGTGCGTTGGCATGCTGAATACACTTGTCCCTTGGTATCCATATGGGACTGGTTTCAGGACCCCACAGATACCCAAATCCACAAATGTTCAAGTCCCTTTTATAAAATGATGTACTATTTGCATATAACCCATGCACATCCTCTGTGTACTTTAAATCATCTCTAGATTACTTATAATACCAAATATGCCATGTAAATGCTATGTAAATAGTTGTCACACTGTATTGTTTAGGGAATGTTGACAAGGAAAAAAAATCTGCATGTTCAGCACAGATGCAGGTTTTTTTTTTTTCAAATAATTTCCATTTGGTTCAAATATTTTCAGTTGGTTGAATTCATGGACCCAGAATCCATGGATTTGAGGACCAACTGTACTTTGACTAAAGGAAAAGTGCTCAGAAGTAAGGTCTTTACTACTTGCTGCTGCTTCCCTTTCTCTTGCTCTCTTTTCCCCTAGGCAGGCCATAGACAACAGAATTCTTCATCTCCAAGGTAGTCCATGAAAACTAGAACATGTCTCTCATAAAACCAACTACATTAAGACTTAGAAATATTACTCCCCTGCTACTTTGTGTAAGAGTTGGCAGTAAAGAAATTCTCTGTCCTACTTGTCTGATAGTAGGTCACAAGACCCTCATTCCAGAAGAGTCCTGCCCCATACTCCTGGAGGAAGAAATGCTACCCAGCGAGACCAAGAGGAATCTGAACAGGTCTGCTAGGTCCCCCCCCCACCTCAGTCTCTTCCTATTAGATCATGCTCTTCTATATTTCTGCGTAACTGTCCATTTCTCATAGAAACCAAGCATAAAATGGACAGTTTTCCCTCACCTTTGGGTCTTCATTTCTGAAAGGCTTCCATGACACATAAAACTTAGTTTAAATAGATTTCTTATGCTTTTCTTCCTTAATCTGTCAATTTTTATTTTAGACCCTAACCAGGAATCCTGAGGGACAGGGGGCCCTGAGGAAACTTTTCCTCCCCTGCAGGATTATTCTCTTTAAAACAATTTCAGTATCATTCCACAATTTCCAAAGTTTAAAAACCCACCCACCTGCTTACTGCTAGCTGCTGGCTATTCCTGCACCATCATCTCAAAGCAATTCTTTGTCTTTTCCCCTTATTATTTATCCTACCAACTGACTTTTTCGAGTACTTCATTTATATTTGTAAATTCTTTTCTTTTTTTATTTCATGAATGGAGTTAACATGAACTGTTGGAGAAAAGTACTTCCATTTTGTTTAGAATTGGAGGGTCGATTTGCTTTCGCAAGCCAGCTCTGGGGGATTTGATGGAAAGCCATGTTCAAAGGCTACTGAGGCTACTTCTAGGCTCGGGGGAAAGAGCATTAAGATCTATTAAATGTCTGCCCCTGTATAAGAGAAGGAAGTGAGCACACGTGTCAAAATACTTGTTGTCCTTAGTTTGGTTCTGCAAATATTTATTGAGTGTCTACCCTAAGTAGTGAGAAAAGTGAAAGCATTTTTGCTGTTTGCTTTGTACTCTTTTTATTTAAATAGAGGAGACATGATTCCTACCTCTAAGAAGTTGTAATAAATTGCAGAAGTATGAGCAATTAAAATACAGTATGGAATATGTGATAATGGAAGTGTGTACAGGTGCAAAGTGTCAGAGGAAGGAGTGGATGGGGGCATCAGGAAAGGAATCGAAGAGGAAAAGGTCAACACCAGCTGTTCCAGAAGGCTGGACAGCCTCAGTTTTGGCCTGGATCCACCCCCTCCTCACCTCAACCGCTTCCAAATGGCAGAGCTCCAGTATATGACCCATTTCTGGGCAACTTTCCTATAGGCATCCTAATAAGTAGCTTGCACACACTTCTCTCTGTCATCCACAGCCTTCTCATTATCGATGATCCTTGCTGAATGTCACTGGGTCGGCTACTGCCCTGTGGGCCTCTGAAGCAGCCAAGGTAAAGAGCCCTGCGATTGGCTCTGGCTTTTAAAGCACCATGCTAACGATAATGGGACTGGCCTGTGACCATGAATAATTATCTGTAAAAGGCAAAAGCTTTGTGAGTAGTTCAAGAAGGACAAAATTCAAAATAATCAGAGGTTTGTGAAAAAAGGCTAAACAATCTTTTTATAAGATAAGTTTAGAACCAAAAGACCAAGCTTGGAAGAGATACACAAAGCTAACAGATCATACGGAAAAGTCCTCAGGACCACGTTATGATTTTCCATCAATTTCCTCTCTGTAAGGTAATTCTCACCAGATGGTGCATCTGAATCACCCCAAGTGTTTGTTAAAATGTTTATTCTCAGATCTCATCTCAGATTACTAAATCTAAATCTCAGGAAGCAGACAAGGAAACTGCATTTTTAGTAGACTCTACCACCTCCGAAAGATCTAATGCACTCCCAAGGATTAAGACCATAGCTCTTAAGGACAGAACAATACTAGTTATAAGGAAATTAAAGCCCAAGATACCCAAGGAGGTCGTAAGACAGTATCAGCTGCTTCAAATGAGTTTAATCCTGCAAAGCCTCTGAAATATATCCAAGATTATAAAATAAATTGCGTGAACGGTCATACAAACATCAATATCAACCTAAGAACTCATGGAGGTTGAGCACATCAGTGTATGCCTATAATCCCAGCAACTCAGGAGACTGAGGCAGGAGGATCACAGGATTGAGGTTAGCAGCAACTTAGCAAGGTCCTAAGCAACTTAATGAGACCCTGTCTCAAAATTAAAAATTAAAAGGGCTGGAGAATATAGTTTAGTGGTAAAGCACCCCTGGGTTCATCCCCCAGGACTAAAAGAAAAAAAAGAGAAAGAAATCATGGAGAATGGCAGAAACGCTAGAAAGTTGGAGACAAGCAAATGTTTACTATCAATAACTAGAAAAAAAAGAGATTTAAAAATATGTAGAATCATTAGTTTTATATGGATTCCTAGTAAAATTTTGGAAGAGGTTAACAGTGTTTATAAGTACTTATGAATGGCTTGTTGATCATTAAGAATCTGCTTGGAGTCACCACAAATAGACTTCTATGTATGTGTCTTTCAAGCCACATCAACTTGTTGCTGAAAGTAGTCAAGTTATAAATACAAAACTACACACACTAAAATAACCTCTTTCTTTTCTTAATAAGATTGCTAAAATGGTAGAATGATGAAATTAAGTTAAGTTAGTTTTTGTTAGGCATTGAACAAAGTGTCTCACAACACTCATTAGCCAAGATGCAGAATCTGAAAAATCTTGTCAGACTAACCATTATGTGTTGAGAATCTATTGTATGTTAAGAATGATGCCAAGTGTTTTGTTAAGTATTAATTAATTTAACCCCTACTCCATTCCTATAAAGTAAAAATAATTGTTCCATTTTATAGATGAGGAAACTAAGCAGAGATTCATCAAGGAATTTGTTCAGGATCATATAGCTAGTATGTGGTAAAACTGGTTGAACTGGGGTCTAGTCTGAGATCAGAGCGAGGGTGCCTAAAAACTGCACAATGTTTCAGATGGTTGGATGTAGTCACATTTGAATAAAATACCACATCCAGAAAGAGCTGATCTGTGGATTTGTGTCAACTGAAGGGAAGTCATCAGTGACTACCAGGGTTCTACAAAATTGGCCCCAGGGATGCTTAACACTTTCATCAGTGACTTGGATGAAACTATAGAAAGTTAAATTTATTAAATTTACAGATGGCAGAAAGCTAGAGGGGGGGATAGCTAATAGAGCAAATGAGAGAATCATGATTCAGAATGATCTTGGCAAATGAAATAACAGGTGAGAGTCAGCAAGAGGAAATTTAATAAGGACCGGGGTAAATAGGTTTCAGTGGTAAATAGAAGTAGGGACACCCAGCAGACAAGCATAAAGAAAAATTTAGAACCCTAAAGATTAATTGCATCCATTGACACAGTTTCCCATAGATTGAATTCAAAGTTAAATACGTGCAATAACAAAATGACCTAATGTATTTCTATGTCTCACTACTCCCTGACCCTAATCCCTCCAAAGCTGAAGCGACCTTATCTCATCAAATCTGAGATGCCATCAACTGCAAGAGGCACTGACATTTTAGTACCACTGAGAAGAAGAAAAAACACCATCAGTTACATTAAAGTATAATATATTAACATTTTTATTTTACAATGCTTGAAAGAATTTTTTTTTCTTTTTGGTAGTGTTAGGGTTTGAACCCCGGTCCTTGTTCATGCTAGGCAAGCACTCTACCAACTGAGCTATATCCCCAGCATCCTTGAAAGAACTTTTTAAATATAAATATCTTTTTGAAAAGACAGGTGGCCATTACAGTGGAGTTGGCCCCTGAACAGTTCACTCTGGCCTCAGAACAGGTTGGTCAGGAAGCTTTGCCATGACCTTGGCCTTTAAGAATACCACAAAGACAAGGAGCCAGAAGTAGAGTCTCCAAATTTTAGTCACACAAGCCAGCCACAAAGGAATACCCCTGGGGAAGGTGTAGAGATCCTTGATCAGAGATACAAAAGAAAGGAGAATCTCAAAATAAAAGGACCTGCCTGGATGTCTATCAGTCCTCTAAGAATCACCTGGGGAAAACTGGTGCTAAGGTTGCTGAGACATAGGATTATTTCCAGATGACAATCCACAAGCAAACAATCATCGATCCACGAAGGCCTTTTGAGACTGTGTAGCAGAGGTGTCCAGCAGTGTTGGCCGAGAGTCAAGGCTGCAGTCACCATTGCTGATGCTTAAATCAACAACTTTAATCAATCAGTTATTAGTTACTAAAAATTTGTTTAGCAGACAGATTTTTGTCATATATCAAGTGTGCATAATACATAAGAAAATATAGGAGAAATAAATAAGTTCAATTGTTCCACAACTTGTCATTCAGAGTCTAATCTCTGGAAATACATTTCACTTCAGAGTTGCATAAAAATGTTTCTCTCTCTCTCTCTCTCTCTCTCTCTCTCTCTCTCTCTCTCTCTCTCTCTCTCTCTCTCTCTTTCTATAGCATTTCTTTAAAGAATTCTTGCAAAGCTTTTCTCCCAAGTCAATATTGATTCAGCCGCATCTCTTATGTTTTTTTTTTTAATTTTTTATTGTTGGTTGTTCAAAACATTACATAGTTCTTTTTTTTTTTTTTTTTTTTTTAATTTTTTATTGTTGGCTGTTCAAAACATTACATAGTTCTTGATATATCATATTTCACACTTTGATTCAAGTGGGTTATGAACTCCCATTTTTACCCCATATACAGATTGCAGAAACACATCAGTTACACATCCATTGATTTACATATTGCCATACTAGTGTCTGTTCTGCTGCCTTTCCTATCCTCTACTATCCCCCCTCCCCTCCCCTCCCCTCCCCTCTTCTCTCTCTACCCCCTCTATTGTCATTCATTTCTCCCCCTTGTATTATTTTTCCCTTTCCCCTCACTTCCTCTTGTATGTACTTTTGTATAACCCTGAGGGTCTCCTTCCATTTCCATGCAATTTCCCTTCTCTCTCCCTTTCCCTCCCACCTCTCATCCCTGTTTAATGTTAATCTTCTTCTCATGCTCTTTGTCCCTACTCTGTTCTTAGTTACTCTCCTTATATCAAAGAAGACATTTGGCATTTGTTTTTTAGGGATTGGCTAGCTTCACTTAGCATAATCTCCTCTAATGCCATCCATTTCCCTGCAAATTCTATGATTTTGTCATTTTTTAATGCAGAGTAATACTCCATTGTGTATAAATGCCACATTTTTTTTATCCATTTGTCTATTGAAGGGCATCTAGGTTGGTTCCACAATCTTTCTATTGTGAATTGTGCTGCTATGAACATCGATGTAGCAGTGTCCCTGTAGCATGCTCTTTTTAGGTCTTTAGGGAATAGACCGAGAAGGGGAATAGCTGGGTCAAATGGTGGCTCCATTCCCAGCTTTCCAAGAAATCTCCATACTACTTTCCAAATTGGCTGCACCAATTTGCAGTCCCACCAGCAATGTACAAGTGTACCCTTTTCCCCACATCCTCGCCAGCACTTGTTGTTGTTTGACTTCATAATGGCTGCCAATCTTACTGGAGTGAGATGGTATCTTAGGGTGGTTTTGATTTGCATTTCTCTGACTGCTAGAGATGGTGAGCATTTTTTCATGTACTTGTTGATTGATTGTATGTCCTCCTCTGAGAAGTGTCTGTTCAGGTCCTTGGCCCATTTGTTGATTGGGTTGTTTGTTATCTTATTGTCTAATTTTTTGAGTTCTTTGTATACTCTGGATATTAGGGCTCTATCTGAAGTGTGAGGAGTAAAGATTTGTTCACAGGATGTAGGCTCCCTATTTACCTCTCTTGTTGTTTCTTTTGCTGAGAAAAAACTTTTTAGTTTGAGTAAGTCCCATTTGTTGATTCTAGTTATTAACTTTTGTGCTATGGGTGTCCTATTGAGGAATTTGGAGCCTGACCCCACCGTATGTAGATCATAGCCAACTTTTGCTTCTATCAGACGGCGTGTTTCTGATTTGATATCAAGCTCCTTGATCCATTTTGAATTAACTTTTGTGCATGGCGAGAGAAAGGGATTCAGTTTCATTTTGTTGCATATGGATTTCCAGTTTTCCCAACACCATTTGTTAAAGATGCTATCCTTCCTCCATTGCATGCTTTTAGCCCCTTTATCAAATATAAGATAGTTGTAGTTTTGTGGATTGGTTTCTGTGTCCTCTATTCTGTACCATTGGTCCACCCGCCTGTTTTGGTACCAGTACCATGCTGTTTTTGTTACTATTGCTCTGTAGTATAGTTTGAAGTCTGGTATCGCTATACCGCCTGATTCACACTTCCTGCTTAGCATTGTTTTTGCTATTCTGGGTCTTTTATTTTTCCATATGAATTTCATGATTGCTTTCTCTATTTCTACAAGAAATGCCGTTGGGATTTTGATTGGCATTGCATTAAACCTATAGAGAACTTTTGGTAATATCGCCATTTTGATGATGTTAGTTCTGCCTATCCATGAACAGGGTATATTTTTCCATCTTCTAAGATCTTCTTCTATTTCTCTCTTTAGGGTTCTGTAGTTTTCATTGTATAAGTCTTTCACCTCTTTTGTTAGGTTGATTCCCAAGTATTTTATTTTTTTTTTGAAGATATTGTGAATGGAGTGGTTGTCCTCATTTCCATTTCAGAGGATTTGTCGCTGATATACAGGAATGCCTTTGATTTATGCGTGTTGATTTTATATCCTGCCACTTTGCTGAATTCATTTATTAGCTCTAATAGTTTCTTTGTAGACCCTTTTGGGTCTGCTAGGTATAGAATCATGTCACCTGCAAATAGTGATAATTTAAGTTCTTCTTTTCCTATTTTTATGCCTTTAATTTCTTTCATCTGTCTAATTGCTCTGGCCAGTGTTTCGAGAACTATGTTGAACAGAAGTGGAGAGAGAGGGCATCCCTGTCTTGTTCCAGATTTTAGAGGGAATGCCTTCAATTTTTCTCCATTCAGAATGATGCTAGCCTGAGGCTTAGCATAAATTGCTTTTACAATATTGAGGTATGTTCCTGTTATCCCTAGTTTTTCTAGAGTTTTGAACATAAAGGGATGCTGTACTTTGTCGAATGCTTTTTCCACATCTATCGAGATGATCATATGGTTCTTATTTTTAAGTCTATTGATGTGGTGAATAACATTTATTGATTTCCGTATATTGAACCAGCCTTGCATCCCAGGGATGAATCCTACTTGATCATGGTGCACAATTGTTTTGATATGTTTTTGTATCCAATTTGCCAGAATTTTATTGAGGATTTTTGCATCTAGGTTCATTAGAGATATTGGTCTGTAGTTTTCTTTCTTTGAAGTGTCTTTGTCTGGTTTAGGTATCAGGGTGATGTTGGCCTCGTAGAATGAATTTGGAAGTTCTCCCTCTTTTTCTATTTCCTGAAGTAGCTTGAAAAGTATTGGTATTAGTTCCTCTTTAAAGGTTTTGTAAAACTCTGCTGTATACCCATCCGGTCCTGGGCTTTTCTTAGTTGGTAGTCTTTTGATGGTTTCTTCTATTTCCTCAATTGATATTGGTCTGTTTAGGTTTTCTATATCCTCCTGACTCAATCTGGGCAGATCATATGACTTAAGAAATTTATCTATGCCTTCACTATCTTCTAATTTATTGGAGTATAAGGATTCAAAATAATTTTTGATTATCTTCTGTATTTCTGAAGTGTCTGTTGTGATATTGCCTTTTTCATCCCGTATGCTAGTAATTTGAGTTCTCTCTCTTCTTCTCTTCGCTAGCATCGCTAAGGGTCTGTCGATTTTGTTTATTTTTTCAAAGAACCAACTTTTAGTTTTGTCAATTTTTTCAATTGTTTCTTTTGTTTCGATTTCATTAATTTCAGCTCTGATTTTAATTATTTCTTGCCTTCTACTTCTTTTGCTGTTGTTTTGCTCTTCTTTTTCAAGGATTTTGAGATGAAGTATGAGATCATTTATTTGTTGGTTTTTTCTTTTTTTAAGGAATGAACTCCAAGCAATGAATTTTCCTCTTAGAACTGCTTTCAATGTGTCCCATAGATTCCGATATGTTGTGTCTGTGTTTTCATTTATCTCTAAGAATTTTTTAATTTCCTCCTTGATGTCTTCTATAACCCATTGATCATTCAGTAACCTATTGTTCATTCTCCAAGTGATGTATGCTTTTTCCTTCCTTCTTTTATCGTTGATTTTCAGTTTCATTCCATTATGATCAGATAAGATGCATGGTATTATCTCTACTCCTTTATATTGTCTAAGAGTTTCCCTGTGACATAATATATGATCTATTTTTGAGAAGGATCCATGTGCTTCTGAGAAAAAAGTGTAACTGCTTGATGTTGGGTGGTATATTCTATATATGTCAATTAAGTCTAGGTTATTAATTGTGTTATTGAGTTCTATAGTTTCCTTATTCAACTTTTGTTTGGAAGATCTGTCCAGTGGCGAGAGAGGTGTGTTGAAGTCTCCCATGATTATTGTATGGTGGTCTATTAGACTCTTGAACTTGAGAAGACTTTGTTTGATGAACATAGCTGCACCATTGTTTGGGGCATATATATTTATGATTGTTATGTCTTGTTGGTGTATGGTTCCCTTGAGCAGTATGTAGTGTCCCTCTTTATCCCTTTTGATTAACTTTGGCTTGAAATCTATTTTATTTGATATGAGTATGGACACTCCTGCTTGTTTCCGAAGTCCATATGAGTGATATGATTTTCCCAACCTTTCACCTTCAGCCTATGTATGTCTTTTCCTATCAAATGCGTCTCCTGTAGGCAGCATATTGTTGGGTCTTGTTTTGTGATCCATTCTACTAGCCTGTGTCTCTTAATTGGTGAATTTAAGCCATTAACATTTAGGGTTATTATTGAGATATGGGTTGTTCTTCCAGCCATATTTGTTTATTTCTGTTACTAAACATGGTTTGTTTTCCTCTTTGATTATTCCCCCCCCCTTTACTGTCCTACCTCCCACTGTTGGTTTTCATTGTTATTTTCCATTTTCTCTTCCTGTAATGTTTTGCCGAGGATGTTTTGAAGAGATGGTTTTCTAGCTGCAAATTCTTTTAACTTTTGTTTATCGAGGAAGGTTTTAATTTCATCTTCCATCCTGAAGCTTAATTTCGCTGGATACACAATTCTTGGTTGGAACCCATTTTCTTTCAGTGTTTGAGATATGTTATTCCAGGATCTTCTAGCTTTCAGAGTCTGTGTTGAAAGATCAGCTGTTATCCTGATTGGCTTACCCCTAAATGTAATCTGCTTCCTTTCTCTTGTAGCTTTTAAAATTCTCTCCTTATTCTGTATGTTGGGCATCTTCATTATAATGTGTCTAGGTGTGGATCTCTTATGATTTTGCACATTCGGCGTCCTGTAGGCTTCTAGGATTTGGGATTCTGTCTCATTCTTCAAGTCTGGGAAGTTTTCTCGTATTATTTCATTGAATAGATTGCTCATTCCTTTGGTTTGGACCTCTATACCTTCCTGTATCCCAATGACTCTTGAGTTTGGTCTCTTTATGTTATCCCATATTTCTTGGATGTTCTGCTCATGGTTTCTTAACAGTCTTGCTGAGCTGTCTATGTTCTTTTCAAGTTGAAATACTTTGTATTCGTTGTCTGATGTTCTATCTTCTAAGTGTTCTACTCTGCTGGTAGTATTCTCAATTGAGTTTTTAAGTTGGTTTATTGCTTCCTGCATTTCTAGGATTTCTGTTTGTTTGTTTTTTATAACCTCTATCTCCCTGTATAGTTGATCTTTTGCTTCCTGGATTTGTTTGTGTAATTCATTGTCGAAGTGATCTTTCATTGTCTGATCTTGCTGTCTAATGTCTTCCTTGATACTCCAGATCATCTGAAGCATGTATATCCTGAATTCTTTATCTGACATTCCATCTGCTGCAGCTGTTACCTCTTCTAAGTTTGAGTTGACCTGCATTGCTTGTGGTCCTTTCTTTCCTTGTCTTTTCATACTGCTTGCATTTCTTTCTGCTTGGTGAAACTGTTGTGTTTTTGAAAATGTTTTCCCCCTATATATTTATATTGCTCTTGTATAGTTGAAAAGTCTCCCTTGCAGGGTCGGGCAGCGGTCTGCCTACCTTGCAGGTACGGGCGGCGGCTCTGCTCTGCCCCCCCCTCCAATTGGTGTGACTTGTCTACCACACCCACGGACCGCTGGGCCTGTTCCGGGCGCGGGCGAAGGCTCTGCTCTGCTCCTACTCCAATTGGGGTGACGTGCCTACCACCCCGGCCAGCTGCTGGGCCTGTTCCACCGGTCAGTCGCAGGTCTGCCTACCTTGCGGGCACGGGCGGCGGCTCTGCTCTGCCCCTACTCCAATTGGGGTGATGTGTGTACCACGCCGGCAGGCCGCTGGACCTAATCCGCCGGTCGGTCGCAGGTCTGCCTACCTTGCAGGCGCGGGCGGCGGCTCTGCCCTGCCCCTCCTACCACGCCCGCCGACCACTGGGCCTGATCTGCAGGTTGGTCACAGGTCTGCCCACCCTGCGGGCACGGGTGGCTGTTCCGCTCCACCCCCACTCCAATTGGGGTCACGTGACCACCACACTGGCGGGCCGCTGGGCCTGATCCGGGCGCGGGCAATGGCTCTGCTCTGCCCCTAATCCAGTTGGGGTGACGTGTGTACCACGCTGGCAGGCCGCTGGGCCTGATCCGCCGGTCTGTCGCAGGTCTGCTTACCTTGCAGGCGCGGGCGGCGGCTCTGCCCTGCCCCTCCTACCACGCCTGCGGACCACTGGGCCTGTTCTGCCAGTCGGTCGCAGGTCTGCCCACCTTGCGGGCGCGGGTGGCGGCTCCACTCCGCCCCCTCTCCAATTGGGGTCACGCGACCACCACACCGGCGAGCCGCTGGGCCTGCTCCAGGTGCGGGCGGCGGCCCGGCTCCTCCCCTCTGGCTCTACGACAAAGCGAGAGAGACTCGGGTGTCTGTGACTCACCCTCCCTACCAGGACACCAACTGTTTCTGTCGCCGCTGGTATTGATGAAGTTCTCTCCTCTGCCGCTTTCTGATGACATCAGATCTCTGCCATGTTGGTATCCTATGCAAATGGCAGCATTTTGTTCCCTTTGCTGGGTGACCAAAGCAACGGGTGAGTCCTGACTGGCCCTCACAGGCCCCGTCTCAGTCCTGTTGCCACTGCCCACGAAGGCTCTGTTGGTATTTACCTCCACAGTACTCAGCAGGACCCGGACCGAGAAGCAGTTTCCGCGGGCTCCTTAGCCCTGGGCCAGAGCAGTTCCAGGAGCCAGAACTCGGCCACTCCGTGCTCGGTGTATGCTCTGATAAGAGCAGGCTCCAAGAAGCAGTTTCCGCGGGTTATTTAGCACTTAGCCTGAGTAATTTGTCTGCAAGCCGCAGGCGAATGGCAGCCTGAAATTACCTGTTCTATGGCTGAATGAGGTGCAATCAGTCGAAAACAGGGATGGTGACGTCAGCTCTCCAAGATGGTGGCCACTGGCCTCCTCTGTGGTCTGACCGGTGTGGAGAACCGAATTGGACCGCTTCCTTCCCCCGTCTCGAACCCAGAATTCAGCACTGAGTACGGTGCTTGCACGGCTGGCAGAAACTGCAGCGCTGTATCCCTGCGTCGCTATCTCCTCGTTTCCCAGCACGCGCCGCAGACTCTAGCCGCGGGGCGATTTGCTGAATAAGCAGTGTGACCCTCCGTGCGACAAATCTCTCGCGTTTGAGCCCCCGTAGCCGATCCTCATGAGATGGAAATCCTTCCTCCAGGTTCCGGAGCACCCCACTATTGCTGGAAATTCCTAACAAGATAGCCTTTAGCCGTCCTGACTCGTCATTCTCCCACACAGTGACGCGGCACACGGGGGCAATGCACTCCCCTCGCCGCCATCTTCCCTCCCACTCCATCTCTCATGTTTTAATGCTAGTCTCTTTTGTGGATCTTTTAAGAAAGTGTCAACAAAGGATTTCAGAAAACAACCAGAATTATATTACTTCCTGAAATTGTTTGCTGAATGAAAAGTTGATGGGTTATAGCTGTGTGTTTATGCCACCAGAAATACAAAGCAAGTTGACATTTATATAACTCACAATGTCACCTGCCCAATAGCAATTGCAAGACTCCATTGCTCAGAAGAGGCATCCTAAATTCAGAAATGTCAAATGTTGTGTATTTAAGGACCAATCAAAATCACAATTTATTCTCAACTTACAGGTTGAACCTCCTCCAATTTCAGGATCCATCCTATCCCATGATAAGGGAAGTTCAGAGACTCACATTAATTTTATAGTCACAGTTCTGTCTACACTGGTGTAACTTAGCCCAATCACCTATATTTTTTCTAGGAGAAGAGTATGAGTCTCAGCTGCTAGGCAGGAGCATGAGTTGATTCCCCAGCTGCAGAGTGACTTGGACTCACCCACATTCAGTGACCACCTCATTGCATCTTCTTGGTTCTTTATACCTCATGGAATGGGCAGTGATCTTCATGCACCCAAAAATTCTTTCCTAAAATGTGTGGCTATGAATTTGAGGGTTTCTAAGCAACATAGGACATCTCTTAATCATAATAGTTCAGTGTGTAAAAATTGGACTTTGCCTGAGTTGAGTTCTGTCCTGACATTAGATGCAGGATCTTGGCCTTAAGCTTGCTAAGCATCAATGTCCCCATCAGTATAATAGAAGTTCCCATGGTTATTACTGTTAAACTAGATGAGGTGTGTGACATGCTAAGTACCCTGCCTGACACATACAGGAAATGAAAAATAAATGATATACCACAATGAATTTCAGTTGAATCAGAAATTGAAATGTAAAAAGTTAAGTAGTAAAAATAGTTGAAGAAAACATGGGAAATTATTTTTATAATGTCAGAATGGAGAGGCTATTTTAAACACAATACTTGTGAAGAAGAAGAAGAAGAAGAAGAAGAAGAAGAAGAAGAAGAAGCAGCTTAAAATAAAAAGACAAATAATCTTGACTTCTTGAAAAATAAAACTTCTATATAGAAAAAAATACATAAGTGAACAAATGACAAACTGGAAAAAAGTATTTGTGCCATTTAACACACAGAGTTGCTTTCCTTAATATATAAAAATCTTCTAGAAATCAATAAGTAAAAGACAGTCAGACAAGTTTTAAAAATTTGCAAAGAATGTTTTCAAGAAATATAAATTGTTCTTCTTTTATTTTTAAATTTTTTTTAATTTTATTTTTTTTTAATGTGGTGTTAAGGATCGAACCCAGTGCCTCACATATGCTAGGCAAGTGCTCCACCACTGAGCCACAACCCCAGCCCTAGATTGTTCTTCTTAAACATATAAAAGATCCTTAACCTCACTCATAAGAAAAGAAGTCAAGCAGACAAGTCAAAACCATAATAAGCTATCTGACTACAACCCCTTCCTCCATACCATGCCTTGTCTATCTGCCAGGACCTCTATCTACCTCCTGAGGGTAAGGAGGAATACAGACTACTCTTTACCTTTTCTTCACTTTGCATCCTTGCTTGCCTTCTTTTAGGAACCCTACTGAATGGAAAGCCCATTGAGGATGTAGCTTCCTCCTCCATCGGCATCAGTGTTTCAGTCTGGCTTTGGAGTTCTGAAGATTCTAGTCTGGCTCCTGCTGTTGAGGTTTGAGTTCTGATTAGGATAGTACCTAAAACCATGTTTTGTTTTTACAGAAGCATGGGGTCCTATATTAGGCAGAGTTCGGTAACTATAACAAAATGCCTGAAGCTGTGTAACTTGTGAAAAAAAGAGGTTTATTTAGCTTGAAGTTTTAGAGGCTAAAAGTCCAGAATTGGGCAACCTCATTAGTTTGATCTCTGGTGAGAGCCTAAGGACAGGTACAGATGGTACTAATGACAGGAGTGTATGCAAGAAGGAGAGATAACATCACCAAAGCAGCTAAGAAGTAGTCAGGCTTGTTCTTTTGTAATAACCCTCTTTCTAGAACCAACTCTGGCTGCCATGAAAACTACCTTAACCTCTTCAGAACAGAGTGCCTCCAAAAACACCTGACACAAACTTCCATTAGGCCCCACATTTTAGCTTTGCCACACTTGGTACTGAGCCCTAACAAGTGTTCCTGTTGCTCCTGACATGTGGCATTGTACCCTGAGTGGGGAGGCATGTGACCAAGAGGCCCATCAAAGAAATGTGTGCAAATTTCTAAACAGGTGAAGAATGGATATGGCTGGTGCAAAACAGCAATGGAGGGGTAGTGGGTGGAAGTGGGGTGAGGGGCAGAGGGGTTTGAGACCAAGCCACACTGGGGAGGGCTTAGGCTTGGTTGGATCTCAGACTTTGAGCAAGCTAATATCTCTGAGACTCAATTTCGTCATTTATAAAAACCATACTGAATTGTGAAAGTTAAGTGTGAACCACTGAGCCCAGGGCCAGTCACAGAAGTTTGTTTAAAAAGTATTTGCTCCTCTTAGGGTGACTGCTGTTAGGTTATTTAACCTAAGTCTTGACTGGGTGGGTTTTATAGAGAGATGTAAGAAGCGCTTGCAAAGTAGAAGAGAGTTCTTTGATAAAGGCTTAGATTCAAGAAAACAAAAGTGATTTCAGGGACATAATCCAGGCCAGAGTTCACAGGCGAGGAGTCTAAATCCAAAATGCCTGGGTTCAAATTCTAGCTGTCATAGTTGCTAACTAAACGGCCTCTAGCAAATGACTTGGCCTCTCTGTGCCTCAACATTCTCATGTGTAAAGTAGGAGTAACAATAGTGCTCATGGTCAGGGTTGTTGGGAGGATCAAATAAGCTACCATCTGTCAAATGCTGAGAATAGTGACTGGCACAATGTGAGGATCTTGGTGGGGTCTTGGCAATGACTTTGGATTCTACGTTCCATGAGAGTAGATGACCCTGGCAGGCTTTGAGTAAAGAAATGACATGATCAGACTTAGATTTTTAAAAAGCAGCGTTGTATTAAGAATCAATTGGTGGGCTGGGGTTGTGGCTCAGTGGTAGAGTGCTTGCTTAGCATGTGGGAGGCACTGGGTTCGATTCTCAGCCCTCTATATAAATAAATAAAATAAAGGTCCATTGACAACCAATAATAATAATAAATAAAAGAATAAATTGGGGTGGGGGTAGGGACAGGGGCCGGGTTAGGGCAGAAGCAGGATGAATGGTGCTGCTGAGAACCAGGTTGAAGGCTGGTGACCAGGACCAGTCAGTACAATGGAAGATGATCAGCGACAGGTGAGTTTCACATGCGCAGCTCACAGGATTTGCTGACAGATTTGAGTGTGGGGTGTTAAACAAGAAGAGGGATCAAGGTCGAGCTAAGATTTTCAGCCAGAGTGACTGGTGGAGCTGCCATTCCCTGAAGTGGAAAGACTTGGGAGGAAGAGCCGGCCTAAAGGCAGGGAAGAGGCTGGGTTTGGGGGCTCAGGAAGAAGGGGTACCTCAGAGGCAGAGCAAAAAGCCTTCTTTCTAAAAAAGGAGGGAGGAGACTGCTGGACCCGGGAACCGCTGGGTGAATCCTGAGGAAGGACTGTGCCTTGGCAGCGAGGTCCTCCATGGTCTCCTTGGGAGCTGTTTTGTGGAGCTCTGGGGTGAACGACTGATTAGATCAGGTTTTAAACAGAGGAAACTGAAGTGCAGGGTGGGAGTCTGGACTGGATCAACAGGAAAGCATGTTAGAGGAAAAACTAGTGAAACCTAAATAAGGTCTAGTGCAAGTTTAGTGAATAGTGAAGTTCCAATGTTAGTTTCTTGGTTTTGCAATGTGCCATTGTGACATAAAATGTTAACATTAGGAGAGCCTGGGTGAGAAGTGCACAGGAGTTCTCTGAATTGTTTTTGCAACTTGCCTATCAATCTAAAATTATTCCAAAACAAAAAGGAGACAGAACAAGGAGGGGAGGGGAGAATTAGGAGAGAGAAAAAGGGACCAGTAAATAGGTGACCCTCTCAAGATAGAATAATTTGTCCAAGGATGATTTGGGACTCTGCTGAAATTCTACATTAAAACTTTCAACTCACCCAGGCATGGTGGTGCATGTCTGTAATCCTAGCAGCTCTGGAGGCTGAGGCAGGCGGATCATGAGTTCAAAGCCAGCCTCAGCAAAAGCAAGGTGCTAAGCAACTCAGTGAGACCGTTTCTAAATAAAATACAAAATAGGGCTGGAGATGTGGCTCAGTGGTTGAGTGCCCCTGAGTTCAATCCCTGATTCCCGCCCCCCCCCTAAAAAAATAACTTTCAACTCAGCTGGGGGCACAGCTCAGGGGTGGAGCACTCTCCTGACATGCATGAAGCCCTGGTTTCAATCCCCAACACAGCAAAAACAAAACAAAACTTTCAGTTCTTTCTGTTTCTATGGGTTGTATTCAGAAACCATTACATCATTTTGCACCCCATAAACTTATACAATTATGAATTGTCAATTTACAATTAAAAACACAAAACCTTTCAGCTTTCGACAATGCTGCGTTCTCCCTGCTCTACAGCAACACTCCTGCGCAAGATAACTCATGAATCCTTATTAGTCATGTATACCCTAATAAAATGAGCTTATCAGCTGCTTTTCCAACAGCAAAGGAAGTAAGAAAGCAGTAGTCAGGGTTTGTTTACTTCATAAATTAGCCCAGGACTAATGGTCTTATTGAGGTAACTTGTGGGTGTTTAACTCTGGCTTTTGTTCTTCACGCAAATGTAAACACATATGTTCTTCAGCCTGTTCCTTTTTTTTTTTTTTTCCTTGTTCCTGCTTATTTAATAGTCACTTATAAAATTAACAAAATTGGGGCAGAAACATATTTTATTGATTGGTTACAAGCACTTTCAGGATGTTTGCATTTTTTACAACTCCTTTGCTCCTGGCACTAACTCAAGAATAAGCTGTGACAGAAACCCATATCTGAGCCCCCAGATGGCATGGGCTAGCCAGCGGAGGGCCTGAAGCAGTGGCGTCCCTCTGAAAGTGGCCAGTTCTTGCCTTATCTCACTGTCACAGATCCTTGAACTTTTCGTCTCTCCTGTTGTTATTTAGACGGAGAGTTTTGGATTCCTGGGACTAGGAAAAAACTCGTGAGATCTTACATTTAAAGAAATTGTTTCATGCATCTCTCTCTCTCTCTTTTTTTTAGTTAAATACCATATTTGTAACTTTATAATCCAGTATTTATAAATGTCTTATGAATGAAGGCGGTGAATACATTTTGAACCAACCATATTTTAAATAAAAACTTTATAATGTGCCAAAAAAAAAAAAAAACCAACACTTTGACTTTTCAGGAATGAAATTACACTTAAATAATTTTGTTTTAGTTCACCAAAAAACAAAACCTAACTTCTAAAAGCAGAGGGAACTATATGCTAACCAATTATTAAACATGCAATTTCTATTAAACTTTAAAATACAACTGACTTCAGTAATACATATGAAGCCCTCAGTTCCATAAAATACGTGCGATTGTTTTTAATTAGAAAAAGATCCAACCATAGTACCTTTTCCAAATTTATAATGTCGTGACGGGTTCTTTTGACCTCTGTGTGGTGATGTTCTCCTCAGCTTACAAGGCCTGTCATTGACTTCAACCCAATTTGTAGAAAAAGGAAAACCTGTCCAAACCTCATTAAAAAGAAACCAAAACCTTTTAAATGGATTGGATGTTCTGCCTAAAAATTCAGTACAAGTGGAATCCTCTATGGATCTTTGTTTCATTTGTAATTTAAAATGCTGCAGCTTTATCTGGAAAGGAAGAGGGCTGAGCTGATGCCTTTGCAGATTGATCAGAAGGCAATTTGGTTTGGGTGGTGAAGAGGGAAGCCCCGCCTACCCCCATAAGAGTAACCTTGAAGCTGAGACCCATGCCAGTGCCAGCTTCGTGGGGATGTAACTGGTGTGGCAGCACAAGACCTCATGCTCAGAAGGGCCCTGTGTTCTGTTTACTGCTCTATTTAGTCATTTTTGAACAAGGGCCCTGATTTTCATTTTGCACTGGGCCCTGCAAAGTCTATAACCAGTCCTGCCTGATATACACAAGTGCCCTGAGGAATATTTGCTGAGGGGCTAGCAAGAAGGAGCCAGCCATGCAAAGAACCTGCAGGTGGATGTCCCCCAGAGAAAGACCAGCAAGTGCCAAGGCTTTCTAATAGGAAAGGGCTTGGAGTAGGTGAGCAGGGATGCTATGCTGCACATTTCCAAGAGCATCATTTGCCCTGCAGCCTACTGAATGCCCCTCCTGGAGTTACATAGGATACAACCTGCATGACAGCATATGGTGGGATGTGTGCAGGAAACTGAAAAGTGCTCATTACAAGGGGGAGGACAGTGATTATGACAAGAGATGGAAGAGTCAGGCAGGCCAGATCACACAGGGACACATAGACTATTGGTGATGAGCTTCGAATTTATTCTGAGATGAGATGGAAAGCAGATGATCTTTAAGTGGATGAATAACATGAAGTGATTTATCATGAATAGCATTAATCATGAATAACCTGATTTGATCTGTCATGACAAGATGACACTAGGGGCTGGGAGTGTAGCTCAATGGTGAGATGCTTGCCTAGCATCACTAGGCTCTGGGTTTGATCCCCAACACTTTAAAAAAGAACAGGGGTCAGAATGAAAGCAGGAAGATTAGTCCAAGTAGTTAGCAGAAATGTCATCAATGTCGTGATAGCTTAGACTTGAATGGTAGCAGCAGAAAGTGAGTTGTATATATTTTAGAACCTTCAGTAATATTTACTAGTAACATTTATGCCTGGTTTCTGCTGATAGCTACCAACTTAAGTAATCTACATCATAAGTAATCGCTAAACTCTTAAGGTCATGCATCATGTCAGAGCTGAGGAGTCCTGTGTGACTCATTTGTTATGAGAGTACACAGTTGCATAAGTCTGGGGTTATTCAATTTAGTTTACCAAGTCATGCTCACAAATGAAATCAGCAACCTGAAATTTGTGGATACATTTATTTTTGGTTATCAAGAGTCTTTTTCATATCAATAGGAAATGAAACCATAAAAAATAAAGCTATCAAAAGTACTCAAGACAAGGACTGCTGTATCATAATGACTGTGTTCCCATAGTGATCTCCCAAGATATGCAAAAAACTGGGGCCATTTTGCAGTCCGCACACGACTGTGGGTGGAGAATAAGCCTGTTGGTGATGGTGACATTCTCCCTGTAGCTGCAAAGTCTTTACAACAGGAAAAATAATCATCAGTAGCAAAATGCTGAAAGTGGCTATAGACTTCAGCTACCTTGAAAACACCTTGATGCTCATTTGTCAGAAATTTGGGAATATAGGATAAAAAAACCAAACTGAGCACTTTGGAGATTAGCGACCTTGTGTGGTGCCAAGTGGGACATCAACCTCCAAACAGGCAGCATTGACAATGAGGTCACATTTTTGGTGGGATTTGTCCTTGACTTCTGGGTCATTTCAGTAACATCAAGCTTTCTGCATTTGAAAATGCACAAAGGTAGGATCAGTAGTGCCATGGACTTGAACATGAGTTATGCTGTTTAGTCATGATATTCCTCTTCCCAACATGCACTGGGTAGAAGGGTATGACACCAACTATCTGCATTGCTCTGAAGCTGGGCTGCTAGGCAAGCCGCACCACAGGAAAAGGACAACGTGCTCTGGAATGCTTGGAAGGAAAGAGAAGCCCGTAAAACAACCTGCCATGACATAATTAGACTCAGGGTGGGTCGGCTCAATTAAATAGGAGGAAGACAGAACCATGATAATTTTGGAAACAAGGTGCATGGATGGGTAAAGAGTCACTAATCAGAAAACAGTTTTTATGACCCAGCTTGGTGAAGGAGCAAATATTAGGGACTCCTGGATAGACACTGTGCTCCGAGGAGAGTGACAGGCCACTGTGGCAGCTTCTCGTGGGAAGACCAGAATCAGAAGACGGGCTAGTCCTGGCTCTGCCACCTACTAATCAGGGAGCCTCGGCCATCTTCCTTATGCTGGCTGAGTCTCAGTTTGCCTCATCTGTCACCAAAGACTACTTCTGAGTGCTTTTCCTGTTGCACTGACCACTGATTCCTCTCGCTAGCATATTTGACAGTGTGCACTCTGTTAGCTCTTT
Source organism: Marmota flaviventris (assembly GCF_047511675.1). Lineage (NCBI taxonomy): Eukaryota > Metazoa > Chordata > Mammalia > Rodentia > Sciuridae > Marmota > Marmota flaviventris. The sequence goes on from NC_092512.1 coordinate 36,111,884, forward strand.
GTCACCTCCTTCAGTAGCTCCCCTTCCACTGCTCCCTCTGAAAGGCCGCTTCTCCCAGCACTTCTTCCTCTTTGCATCTCATACTCTGGGCAATGTTGTCTCCACCCAAGCTCTGAGTACCATAATGTTTTCTAAATCTCTGTTTCCCACCTCAGGCTTTGTCAGGGTTTTTGGACAGGTGGTGCCAACTGCCACAGGACTAGGCATCTCTACCTGGATGTTCTTTTATCAACTCAAATCCATCAAGTCTAAGATAAGCTCGTATTCTTCTCTCCCTCCTTCTCCAGCACCCTTGCTAACAATTACCATCACCATCATCCACTTGCCTAGAACCTAGGACTTGCCCACTTCTCCTTCCTCTCCCTCACCACAAAATCAAGTCATTCATCAGGACTGAACTTATTTCTCAAGTGCATCCCTACCGCTCCCATCCACACCCACTGCTTTAGTTCTGCCTCTCACTTTTTCATCTGTCTTATTATGGTAGTGGCAGAGACAGTTCTCTGCCAGTATTCATTACCTTTATTTTATTTTAATTTATTTTATTTTAGCATAGAACCTCATGCTTTAGCCAGGTGCAGGCCTCTACGACATAGAGACTACATATCTCAAGGTTTCTTACAGTTAGGTAGATCACATGACCACATGGCCACCTAACCAGGTTCCCATCTCGAGAGCTTGTTGGAACTATGGATTGATTGCTGGACACCACCCCTAGAGCTTCTGATTTGGCAGAGCTGAATGGGGCTTGAAAACTGCATGTTCAATAAGTTCCCAGATGATGATGCTGGTCCAGGGACTGGACTTCGAGGGCCACTTAGAGGATAATAGAGCAATAAGGCAAAGGGGACCTGAGCCTTGAGTGGCCTCAAGGAGCAGTGCTTCTTCTGGGGCTCATGATCACTCACTTTTACAATGTTGCATGAGAAAGAAACTCTTGTTTGGGTCTTATTTTGAGACTCTTTTACAGAGGCTTAGTCTATACCCAAATATATGTACCCTCTGGTCCATCCTTCATGATTCAACTTATATTATCTTTTCAAACTGCTGACTGACATATCATTCCCCTTCTTTAAATCCTTCAAATCAGCCAGGCACAGTGGCACACACCTGTAATGCCAGCAGCTCAGGAGGCTGAGACAGGAGGATCGAAAGTTCAAAGCCAGCCTCAACAAAAAGTGAGGCACTAAGCAACTCAATGAGACCCTGTCTCTAAATAAAATACGAGATAGGGCTGGGGATGTTCAGTGTTCAAGTGCCCCTGAGTTCAATCCCCAGTACCAAAAAAAAAAAAAATCTTCAAGTCTTTCCTACCACCTAGCACAGCTCAACTCAACCAAGATTGTCAGACAATGAGACCTAGAACATTGTAACGACGGGAAAGAATTCTAGGCGGTCACACTGGGACTGTGTGTACTTCTATTCCTTAGGCCACAGTGAGGGATTTTCAAAATCTGAGGGATCCCAAGGGAGAAAATATACACTGAATTGTCAGTTTAACAATAAAAAAATAACTAGTATCTGTTGAGTTATGTGGCAGGAATATAATACCCTAATGCCCTGCGAGGATCTACTACTATTTCTAGTTTGCCAATGAAAAGACAGATATAAAGAAGTAAGCAAACTACTGGAGCAGACAGAAAACTACCTGTGCTGCTCATAGCCCCCACTCCAAGGGAGGAACCCTCAGCTATGAGCAGTTAGCTAACAGACAGCACTAACTCCTTCAGGGTGTGCCCCAGCTGTTAGGGACCAGTGACATCAACCGAGGTAGAGGTCACCATTGACCAAGGTCACCATTGATGTGGGGCAGCCTGCATATGATTGAGTGAGGTGGGGGTATAAAGGTCACTTCAGCCCTGACAGGCCACCCTCATTCTAGAACTTTCTGTCAGGTTGGCCAGGACTTTGTTGGACCCACTATTTGACTTCTTCTTTTGCTCTACCCTGCTTCCTCTTGTAGGTGTTGATTCCTAATGAACATCTTGCACTCCAAAGTCAGTCCCAGGAATCCAAACTCAAACTTGGTCTGAGAGTGGCAAGACTGGGCTTCTGACACACTTGTGTTGTAAGCTATCTGCTCACGTCACATTGTCCATAGCAGGTTGTGAAATCTACTCACAGGACAGCTTCAAGTTCTTTAGCCTAGCATTCAAGGCCCTTCATCATTTGATTCCAGTCTTCTCTGCTCATCTTTTTAATCCACACTCCCCTTGACAAACTCTGTTCTAAAGCCAAGCCAAGTACTTGTTCAAGTGGCATTTTGGCTGGAATGCCTCATCCCCTCAATGAGGTCCTTCCGAATACAGCTGAGGCTTTACCTCCTCTGTGATGCTTCCAAGAGGCTCCTACACAGGAGGGAGCTGCATAGAATCGTGAATGGAGTCTGAGTGTCTATGAGGCCTGAATTCAAATTCCAGTTCCATAACACAGCTATGTGATGGGCAGAGAATTATATAATGTCATCTCTCACCTTTAATTTGGGGATGCTAACAACTACCTTAGTGATTGTGAATTAAATAAAATCTGTGGGTTTCCTTGCCCAATTCTTCTCAAACATGTGGGAAGAATAAATATTCTGACCTTGATTTCCAGTCGTCCCTATGTGCATAGAGATGTCCTGAATGTCTTCTTAAAATGCCCAGGGTAGTGATGCAGGCCTGTAATTCCAGTAGCTGGGGAGACTGAGGCAGGGGAATTGCAAGTTGAAAGCCAGCCTTAGCAACTTAACGAGGACCTAAGCAACTTGGCAAGACCCTGTTTCAGAAATAAAAAATGAAAAGGGCTGGGGGTGTGACTCAGTGGTTAAACTCCTGTAGGTTCAATGAAGAAAAAAAAAAATACAGATTCTACATCAGTGTGTCTGGGATGGGACCCGAGACTCCCATTTCTAACAAATTCCTAGATAGTGCAGCTGCCTGTAATCCATGGACCACACAGCAAGGCCCTAGCCCAGTACCTAGCGCAAGGTGGGCACTCAATGACATTTGCTTGTCCCCACCCCTTTTTAGCCCTTAATATTTCACTCATACTACTCACATAATGCTCACTACATCATAATTGCTATGTCTGTGTTTCCCACTAGACTGCATTGATGACAGAAACCATAACATCCTTCTCTCAGCATTACCATTGCCCAGCAGAGGACCAGGGATATAGGAAGGGGCTCAACAAATATTTGGTGAACTGAGCCTATAAAATGGAAATAAAAATATTAACTGCCTGTCTTGACAAGTTGTTGGAATGAGCCAACGTGATAATTCGGGAGAGAGGGCGTGGAAACACGGGTCACTTGATACAAATATAAAGTATTCTTATCCATCAGCTTTGCACTCAGCAGCAGTTTAGATTTATGCAACTGAAGCATGTTTACTTGTGGCAGGAGCTCAGACTTTGGTGATTACAAAAACTCAGATTCATCTATAGTTTAAAAATAAACCAAATTCTTTCCAGGATAACAATGATGACACTCTCTGCCTATGGTAAGGAAGTGATTACAGTGATTTCAATGAAAAGGATGTATCTTCCCATCAATAGTAAATCAATCCATCAATCAGAAAGCAGGCACTGAGTACCTCTCTCCAATGGCACTAGGCTTGTAAAAGACATTTGCTCATTTACCTCCTCCAAATGGGCATGGGCTATCAATCTCTTCATCTCCTGTCAGCATAATTTTCAGAGACATCCCAGAGATGAGGACAAGGAAAGAGAAATATCACAAAGTGTATAATATTGTAAGTCAAAGGGTGCTCCTCTCACCCAGCTTAACACCAGGTGTGTTGTCTGAATTCATTTGGAAACTTAAGGTCTCAGACACAGTAGGAGACAAGTAGCCAGCTTAGGTAGGATCTAAAGAGATTTGGGGTACCAGGGATTGAACTCAGGGGCACTCAACCACTGAACCACATCCCCAGCCCTATTTTGTATTTTATTTAGAGACAGGGTCTCACTGAGCTGTTTAATGCCTCACTTTCACTGGCTGAGGCTGGCTTTGAACTCGAGATCCTCCTGCCTCAGCCTCCTGAGCTGCTGAGATTATAGATGTGTGCCTCTGTGCCTGGCAAGATAGATGCCCAGGATGATTTGAACCCCTGGGCTCAATTGATCCTCCTGCTTCAGCCTCCTTAGTAGGGGACTACAGGCATATACTACTGCACCCAGCACTATAAAGAGTTTTAAACGAAAAAGCTAGTATGGTCAGGGTTAAGAGATCCAAAGGAGAGATAGTGAGAGACACTGAGGCACCTAGGGACTAGCAATAGTAGAAGACATCACCCTCCGCATGCCAAGAACCAGGGAGAAGAAATACCATTAAAAGATGGGTTAAAAATCTTTGGAGCCAGGGGAAAAGGTCTGCTCCATAAAACTGTCATAAAACAGTCACTACCATCCATAATGAAGAACCATAGAAACGTGTGGGAAGAATAAATATTCTGACCTTGACTTCCAGTCCCTAAACACAAACCAGCTCCTCCC